>NC_080413.1:19589285-20197142 GCF_030265065.1 Corythoichthys intestinalis | reverse complement strand
AGGTCAGAGCAGGCGTTAGCGCGCCCACAGACGATCGTTAAGTCTGTCACACTTATTTCCATCATATTAAGTCCTCTTCCTCCTTTTCCTAAGTGCTACTCAGAACACTATCCTTGGATAACATCGTGTTCATCAGGCAATTAATGTGTGCGACGGTAAAATGGCTTTTGGACTGTGACTTTGCTTTGTACACACAGTATTGGACTAAAGCACCTGACACAGGGAAATTTGGGTGGGATGTCATGCTTATTTAACCGCATAATTGAACAAATTATTAATGAGAGACTGTTCACTGAGAAAAATTAAAGGAAGCTTTTCTTTTGTTTTGTTTTCAAAACTATGTAAACTCAGGACATGCAACCAATTGCCATTACAAAGATTTTTGAAAACAATTACTTGACATAAGTGTCAATTTTATATATTAAATAATTTGAATTTGTTTATTTTCTAAATGCATTCATACTTTTTACAAAGGTAAAAGACTTTTGGACATTTTTTTAAGGCTGTGCTTCGTCTCCCAGATAAATTTTTACAATATTGTTTGCAGTATGCTTTTAACTGACTGGCAATATTGTGGTGCTTTGCTGGTACCCATGCCAGTTTGGCTACCGTGATGTATTTTTATGCCCTTTGCTCTTTGCCATTTGTAACTTTCAGAGATTCACAGGCGAGCAACAGAATCGAAAGAAGTCCTCTGAGGCAGAAATCTCACATGAGTTCATGTGATTTATCACCAGAGTTGGGCGTTGCATGTACTCCGTTACATTTACTTGAATAAGTTTTGAATAACTTGAAAAACTTTTTGACAAAAATGTATTTCTAAGAGTAGTTTTGCTATGCTATACTTTTTACTTTTACTTGAGTAGATTTTTGAAGAAAAAAACACTTTTTTACCCAGCTACTTTGGGCTACACAAGAGTCGGTACATTTTTCCTCTTTGTTCTACATATTAGATGTATTATTTTTTATGCCAGCGATGCCAAGAGTAGAGACGTGCCTGGAGTAATACCGGGTAGCTCTACCGATTTCACCAACACGACATCGCAACAATAATCACATGACTCCATTATACCAATCAGATGCAAGCTTGCCATTCTATCTTCACGCCAGCCTGTTCAGTCATGTAGTATTTTTAAAGAACCGTAAAAAATTAAGTATTTGACATAGCCCGCTGCCCTCAATATGACTTGAAAGCGCAGATTTTAACCTCTCTCCTAGTTTTTACTTGGCACCGATTGACCATGGAAAATTTTTCACCTTATTTCCCCGCTTTTCCACAAAAACTGCAAAAAAACGAGGGAATACGGTGAAAAGTTTTTTCGCTGTATAGTAAGGAATTTTTATTTATTTTTTTTTTTTATTAATTAAAACTGACAATGTATAGTATGGCTTTTTTCTCAAGAAAAAAAAAACGACCACGTGTAATAAGTAGGGCTTCAAACGATTAAAATTTTTAATCAAGTTAATTACAGCTTAAAAATTAATTAATCGTAATTAATCGCAATTAATCGCAATTCAAACCATCTATAAAATATGCCATATTTTTCTGTAAATTATATATATATTCTGTAAAATAAGTTGTTGGAATGGAAAGATAAGACACAAGATGGATATATACGTACATTCAACATACGGTACATAAGGACTGTATTTCTTTATTATAACAATAAATCAACAAGATGGCATTAACATTATTAACATTCTGTTAAAGCGATCCATGGATAAAAAGACTTGTAGTTCTTAAAAGATAAATGTTAGTACAAGTTATAGAAATTTAATATTAAAACCACTCTTAATGTTTTCGTTTTAATAACATTTGTAAAATTTTCAATCAAAAAATAAACTAGTAGCCCGCCATTGTTGATGTCAATAATTACTTACAAAATGCTCATGGGTGCTGAAACCTATAAAATCAGTAACACCCAAGCGCCAGCAGAGGGCGGCAAAACTCCATAAAACACAATTAACAAGTGGGCATTTCACTCTAATGTCATTTAAATCTGTCTGAGGGGGACATGTGCGTTAATTGCGTCAAATATTTTAACGTGATTAATTTAAAAAATTAATTAACGCCCGTTAACGCGAAAATTTTGACAGCCCTAGTAATAAGGCTTTTTGCTTCTAAAAACGACCATTTTTTGTAAGACTTTTATCCAAAAAAACGACCATGTATAGTCAGGCTTTCTTCTCCAAAAGAAAAAAAAACAAAACATTTATAGTAAGGCTTTTTTTTTTTCTACAAACGACCATGTATCGTGAGGCTTTTTAAAATTATTATTAAAAACAACTATGTAAGACTTTTTCTCAACAACAAAAAATGACTACATATAGTAAGTAGAGTTGTTCCGATCATGTTTTTTTTCTCCTGAACCGATCCCGATCGTTTTAGTTTGAGTATCTGCCGATCCCGATATTTCCCGATCCGATTGCTTTTTCTTTTGCTCCCGATTCAATTCCAATCATTCCCGATAATTTTTCCCTATCATATACATTTTGGCAATGCATTAAGAAAAAAATGAATAAAACTCGGACGAATATATACATTCAACATACAGTACATAAGTACTGTATTTGTTTATTATGACAATAAATCCTCAAGATGGCATTTACATTATTAACATTCTTTCTGTGAGAGGGATCCACGGATAGAAAGACTTGTGACTTTGTATATTGTGACTAAATACTGCCATCTAGTGTATTTGTTGAGCATTCAGTAAATGATACTGAAGGCCATGCCCAATGCATGATGGGAAGTGGAAGCATGACTGTGTGTAGTGCTACCAATTCATATATCTTCTCTGTGTGGGGAAATAACATACGGTGATAAGAAAATGATCAATTGCTACCTTGCTTCCCCACATTGCTTCCCATGATATTTTTAATCATGGGAAGATGGATTGTAAGGCTTTCGCCAATTAAACAAGGCTCCAAAGGCTGCCAAATTTCACTCTACTCATTTTACGCTGCCGTTTATCTCTCTTTATAGATAAAAGGGCGGCATTACAGTTTGAGCGCGACAATGCGTGAGTGGGTCGTGCGCCGCATGCATTAATTGCGTTAAATATTTTAACGTGATACAGTTTTTTAAAAATTAATTACCGCCGTTATCGGGATAAATTTGATAACCCTACCTTAAGCCTAAACTAAAGACTCTGGATGAGTGTAACATATTATGTCTGTAACGTTAAATACAATTAGAAAACGATTTAATTAAAAAATATATATATATTAAAAAAACGACATGGCAGATATTTTTTTGCCGATTCCGATACTTTGAAAATGACGTGATCGGACCCGAGATGCCGATCGATCGGGTCAATCTCTAATAGTAAGGTTTTTTTTCTCAAAAAAACAAACAAACAAAAAAAAAAAACGGCCACGGTAAGGCTTTTTTTTTCTGCATAAAAACAAAACAAAAGACTATGTATCGTAAGGCTTTTTTTTTAAAATTGAAAACGACCATGTGTAGTAAAGCTTTTTTCTTCTAAAAACGACAATGTATAGTAAGGCTTTTTTTTTTTGCTTTTTTTTAATTTTTTTTATTAAAACTAAAGATAGATAATACTTTTTACATGTCTTCCTGAAGGGGGCATAATAGAAAATAATTTGAGAAGCACTATATCAAACATATGTACAGATATGTGAAGTGAAGGTGATTACCTGACGTAAATACAATTGAGACTGCATTTTGCTTGCACCAGGAGCAACATGGAGTTCAATCTTGCTCAAGGACACTTACACAAGTTCATTAGGGCAGAGAAATGAACCCACAGCCTCTGGCTTGTAGGGCAACTGCTCTACCACTGAGCCACACAACCCTAAGTACTGTGGGGAAGATGTTCCAAAACATGAAAAAAAACAAATACATGTTCCTATTCCTATTGACATTCCTAATAATCCTCCTAATTAGGATGTGATTAAACCACAGATTTTTTAAAATGCATTTTCTGGTGGTGTTTAGAGCCAAAAGGCTGAGAATTGTATCCATAACGCAACATTGTATAGCAATAATATCAATGGACTGAATTTGAGGTGTCCAGATAAGTATAACTGCTATGCACCATATGTGATGTGTGGCAAAAGTTAGATGTTTGAAAATGGAGAATATTGTGTGTTGGACAACATGCCAATGTGTGTTGGCCCGCCCCCGACTTGCCTAACCGGCTTAAGAGCGCTTTGAGCATGTGCAGTTCTCCATTCTCCACAAGTATGACCCAAATGTGTGTGCCTGTGGGGGGGACTGTTTCCTCGAGCCTCGGAGAAGACCATGTACAGTAGTGGTGGGTGTCTGCAGCAACCCACATAGACACCAACAAATGCAGTACTGTTACTTCCACACACATATGCAGAATAACACATAACAGGCTTGCCTTTTTTAAAGCCTTACTAAAATCGTGTTGGTTTTGGGAGGGTGAAAAAAAGCTTTATTTAGATCACATAGATCTTGGAGTCTTATTGATGTTATATTATCCATCATATTATTGCAGTTGGACTACACGTGTTTTAAAAATGCCTTACTTTAAATATGTACATTTTTAAAACCTAACTATACTGTACATCATGTCATTTAGTAAAATTCTTAATACAAACTACATCTTGAGAAAAATCATTACATAATACATAATCTTGTATTTCTAGGTTTATTATAATAAATATATATATATATATATATATATATATGTATGTATATATACATATTAAAAAAAAACTTTCCTATACAGATGCCAATTTCCCTCATGCCTGACTTTACATCACGTTTCTTTTTTTTTTTTTTTACATCATATCTTTTTTTGTTGTTGTTCATAGTCTGACCATAGATCATGTATTGTTAAAAAGTCTTAGTATATGCATAATGCTAGGAAAAAAATCATGAAAACTTGCTGTACAGTTTTTTTTACCCCCTTACTATACTTCAGATTTTGATGATAAAATGCTTCATTATACAATACATCATCCATCCTTTCATCAATCTATTTTATGTACTAGAAAAACAAAATAATAAAAACCTATTTTTGCAATGTGGGAGACAAGTAGCATCCACAGAAAACCCACGCAGTCTCCGGTGAAAACATGAAAATTCCACACAGCAAGGATGGAACTCAGACTACACTATCTAACCTCTCCACTGTGAGGCGGTTGTGCAAACCACCTACCCACTGTGCTTCCCTACTACAATTTAGTTTTAAAAAAAATACGCAATTATATATCATTTGTCTGATGGTCATGTACATGGTCTGCCTTAAACCTCCTCTGAGCTGATCTGTAGTGGAAGAGACGCACTTCAAAGAGATTTAACCTACTTCTGCGGGTGTTATTTTTGCCCCATGAGTCTTTGCCCACCATAATATTGCCACCTCCCACTTACCACATAAAGACTGAAAAAGGAAGGATGCTGTGATAGTTTCATTATCACAGAAGGAGCCTGTGAAGAAGAAAAACACACACATTTGGAGGTAAGCCTAGACAAAATATATTCTGGCATTTTAATTGGATCAAAACTCTAGGTGAGTACCATGGTTAAGTGTGGGCAGAAGGGCAGTGTGCCATTATTTTCCTTAAAAAACTAACAATTACAAATAAATATTCATCATAAAATACAGTAATTTGTGACCAAAGGGCACACCGTATTAAAAGCCGCAGGCTCATTTACAGGTGATATTTTAGTATTTAACACACACACAAGTCGCACCGCATTATTGGGTGCATTGAAAAACATACAAAAATGTGTGCGAGCAAGAAAGCTAGCATGCACCCTAGCACACGGCTACTAATACTAAAAAAAATACTAATAAAAAATATAACACATTTGATGTTACTAATGATTTAAGGTGCATAGTCCATAACTGTCCAGTCAACATTTTGAGTTCCACAACAATTCTGTTTTATTGTGTTATGTATATATTAGGCATAAGGTGTACATTTAACAAAACAAAATAATTACTGGGGAAAAGCAGGTGCTGGCAGATACAAATAAAAGCAAGTACAGAGGCAATCATATCTTAACTGGATATTTCCCAACACAATGTGACACAAAAACAATTATTACTGAATGAACAAAACATAAAAAGTACTTCCCAATCAGCAGATTACCAGGCTATACCGTATGTGCAACATACATTCATATCGTTGCATTTGGAATGAAATGCATAACTGATGCTACAATAATCTAACGATATACTGGCAACCGGCGTGGCCAGTGGGGTGGCCAACAAATTTATAGGGGGGGCCGTGGCCACCCCTGGCCACCCCCTGGAGGCGCCACTGTTGGTAAGACCTGCAACTCGATTCAACGGAACGAACTGCTGGACCGCAGAAGACGACCGAATGGACGCCCAGGATGCCAGGCGGCGGACGACCGAGCAGAACGACCGGGACCACCAGTGCAGCAGACGATGCCGTTGAGTCCGTGCTGCTCGCTGAGCAGACAGGCGGCGATGAGAGAAAACTTTACCCTGGCTGTCACCGCCACAACAGCGTCATCTCTCAGTTAGTTATGTGTAAATAAATAGTTACTTTGCTATCAAAAGCTCTATTTGTCTTGTTGTTTGTTATTTTGTAAAATGAAAACATTATTCAGATGTTTGGGATGTAACTAAAGCAAAAAAATAGCTGTGTTAAAGTCAAAGCTATGTTTAAAATGTATGCTTTCACAAAAAGCTCAATTTCTTTGTTTTTTTTTTTTTTAATCAGGAATTGGAATATTGCTCGAACTTAGCTATTTTCTAATGCTTATTTCTAAAGAGTGGAAAAAGATATGAACTTTTTTTCCTGCTGAAAAAAAGAGTCTAATCTTTCTTTTGGTGGGTTCCATGTTTATATAGCAATAGAAGAGAATTTTCTGTGCACCTTGCAAAATCAGTCAAAATCCAGTAAAACGGCCAGGAGCGAAGGGGGTTGCACTGGTGAAAATGGCTGGGAGTGAATGAGTTAAAGAATTTAACAAAGTGCTTACATCATTCTTAAGCCACAAATCCATCAAAGTCCTCATCTTCTGTATTTGAATTGAACACCTGGGCTAGATCTCCATCAAACACGGTAGCTCAACTTTTCTTTAGGAAGTCTTCCTCTTAAAATCCCCGTAGGTGAGAGTTTCTTTTTGTTTCGCGTAGGTGATAGCTTTGAGTTTGAACTGAGCTTCGTAAGATGTGTCTCTTCACAGTAGATGCCATTTTCGAGGGTCCTTCGTCAAACCAATGTTGTCACACCTCACGCACTAGAGGTAAGATTTTAAACCCAAGCCCGAGTCCGAACCCGACCCGGCCCAACCCAAAATGTCAATTATGACGTTCGGGTCGGGCTTCTCTCTCGCTAACTTTTTAAAAAAAATACATGTACATTAGTGCTGTCAAATTTATCGCATTAACAGGCGGTAATTAATTTTTTTAATTAACCACGTTAAAATATTTGACGCAATTAACGCATACGCGGAATGACCCACTCACGCATTGCCTCAAACAGATTACAATGACGCACTTTTTTTTGCACTTTGAGAGCTAACAGGCAGAGAAAGGCAGTGGACACAGGCGTTCATTGGACCGCGCCATTCATTGGCATAAGCTTCGGCAACTCCTTCACAACAAACATAAGTATCATTTAGTGAAAGCACAACAAAAATAATATTCCAATCTCCCAAAAATAAAAAATAATGTTCACAAAAAGAAAAGCCGTCATTCCCAATCAAAATAGCAATGCAAAATACACATAAAACTCACTCAGACTTTGGTCAAATTTCGTTTAGCTCAACAAATACACTGGATGGCAATATTTACGGTACTCACAATATACAAACTATCAGTGGTCCCGTACGTTCTGAAGCCAGCACTTAAATGAACGTTAATCATTATAGACCCAGTCTAAAAATAAAAAAATTAAAAAAACAGGGAGCTACGGCGTCAGTCAAGGGACAAAACACACTCATTGGCTTGATTTCTGAGTAATTTAAAACTCGCCATTGACACCTTGTGGTTGTTTCAATCACTATCTCACGTAGTTAAAGACAGTGTGGAAGAACGTCATCGCTTGGTGACGTCAATAACGGCGAGCAACTAGTTTATTTTTTTGATTGAAAATTTTACAAGTTTTATTAAAATGAAAACATTAAGAGGGTTTTTATATAAAATTACTATTACTTTTACTAACATTTATCTTTTAAGAACTACCAGTCTTTCTATCCGTGGATCCCTTTAACAGAAAGAATGTTAATAATGTTAATGCCATCTTGTGGATTTATTGTTATAATAAACAAATACAGTACTTATGTACAATATGTAATATGTTGAATGTACAGTATATATCCGTCTTGTGTCTTATCTTTCCATTCCAACAATAATTTACAGAAAAATGTGGCATATGGCAATATGAAATGCAATTAATTACGGTTAATTAATTTTTAAGCTGTGATTAACTCGAAAAATTTTAATCGTTTGACAGCCCTAATATATTTATATATTATGTATACTAAAACCATGTATGGATGTTAAACTAAGGAATACTTGTTATGAAATAAATAATTTGGATAAAACACAGGAGGCACTGTATTGTAATTGCAAAGAGGGGCCGCAGAGCCAGAGCATGCCCTGCGCACGTGAACGCTGTGGCCCCGCCCTCTTTTTAATCTTCCCCTCCACATCCATTTCATATTTTTGACCTGGTATTTTGATATGGAGCAGCAAGAAGTAAAAAAAGAACTAAAGACGGGGGAATTGAAAAGACAATCACGGTAAGAGGGGGGTTTGGAAAGGCTTCAAATTGATTGTTGAAGATGCTACACAAACCTGTTTCGCCTTCGCCGAATGTAACAAATGTCAAATTGGTGTGCATGGCTATCACCCCAAGGTGTCTTCTGAAGATGGTACAGAAGAAAGCCCGCCCGTCTCATCAGACCATAGAACATGGGTCCAGTAATCAATGTGCTATGTTGACATGTCTTCGCAAATTGTTTGCGGGTTTTCTTGTGTACCATCTTCAGAAGAGGCTTCCTCCTGGGGTGACAGCCATGCACACCAATTTGTGTAGAGTGCAGCGTATGGTCTGAGCACTAACAGGCTGACCCCCCACCTTTTCAATTCCTGCAGCAATGCTGACAACATTCCTGTAATGAGTCACATGACATTTTGGAGGGAAAATGACAAGCAGTACTCAATTTGGACATTTAGGGATGTGCATTTTTTTCATAGGAGTGTACTCACTTTTGTTGCCAGGGGTTAAGGGCGGAAAACCCTCAGGTGACTTGAAGTTCCGCTCTGAGACCCCAAATATGGCCAAATTTCAAAATTGTCCAATATGTATATGTGTTATACATCATTGGAAAGCTTAAAATCTCAATTTTCTGGGGAAGAAAATTTTTAAACCGGAGAGCATTAAAAAATTTTTTTTTTTTTTTAATTTAAACAGCAAAACCCTATCTGGCCATGACTTTAACTAGATATTATTGCATACTTACGTTGTTTCGATCCAAAACTCCATGTATTTGTATCACTGAGTGTCAAGATAGAGCTGTGAATGGACACAACTGGTTTTTGGCTGATTTTATGAGTGAAACATGGTAATACCACAAAGATCGCGATGCAGAAATCGCAGACAGAAGTGGTCGAGAAGTTCTTTTTCATATTTTTACCCTTTTAATCATTTTTTTTCTTTCTTTCTTTGGATCATCTAATATATTGGGGGAAATGCGACAGTAACAAAAAAAGACAATTAAGCGATAGTTATGAGGTAGATATCCGTGACTTTTTTACAGACGCCAGTTTTTCCATTGTGACTTAATTTGTTCAAAAGTTTAAAATATGTGAGTGAATAATTTTTTTAAGTCGTTTTTTTTTTTTTTTTTGAGACATCGATTAATGATTCTAAGCTAAAAATGACAGACATTTGGAATGATAAATACGATTACTTACCTTCTTTTTATGGCTAGGTTGAAAAAAAAGCGGTTGTGCGACGTCTGTAAACGGGGGTTTCCAGGGTAAAAGGGACAAATTAAAAATTGTTTGGGGGCTTAATGCGCCATGAATCTGCTCTGGCAGCATAAAGACATATTTTTCTATCTAACACAACAGTTCTTTTGGCTTAAAATACACCCGTTTATTTTATAAAGGGTTGCAAGAGCAGAAACTGCTTTTTCAGTCTTGTCTGTGTTTTCCGCCTTAGATATTAATGGCTATATTTTGAGTTATTTTGAGGGGAAAATAAATTAACTCTATTATATAAGCTGCACACAGACTACTTTTCATTGTGTCAAAGTGTCACTTTGTCAATGTTGTCCCATAAAAAGATGTACTTAAATATCTGCAGAAATGCAAGGGGTGTACTCACTTTTGTGATACACTGTATATAAGGCATATCGGATTATAAGGCGCACAGTTGGTTTTTGAGAACATTGAAGACAGGTGCGCGTTATAGTGCGGAAAATACGCTAATTATGAAGGCTTTTGATAGTGGGCTAATTTAGCTAAGATAAGTACATACAGCATGTGTTGCCTTCATTATAAGGCTTTTAATTCTTTTGCAGCTCCAGACTGATTTGCTTTTTGATTTTTTGCTCTAATATGGCTCTTTCAACATTTTGGGTTGCTGATCTAAACAATTCATTATGAGTTACCCATTGAAATGCTCCAAGGTGGGTCTCTATGCACTCAGCAGATTGGCCTTGGTGCATTCTATTTACAGTGACAACATTCACTGACTGTCAGTTGGAATGACTATTTACTTAAAGTTGAACGTCTTATCAAAGATTGCAATTTTTCATAGGTTTTCTGATGTTGTTTTCCTCATGTGTCTTTAAAATGCCATACTACAGACATTTTAAAACACCTGACGTATGTCATGTCACTTTTTTTAAAATGCCATTTTTGTCAGCCTATATATTATGCAGATGCTCTACCAAGGAAAAATTGATTAAAAGATGCATAACAAAGCCAATGTCATAAAACAATCTCACTGACAGGGCTTCACTCTTACAAAAAGCAAATTATAAAGTCCTTAACACAATTTATGACAAAATCACAGATTCCTTTTGTTTGCAGCTACGGATCATTTTCCAGGTGACGGACTTCCGCATTTAGATCACACAAGCGCTGACACACAGACAGCAAAACACTCGCTACGCATCATTTGTAAATTTGACATCATACCGGTGAGAGAGGATGGGTCTAACTTTATATCCTGTCTTTTTTTAAATGCTTTACTATTCGTCTATTTTTTTTTTAGTCTTTCAATACATCAGTGTCTATTTTTAAATGCCTTACTTTACACTGCGTATTTTTTTTTTTTTTTTGCCTATGTCATTTATTTTGCTTGACTGTTCCTGCTGTCATTTTTTTTTCAGTTTAACTACACATGAAGATTTTGAAAAATGCCTCACTTTTATATCTTGTCATTTTTTTGAACACCTTACTGTATAAGTGTTTCTATTTTTGTCTGACCATACATCATGTGCCAGGGTTTTTTGTGACTATACTGTGGTCTCCTGTAGACTCATTTTTCAAAATTTCCACTATACATCATGCAGTTTTTAAGTAATGACGTCATGTTCTTTAAATACTGGACTAATATCATTTGACATTTTATTCTGGCATTGAATCTTTTGGGGTATTTTTTTTTTACTAAAAAAAAAAAACACGCATTTTTGTCTCATGACACATTGTCCTTTTTCTGAATAAGTTATGCCTATATTTCAGATGGTTCTTTTGCTTGTTTTTTTGCCAGATTTTGCACGAAATAGTTATTCGCTAGTGAGATTTTACGTCATTGTTCTATAGGGGTTGTGCCTTACTCTGTATTGTTGTTTTTTTTTTTTTTTTTGTCGTGTTTGTTTTTGCTGTACATCATGTTTTTCCCCCAAGCCTTGTCATTTTTTAAAAATGACCTATTATTCATCATTTTATAGTACATAATGGTCACATTGTCATTTTTTAACTTACTATAGATCACATCATTTAAAAAAAAAAAAAAAAAAACACCTTACATGTGAGTTTTCTCCGTATGATGTCTGTTCTGCATTTGAAGTATTCTCTTTTCCATTTTCACATGCACTTCCTCTATATTACTCCACCTCACACATGTTGAGTGACTGCTGTGCTGGCTTCTGTCAAACAGCACTCACTTTCACCCCACTAGACTCGCTCTCAAATGTTCCTTTGAGTCCTTCCTGTCGCTCATCACAGCTCCATCAGGCCTTTTTTTCTTTCATCCGAGTCATTTTCTCCCTCCTTTTACGGGGCCAGCCAAATGGACAAGGCGGGATGTAACGTTTGATCTGCTTAAACATGAACGTCCAAAATGCATCAAGACTAAATGGACTGTTTTTTTGTCTTACTCAGGAGTATACTTGATCACAGCACATTGACTACAAAATGACTCATAATGACCTCTGTGTTTTAGCTTGGGAAAGAATAGGCCCAAAAAACAGACTCTTGGCTGCCATTACTCGTAGTGCATTTTAATGAGAGATGAATAATTCAGGTGCAATAGTGGATGGAATAGTCCTGCAACCACGGTGGCTCTTTGATGGAGAGGCAGCCATCTGCATGTTTACGTGCGTTTTTGTTTTTTCTTATTCCTCGTGGGTGTTCGTGCACCGGTGTGTGTCTTGCAAACGCACATCTAGGTTTTGCCGTGTATTCTCAATTCTTCAGCGGAAAAGGTTACAGCATACAGCCCGGAGGCGGCACAACAAAGGTCAACGTGCAGTTTAGAAATGAGGGATAGGACAAGATGGAGAACTGTGCGCAGTGCAAAAACAACGAGCACACACTTGTCTGTGGTTGCATCTGACCTTGACGAACCTACAGTGATGCTTTTATCGTAAAAGGTACATGCAGGTAACAAAGGGAACTGTGCATAAAGTGATGGTTAAATGAGGGACTGAAGTTGGGAACTGATTAGAAATGATGTTAAAGATTGCTATGGGGAATGTGAGACCAGAGATGGAATGTGTGAGTGGAGTGTGAGCAGGTGATTACTTATCCTTCCCCACCATAAGGGATGACTGGAAGTGGCATAAGGCTGCTCTCTAGTGGACAACCTGGGAATGGCTTACTGGAAAAGTGGTTTTTGCATCACTATTACTTCACTAACGCTCCTTATGGTGTCCCGACTTGGCCATCTGGCTGCAGTATCATACTTTCATTCAGTTAAATGAAGAAGCGTTTCAAGTGAATAAATAATCTGCATTAATATGAGTAAATTTACACAGGGGCTGAAGAATATAAACCATCAGAATTTATTTTCCGTCACTACGTTGCAGCACTGTGTTCAAATACCTGTTTCTTAAAAAGGACCGATGAATTGGTTATCATTGGGACTGAATATGTTAATGGTCAATATGTAAGAATGATGTCGGCACCAAAATTAAAACTTCTAAAAAACTCTGGTGAAAAGTGGTGATTTTGGAGATGTGACATTACAGATTGCTCAAAAATTGATTGATGATATTGAAAACAAATGGCAATTTCATTTTGCTGTGCAAAAAAAACACAAGTTTAATTTGTTACTAAAAGTGGACCAACTTGGCCAGACGGTCCATTAAAACAGTATGATGTACAAAATGCTTTTTGTCACTCCGGCTTGTGCAGTTTGATTGGATACTAAACTTCAACTGGACTATCATGAGCATGTGTCACTATCTACTGAATATGTATTAAGGCTGCAACAACTAATCAATTAAAATCGATTAATAACTTAGTTGCCAACGAATTTGATAGATTTTTGCCGGCATCTATGGGCAGTCTCGTTTGGGTCCTTGTTTGTGTGTAATGGGAGATTGGTGCGCTCGCCAGTGGTTAGAGCAAGAGAGAGAGAGAGAGTTCACTGCTACACTCAGGTTTGGTTGCTAAATCAATAATATTATGTGTCGAAAGTTAGATTGTCTTTTGTGTTGTTAGGTCCAGTGTGCCACCATCAGAGGTGAGTAAATGAAGCCAATTGTACTGTATTGTTTGTTGATGAGACGTTTTGGAGTGCTAAGCTAGTTAGTAGTTATGCTAATCGGTGTCTTAAGTGTCCGTTTGTATTATGTTTTGGAGAAGCATATCAGCACTTGAGTTATTGTTAGATAGTTGAGTTGTAAAATGTCTTTTTATGACGAAACCACACACATTAACGTATTCAGTAGAGCTGTCCCGACTAGTCGACATAGTCGACGTCATCGATGATGTAAATGTACAACGAGTACAACATCCCGTCGACGGTTAATGAAGGGTTAAAAAATATATATGCGTGGAAAGTTCAGAATGTCGGACCCTCTGTATGCAAGCTGGCAAAGCGGCACAAAGCTAAAAAAAAGCGCACCAGAGTGTCCAAAACATTGACTTATTTCAAAGAAATAAAGGAGGGTACACTCTTGTGTCCCTTCAATGTCAAGCTTGCCTGCACGTCGGCCGTGAATAAACACCTAAAGCGCCGTTACCCAGTTTGTAAGTCCATCTAACTAACTAACGACATGTTTTATTGAAGTTGCTAAGCCTGTCGCGATATGCAATGAGTCCATTTATCGCACGGCAAATAAAAATGAGGGCGGTAATTTTCATGGCTGCGTTTTATCGCTGCACGCGTGCGTGCGTGCATACATTGGTGCGTGCGTGCTGATGGCATATGAGACTCCAGGTCCTTACTCTTATCAACACGCTGTAGAATTAAAGTTCAGACACACAAAATAGGAAAACACATCTATATTAACCCTTTAACACCTAAGCCTATTTTGGCCGAATTTGCATGCATTTGATGTTGCCTTTATATTTCAAAGAAAAAATTGTTCTCAATGGCCAAGTTGGGTCCCTTTTTTAAGGACACCTTGAACTTCATGTCCAAACTGTTGTTTTCTTCACTGACCAATTATAATCCACATTTTGGACCCAAAAAGACAAAAAAAAAAAATTTTTTTTTTTCCAAAATTTGTAATGTTGATGTCCCATTGACAACCAAACATGCTCGACCAAACGTTTTGAAGCTTGATAATATTTATTCTACTTGTTAGGATAAACATTCAATAGAAAAAAAATAAGATTGAATAGTTTTATGTCTGACAATTCAACACAAACAGCCAGTATGGTCATAGGCGTTTTTGGCCTTTACACATAACATGGTCAAAACGGGTTATATACAGTGCATAATAGTGAGGGGGGAAAAAAAAAAAAATATATATATATATATATATATATATATATATATCATCTAACACAAAAAGGGTTTGGAGTATATCTCTTTGTGAAGTTAGGTATTATACCCATCACCTTATCTAAAGTATTTACGTACATGCAACCAAGCTTCTCGTACACTCATCTTTATAAAAATTTTCTTGAAGAAAAATGTATATAACATTGAAAAAAAGTATTTAAAAAAATATTGTCAAGTAGTTCAGTTCAATTCAAATTTTTCTGGCATACGACCCAATAAAGTTTTTTTTTTTTTTTTTTTTTTTTTTTTTTTGCGAACTCAATAAAGCTTCTGCATGAACAGGTCACGGAGCTGCGTCACACACAACGTCACACAGCCTACTCCGTCCCGTTTGTGCGCTGCTGTCAGCCTGTCACTTCTACTCGTAGAAACGCCGACTCATCCCAGGAAAACAACGGCAAATACGGCTCATCTTCTTCCTTGGGTTAATGAAATAATGCATTAGCTTGCGCTAAATTTAGTTTTAGATTCATTCTGCACGTTTCAAAGTCGCTCGCTCAAACTGGCCGTTGTTTGCTTCAGCATGCCTCCTTTTCCTTAGTTGGCGCCTCGCTCGGAAATGAATTTAAAAAAATTTTTCAACAAATGTGCACATTCGGTTCGTCCTTCTTGACATCAACACGACTGTTGAGATATGTAGTCTTTTGTGCTTCTTTCGGTTTTGAAAAAGGACAAGAAATGATGGAAGTATGGAGATAGATACATGGTCCATGCAGCGTTTTAATGCATATTTATGAGTGCAATAAAACTATAAAACTCAAATGACAATATCTCCCGTTTTTCTTGGTCGATTGACTTCAAATAAAAACTGGTGTGGACATCAACTTCCGTACTTTCAAATGAGACCAACCAGCGGCACGTGGGTGACGTAATTACAGCGTGACGAAGCTTCAAAGACGACAAGGGTAAACGCGTCGCTGCCGACACGTTCGGTGTTAAAGGGTTTAACACTGTAACGTTAGCACTGCTAGACTGAGGTGAAAATGGGGGGGGGGGGGGGGGGGGGAGGCAACCTACTTTAGCCTGCTATAAAACATTGGCAGTCGGCTCGTGAAAGCAAACTTGCGGTTAAAATGTGACACGTCAAACGTGAAAAATCGCGGGTTAACAGCATTTGCAAATGAAAAAAATGAAGAAAAAAAAAATCTATTACTGACATACATGCAATGACAAAAAGTGCTTTTTGCGGAGTGTAAAGCTGAAGTTAGCCGTTTAGCGAACGTACTTCTGGTGAACATTTCAAAATAAAAGCATGCCATGTTTGTCATATATATAACGATTTCTGGAGTTAATCCCACATACTTCAGAATTCAGATTCTACATTAAGAATACCTTTAAAATGACACCCTTTATGAAAAATCTGATTGGCAATGAATAATAATTATAATTATTATTACTATTATATACAGTATAGTACTATACTATAATATTAATGCTAGGTGTTTTTTTTTTTAAGAATTGTTTTGAATCATGTTGGAAAGGCGAAGTCAGTATTCTGAATCTGTTTACATTCCATTCTTTTGCACTAGTTAATTCTATCAGCATTTGAACTCATTATTTGTGATTTATTATTGTTATTTACGTGTTTATTTGTACTTTAATAATTTAAGTTTCCAAAATGTTTTTGTGAATTGATAAGCAACAACAAAAATTTCATTGCTAAATTAGTAAAAAAAAAAAAAAAAAAATTTTAAGTTTTTTCATTTAATTATTAGATTGGTCAACTAATCGTAAAAATAGTCGGCTGACTAATCGGGAGAAAATTAGTCGTTTGGGACAGCCCTAGTATTCATATAACAGCTTTGTCTCCTTTCAACACAAACTCAAAACCATTCAAACTGTAAACTGTCATACGAAAGAGTGTGCTTTGAAACTGGATTTGGATTGCATTTATGACTGCAAATGCATTTATGATTTATTTGATTAAAAAACATAACAACCTGATCCTTTACGGTTTGCTTCCTCATTAGATTTTGTTGTTTAGTTTGTTTAAAGAAAATAAATAAGTCATTGACACAATTTATATCAGCGCTTTGTCTACAAGAAAAAAATGTAAGTCAGCAGCATTTTTTCTTGACTGAACAAGACTTCTGATTTGTTTACAGAGAAACTAAGTTTTATGCACTTAAAACATTACATTTGTAAACTACAGCTTGAACGTGTCATTCATTTTGTTTTCGTCATTACTTACAACCTGCCTAAAACAACTTCAAGTTATATTGTGAAGGTAATTGTAAAAACTGACATTTATCCGATTAATCAATTATTCCTTTAATAAATCGTCTGATTAATCGGTTATAAAATTGGAGTGTGACAGTTCATAAAAGGATAGTGTGAGGAAGTTGTTTTTTATAGCTCAATAATTCAGCACTTGAGCAAGCAATGGGGAAAAAAACAATCACTTGGGTTTTAGGAAATTATACATACTTTAATGCCAAAATAATAGATTTTACAAACAAATAAAACACTTAAGACATATTTAAAAATCCAAGATTTACAGAAATCAAAAAAGGCAGTACATTTCGATCAAGGGTTAAAATAATAAGTGAGCTGCACTCAAAGAAAACATTTCCTCCGTTGATCAGAGCTTAAGCATCTTCCACAGACTCTAAATGGCAACAAAGAATTTAAAAAGAAAAAATATGAGGTCATCAGTTAGTATGAGGAGGTATATATAAGTGTTGTACTGCCCTACTTTGAATTCTTTACCAACACAGCTTTCAGAATGTACGAGGACAGAATAAGGCCATAACTATGGGGTGGGAAAAAAAACAACACTTTGCGCGTTAAATGCATTGTTCTTTGTGAAGGTGAGTACTTGTAAAATGAACACATATTGTTCAGTACAATGTCAGCAAATATTAGAAGGCAAATATTCCTATTCCGTTTTGATGTTGACTTAATACTAAACCATAAAACGTAAAACAACCGGTTTAATGTTAAAATGACAAAATCCACACATCAGCTCATGTAAATTTCCAATAAATTGACAAATTATATCATTTATACACATACTGTAGCATAGTTTTTTTTTTTAAAGTGCTAAGGTAACCAAGACTGTTGTTATAATATCGCATGGTTTTAACAATCTAGGTTTGCACATCTTTTCTATACCTGTGTTTTACAAAATTATGTTAAAAAATTGTATATGCACTTTGATTGAATTGTTGGAATGATTGACACCTGGTATCTGGATTTTGAGTAGATGTGGGAAAATTCTCTGCATGTGCCAAGAATAGGGGTTCTCAAACTTTTTAGGGTCAGTTTTTTTTTTTTTTTTTCCCAACAAGGATGCCTTCATAATCATAACGGTAATTAAACACACAGTAAGTCACGCATGTCATTCTAAAAGCTACAGGAATGAAAAATGTTATTTTAGAGGGCGAAAAGGAATGCTTAAAAAAAAAAAAATTAAGGATAGAAATATGTAAAGATGGAATTTTAGTTGCTGAAGGGGAAAAAATTCATGACAAAGTGTTTTTAAGTAAAATGTTAAACTTTCAATTGGTTAATTTTGTCAGTTTCCAGCATGCCACGCAAGTATGCACTTTATCTATGATAAAATACATAATGATTGGAAATTATTTTATAAATGCCTAAGTGATCTTTCCCAAGGACCCCAGTTTGAGACCCACTTGTCAAAATATTGGCAGGCCAGCAAGAACTGTTGGTCACTATTAAAAATCGTATCAACTTCGCTGCATATTAAAATAATCAAACACGTCACGAAATGATGACATCACCTTCGCAAAAAGTACATTCATTGACTGATTCATTTTCATTCATTTTGACCATGTCTTCGTTGATTAGTACCATGCAAAAACAAATGTACATGACACTTTGCAAGGGCAAATTTACAAGTACAATGAACATATAATGCAATTAATATTCAGTTGCATTACTCGCCAGGTCTTCTAGGATGTGCTTAAGACATTTACATGGAAATCAGTCAGTAGGTACATTGATTGAAGAGAAAAATAATCAAATGAAAAATTTACAATACCAATAAAAGTAGTTTTATTCAGGTGCACTCTCACCAGGTCACATGACCACGTTCGATCATGCTTGATGCCCATTTTCTGATTGAATGCAATGCTTGGTTTGCTTGCAAGGGCCCTAGCCTGAGATATATATACATATATATGTCTGGGTGTAAGTCTATATGAAACTAGTACAAGACCGTTGCCCTGTCCAAAACGGACTTTGATGAAAAACATTAGAAAAAAAACGCACTTTGTAAAACCTACCGGTATGTAATTTCAACACCATTACAAAAACCGACTGCGACACAAAAGAGCACATCAGCTCTGATTATCCACAGCTGTCAAAAAAAGCGGCCAGTATCAATGGTGGCGCAACTATTTGGTCAAAGACAAACAACAAAGACGAGCGCATCTCGCTTAATGAGCGATTAGCTAACATCGTTCTGATAAAACTGCGTCATCTCAAAATGCGGCGAGACCGAACAACATATACCCCAAAAAGCTTCGACATGGCGTCAAAGCTAGCTACTGTGTTACAAACCTATGGAAGAGGTAGATGTGGAATGTAAGAAATTGTTGGAAGAAAAAAAAAAGCTGAACATATGAGGTAGGTATTTTTGCTGTAAACTAAACAAAACAAACACAAAATAGGAAGGAAGACCTCGGAGTTTGTGGCAAGCAAAACCTCTGCTGCCGCGATACAATAGAAACTGACAGGTCAAGAAAAAAAACAAAAAAAGATAAAATAAAGAAATGTCCAACTCAAGAGGTAGATAATGATATCCGTACACAAACTGGTTCCATACATCTCTCCTATTTGTTGAGTGGATGATCTCCAAAAGATTTTTTTTCTTTTTGGTTAATTCCCTGAGAACATTTCATCATCCTGAGAGAGGAACACTGCTTATAAAAATGTAAAAAAATAAAATAAAATAAAACAATAATAAAATAAGTTGTATTTCATACGTGAGCACGGGCTGTTCTTTGTGTGATTCATTGGTACTCTGCATTGGTGAGATTAGACGCATACATTTCGAAACAATTCCATAAAAAAAAAAAAATAAAAAGCTTAAACAAGCAAGGTAAGTGAGCCCTTCAACAAATCAAAACCTTGAATATCTTTGGGATGAAAATTATGTATTTCCTCATATAGTGATCTTTATATATACAGTGGTATGAAAAAGTATCTGAACCTTTTGGAATTTCTCACATTTCTGCATTAAATCCCACTCAAATGTGATCTGATCTTTGTCAAAATCACACGGATGAAAATACAGTGTCTGCTTCAACTAAAACCACCCAAATGTTTGGGTGGTTTTCATATTTTAATGAGGATGGCATGCAAACAATGACAGAAGGGGGGAAAATGAGTTTGCCTAATGAGACTTAAAGAGCAAATGAAACCAATTTTTATCAAAACATTTGAGTGGTTTAAAGCTGCCCTGCCCACTATGAAACACACACTTGGTAAGAAATGTCTTAATGAGAAGCATTGTTTGATGTGCATCATGGCTCGGTCAAAAGAGCCAATCCTTGATCCTTGCGATCAAGGATTGTTGATTTGTATAATGCTGGGAAAGGATACAGACCCATCTCTAAAAGTCTAGATGTTCATCAATCGACATTCAGAAAAGTTGTCTGCAAATGGAGAGAGTTTGGCACTGTTGCTTCTCTCCCAAGGAGTGGCTGTCCACCATAGATGACGACAAAAGACTTCAGCGCAGAATACTCAGAGAGGTAAAAAAGAACCCTAGAGTGTCTGCTAAAGACTTACAGAAATCACTGTCACAGTCCAATATCTCTGTGCACACATCAACTATATGTAAAACTATGGCCAAGAATAGCATTCATGGGAGGACTCCATGGATGAAGCCACTACTGTCTTAAAAAAACATTGTTGCTCCTTCAATGTTCGCAAAAATGCACTTGGACACTCCCAAGAAGTTTTTGCAAAATATTTTGTAAACTGATGAAACCAAAGTTGAATTGTTTGGGAGTATCACACAACATCATGTGTGGAGGAAAAATGGAACAGCTCACCGACATGAACACCTCATCCCCACCGTGAAGCATGTTTGAGGGAGCATCCTGATTTGGGGCTGTTTTGCTGCCTCAGGGCCTGGACAACTTGCAATCATTAATGGAAGAATGAATTCAAAAGTTTATCAGGATGTTTTGCAGGAAAACTCGAGGCCGTCTGTCAGACAGTTGAAGCTAAAAGAGGATGGATGCTCCAACAAGACAGTGATCAAAAACACAGAAGTAAATCAACTTCAGAATGCTTTCAGAAGAACAAAATACACATTCTGGAGTAACCAAGTCAAAGTCTAGACTTGAACTCCATTGAGATGCTGTGGCATGACTTAAAAACAGCAATTCATCCCAGACATCCCAGGAATCTGACTGAACTACAGCAGTTTTGTAGAGAAGAATGGGCCAAGATTATTCCTGATCGATGTGCCAGGAAGCGTCTGGTTGAAGTTATTGCTACCAAAGGTGGGGGGCCACAAAATATTAAATGTGATGGTTCACTTACCTACTTTCCCCCTTCTGTCATTGTTTGCATACTATACTCGTTAAAATATGAAAACCTATAAATGTTTGGGTGGTTTTAGTTAAAGCAGTTTTTTCATCTGTGTGATTTTTACAAAGATCAGATCGCATTTGATGGTGATTTAATGCAGAAATGAGAGAAATTCCAAAACGTTCAGATACTTTTTCATACCACCGCATATACATATGTGTATATAATTCAATACCGATTTACAAGCCGACTTTTCTTTTCGCTTAGTTTTGCGAGTCAGATTTTGAGGTAGAAGTAAGCTTGGGCAGCCCCGAATAGAACAACATCAACTGACCATCACGCATCTCATTTACAAGTGGATATACGAATAGAGTAAGTCAGATTAGCACAGAACAAATTCTGATAAGAACTGGAGGTAGGTAGAGGAGGTAAAGTGTGCATCTCATGTGACGTTAAATGTTTCTGACGCACTTCGTATTACGGGTTTCCTTATTTTTTTCCTTTGAGATTCATAAATGGCATGTAATTCACTGGTTTGCACAGATCTGTGAGAAACAATGTGACATCACATTCCCAACTCTATTGTACTTATTGCTGAGAAGTTTCATGTGTCTTTACTACATTACATTTACACTTAAAGAGATTAAATGACACACTTTAATGGGTGGCGAAAATAATCTGCATTTTCATGTCCACATTAGCACAATCTGTGCTATTTAAATGCGCCTACTTGAGCGTGTCCGTGAAATTACCAACACCTAACCAGCTTCTGTGCAACATTGAACAGTGGACTTGTTCTTGTCATGAAAATAGTGTCACCTAAGTATTTTCTGAAGTTGGCAATTAAGGCAAGTAGTGGTTCCTTTATCAAAACCAGAATAGTGACAATTAATAGTAAGGTTATAAGTAGGGCTGTCAAAATTATCGTGTTAACGAGCGGTAATTAATTTTTTAAATTAATCACGTTAAAATATTTGACACAATTAACGCACATGCCCCGCTCGAACACATTAAAATGACAGCACAGTGTCATGTCGACTTGTTACTTGTGTTTTTTGGTGTTTTGTTGCCCTCTGCTGGCACTTGGGTGCGGTTCAGCACCATGAGCATTGTGTAATTATTGTGTAAAATTTGTGTATTATCAAATTTTTTGATTGAAAATTTTACAAATTTTATTAAAACGAAAACATTAAGAGGGGTTTTAATATAAAATTTCTATAACTTGTACTAGCATTTATCTTTTAAGAACTACAAGTCTTTCTATCCATGGACCGCTTTAACAGAATGTTAATGCCATCTTGTTGATTTATTGTTATAATAAACAAATACGGTACTTATGTACAGCATGTTGAATGCTTCACTGTCTTGTGTCTAATCTTTCCATTCCAACAATAATTTAAAGAAAAATATGGCGTATTTTTTAAATTGCGATTAATTACGATTAATTAATTTTTAAGCTGTGATTAACTCGATTAAAAATTTTAATCGTTTGACAGCCCTTGTTACAAGTTCAATAAAACATTTCACACTGAGAACATTTGAGAACTCTATGGTGTGATATTTTTGTTTTGTGGTGTGTCTTGAGAGTTTTTCTATGATAAAATATGTGCCTTAATTTGCTCAGTAGAACCTACATTTTTCTACCTCAAAGTGAGAAAACGAGGAATCTATTTATGGTGAGGCGTTCTTTTATTTAAGCTGACGAGGTAACCTAAGATTAATTAGGGCATGTTGTCTATTTGCACTATTTGAGGAAATACATAAACCCAAAGTATTTTTTCAAAAGTTGGCTGATTAAAAAAAAAAAAAAAAACACAAAAGTACTGGCTGGGATTAGCATCATACATACAGTTATTTGATCTGTCAAAACATCATGTTGTAACTCCAAAGCCACTAACTTCAGGAGGAGTCGAGTGTACATACAGTACATTCATTTCACATTCAATATGGTCAGAGAAGAGCTGCGAGGTCACAAGTTCTCCCTAAGTGGCGCCGAGACACAGGTGGACTGCTTATGACCTCCATATTTGAAAGAGCATAGGACCAAGCTAATAAAGCAAGAATCCTCCGCAGTCCTCCGTCTTTAGTAAACACATGTTCCGATGTATGTGCTGTGAAAGTATTGTTAAAGCAAAAATTGCTTCAGAAAATGAACAAAATAACCTTGCTTAATTTTGTTTCTTTTTTTGTCTGTTGATTTTTTACCTAAATATCCCATATACACCCAGGGCTCCACCTAAATTACATCCAACTCCTTATAAAATATGCATTACTTAATATAATCTTTATATATATATATTTCGGACTTTACGTATATATATTAATGATTTTCAAGCAGTCGTGGTCATCTCAACATAATGACACTCTACTGATTTATCGCGTTTCAGTCTACGCTAATTGAATAATGTGGCGTCTATCTATGAAATTAAGTAAGGGTTAATAGTGTTGATATTTGCAAGCAAGCAAATGCTCAGTTTCTTTTTTCCTCTTTTAAAACACACTTAACAACATGCGATACACTTGCACAATTGAATGAAACCCACTAAAAGATCTACAGAATGAATACATTCTGTATTTAGAGAAATGATGACAGTGTTCGGTTGTGATTTCCACTATCAAATAGGTATTTTTTTTACATATTTGTATGTAATAGGGATGTCGCGATCTGATCACGTGATGGGAAATCGGGTCGATCGCGCCATTTTTCAGAGGATCGGAATCGAATGAAAACAATCGGGTTGTTAATTTAAAAAATTATATTTACGTTTTTTTTTGCTTCATGTTCGTACAGCCTCTCACCCTCCCGCCCTCTAAGCAGTGCGACCAAACTTTTTCTTGGACACCAGTGCAGCTGGTGTTTGGTACTTAAAATTAACGATGATTGACAGGTTTGTAGCTTTGATCTGGCCAGCGAAGCCTCAGTAGCTCTACGATCAAAGGCACACATGTGTTAATCTTCGTTTAGCTTCTTACACAAGCAGTAGCTCAGTCTGTGGCAACTCATTGTGTAAGTGAGAGGCTGTTTTCGGCAGCGTGAACGTCTACGCGCGAGTAAATTTGAGTGCACCCACTCATATGAACTATATAAATGTTATGGAGAGTGACTGAAAGTGTGGCGTTCAAGGTGATACAATGATGTGCCTACATTTGCTGGTGTACAAACAGTGGTACAAATGCTGGTGCACCTTAAGTAAAAAGGTAGGCGGACCAGTGCAACCAATGCAAAAAGTAAGTCTAGAGCCTTGGCAATATATACAGTATATATATATATATATATATATATATATAAATATACACACACATATATTAGGGCTGTCAAAATTATTGCGTTAACGCGCGGTAATTAATTTTTTTAATTAATCACGTTAAAATATTTGACGCAATTAACGCACATGTCCCGCTCAGACAGTATTCTGCCTTTTGGTAAGTTTTACAGCAAGGTTTTTTGTGCTGTCAAACAGCGAACTCTTGTGGTCGCTTTGCGACATGGTTTATTGCTTTCTTGCCAGTTCAATATGGCTGCACGACGTCTCGGGCTGACGCCTACGTTGTAATGTTGTGCTTATATGATCCTTGGACAAGATTTGTCCGTAAGTATGGTTGTTGTAAAGAATGTACATATTATGTTAGTAAGCGAAATGTTATATTTTTTGCATGAGACACTTTTTGTTTATGTTTAGTGAACCTGTATAGCGTGCTAAGCTAACGTTGTTGCTAATGCAATGCTTGTGTACTTTTTTTTGTAGTTTCACTACGGTCTAAAGAGGACCGTGGTTTGAGGTCATTTTATTAATAAATCAGATGAAAAAGGAAGAAGTCTGATTATTAAGGCGTCGTTCACTAGCTGTCTAGCTTTGGAAAAAGTAGACACTTCGGAGTGAGGACAGCATAGACAGATTTAAATGACAGTAGAGTGAAATGCCCACTACAGTCCTTATGTACCGTATGTTGAATGTATATATCCATCTTGTGTCTTGTGTCTTTCCATTCCAACAATTTATTTTACAGAATATATATATAATTTACAGAAAAATATGGCATATTTTATAGATGGTTTGAATTGCGATTAATTGCGATTAATTACGATTAATTAATTTTTAAGCTGTAATTAACTCGATTAAAAATTTTAATCGTTTGACAGCCCTAATATATATATATATATATATATATATATATATATATATATATATATATATATATATTTTTTTTTTTTAGTATCGGATCTGGACTCTGTGTATGAAGATTCTCAAACTAGGTGACTCAGGTGCAAAAATATGCTATCGGGACACCCCTAGTATGTAATATTGTGCTTTTAGTTTGTCTCTTTAAACAGTCCTTTACACCTTTATGGTACATTTTAAGCAAATAATCTTAGCTAAATTACTAACTCACAAATTTTCACAAATTTGTGCTGAACGAAGAATATGCTGGGTTTCATCCAATTAATATTAAAATCATAATTGCACTGCATCTCGTTATATTGTGCAGGTGTACGCAATGTTATAGCGGGTGCGTAAATAAATTACAGTAGGTTGACAATGAGTTTTTAGTCATTGTTTTTTGTCTTAAGTGTTCCCTCTGTAATCCATTAAGTGTCCCTAAAGACAGCTTTTAACAGTCTTACAGGTGTGGATTACAGCTTTAGAGTTGCGACTTAAAGATCCATTATAACCCTTAAAACATATGTTTAAAAAGGAGTATTTGGGCACATGATTACATTTGTGAAGAAAGTATGATTAAAAAAACAATAATAACACTGAGGTGTGTAAGGAGGTATAACAATTCAAACCCATGATCCATGCATGTTTGCCTCCTGAGCTGCACTGATTGAATGTAAGATCATCCCTTGCAGACAGCATCCCACGGCGGTTGCTATGGCGCCACCATATTGCTGCAAGGCATGCACAAGCGTCTGTACACATCTGATCGTTGCCATAGCCGCATGGTTAGAAAATGAAATAAAATACCCATAAAAAGTTGAAGAAATGGAAAACGTCTCATTTTGTCACAGGTGTGAGGTAGATGAAGCGAGGAGGCTCGACGTGTTTTTAGTATTTCCTCCACCTCTGGGTACGGGGTCCATGGTGACTTTGGGGCTCTTCCGGGGATGAGGATGACCCCCCCAGGGGAGAAGCGCCGTAGTGCTCTTCTTCCTCTGGGAGGCCGAGGTAGGCCGACGACCCCGGGCTAGAGGCCGAGGTAGACGCGTGTTGGTCCTGAGAGCCTGCGGAGGGCGCCATCGGCTTGTGTGGGCATTGGGCCACCATGTGCGTGATGCTCTGGCAGTAGTGGCATTTCTTTGGCTGGGGGGGCAGGCTACACTCCTTAGCGTGGTGGTCCAGTCCTCCACAGTTATAACAGCTGCAGGGGCAGAACGCAAATGGTAAAATCATGATAATAAAGATGATTTTTCATCAACAAACCGGATTCGGTAGAAGTTGGGAAACTGTGTAAAATGTAAATAAAAAGAAAATACAATGATTTGAAAATACTTTTCAACCTATATTCAATTGAATACACTACAAAGACAACATATTTAATGCTCAAACTCATAAACTTTATTTTTCAAATAATAATAAACTTTCTAAATTTCATGGCTGCAACATGTGCAGTAGAAGTTGGGAAAGGGGACGTGTTTACCACTTCGTTAAATCACCTTTCCTTTTAATAACACTTAAAAAACGTTTTGAAAGAGAGGAGACTAACTCTCTTAGCTTCTCATGTGGAATTCTTTCCCATTTTTGCTTGATGAACCGCTTCAGTTGTTCAACAGTCCGGGGTCTTCTCTGTCGTATTTTACGTTTCATAATGCGCCACACATTTTCAATGGGAGACAGGTCTGGACTGCAAGCGGGCCAGGGGAGAACCTGGACCCTTTTACTTCGAAGTCACGCTGTTGCAACACGTGCAGAATGTGGCTTGGCATTATTTGCTGAAATAAGCAGCGGCTTCCATGAAAAAGACGTCGCTTGGATGGCAGCATATTTTGCTCCAAAATCTGTATGTACTTTTCAGCATTTATGTTGCCTTCACAGAAATGTAAGTCACCCATGCCATGGGAACTAATGCACCCCTATACCATCACAGATGCTGGCTTTTGAACTTTGCTTTCATAACAGTCCGGAGGACACGACGTCCAGTATTTCCAAAAACAATTTGAAAAATGGAATCATCAGACCACAAAACACTTTTCCATTGTGCACCAGTCCATTTTACATGAGCTCGGGCCCAGAGAACCCGGCAGCGTTTCTGGATGTTGTTCATAAACGGCTTTTGGTTTGCATGGTAGAGTTTTAACCCGCACTCACTGATGTAGTGACGAACTGTATTTACTGACAGTGGTTTTCTGAAGTTTTCCTGAGCCCATTTAGCCCTTTACACGCTCATGTCGGTTTTTAAGGCAGTGCCGTCTGAGGGATCGAAGGTCACGGTCATTCAGTCTTGGTTTCCGGCCGTGGCGCTTACGTGCATTGATTTTACCAGATTCTCTGAACCTTTTGATGATATTATGGACAGTAAATGTTAAAATCCCTAAATTCCTTGCAATTTTGCTTTGAGAAATGTTGTTCTTAAACTGTTCAACTATTTTCTCACACAATTGTAGACAAGTGGTGAACTTCGCCCCATCCTTGCTTGTGAATGACTGAGCATGTCTGGGGAGACTCCTTTTATGGTACCCACCTGTTCCCAATTAGCCTGATCACATGTGGGATGTTCCAAATAGGTGTTTCATGAGCTTTTCTCAGCTTTCTCAGTATTTTTTGCCACCTTTCCCAACTTCTACTGGATGTGTTGCAGCCATGAGATTCTAAGTTAATTATTATTTGGCAAAAAACAATTAAGTTTACCAGTTAGAACATTAAATATGTTGTCTTTGTAGTGTATTCAGTTGAATATGGGTTGAGAAGGATTTTCAAATTATTGTATTTTCCTTTTATTTACATTTTACACAACTTCCCAACTTCAACCGAATCCAGTTTGTATTTCTCCTCTACTATTTGTGTGTTTAAAAATGATTACAAATCAAAATGTACAGTATCTTTATTCATCCACTTATTCCAGCCCCCCCAAAAAAAGATTCACAATGCATTACTCTAGAATATAATTAAACCTCTCGAATTTTCCCCCCTCTGAACTAATTTATTATACAACATACATACAACTTTACTTATCTGCAAAATAATATGTATTGTATTTCTGGCAAGTAATAAAATTTCTGTGCACATAAACGCTTCTCTGTGTGTGCTGTGAGACAGGCAGTTTAAAACAATAATGAGATTTGATATATTTCAGCATTGTGGTGAGCATACTAGTACTTTTTCCCCTCTGATAAATAAGTGCCTTGTCTAAAAAAAAAAAAAAAGGTTGGTAAACGCTGGATTAGTCTAGAACAGCATGAGCATCTTCAATAACTACATTTCACCACTCGATGGCAGTATGACATAAACATAGTTCATGTGACTTCTATGAAGGAATATTGGATTGCAGTAATCGTAGATTAATACTGTATAATCATAATATGATGACCGGTTTAAAAATATATATATATATGTATATATATATCTTCACTCTAGACATCACTTGTTTTACACTGTATGTAATGTAAAAACAGAAACAAACGGTATCCTTTAATTCTATTATTGTCACAAAAAAGATTTTTTTTGTAACCACGATTTTTTTTTCTCCCTTCAATATATTTTCTATAGGGCGAGAGCTACAGAATGGGCTGGTCGCCAGCCAATAGCACAGCACATACAAACAACCTTTTGAACTCAAGTTCACACCTATGGGAAATTTAGTCTTCAATAAATCTCATGTGCTTGTTCTGACGATGTAGGAGGAAGCAGAAGTGCCTCTGAGAAAACCCACGCAAGCAAACAGAGGACTTGCCAGCTCAAATCTGTCCAATGTGCAAATCCAAATTTTTCATTAAACTGTTATTTCAAAAGGTGCCCTTCTTATATGCTTAAATAAAGGCAACACATGGCAAATAGGAACATAAATCAATAACAATTAACATTAGGGAAGCTTTTAGAATGTAGATATTTGTTATTGCAGTGTCCGTATACAGTAAAATACGGAGGGGGTTGGGGCGTATAAATAAAAAGCAAATCTTCTAGAATTCATCACCATAAATCAACAAGAGCAATACTACCAAACAAGTACGGGTATGAAGAAAAATGCAAAAACTAATTTGTTCACAGTGCTTAACAGTTCAATCTGACTAACGATGTATCTATAGGTGATCAAATAAATTCCATTACAAGAATTTCTTCATTAAAAGCTGGACCAAAGCTACCTTTAGTACAATTTCAAGCATCATTAACATTGAAGGGCGTTAGGAAGGCTATGCATCACAATGCAGTACAGCAGAATCAATGGCTTTAATCTCCATATGGATCTCCTTGAGAGTTCCTCTGGGTAGATTTACTTGTGTTCCTTTTGGTCTTGATGTAGACATGATAAGTATATGTTATGTTATAAGAAGATACATGTTATAAGAAATCTACACTGACTTGTTTAAATGAAATGTCTGATGTGAAAATCGGACCAAATCATTATCATTTATTTTCAAAGAGAGTTCTTTCCCTAACATTTCCCTTTGTGTTTTGTAGATGATAAAGTGTGTTATTGTAAAAATTAAATCAATGTTGAAATATTTGGCTAAACAGTGAGTATATAGTGATGTACGCTTGATCGTTGTACAAGTCATTTATATATTGACTAATTTACATGTGTTCTTTATTTTTGACACAGTGGAATTGTTGACATTGCGCTTTCATTTTATATGACACTCCAACTATTCACAGATTTCGCACCAAAAAATTAAATCCACACCAGTGTTATTCAGTAGTTCAATTTTTAAAAATGAAACTTATTATTTCACGATATAAATTTAATGAATACAGTACAAAAATAGTTTTGTGGACTACATTTTTATGAAAACAGCTAACAGCTTTGGGGGGAAAAAAATCATATACACTATTTGATGACTTTTTTTTTCCCTAGAGAAATTAAGTAGGAACATTTGTATACAATTAGCTTCAGTTGTCGAAGTAATGAAACTAATTACCAATAAGATAAGGGATGTCTGTCCTTTTTAGCTCCTGAATTACGCTAGAAAAATGAAGGGGGGGAGTAAACGGCCAGCAGGGGGCCAATCAGAGTTACTGCTCATCTCCGACAAAGAAAACCAGGATGAGGTCACCCACTGTCCTCAATGTGGCTTCACCTGGGGCACAGTCACTTGACCACTGACAATGGATCCCTTGTCCCAAGAAAGGCTGAATTATTCAGCTCTGTAAAATGACCTTCTTTCGGACTGGTTTTTGAGAAGATATTCTACAGTGTATTTCCATGAAACAGGTGCAGCTTGTTTGAGAGGAAGGAAGTCACATCTGGACATTAATCATTCATGTGGTACTCTCATGTACATTACATGTCAGGCCAAAGGAGTCAAAGCACAACTTCAGATGATCTCTCGAGGGAATCCATATTCAGATTTACTTCATTGATTGTGCTGTCCTGCATTGTGATGCAAATCACTCCCTGTGCCCTCCAACCTGAGCGCTGTAAAATTGATCTTATAGAAGCAGCCGTGTCAGGGTAACATGTTCTATTCCATCATAATAACCATGGCAACAGTCAGGTGCTGTATGTTGAGCCTCTCAACATACAGCAACTTAATAAAGCGCAAAATGTGTGCAGATAGACATATAAATCTAGAGTACAGTGTTTCTGACTTAAGTCTTGGGACACACCTTTTTCTAAATCTGTCATTTTTAAATTTACATGCTCTCAACTTTGTGAGAATAGGAAGGCCTGAGTGTACCGACCAGCATAAATGCTGGATGCGTTTGTGTTAAAAGCTCATCTGATTGGAGCAGTCACAGCAGCACGACATAATATATTCTTACAAATTTTGTTTATATAGGTGAACCAGTCAGCGTCCCAATACTTATTTCCAAAGAATGAATCCGCGTATACGCTAGGTACACACGCACTTCAAGGAAACTGACCGGTCTCCCTTTGGTTTGCGCTTTTGGAGTGGGACCTTCCCTTTCGGCCTCCTCTCACTGCCAGCGCATGGTCCCCCACCCGGTCCCGTCACTCGCAAGGACTCGAGGCCCTTGCAAGACTTCTTGTAAGTGAACTCAACTGGCACCCCTTCCTTTAAGCTTCGGAAGCCCTCCATCACCAGCTTACTCTGAGAGACAAAACACAAGAGAATTTTAAATGTAAAATGCACCCATAGCTTATAGAATCCTTGCAATGATTCATATTTCTAGACATCGGCTTAGAGGAGGAGACATGTAAAACATGTTTGCGGAGGGTAGCTGCCGAGGATGCAAAACATCCAAAATGATTTCGCATTTCCACAAAATTAAAGGTTAGTAAACACCGACCAGCTACGAGAGTTAACTGCAGCATATTTAGTGTGTCTAGTCGTGGTGGTTTTTTTTCTCTCTGGCAACTGTCTGTGTTGAGAAAGAGTGTGTTTATTGTAAACATGATACGAGTCCTACACACGTGGTTTTTATGGAAAATAATTCAAATATTTTTGTTCTGATTGTAATAATGTTGAGCTGTGGCTGTGTGTTTAGTCTCACTAAAAGGACTGTATTAATTTTAATTTTATTTAGAATATTTGTTCTTTTTTATTAATTTATTTCAACTTAACATTATACGCATGTTCCAATCTGCTAATATTTTTTTAAAAATAAAAATCCTGTTCAATGGAAAAAAAGTTTTTTAACCAGATATCTCAAAGTAACACATTGTAACTGCAATACCCTGATACAGTGAAACCGTGATATTTTGGTTCAACTGTCAGAATGTCATACCGGCACATGTCTACATATAGCATAAATTCAGGTTTATTACACATATTTGAAAATAATTCCTTCCACTTGTATTTTTTTAAAGTATACACTTTTACTTTAAACTGTGACTATAACAACCCTGTAGCTATTCTGCGTGAAATGGTAACCTGGTTGATTTCCAATTTCTTCATATTTTGGAACAATTTCTAAATAAAATAATCGGTTCCAGGGTGAAACATTAATTAACCATAGAGGCAATGTTAAACTAAACAATAAAAATCAGGGTTTTGTGGCTGCTACTAAGTACTTAATCCATCAATCCAATCCAAATTTCATACGAACAAATGCATGCCAGTCATGTATTGTTCCAGGCAGAAAAATTCAAATCAATACAAGGCAAAAAAAATTATTCTAAAAATTTGACACATCACAGTTAAGAGCACTATTAACAATCCAGACAAATTTAAAGATATTGTAGGTGTGTCTGTTAAAATGAACTGAACACTGACTTCACTCAGTCTTCTGTCAAATACCACTACTACAATTGGAAAAATGGATTGTACTTCAAGTAACTACACATCTCTTTCATGTTCAAGCCACCACTTTTAAGACAAGACACTGACCTACCTGAAAATCAAAATCTTTTGTCTCAGCCTGGTATGACTTGTATTTGTTTTCCCCCATTTATGTAAGCAATATGTATTAGTCAACTGTACTTTAGCTTAATATTAGATAACAGGGCTATCAATAAACATGCACATTTATTTTGTCACCTTGTAAGATAGTTTTGTTAATTAGATCAGTTTTGTCAATGCTTGAAAGAACTTAAATAGCTACTGAAATATTACAAGTAGCTGACAAAGGACTCAAGCAAGTTATTCAACTAAGTCAATGAGCAGTTGTTTTAGCCACACCCCAAAAATCCAAACATTTTTTCATTCAATTCTTCAAATTCGGCAAAATTGGGACTTTCTGCCAACAAATTAGTGATCCATTTATTTGCAAATGTCTGTGTATCTTTCATACTGAATGTGGCCTGTAAACACTGTCCAGGGTGCAGTCTGCCTATCACCCCTATGGGGCCATTTACATGGTGACGCTCCAACAATACGACAAATTTCATGTTTACATTTACATGGTTCCATCTCAATTCGAACGATGTCACAATTCTGCCTGAAAACGATGTAGTATTCATGCCAGGCCCTAGAGGGCAGCACAGTTTTGATGCACTTCCTTGACAACAACCTCAGCCCGGAAAACAACATACCTGCCCACTCGAATCAATGGCATTTTATTTATTTACTTTCTCTTTTCTCCCCCCCACCACCTTTTATTTTGCTGTTTTTAATCACGTTTTTTCTGTATATTTTTCTCTCTTAAATCTTGTTCATTTGTTGTTCTTTACAAGTTTACATGATTAACATTGCTTGTCAATTAAAAAAAAAAAGAAAAAACTCGAAGCAATGGCGTCCATGGGCGTCCATGAGTTTTTTTTTATTTTGCTTCAAAAGGTACAAAAACGTGAAAATAGAATCTATTTAAATCAAAAAAATATTATAAGAACAGTAAATTAAAGCTGCAGTTCCCACCATGTTTGCTGTTTTGCATGTTTACTAGCAGCGACTGTGCATGCCCAAAGTGACTTGTGCGAGTGCTGACGTCTTTGGAGAGAGAGCGTTCCATTCATATGGTTGCGGAGCAATCCTCGCAATCGAATCCTTCCGCTTTGGAGGCCGAAATCAAAAGTTTGCATCTTCACCTTCCGTTTTCGCCGTCACCATGTGAAGGCGAGGCCATTCCGCAACGCAACTATTACGTCTTGGTCCCGCAGCGTCACAATGTAAACGGCCCATAAATCAGCTGGCCCATAAACCCTCTCAATGCGTCTTCATTTTCACATTTTACAGTTTTAGTCTCAAATCCTACTAGCATCTCAGAAGAGGTTCCATAATTATATGGACAGTGTAAGCGTTATACCAACCGCCATGCAAGTCTGTCCACAACGGGCCTCTGTGAGCTTCCAGTGTAATGTTTATCTGTTTTTGGCAGAGACACCGCTTCCTACTCCTCCCCCTGGGAGAAGGAGGAGGATGTTGCAGCCATTTAATAAAGTTCTCCCGTATGTTAAATGCTCTATCCATTCTATCTGCGTGATCACAGCTGACTGATTTAGTTGGTGCTGAACCACTGAAGAATTATTATGTCTTCCTGGTGGCACACAACAGGCGGCTGATAAAGGGGCCCTGCATCTGTGACCTTGGAGAGCCTCAGTGGATCGCGGCATGTCGTAGGTAAACACGCGCCCACGCCGGCACGCAGAACGGTAGATAACACGCGACCGACGCCTCTCTGCAGGCGCCTGCTGCGAGCACACGTGTGTCTGTGTATGTGTGTGAGAGCATGTGTGTAGAACACACACTAAGCAAGCAGGTGATGTGAAATGTAGAGAGAAAATATGCTCAGCAGTGTTCTTTCACTATGGCCGTTACTATGACGACAGTATGCCATATATAAAGTGAAGGGTCCTCTATAGATGCTCCTTGTTTGTGTATATGTATTCACCTGTGCAGGATACAAAAAAAGCATCTGTATTATAAGGTCATTTGCCCTATTTGTAAAGTTATGTGTTTAAATGACTACTAAAACGTGGCCTGGCTAATTTACCATGATGCCATTTAATCAAAAATGAAAGCCAGTATTTCATAACCTGTATGTGTAATTAATTTGTGTGTAATTAATAATCATAATTCTCAAACAAAAAATGCCTTACATGTAATAGACTTCATGGAAGCTTTTTAATATATATTGTATATTGGGAGTAATGTTTTATATTTTGTGAATTAGAATGGAAATATGATAATTATGGCAATAAACAGGGTAGAATTTATCAGCTCATTCCATATCAAATGAAAAAAAAATTTAGATACTAATAGACTCACATTAAAAGCAAAATGTGTGACAAAAGTAAATCATGTCGACTGTTGAGTGAAAAAAAAAGAATTCCTCAAATACAAATCACTGATATAAGAGTTAACATTATTAACGTTTCTACATTTCATCTCTGAGTTGTTGTAATTCTCCCTACGATTTGAGGATAAGGGCTAAGCAAGTCCATTACAAATACTGTAGAGGGCTCATTTATTTTGATCATTCACATATTGGATTTGGCCTTCAGGGAAGGGCTAAGCATGCATGCAAGAGTGAAAACGAGTGCGCGTGAAGTCTGCACACAACGAATGAAAAAGGGAAAACAAAAGGGATCCTGTCACTTCCCATCAACAGCAAAGATCAATGTTTAGCTGGGGGACTGACACTGTATTTGGGAAGTGACAAAACCACAAAGGAAGTTCCACCTTCTCTGACCACTGGCAGGTGATTGCTACACATGCACATGTCCTCTTGAAGCATAGATGGTCTTCTGACTAATTGATGAGTAATAATCGTTGCTCATCTTTGCAGTTCAGAGTTGAGTGGTTTGCCCTGCACCACCCATAAAACAACAACACCCACCCCAACCACAAGCTACTTCCACAATGCACCACTGAGGAAGCCACACAACCCCTTTTGTTCAGCAGCGATGCACACATGCAGCAGTGACGCCATACAGGAAGTGGGGTATCTCGTCTTCCTGCCTGTATTGGACTTGTTCCTCTCCATGATGTAGCTGCAATGGTAGCTAAGACTCATACGAATATGGATAAATAAAATGTACACATTCACACACCACCTTGCATATGCTAAGAATTTGTCTTTTAGATTAACTGACTTTTTGGTGAGAGTTCTCAGAAAATCGAGTTGCAGGGGAAAAAAATAAAGTCTTAGACATACACCTTACAATGTGTTTGTTTGGTATATGACAGGATTGATTCATTACCATAATTTTCAGATTACAAAACACAACTTTTTTCGCCTGCTTTAAACTTTTTAATTTGTAGTCCATTCATTCATTCATTCATTCATTCATCTCCCATGCCGCTGATACTCACAAAGGTCGTAAGATTGCTGGAGTCTATTGGTTGTAGGCCGGGTACACCCTGAATTGGTTGCCAGCCAGTTGCAAAGTTAAAGCAGGGTTCTTGTACTATTTTAAAAGTCAAATTTAATGATGTTTAAGACATTTTAAGACCTTAAAATGTAATTTAAGACCTAATTAGAAATCTAAATTTATTTTACAGTAAAGACAAAGCTGCTGCCAAGGAACCATGTTGTTTTTCTCCTCTCATGTGGGACTCTACAGCTTTAACCCCCCCTTGTCGCTAACGAAAAACGTATTTTTGCAGACTTTGCACCGGGCACTGTTGTTATTTTCACCAGGGCCAACCACCTCTTCCATTCATTTTTTATTAAATATACACATCTCAATTTCTGCATATTCCCTGTCACCTCTAAAACCACAAATAACCAGGAAATGGCGGTATGGCAAGAACTCAAGTCGCCGACGTACGCTGAAGTTGCAGACAATGTACCGTATCACATATTTTAAACCTAAACTCTAGTATTTAGTGCAGAGCCATTATTAAAACAAATAGAGACCATTAGAAGTTTTACGGCGGTCTACAGTGATTTCCATGGCAAACAACGCATCGTTTGGAAATTTAATACCTACTGCAATTTTCCATTAAATTTAAGACAATTTAAGACCCTAATTATCCGGATTTTAAATTTGAGACATTTTAATACATTTTAAGGACCTGCGGAACCTTGTAAAGGAGCAATGAACCACTGGACCATCCCAGACCTTTTTTAAAAAAATATACTGTTTGTTCATTTTCTGATCCTCCTTTTGTTCTCTCTCACCTTTAGTACATTAAAACAGTAAAATAGAGCTCCAAAATGGTGCATTTTAATCCACATCAACATAAACTATGAAAAATGTTACAATTTAGTAAATATTCTATTCAAAACCCTCTAACTACACTTTCATTCAGTCACATTTTTTTGTTTTGTGGAAATTGGAGTTTACCGACGCATTTACTTCCAAACATTTCTAATATTATGCAACCACATATTATGACTCATCAAAGGTTGACTGGTTTTACTTTATTACAATTTTGTTGTTATTTACATTTAAATATTACTTCTTGAATTAAGTCAGCCTGGGAATAAAGATTTTGTGAGGCCTCTTGATAATTAACTTTTTATTATGATTATTCAGGAAAAAATAACTAATGAATTGTTCTCATAAAAGTTAAAGCATTCGGCCAGAAAAAACACTGAACAATGAACACACCAACAAATGAACAGTCATATTTGTGTTCTGCCTTTTTGATTCGCCATGTGTTGAACAGTGGGAAAGGAATATACAAATTTAAAATAACACCTCGCTAATTCCACTCTGTAACATGAGTCCAGTCCTCCGGAATGACCTGGCGGGTATCCTGACCCACTCTGGAAGTTTACGCGCAAAGGTCATGCAAGGGCACAAGTAGTGAGAGAAAAACAGAGCAGGGAAAGAGGGGATGAAGGAGTGGCCGGGAGCAGTAGGGGAGGAATGAATGAGGGAGTGTGGAGGAGGGCAGTCATGAAACACCTCCTATGCATTCTGTTCAGCTCCATTGGAGGAGCAACTTCTGATCGGTAGTAGTAAGAGTGCGGGGGATGGGGGTGCTTAAGCCTGGGGGACAAAACCACCATTTGATCAAGAGGTCAGAGGTAGAAGCCTCTACACTCAACCTCGATACCACAGACCACATCAGCCACTTCTTGGAAATGAAAGAAATAGCTCCGACTACCTGCTGTACATTCTGTTATTCTTAAACAAATGCAAAGCTGTGCGTTTTGACCTGTATACTTGTGTGTGTGGGAAGGAGCGTGTAACAATCGATACAGGCTCTGACATGCTGGCTAGAAATAGCCTTCCTTTTCACCAGCCAGGCCCTCGTCATCACCAGAGCTGACAATCAATACAGGAAGCGGTAAGGTGAGGGAATGATGGGGAAGCGGAGATGACGGCCATTACCCCCACCGCCCCCACTACTCTCCTTCCATGGCGACCACAGGCTATGGCATGGCTAATTATGGGATACTCTGAATCAAAGTATAGCAGCAATGCCTGGCTTGCAGAACTGGGGGTTGACATTTAGTAGCTTTTCACTAAGCAGATGTATAAAGCAAAGATGAGAAAGAGATCATACCACACACATTTTTAAAAACCACCAACAAAGCCGCCCTTAAGAAGCCTCAGCATATTGTTATTAGTGCCCATGACCCTTGAACCCAGCCCAACCCCCCTATCCAACACTTAGAAGCCTTCATGTTCCACTGCTTCAAATTAACAACACCCAGCACCTGCCATTAAGGCTGCATTGAAGTGTTGCATCTGTATACTAGCAGCAGAAAAGGTACATTTACCAGTGGCGATTCTAGGATTATAAGTTTGAAGGTGCTATCAGGATGTAGGGACATGGTGGAACAAACCATTTTTGATGCAACGTTATTGCTGCATTTTCGTTGTTACAATTTTGGTTCAACCAAGTACTGCATGGTTATACTCTAGCATGTTTACAAAGAATATAGTAAATATTTATACATATTCGTACATATGCCGTGCATACAGATACATTTAAAGGGTTTTCAGATGATTATTTCATTCCCTTAACTGACCAATACCATTTTGAAGTAATAAAAATACTAACAAGTTCCATCTTTTGTCTTCAACGTCATTAAGCACTTACAGTATGTTACCGTTTTTTTTTTTTTTGCTGAGCATCGTAACAAAAATATGAATTCTGGTTTATTGACACCACTGCTCCATAGGTCAATATTTAATTTGAAGGAACCTGCAGAGTGACTACTAATAGAACCCCCCCAGGCCAGGAGAAGTGAACTCTCAGCGCAACCACACATGATGCATTATTTATAATGAATGGCTAATAATCAATACTCATTAAAAATGACTAAGGGTTGTTTTCTTTTTACACTGAATGTTTAATAGAGATTAGACTAATTGTTTTCGAATTACATTATGTACAAATATGTATAAGACAGGTGCGACCGTTGGTTGGTGTATAGAATTCATTGGTATATGACATTATTTAAAAGAAGTACTTTAAAAAAACAACAAAAAAGTGATTTTCTTATATGTAAATTGCAGATTCCTTTCTTTGTGCTCTGACGTTTTGCATCCAACATTATCCAGTATTAAAATAAATGTTATTAAAAAAAAAATTATTGCAACATCTAAAAACTAGTTTTACAATTTACTTACTGTATTTGAAAAATAATTTGGTAGAGTTTGCTTGGTATATGATATGAATTTATTGCTTTTAATATGATAAATCCAAATATTTGTGGTTACTTCAGCTTTATCTTTTGTTTGACTATTTAAGGTAGTCTAAATTTCAACCTTGTTTTTGGTTGCGTTTTAAATCCATTTCAGGAACATTTTTTTGCTATGTTGAATAATCAAAACAATGCTGCTACTTCACTCCAATTATTTGCACAGCCTGAACATAGGACTATCTCATACACATTTTATATTTATTTAGATTTTATTTTTGCAAGTCACTTTTGAGATTTAACTTATCTTATCCTGCACTGTAAAGGGAGAAGCTCCACAATTTCATTATACAACTCTATAATGACAATAAAGAGCTATTCTATTCAATGAAAAAGCCACATAATTCACTGTTAACTAATTTCTCAGAGGTGACTGGCAATCAGACACAGGAGAAAACGCTCTTGAGCTAATTGTAACACTGTTGTTTTCCTTTTCCATTTTAACTCAAACAACGGCCACAATTTAGAGGAGGTTGGCAATTTCTCAAGAATTGCTGCAGTATGGCATGCTATTACTGTTAAATAATACAGTAAAATAAATGAGTAAGAAATCACAGAAAAACCTCAAACCAGACTCTGCCAATACCACGAGCATCAGTAGTGAATTTCATGTACATGTACAACCCACCCACAGGTATAAGCAAAGGTAATACACTCAAATCCCCAACACATGGCACTTCTTAAACATGGCATAAATGCTATATTTTCTTAACAATCATTAAAACATATCTATTTTCTACATATCATATCGTTCGACTTTTCCATCAAAATCCTAGAAAATTCTAATCGGAGTAAAAAAAAAAAAACATTCTCTTTTCTTCCTCTGCCTCAGATTCCCAATCACCTCTGCTCTCAAAAGGAAGTCACGTGACTAAGTTTTTCTTCTTCTTTGGTCATTTTTTCCATCAAAGATGAGGGGCGGCTTGGCCCTGGGTGATATAGCAAAGAGACAAAGGCTGACACTGGCTATCTAGAAGCAGAAAGGGGGCGGGGCCTGCATGCCGAACGGTGACATGGACCAGAGGTTAATCTCACTAGGGGCCCACTTTAACCTCACTCCACAAAACACACTCTGCTCCTTTTGGTGGCACACACACTTATGTGCACACTCAAAACCTGAGACGGCTTATAACGGTTCCCATGCGTCCTGGTTATAAGCACGCACACACACACGCGCAAGCGCTGCAAATTGAACACACACTCTGGAGGCTTCAGCAGGAGCGGTCCGCACACTGTTCAACATTTCAAACTGATTACCGACAAAGGGCAAACAGCCCCCCTACCCCCCTCATCTCACCCACCACATAGCCCTTTACCCCAGCCAACCCTCCTGCCTTTTTGTCTTATAAGAAATTCCTTTTTTTCCCCCTAAAGAATTCCCAAGGAGAGCAGACACCCCCTTCATGTCCCAGCGGGAGCTCGAACACACACACGCAGCTAAAGGGAAGTGATCAGATATAAGAACCTTGATGAAGAGACCTCCCGCTCTCTGACTCAAACACACACACCTTTTCTTCCTCGCCTCTTTTTCCCACACACCCCTCTTAGCAATACTCAACTCGACAATTACTAAGCATCACATTGTAGCTGCTGCTATATATAAATTTATGCTGCTGTCTGCAGGTTCTCATTGAAATGTACAATGTTTGTATTTCCAGCATGTGATAAATACCTTTGGAGCACAAATGCACATTTTCATATTGCATTTGCAGGTGTACCTAATAAAGTGGATAGCAACACATTTCACAACTAAATGTCTTTTAAGTTGTTTTACATTTACTCTCAGGGTTACCAAATTGATTATCCATTTCACATGACTTTGTGGAAGGGGGCAGGGCATTAGCCAACGGGCAGCCAAACCAAAGATTTATATGTTTTGGAGATCCTTTATTGTAATAACCGTTTCCTGATGATGTCAAGCACATCATACATCAGCATAAAAATAACAATCACAATTTAGAAAACATGAATCAAAGAAAATGAATATACCAATAATAAAACAAATGATGAAATAAAATAAACTATCATTAAAACAAACCAAAAAAAAAAGAAAAAGAAAATGAATGATGATCACAACTTTAGCTGTGCACTTTGGTGAGTTCTTTACTCAGTGCTATTCTTCGAATTCGTAAAATTTAGGGATGTCCGCGATCCAATCATGTGACTGGAAATCGGGCCAATCAAGCCATTTCTCAGAGGATCGGAATTGGGTGAAAAAGGTCGGGTTTTTAATTTTTTTAGTATGTTTTTAGTAACAAAATAAACCAGAAATACAATGGTAGAGCCAAAAGAAAGAAAAGTACATACGTTTTTAACACCGCCACAGTCCCGGAAAAAATGGACGAGCAAGTCATGAAACAGTACAGTTCTGTTACATTCTTTGTTCTTGTTACATTCTTTTTTTCTGTGACATTTCTTTGTTGTTATGGGGACTAGTTAAATAGGTCGGACTGATATAATTGAGGAATAGAAAAGGTGGGTAGGTTTTAATAATGCATCATCCTTTTGGGACACAATGAATTAATTCTGAACTTATTTATTATTATCATTATTATTATTGGTATAGGTATAGGTATATTATTGCTGTTATCGCGAGAATATCATCAGTGGTTCTGTTTGATTTTTTTTGGGGGGGGGGGGTTGGTCTATTATCATTATTATTATTGTCTTACCTATTATTGCTGTTATCTCGAGAATATCATCAATGGTTCTGTCTGATTTTTTTTTTTTTTTTTTGGTCTATTATTTGTTATTTTCTCATTTCCAAAATAAAGCATTCATTCAGTCACATTTTTGAAACTTTTGTTCCCAAAAAAAAAAAAAAATTCTGTATCAGATCGGGATTCTGTAATGGCAGGTTCTCAAAATCAGGAGACTCAGACTCGGGTGCAAAAAATATGCAATCTGGACATCCCCGGTAAAATTACCAATTCTTTGATAGTGTCCATCAAAACTTGTAATGGACAGTGATCACTCGTTTTTCGCGGTTAATGGGACTTGAAAATCCGCAAATTAGAGGCGGAGCTTATTTAAACAACAGCGTTAGAAACAGACACATATAAGATATGTTTGGAAAAAAAAAAAAAAAAAACGTATATTTTAATAAATGGGTTTTTAAGCACAGCAAATGTAATAACTATGATATAAATTAGATATATATAAATTAAAACAATGATTTGTGCATGTATACATGCATATAACTTAACATGTTTGTATAAAATACAGTTTTTTTTGGTTTTTGTTTTTTATGTAAAAGAAATCCGTGACGGACTGAGGGCGTAGTTTGAAGCGCGATACAGCGAGGGATCACTGTACAGTGTTTCTCGACTCTCTTAATCAGGGGAATCTGCAGCAATGGCCCCAAATACCAGCTGCATTTGACCTACTACGTTTATTTTTCAAAAAGAACCAAAACCTCAGAGGAACCACTAAAAATATACCCCAAAAATGCTCAGAAAGTTACAAGTTGTTTGATTGTTGTATCATGTTTTCACATAAATTTTAAATTGCCAACACAGGCCTAAAACCGTCAAGAAAAATAACTAACTCTTCAAGTGTACCTAATGAAGTGGCCAAAGAGTGTTTTGGTGTACATTATTTATCACTGTATAATCATTGCACTACAGTTCAAACCAAAACAAATCATTTCTTCTTCTTCTTCCACACATATTTGTATTCGTTTAAGCTATAGCTTCTGCCCAAACCCAATGCAAAATCCAAATAAACCAAAAGTTACAGTGATAATAAACACTCATAAATATCTGGTCAGTGGCTGTTCGTGGAAAAGGAAACAGCTTTTTCCAACGCAAGCAAATAAGGCAAATCGCATATATTAACGCAAATGACATGCAACTCTCATTGGACCTACTTTCTATTTTTAGGCGAACGGTTCATTAAGAGGACGACGGCGTGAAAGTGCTCGGGGGAGTGGCGCATTAACATGAATGAATAGGGGTGGTCGAGGCAGATGGCCGCCCCACACAAAGTACAGCCAAAGTTCACTCTGATGTTGGGTTTGACTGCATATGGCAAAAGTATATAACTAGTAAAGTGATTTGGTGCTATGTGAATGATACTGATTTGATAATCAGTGCCAAGGGGTGATGTTACATCACCACTGTTGATACTTTACCCATAAAACAGCAACAAAAAAGTCAAGGGAATTAAAGCTAAATGCTGAAACTTCCTCTCAGCATCCTTTCACTTTCCGTTTTCAATTTCCACTTTAAAAACAAGGCCATAAAAGGGGCAATTTAACAGGGGAAATAGGATGTAGTAAGATTGGCTGCGAAATAAATCGAGTATAAGAGCAGTAGGATGAACACCACATGTGCACTTCAACAAAAAAACAAGCTACGGTTGAGAAGCGTAACGCGCTGCTGTTGTAGAAGCTGAATGGGTGCCAATCAATCATAGGCATACGTCTTTCTAAAACATCAAACACTTTCAAAATCAAATCCTAAGCTTTTCTAACAACTTTCTAAAACAGGCTGCACTGAAAGAACAAAACATATAAAAAGCCAGAAGAAAATAAAGTTGTGCAGTAATGAAAATCGTAATGAGATTAAAGAAACACAGTGACAATGAAGAAGAACCTTGTCGTGAGAAAAATAAGTCAAAAATCACCATTTTAAGAGAGGGACATCATCACCACGTCTGATTACGGTATATTGTTAATATAATAATGTAGATATATAGAGAAGAGAAAATATTTGTAATTATTCAAGAATGAATCGGGAATACATCATATGTCAGAATTATCCCCAAAGCACAATTAACTTTTCATATTGATGATCATAATGATCTTGAGTTGTGGCATCGTGCATATTTTTATGCCCTTATCTTTGTTCTCATGAAATATGATCTCCATAAAATCCACACGTTTTTAATGCAATACTAGAGCAAAATGTTCATAGATTTACAAACTTAATATCTTGTAATCTTATGTTGTTATTATCACAGAATTAGAATTTCATACAGTTATCATTGCTTTCTTGAGATTAGGACTTTTTTTTAATCATACTTTGTTTTTAATGTATTTGCAACCATTTTGCTTGCGATTTACAACAAATATTATTTTCCTATTACGTGCTCCTCAGTCATTTTGTCATAGCTGTTATTTTTTCATATTTATGAATAGGACTGTATCACATTACAGCGGATGATACTAAGCTACAAGAAAACACCAACCAACTGGTTCATACTCAGATGTTCAATTCAAGCACATCCACACTTCCACATCACCCAACAGCTGTTGTAATCTGTCATACTTTTTGCATAGACATTGTACACTGACTCAAAATAATTATATCATCATATGATGTTAAAAACTAAATTGTGTGACCAGCAAATGACAAAAATAGTTTCATACACATTTCAAAAATTGTTTGTGCACTTTTCAGCCATAAACTTGCAAGGCTTTCCATCACTAACACATACAGTTAAAATCAATCGTTACGTGTGTGTGTGTGTGTATATATATGGTGGAAAACACAGATATGGCTGAAAAAGCAGTTTCTGCTCTTGCACCCCTCTTTAAAATAAACTGCTGTATTTTAAGCCAAAAGAACTATTGTGTTTGATAGAACAATATTTCTATATGCTGCCATTGCAGATTCATGGCACATTAAGCCCCCGAACTATTTTCAATTTGTTCGTTTTACCCTGGAAACCCCCGTTTACAGACATCGCGCAACCGCTTTTGTTTCAACCTAGCCATAAAAAGAAGATAAGTAATCGTATTTATTATTCATTATTATTATTATTATTCATTCAGTCATTTTTAGCTTTGAATCGTTAATTGATGTCAAATATTTAGTTAAAAAAAAAAAAAAAGACTTAAAAAAAATTATTCACTCGCATATTTTAAACTTTAAAACAAATTACGTCACAATGAAAAAATTAGCGTCTGTAAGTAAGTCACGAATATCTACCTCATAACTATCGCTTAATTGTATTTTTCTCGTTCCTGTCGCATTTTCCCCAATATTTTACATTATAGATAATCGATCCAAACAAAGAAAATTTGAAAAAAATGTTTAAAAGTGTAAATATAGGAAAATAAAAATCTCAACCACTCCTTGATGTCTGCATCGCTTACCATGTTTCACCCATAAAATCCCCCCAAAATTCGGCTGTGGCCATTCACAGCTGTGTCTTGACACTCGATGATACATGCTACATGGAGTTTGTGGATCTAAAAGAGGTAAGTATGCGATGATATCTCGTTAAAATCATGGCGTCTTTAATTTTGCTCTCACCTCCAGTTAGGGTTTTGCTGTTTAATTTTTTTATTTTTAATGCCCTCCTGTTCAAAACATTTCTTCCCCGAGAAAATTGAGATTTTAAGCTTTCCAAAAATGTATCACACATGCAGATAGGACAATTTTGAAATGTGCCTAAATTGGGGTCTCAGAGCGGAACATCAAGTCACCTGAGCGTTTTCCGCCAAACACAGACAAGACTGAAAAGCAGTTTCTGCTCTTGCACCCCTCTTCAAAATAAACTGCTGTATTTTAAGCCAAAAGAACTGTTGTGTTTGATAGAACAAAATGTCTATATGCTGCCATAGCAGTTTCAGGACACATTAAGCCCCCAAACTATTTTTAATTTGTCCGTTTTACCCTGGAGACCTCCATTTACAGACACTGCGCAACAGCTTTTGCTTCAACCCAGCCATCAAAAGAAGTAATTTTATTTATGATTCGAAATGTCTATCATTTTTAGCTTAGAATCATTCATTTATGTCTAACATTCAGTTTTAAAAAATGAATTTATAAAACTATTCACTCGCATATTTTAAATTTGTAAACAAATTATGTCACAATAAAAAAAATTGTGTCTGAAAGTAGGTCACGGATATCTACCTCATAACTATCGCTTTTTTTTGTTACTGTCGTATTTTCCTCCATATTTTAGATAAGCAATCGATCCAAACACAGAAAACTTAGGGGGAAAAAACTTTAAAAGAGTAAATATTTGAAAAAGAAAATCTCGACCACTCCTTGATGTGTGCGATTTCTGCATTGCGACCCTAGTTATGTATTTATATTAGAGTGTTTCACCCATAAAATACCCAAAGCTGTGTCTTGACACTCGATGAGACATGAAACATGGCAAGTATGCAATAATATCTCGTTAAAATCTCGTCATGGTGTCTTTAATTATGCTCGCTCTCTCTCATATATATATATATATATATATATATATATATACACACATATATATGCATGTGTGATACATCATTGGAAAGCTTAAAATCTCCATTTTCTGGGGGAAAGACTAATTTTGAACAGGAGGGCATTTAAAAAAAAAAAAAAAACAAACAAACAGCAAAACCCTAACTAGAGGTGAGATCACGCGAGGAAATTAAAGACGCCATGATTTTAACGTGATATTATGGCGCACTTACTTCTTTTCGATCCAAGACCTCCATGTAGCATGTATCACAGAGTGTCAAGACACAGCTGTGAATGGCCACAGCTGGATTTTTGGGGTGATATTATGGGTGAAATATGGTAATATAACAAGTGTCACGATGCAGAAATCGCAGGCATCAAGGAGTGGTCGAGATTTTCTTTTTCATATATTTACCCTTTTAAACGTTTTACTCCGATTCTTCTTTGTTTGGATCTATTATTTATCATCTAAAATATTGAGGAAAATGCGACAGTAACGAAAAAAATACAATTAAGCAATAGTTATGAGGTAGATATCCGTGACTTTTTTACAGACGCCAGTTTTTTCATTGTGACGTAATTTTCTCAAAAGTTTAAAATATACGAGTGAATAATTTTTTTAAGTCGTTTGTTTTTTTTAAACTAAATATTAGACATCAATTAATGATTCTAAGCTAAAACTGAAAGACACTTCGAATAATAAATACGATTACTTACCTTCTTTTTATGGCTAGGTTGAAACAAAAGCAGTTGCACGACGTCTGTAAACACGGGTTTCCAGGGTAAAACAGAAAAATTAAAAATAGTTCGGGGGCTTATTGCTCCATGAATCTGCTAGGGCAGCATATAGACAGATTGTTATATCAAACACAACAGTTCTTTTGGCTTAAAATACAGCAGTTTCTTTTAAACAGGGGAGCAAGAGCAGAAACTGCTTTTTCAGCCTTGTCTGTGTTTGGCGGAAAACGCTCAGGTGACTTGAAGTTAGCTCTGAGACCCCCAATTTGGCCATATTTCAAAATTGTCCGATATGCATGTGTGATACATCAGTGGAAAGCTTAAAGTCTCAATTTTTGGGGGGGAAGAAAATTTTTGAACAGGAGGGCATTTTTTTTTTTTTAAACAGCGAAACCCTATCTGGAGGTGAGAGCACGCGAGAACAGAGTTACAGACGCCATGACTTTAACGAGATATTATCCCATACTTACCTTGCTTCAATCCAAAAACTCCATGTAACATGTATCACTGAGTGTCAAGACACAGCTGTAAATGGCCACAGCTGGATTTTTGGGGGGATTTTATGGGTGAAACATGGTAATAAAACAAGTGTCACGATGCAGAAAACGCAGACATCAAGGAATGGTTGAGATTTTCTTTTTCATATATTTACCCTTTTAAACATTTTTTTTTCAATTTTTCTTTGTTTGGATCGATTATTTAACATCTAACATATCCGAAAAAATGAGACAGCAACAAATAAAATATAATTAAGCGATAATTATGAGTTAGATATCCGTGACTACAGACACTATTTTCCATTGTGACATAATTTGTTTAAAAGTTTAAAATATGTGAGCGAATAATTTTTTAAAGTTTTTTTTTTTTTTTTTTTAAACGAAATATGAGACCTCAATTAATGATTCTAAGCTAAAAACGACAGACATTTTGAATAATAAATGTAATTAATTACCTTCGTTTTATGGCTTGGTTGAAAAAAAAAAGCGGTTGCGCGACGTCTGTAAACGGGGGGTTTCACAGTAAAACGGAAAAAATAAAAATACTTCGGGGGCTTAATGCACCATGAATATGCTTTGGCAGCATATAGACATATTGTTCTATCAAACACAACAGTTGTTTTAGCTTAAAATACAGCAGTTTGTTTTAAAGAGGAGTGCAAGAGCAGAAACTGCTTTTTCAGTCTTGTCTGTGTTTTCCGCCATACATACATACATACATACATACTGTATATACAGTCTATGGCGGATATCAATTTCCCAAATTCCAAGCACCATTACACTGCATCAAACTTTTTGGCACCAACAATCTGAATTCTCTTTCTTGTTTTTCAGCAAATAAAATGGTATTATTAAATGACGTATCCATTTCAATCACAAAAGGGACGATAAATGAAATGAAAACCTATGGTTTTAAGAGACATTTATGTAGTATTACATCAAACAAGCAAATTACTGAGTCTTCTAAGATAAAAAACACTCCGTCCAGGTCGTAGACTTCCAACATTGAAATTCAAGCATTTCCAAGAATTTCAAGCACCCGTGGGAAACAAGCAGGGCCAAGTGGGAGACACTTCTCCTCCCTCTGCAGGCAGGAGGGAGGAGGAGGAGGAAACTAGACGCATGTGGTCGACAGGGAAAGGAAATAATGCATGTGTTGTCTCCTTTTTTTCCAGGCCCGTGGACAACGCGTGATCACATCACACGTTGCCTGATGCAAAACATCTGAGCTTCTAAGAAATGCTGCTAGAAAGCGATGGAGTGTATAGTGGTCAGCGGCAATTGAAAGCAGCAATTTGTGCTTGTGTGTGTATGTGTGTTTTGTGTGTGCTTCCACCTACTTGGTGCACGAAAACATCCAGAGGGGGGTCGACAGGGGTCCCCTCGCTGCTGGTCATGGAGATAAATCCAAAGCCCATGCGGACGTTGAACCATTTGCAGAACCCCTCTCCTGACCGGATGTGGGGTCGAGTCCGCTCCTCCTGCTCAGTGGACCTGGCGGGCCCTCCTGAGAAACAAAAAACATGGTGGAAGTGAGTAAGACACTGTCAAAATTAAAAGACTCACGCAGCTTGCCCGAGTGAGGTTCACGGCCACTAGGAATTCCCTAAACTAGTCTTATATATTATATATGAGTGCTCTAAAACGCGTTACCAAACAGCCCTGTTAAAAGTTGCTGCCTGGTTTTGTACACGTTGTGGATCAACAGCCCACTCTTTTGGGGGGAGTTCTGGGCGGTACTGGTTCAAAACGCAGGTGTACACATGGTGAACTTGCTTTACTAGGACACAAATACAGCATTGGCGCGCTGGTTTAAATACAAACGCCCAAAAACAGTGTCGAGAGGGCAGTTTTGAACATTTAAAGACCACTCGTTCATTTTACACTGTTTAAGAAGGAGAGAAAATAAGTGTGTGGTGAACCTTCGGCCATGTTTCCCCGCGGACCCTCTGCGGCCAAGTTGCGGTCGAGAAGCTTGTCGAGCGAGCGAGTGCTGCAGCGGTCACCATGAATCCGACGTCTTCATGGCCACGGCTCAGCAGTGGGGCTCGCATGGCGCGGCCTGCGTGCCTCGGCCGGGTGTGGGTTTCATGTCTCCCCTCTCGCTTCCCTTCGAGCCCCCGCTTCTCTCCTAAGCAAGCTACACCTCTGCTCTCTGCTTGCGTTGCCCCCCACATCCACATCCCACTCTCACTCACTCACTCATTCTCCTTCCCTCGCTCTCAACAGACCCCGCCCCCTCAACCAAGCTTCCGTGCTCTGATTGGCTAGCCACCTGGCTGTGTAAGCATACGTCATCCGAACACGTGACCTTGCCAATTGCCACACTGTGTAGAAATCAAACTCTCAACTTTGGGTTTTAGGGAAATTCGTGTACGTAGGTCAGTTTAATTACACATTGTTACGGGGTGATATTGCACCATGGCAATGAATTTTATATGATCCATGTGCTGAATTTAGCAGCAATAAGTGATATATTTCTGCTTCATTGTGCAAATGAAAGCACAAACATGAGATTTTTTAAATTTTTTTAAATGTACCATCTTCAAATGACTAAAACTTTCGCATCGAGCATGCATGATAAACTATTTAACAGAGTGCAAATATTACATTAAAACCTACATTTTGGAATTATTGTATGATTTATGTACTGCATTCAAAATTTTTAAATATACATTAATTATTCTTATTCATTTAAATGTTGATTTAATATTTAAAAACGGGAAGGATATTTTTTAAAGGCATAAGAATGACATGCAGATGCTCCACACATAATACTATTTAATATGGTGCAGGTGTTGTATTAAACAAAAGACACATACGTCTATTCATGTCTACAGTATTTTTTCTGCATTATCTTATGTATTAGAATAAAAACCATTTCTGATGCACAATAGGACACTGAATGTTAGACTACAGTATTCTCTCATGAATCCAATGGGATGAATAGGACAATAGCTGTCACTGCAACAAAAAAACGAAGGGATTAAGAAAAAAAAATGTCAAACATCTTCACTCCATGAACATCTATAATCAACTGAACAACTGAAAAACAATAGATGGTTTTTCTATTGATGCAAATTTACTGAGGTTCGTATGGATTCCAGTTTATAGTTGGAAGTGACTACTGTAAGTGTTTGAAGATGTTGGGATACTATCTTCCCATGTACATAAAGATAAAAAAAACAAAAAACTATGTGTGTGGGGTGGTGTATTTTTCACTCAATAAATACGAATATAAAAAGCTTTAAAATACATCTATCAACTGGTAAAAATACCAAGATGTTACTCAAAATGTACTTTAACGTATCAGATCTACCTTGCAACTAAAACTATTTTACATATAAAATAGAAATTGATTTTTTTCTGGCTGTCTTTTTTTTTTTTTCTTGCATGTGATACAAAGGAACAAATATGATGTTGGTTATACTGTTATGTAGAAAAGTATTCTATAAGGAAATGACGAAAACCAATGTGACCATTTGCTTATTATTCTTGAAATCGCTTCCTGAAATATCTCGTCTGTTTTCCTCAGTGGTCTCTGTGTTGTTTTTGAGCTCACTCAGCATGCTCAAGTCACCTCCTTATATCTTTTTTGGTGGGCACTGCAGTAGAGAGCTGAACTCACAACCCTGGAATGTGAGTAGAAGCTTCAGAAAAACAAACTAGGTAAAAACTTTGATGAAGAAAAAATGTCAAACTGGCGCATCGCAATATCTGTTTATCATTACATTTCTATAAATGCTTAATAAACAGTTATGATGAGAAATTATAGGTTTGCCTATTGAGTTCAAACTACTGCTAGCTTCATAAATTGCTGAGACATAAGTCATGTAATAATGGATAACCTTTTTATAAACTACGGTATTTTCACAGACACTGCTACTAAGCATAAGTAGGTTTTCGTTACGCGTTATATGTGTTGTTATACTTGCAAATTCCTCAGATTCCCCAAATGCCATTTTTCTGAAGGGAAAGTGAATCCAAGGTGCTCTTAAGCTATAAACTTGTGTATCTTGTGAGGAAGAAAGTTAATCAGGAAATTGGATGAGGACAATATGGAAAAGAGAGGTTTTATTGGGAAAATAATCTTATCTGCTATCTAGAATTTGTGCAACGTTCCCAAGATGTTACAGGAGGAATGAGGTGAGGAAAAATGAGTGGGTTGAAGTGGGTGGGACAGGCTGCAAGGAATGGAGAGTGGAACAACAACAAGCCCATCTCCACCCACCAAAGACCTCAAAGCCCACCCTCCGGAATTCACAAGTTCACCCCCCCCCCCCAAACTACCCACACACAGTCAGGCCCCTGCCCGAGCCTGGCTAGGCCCATCCCCGGCCCGGCCTGGTCTGGTCTGGCCCGGCCCAACCCCCGTGCACGCGCAGGCCTGTTTTTGAGGATGCTTGTAGAGGAGGCCAGACGATTACTGTGTGGGTCACGGGGCTGGATGCCAGTGTCACATGGGATCACGTCCTCATCATCACGCTAACGACAAAGCGTCATTAAAGGGGACTACGAGTGTGCCTTGTTAACAAATGTGGCTAAACACACACCAGGACACACTTAAACAAAGTGTGTGTGCAATATCAGGAAGGTCATATATGATGTGATGTGGGACATGGAATGACTCTATAACTTTTTTCACTTCACATTGAACAGGTTTTCATTTTTATTTGATTTTATTTCAGTTTTACTGAAATTACATTGGCTTGTAAATACACACAATTAATGTATGACTTAAATTACATTACAACAACACAAACAATGGGGATTCTAAATTAATTTGTATTTTACAACATTCGATCTTAACGGTATTTTAATTCATATATTTTAAATGCATTAGAATTATAAAAATCCCTCAAGTTGAAATTCTACAATCACTTAATTTAATCATAATAACAGAGGATACATTTGATTTATTTGTTTTAATGTTCTTTCAATAAACATTGTCAATACAGTTGTTATTCAGCTTGTTTATTATCTTTCTATCAATCATTTTTTCTAAACTTCCATTTCAAGTTATCTATTTAAGTATAATTATCATTTACTTGAATCCGGTTATTTAGCCATTACATCAGTGAGACCTCAACGCCACTATAAAGATAATCTGCATGAAGGAGATAACTACTCAACTTCATATAGAGATTCAACATAATTCATTCAAACAAATGGCAATGCATGCATTCAATTATAGTTTTTCACTGTTCAATTTGTTGTACTATTTTGCTTAGACCATGCAATTACATCAACTGTATCCTAATTTCTATGCAAATATAACTATAAGGCTAATAAATAAGATTTATTATACTTTGAAAATTAACCTTTATTCCATATTCAAACTAACAAAGAAGAGATTTATTTTACGTATCTTATCTATTTAAGAAATATATTGTTCCGTTTAACAATATCAATCATTATATTTCTCTTAACTCTTGGCTTTAATGCTTTCAGATGGAAGGAAGTGGATGATTTTTTCTATTTAATCACCATGTTAAATACACATTACCTTAATATATCTGCCAATATACCACTGAAAGGTTAAAGCATATGGGTAAGATTTTGACTTAATGCCTCTTGAGAAAATTCCATGCACATTTCAGTGAATTACAATAATACCAATGAATGAGTTCGATTCATACTCTTGAACAGATGTTTTGTTAACTTTGACAACTTTTTCTTTCCATCTGTCATCATATCATTATTTTCTCAAGTTTAATGCACGGATCAAGTGTTTCTTAAATATATATATATATATATATATATATATATATATATATATATATATATATATATATATATATATATATATATATATATATATATATATATATATATATATGTGTGTGTGTATATATATATGTGTATATATATATATATATATATATATATATACACATATATATACAGTGGGGAGAACAAGTATTTGATACACAGTCAATGGGAAAACCCATTAGCAGTGTATCAAATACTTGTTCTCCCCATTGTATACATTCTTAGCACAAATAGTTTGTTTTAATTTCATTTTAGTAAATTTTAGGGTAATTGACCCTAATGTGAAAATGAAAGGAGACCTCACAAATGATGAACAATCACATTTCCTCATGAGAAAAGCCACTTTTAGGAACATTAATCAGTTTATCCCAATTCTTATTATGACTATAAAGGCCAGTAACTATATGTGAGATCACATGAGCCACAGTGCCCTTGGATGTGCAGTTTTAGTGCGTAAAATATAGTGAGTTTTGGAGCACACATGGAGATTCCTGAGCTGCTTGACTACTATTCCAACTTTGGACTCCCTCACCCCAGTTAACCCGACCCAACCCCCACATGCATGCATGCAAGCCTGTATAGCCTCCCAAAGGAAATGTGTCTTTTCTACCCTGAGTTGCTGTCAATGCAGTTCAAAGGGGTTCATTGAGTTCGTCTCTCTCTTTTCATTTTTTAAGTGAGCAGGGGGGGTTGTTTTTGTCGCTTATTTCATGCATTCCAGCCACCAACCCTCCACCTATTTTCACATCCACCACACGAGATGGGTAAATAGTTCGGGGGCAAAGCAGGTAGCCCTCTCACACAAACACTTCTAATCTGATTTGAGCGTTTTCCCAGCCAGAAATGGGATTACTTTCTTGGTTTTACCACAAAACTCTGATAATTGCCTCTATCATACAGAAAACCCACTTAAAGCATGACTTTGTTCACCTCGCAAATGTTTTCAACACCATTAAAAACATTTGCACGCATCAGTGTTGCAGATTTCGTTTCTTACAAATTTAAACGAACGAAAATTTTGCATACGTCTTCAAAAAGCACGCATGCGCCTCGCTTGGCTGCTTACGAGACAAAGTAGCTGTTATTAATCCCCCAAACGTTGTTATACATTTGTAATATTCAGTGCTTAACTTTAGAAACGACCAATTATAGGTAATTACAATTATTTAATTGATTAATGTAAATTAGTTTTACAAAACATGAATGATATTAGGGGAGTTGTTTTACATTTTTGGAAAACTAGCAGAGATTGATTTTAAAGGACCAACATTGCCCAAAACAAAGATAAAATCTTTTCTTACAGATAAATAGTAATGACAGGCTTTAACAGGATTAAATGGTCAAACGCTATAACGTGACGTCATGGCTGTGGAGGGGCGTTTAAGGGCAGCCGGCGAGGGGGAAAAATGCCGACAATGCTGCACAAAATGACCACTTCCGACTCTATAAATACTTTTTTCGTTTATATTTAGCACTTAAAAGTACTCCAGCCTCATAATATTGCGTGCATAACTTCGGACTTTTTTTTTCAGGCTTCTAATGATTTTCTTTAATTGTTTGAAAGCAAGTGGAGCCCCTAAATGATCGATTATGGTCTTTCCGGTGTAGGATTAGCTTACTTAAAATAAAATGAAAATGGAACCACACAAGATTACGCACTAATGGGGAACTCCGTGACGCGTTTGTGGTGTTTCCTTGGGAAAGGTTTGTTGTATTCGGATGTAACTGATGATATAAAAGTGTCTTACCTGCAGGAGATTTTGCCGACATCCTTGATGGAGCTTTTTGTAGAGTGAATACAAGTGCATGAAGCCTATTGGCATTGTGTTAGCCGTCTGCAATTAAACACATTTTCCATCCATGAATATTTAATCGTCACTTTGGAACGTAAGATGAGCAGCGGCTTGTCTCATCAGGGTCATTTGTTAAGATTGTTTTTAAGTGGCGGTTTGGTTTCAATAAAAACGTCGTGCTTTTTAAAAACAAAAATATTTTATTGTAGATCATTTAACTTGACAAAAATAATAATAAACATTGATGTAGTGCCTAAAGGAGTAGCACTTAAAAGGAGAGGTGCAAAATAACTATGGTGCCCTCAAAACCCCTTCACAGGACGCCTCATCTCTTTTCTGGGCTTCACCAGACTTTTTGTTTACACATTTTGGTAAAAAAAAAATGCTTCATTGTAATTCCCACCAACGAAAAGCCATACATTGCGTCTGATTTTTTTTCTTATATTTTTTTAACTTCTTGCCTCATAGTACTCCTATATAGATCGTGTGCATTTAAATGGAATTAAATGACATAGCGCCTCCTTCAGTTGAAAGAATAAAAGGTTACATTCTACGTCAGTGGACACGACGATTACAACGAAATACTCAATACATCGTTACCGATTTACACAAAAAATATTTTTGAAAACACTAGACAACTATAATGTAGCGTGGGTAAATGCATATAAGGTGATGAGTATTTAGTTTGTCTTCTAAAGAAAGTAAATAAGTAAATCCGCCCGATGCACTAAAGGTACAATACAATTATGAATGGTACCTAGATAGTGAATGAACAGGTGCTGAAGCGGTTTTGTTCCAGGGATTCAATTATTTGCTCTAAAGCGCCATCTCAAGGCCACAAAGCAGAATACCTACATCATGACGTAAAAATGACAAATCTTTGCCAATCGTTTTAGTAAATTAGGTAAACATTTTGAATTAAAAATTTTCTAATTAAGCTTTTTGATCTCAATTTATTTCTGCTTTTATGTTCAATCTTGTTCCCAATTGCATGAGCAGAACTTTGTGTTTTGTTCCAACTGAACAATGGGACCTCAAAAGAAAGGACCCCGTTGTTTTTAGGGTAGTTATGCCATTCTAAATATTTGTGTTTAATAACTGCACTCTGTGGTGAAAAAAGCTTTTTGGGTGACTTAGCCCTTGTGCTTGATAGCAAAATAGGTTCTTTTTATCCTATTTATTCAATTCCAATTAGGTTTGAAAATATAAGGTTTGTTGTTTGGTTTTATGTTAAAGTGTTAACATGTATCAACAACAAAAAAATCAGTGTGTAATGAAATTATTTCCACTCGCCAACAGCTTTGAATACCAAATATTGGTGAGTGTGGTGAGAGTGGTGTTCACAGTGCCATAAGGATACTTGTTGCATTTTAAAGAGGCACCACTGAATAGATTCATCCCTGCTAAAAAAAAGTTTTCTTTTATTGTGTTTCGACCCGTTCAAATGATTACCATCAGCCTACATCAAGAGGTAGAAATCAGTGAATTAGTGGGGAAATGAAAACACAAACTCACTTTCACACACCTTTGTACAGTGCAGCCTCATGAGAAATGTGCAAGCTGATATCGGTAATAAATAATATGCAGGCGGAGCATGATGGATGACCACTTGAGCCTCCTGACTGCAGCTGATTGGCTGATCACGGTAGTCCTGCCCCCTCTTGTCGCGTTATGGCAACTGCACATTAGTGCAGCTGGAGTTCTTTGACAAATGTGCGGGACAGGATGGGCCACATACACACGTGCACACATACGTTGATAGGAAATGTGAGTTATTTAACCCAGGAAATTTTGAGACAGCGAGCGATGAAGGCGTAGGTGTCAGCAACCTCCTGGATGACCTTGCTGGTGGGCTTGCCGGCGCCGTGGCCCGACTTTGTGTCCACGAGGATGAACAGGGGGTTGGACTGCTTGCTGCTGCGGCCCATTATGTGCTGTAGGGTGGCGATGTATTTCAGTGAGTGGAGTGGCACCACTCGGTCGTCGTGGTCGCCCGTGAGCAGGAGGATGGCGGGGTACTGGACCCCGTTGTCCTCTGGAACTCTGATGTTGTGGAGAGGGGAGTATCTGGTGGAGGGTGAGTCACATATCCCGAAAGGTGTGGGGAAGCAAATGACCGTTATTTGCCTTTTAATAGTATATTTTTCTACATTACTCAAAAAATACATACATAGAATTCAGGGATATTCAGTTTTTACAACAATGTTGAAACAAATGTATGAAAGACTAAGAGGCACGGAAAGGGATAGAATTGGAAATGTGAATTTTACATTTTAGAGAACAGCTATTTGTGCAAAAAGTACTTAAACACTGAATTAAGTTATAATGTATTCTATGGCCATCCTAAAATTTCTCTTGAAAAGCCAAGCCGTTTTTATCCATTGGAATTAAACATTAATTAAAGATATTAGGAGAATAAACTGGAAAAACCTGTTATCCTCCAGCAGGTGAAAGATTACAGCATAATCATGATTAAAACCAACACAATTTAAGCAAATTCAGTTAATTTCCTTTCCTGCATGTGAATCTTAAGCACACAGTTGAATATGACACAAAATCTTGAGTCTATAATCTCCAGCAAATCAGTCAGTTTAAAGATTCCAATAAGTTTCCAAATAGTTGTCAAGGCCTTTGCCACTCAAATTTCTTAAATCCACAAAACACTACTGATAAAATTAATAGGTATGACAGGTATGACATTTAACCACTTATTGTAACTTAGGTGGGTTAAGGGTTGATTAATGCAAAACAGACGACTTTTTTTATCAGTCATGGCTACTATTGTGTCATAAATGTGTCAAAAATGTCAAGTCTACTCTACTCACTTACCTTGTACAGTACCGTTGCCAGAATAATCAGTCATCTGATAAAATTGTATTTGTGTGCCATAGCTTTACTCTAGAAGTATTGTAATTAACATACCAAAACTAAAAATGGTATCTCAAGCTGAAAACTATGAAGGCGACAATGAGTTTCACTCACTTGATAAGCCACTCAAACTGCTCCTTTTCTTCTGAGCACCCGAAATCGGTAGTCCAGGCGTGGCCGATAGTGAACTTGTGAAATTTGAGCATGTCCATGACCCCGACCTGCGCAACGGCACAGCCAAACAGATCGGGCCGCTGGTTTACGCACGCCGCTGCAGGGGGGAAAAAACATATATGACCCAACGAAAGCAACAAAAGGAGGTAAATTGTGGTTCAAACTCCAGGTGACATGTACCTACGAGCAGGCCGCCGTTTGAGCCTCCGTTAATTGTGAGCTTGGACGGAGAGGTGTACCCCTGCTTGATGAGGTACTCGGCTGCACATTGGAAGTCTGTGAAGCAGTTCTGCTTGTTGGCCAACATGCCCGCTATAAGAGAAAAGTAGCAGGTGTAAATGGACTGATGTAGCATACCCATTTATGTGATTCGCCACTTAATTGTGTCACTTAATCTATGTAGTGAAATGCTATCTTTAAATGGTAAATGACAGCAAAAGGCATGTTTATTTCATATTTCATGCGATATTTTATGCTCCTGAATGAAATGGACCGCTTGGATGTGTGTGGAAGCGATCCATTTATTTATTCAATTCTTTTTTTATTCCCCCGCCATGAAAATGATTGACTTCCTGAATTGACGAAGAATGCGAATGTGACGTCAGCCGGCTATTCATCTTCAATATACAGCCTATACTACAGTATGCAGAACGACTGCAGATTCAGCTGATCTTGCGGATTATTTCGTTTATTTTTTGCACCACGCCAGCCCAATGTGCTGCAGGCTTTTGTTGCTGCACCAGGCAGAGGCGTGTGAGCCTTTTTGGGTTTCCAAAAGCTCCTGTTCACCGCAGATATTGGCGAAAACAAGTCTGACAACTGTGGGACCATTGGACCAACGAGGAAGTGAGTAAGCTACGCGTTTTATATTATGTCATATACTGGTATCATGACACTCGTTTTAATAAGGTGCCGGCTTGCATTTTGTGGGTGACAATGTTCCTTGTCCACCGAGAAGGCCACTCAGCTGACGACCGGTGGCTTGTCACACACCACGGTTACTTCCACCCCATCGGTCCTCTTCGTGTGGCCGTCAATAGACCACTATCCTCGGCTTGGGCTCGGGCAGCCCCCCGCTCCGACGTAGGCCGGTTTGTCCACCAGGAATACGCTATTTTCGGCATTCATACCCTTCTCTCCCCTCCCTGGAGCGGAACGGCGAGCTGTAACTTGCTTGCCGCCGGGGGCTGGCCGATCGGTGAAGACAATCAACCCCGGCGACGTGTGTGACATGAGTTGGGGAAATTGTGTGATTTTCCGTTTTCGAAAGGTGCGAATAAGACTTGGAAAAGCTGTTCGGTTCAGGTTAACATGTCAGCTATCTGTCACACCTCCTGTTTTGTTTACGCTTTTTCCGCCGTCTCTGAAGCCGGGCCAGGGAAATGACAAAAGATGGACTAACTCCTTCGGCATAAATTGCCTTTCGGGAGAGGAAGAAGTCGGCAGTTTTGACCATTATGCAGTTATTTTGCCCTGTTGTACTGAATAAATGCCTTTCCAATATTTCATATTCCATTTAGCACAAGACTTATTTGTCACAATCATACCATTTATTTACCAATTCAGGAAAAATACTTGGATAAAAAGAATATCCTCTAAAAACAATCATGGCATTTTGCTGCTCTCTGTGGCACTTTCCTCGTTCTGAATCTGAAAAATCTAAATCAGATGAAATAGTTACCCAGCCGACGTCATCATCCAGCTGGGGACGCTAGAGCGCTATAATGAGAGGCTGGGCTAAATGGCAGATTAAAAGACCAATTTCTCGTCATCTGCGCTTTGCCAAATTGTTGTATATAGTCGAATTGTCTCAAAATATGAGTCTATTCACATAATAATGCTATTTAAGATTTTTTTTTTTTCATGTTGTTACAGGCACTTTAAGGTGTTCCTCAATGTAGTGAAAAACTATCTTTAAGGTGCTTCTCATCACCTTTGTGCCAGGTTTCACCATACTCCCCTCCACCCCGGATGTTGGCGACGGCCAGGACTCCACCCAGGTGCCGTACAAAGATTAGCCGAGAAACGCTGTAGCTCGGCGTGATGGAGATGTTGAAGCCGCCGTAGCCATACAGGAATCCGGGATGGGAGCCGTCCAGCTTGATGCCCTTCTTGTGTACAATGAACATGGGGATTTGAGTTCCGTCCTTGGAAGAGTAGAAGATCTGGACAAGATGTGCAGACGATGGGATAGATGTATATACCGTGTTGGCCAGAATATAAGACAGTGTTTTTTGCATTGAAATAAGTGGCGGTCGTCTTATATTCGGGTCTAGACATTATACCAATTCACGATGCTAGATGGCGCCAGATATCACTAAAGCGAATGCTGAACTTGACTCCCCAGGCCAAAGCGAACCCCTTATGGTTATTGCAGTTATTGCAATTTTGTTGTTTCATTACAATAGATTGGTTTATTTACATTTCAAAAACCAGAAGCCATTCATTACGAATGTGATTGCACTTTAGTTTAGTGTTATAATCATTTGTTTCAGATGTACTGAAATTATTTTCTGTAGAAAAATTTAGTGTTCAAAAAGTCTTTTTTCAAACTTGAGTCTTGAAAAACAGGGGGTCGTCTTATAATCAGGGCCGTCTTATATTCAGGCCAATATTGTAATAATAATTGATGTTACCTGAGTCGTCTGGTAGTCAGATGGGTCAAAGCCTTTAACGGTGACCTCTCTGAAGATGTGAGGCTGCAGAGGCTCCTTGGTCAGGTCGCAGTGATAAATGATAGCTGGAAGAAAAAAATAAGAGTAAAATCCCTGTTTCGATCAATCGTTAATTTCATGTTAAGAATATTGAACTACAGTTTTTTTTTTAAGCATATGTACCTCTCACAACTGTGTCACTATAGAAATAGTTTTCATCCAAAAAAAAAAAAAAAAAAAGTCACATGTAGAGGTGAGAATCTTTGGGCACCTAACGATTCGATTACAATTACGATTCTGAGACTCCGATTCGATTATAAATCGATTAGTGACAGTAAATTAATTTACAGTTGTGAATCACCCGTTAAAGTTATTAAAATTGCGCCCGTTATTCCATAATTTACCTCATGTCTACTTTCGATATGTGAAAGTTTTAAAACTGTTAAAGTAAAGGGGTATTTTAGATAAAAAGTAATTAGGTTCTCTATAACAGCCTTCTAGAGAAGTCTACTGCTTTAAGATGGCACCTGTTTACTAGCGCGGGAAAGTCTGTCATTTCATATCTAGTCTAGATATATGTGATATCTACCATAGCCGTATGTTGCCGTATGTGTGTAGCAACTACCAACTGGGCGCTGTTTGTAGCGGCTGATGGCCGCAGTCAGGTATTATTGTTTTTTTTTTTTTTTTACTTAGCGGCATTAGCTGCACATGATATTTACTCTCGGTCCGTTCCTCATTGCGTCCCGAAGACCGCGCTACTGCATTTTATTTCCGCTTTACCTGGTATAATTCAATAATCGGAATTTGGATGTTTATGAATCGTTCTCGAATCTTCCACGGCCGAATCGCGAATAATCTAAGAATCGGAAATTTTGCACGCCTCTAGTCACATACATCCGCAGATTTTAATGTAGTTCAATTTCACCTGGCGAGAGGAAGGATGTAAAGTAGTAAAAGATCTCAGAGTCGCGCTTTCTTCCTGTGAATCCAACCACAGAGCCGACATCCAGGGGAAAGGTCCTGAGCTCCTCCCCGGAACTGAGACGATACATTTTTAAGACATTCTTCACATCGTGGAGGAAGCACACGAAAAGGTAGCTTGAGTACGTGCAGGTGGCAAATACTGTAAAGAGAGCAGAATGTGCAGGAAGTTGCAGAATAAATTCATCTTGAGAACTAAATCGCAATGCTGTAGCTGCTCACCAATGACGTCCTTATCATGCTGAGGGATGAGCTCCACCCAATCGCTCTGAGCCGGCGAGGCAAAGTCGATATTGATGAGGCGGTAACGTGGGGCGTCCAGATTGGTCTTGAATGTAAAAACCGTGCCCTCGTTGGTAACGTACTCATACTCAGCGTCAAAGTTGTCAATAAGTTTCACCCATGGCAAAAGTCCTAGATTCACAAACATGCAGCACTTTGAGGTTACAAAGGGGGCACAATAAACACGTTTGTTCAGAAGCTTAAGAAGACACGCATTAAGTTTCTGCTGCACGTATTGTTTCTCAGTTCACTCATTTATATTTATTGCCTGGAGGTGTTTTTCATACAAATATTTGCTGTAACCGGACTCTTTTACCAAAGGTTAGTGATAAGGCTACGCCAACAGAAAGATCACACAGTAAATGACACATACCTGTAATTCCCTGAGGGGTTTTCTTGAGGTCACAATACCACAATCTGTTGACAGGATCGCAGCCTTCCCTGATGGACAGTAGGACATAGCGGCCATCATCTGAAACCTGCGGAGTTACAACATTAATTATCTCTGCATGAGCAGAAGCAAAAACACGAGTTCAGTCTCATTTTGGGTGTGAGAAATAACCTCGGCTCCACTCATCCACTTGGGGTGATCGGGAAACTCTGCGCACAGCACATCCTCAGACTGCGGTGTTCCCAAAACGTGGAAGTATAGCTTCTGGTCCAAGTTAGTAGAAGTCTCAGTGCCTAAAAAAAGAAAATGTTTACAGCAGAATGCCAACACTTTTTTGTCTGTTTTGTACGAAAAATAAAATTACATAGTGAAAGCATCTAGCAAAGCTTGCGCATAATTGGGGCACAAGACTTATTGCATTTGCATTGATAGTGGAAGTTATCTTTTCATTCGGTGATACTTGAAAACTACTAAAATTAGTAATTTTATTTCGTTATGAGAAGTGTCTTGAGCTCACCATCACTCTTGCCCTCCTGCTCAGGATAAGAGTTATAGAAAAGGCCCTTTCCGTCATGTGTCCATGACATGCAGCTGAATTTGACCCTTTGCAGACGGTCCTCTAGAAGCACTGCACCTTCCACCCGCAGGAAGTGCATCTCCACCCAGTCTGAGCCGCTGGCGCTAGTGCCGTACGCCAGATACTCTCCATCTTCCGAGAATGCGTAGCCTTAACGGAGATGGGGAAATGCTGATGTTTGAAAAGTTGTTTTATTCAATTAGAATAAATTAGGTCTCAGTCAGTACCTCGCAAAGCAACTGTTCCGTCATCAGAAAATGTATTAGGATCCAAAAAGACAACAGGCTCTGCGTCCAAGCTCTCCTGTACATACATCACACTCTGGTTCTGGAGGCCAGTGTTGTAGAAGTGAAAGTACCTGCAGGTGGAGATGGATGGACATTCGAGTATTGATTTAGTAATTATCAAACTACTTACATAGACTCGGTTCTGTTGATGCTGGTTTTACCTGTTTCCTCTTCTGAACGGACAGCTATATTTAGGATAGTCATACAGCTCAGTCATACGCTCCTTGAACACATCCCGTACCTCGCAGCGTTCCAAAAATGGCAATGTAAGCTGATTCTGAGCAGTGACAAAGGCCTGTAAAAGAAAATCGGATAAGTAATTTTACATTTGTTTAAAAAAATAAAATAAAAAAATACGTAAACCAAATGAAACACGTATCCATCAACATTTCAACTTTGGAGAGCAGCAGCAGATTCATATTTTCCAAATTTTCAATGGTTCAGGCCATTCAAATCACTTCTTTCAAATATATACACACATTACCTGTGTCTTCTCACTGTCAGGGTCCTCTAGCCAACTATATGGGTCTGGAATTTTATAACCATGATAATCATCCACCTAAGATGTGTAAACAGATCACAGTATCATTCAGTGTGAACACATATTGATAACAATGAGCAAGAAACAGTCCATTATTCATCCGGACACGCGGAAACAGCTGTCAACGAGACCGCTTCGCTAACCCTGCTAAGCTAAGCGGCAAGCTAACAAAAGAAGCCGTTGCCTTTAATGAACTAAATGGCATCGGTACAGCACTGTACTTACAACTGCATCGTCACGGTAAGCAGCGGGGTACAGAAATGCCATTCTGAACGCTAATTTGGGGGATTCGAGTGAAGAAAAAAAGTTGCCCTGTGGTCCGTCAATGGAAGTAGGTATTGTGGCTCGGTTCAAGTTCTTGCCCACCGAGTCGTTTCCTTTCACTGCGTTTTTCATCCACAGACAAGCACAGTCAAGAGGTGAGGTTCCGTCTGCTTGGGTGTGAGTGAAAGTTAGAGCGCCCCCTGTCAGCAAGAAAAGTTTACAACCGTTACCATTAGGTCAATTAGTAAATTTACGGTATACAGTAGGGGTGTAACGGTACACAAAAATCTCGGTTGGGTACGTACCTCGGTTTTGAGGTCACGGTTCGGTTCATTTTCAGGTACAGTAAGAAGACAAAATGCAAAATATAAATGTGCTAGTTGTTTATTCCACACCTTTGTGCTTTCAACAATAGGAACATTAGCCTATACAAAGCTAGAATTCTGCTCAAAAGTAGCGGGTATTTAAAGATAATCCAACAATAATTTGCATTTCAGACCCCGCGTATTGGTCAGCTTTCTTTCTGAAAGAAAGAAGAAAAAAAGTCCTGTGCTAAAGAGAAAAGCAATCCCAATGACAAAGATTTTAACATATATTTTACAAATGAAATGCCTCAATGAATCATTTTTTTTCTTCTTATGAACGGTTTTCAAAAGCTTTATTGGTGGATTTTCTCAAGTTAAAGCGCCACACAGAATTTAAAAAATTAAATTGTGTAAGCAGGATCTGTGTAATATTCTTATTATTTAATTACAGGTGTTTTTTGCTCATTTCAATTTATTTTATTTAAATGGTCTAATATTTATTTTATTATGTGTTTATATTTTACAAATGTGATGTAGTATTCATTTATATTGTATATTTTATGTTGTATAACTTTAGTTCCTATGTGAATATTAGTTCCTACTTGTTTTGTTGTGGTAGGAGGGTTTTGTATTGAACACGGGGCCGTGTTGGTTATTATTATAGCAGAGAAGACAGCAGTAAATCAACAGAAACAAGTCAACTGTGCCACGATCTACCACTGAAGAGATCTGATGGACTCATAAAGTGGGTTACGATTGCATATTAGTTTGAAAATCGACCGGATCAACCGTATTTTTACAAGAGTGACTTCCGGTCTGCCCGATCGTAGCTAATGGTAGTAGTATTGATGCAGGAGGGTCGCGTCTCACGTCAAATAATAAACTCTACCGTTCTTTTCGCGTGCGTCGTGTTGAGTCGCTTCTGGGACGCGTCTAACACGCGGCCGCACTGGGACTGGTGTGCATTGGCTGATTGACTTTAACGCCCGCGTTTCACTGCGTTCTCGCGGTGGCCACGTTGTCGCGCCGTTGACGTTTCTAGGTTGTACTGTCCTACCATGTTGGTCATTATTATAGTAGAGAAGACGGAGTCAATAAAATCTACACAAAGAAACTGTAACCCGATCGACTCACAGCCTCGAAAAGTAAGGTTTACATTACATCAGAAACTCGTCGGTACGCCTCCGTTCCGAACCGAGCTCCACGTACCGAAACGGTTCAATACAAATACATGTACTGTTACACTCTTAGTATAATGCATAGGCGGAGTTTGACTTTTGGGGCAGGGGGGGCACAACATGTTGATCACCCCAAAACGCAGTGTCAGCAATAAAATTAACTTACAAAAATATTTATAATAAGTTAACAATGAGCGTTGTTTGTTTCCCATCATTCTTGAGGGGAATTCTAAATCAGGCTGCTTAGGCAATACTTTTCGTCAAGATTGTCATCGATAGAATTTGGTACACCCGCCGGTGTCGTGCCAATGTAGTTACCCCAGTGAAAAATTGTATCCCCTGGGCGGAGCCATATGGAGGTAGATTTGTGTCTTTATTATTCAATCAAAAAATTTTGTTTCAATTAAAAAAAAAAAAAAAATTGCTTCAATCAAAATATATATTTTCAACCAAAAAAAAGTCACTTCAATAAAAAAAATGTGTTTGAATGCAAAAATAAATTTGAAACTCAAAAAATACATGTTAAAGCTACAGTATTTTTCTTTGATTAATTTTAAAGTTTTTTTTTGTTTGAAGTCATGTTTTTTTGATTGAAGCAATTTTTTGATTAAAGTAATGTCGATTTGTGTTTGGGTCACCTTTTGACTAGGACATTTTTCTTATTATTGTTCAATCAAAAAATAAGTTAAAAAAAATATATAGATTTTCAGCAAGAAAAAACACTTCAATCAAAAAGGAAAAATCTCAATCATAGAAAAATAATTGCAAAAAAATATTTGAGAAAAATTTGCATTTGAACACTTCATTTTTCATTGAAAAAGTTTTCTTTGATTGAAGCAATCCTTTTTGTGTTTGGGCAATATTATGATTAGGACATTTATGTCTAAATCATTCAATCCCCCCCAAAAGTTCAATCAAAAAAATTATTTTCAATCAAAGAAAAAAAATCCCTTAAATGTTTTTTTTCTCTAATATATATATACTTTAAATTAAATGCAAAGCAAATGACTGTCTAAGGTGCTCCAAAAATAATTTCGACCCATTATAAAAATGTTCTTTTGTTCATTTCATTCATTTTTGTAGGAGTTTTATTGCTTTACAACTTTTTTTAGAGGAAGAAAAAAAATCCAAATTTATTGTAGTCTATTATATTTTAGGATTAGTTTAGTTTAGTTTAGTTTAGTTTAGTTTAGTTTAGTTTAGTTTAGTTTAGTTTAGTTTAGTTTAGTTTAGTTTAAATAAAAAGCTCAAAAACATTTTATTACAGATTGTCTATGAGATTTTCATATTGTGTTAAGATGGTCTTCCTTTTAACAAGGACACAAAATTATTCCTGTAAAATACTTTTTCAGCAATAATAAAGGTTTTATGCACCATAAAATGTTTGATAACTGGTTTTGAAATCAGAAGCCGGAAAAAAAGTTGGTTTAACTGCTATCTTACTATTCAATATAAAAAAGCAGAATTGGTCATTAAAAATACTTGCAACATCTAAACTTTATTAGATGAAGTGCATAGCTTCTGTCATTTCATTTGAAATTCTGTCTTCTGTGTTCTGCCTAGCCCTTGTCTTGCCACTGATTGATAAAGATTATCAAACATTTTTAATTAACATTTTCATTTGTTTATTTAGGTTTAGTCTCAACATTGGTAGGGATGATGACCTGCATGTACTCTTTTTGCTGGGGACGGGACATTAATAAGACCAAACAGGTTGGGTGAACGGGGGTCAGGGCTACATTTTTTCACCAATAGGAACCTAATTTATTGATAGGCTAAATGATCAATCCAAAATAAATCTGTATTGACTTATACTAACTTTCATGTGTATTGGTTAGGTGATACACCGTTCGATCCAAACCTTTATTTTCAGAAACTACCAAAGAAATATTTTGAAAACTTCCAGAATAAATGTCTGGATTTTATTAGCAAATTTAAATTGCAATATTTGAACATAAATACCTACATACAAACATACTTTTTACCTCGACTATGATAAATGTATGATTATCTTAAAAATTGTGTGCATACGCTGCAAATAAAAATATTTAAAAATAAATAATGTAGAACATAAATAATATTTTAAATACATGCTAAAAAGTTGGTGGGGACAATTTGAGCATCCTGAAAAGTTGGTAGTGCAATGTACCTACCGTCCCTATGCGAACCTACGCCCTTGAATCAGTTATATGAATACAAATATACACAAATAACTTTCATGTGTATTGGTTAGGTGATACACCGTTCGATCCAAACCTTTATTTTCAGAAACTACCAAAGAAATATTTTGAAAACTTCCAGAATAAATGTCTGGATTTTATTAGCAAATTTAAATTGCAATATTTGAACATAAATACATACATACAAACATACTTTTTACCTCGACTATGATAAATGTATGATTATCTTAAAAATTGTGTGCATACGCTGCAAATAAAAATATTTAAAAATAAATAATGTAGAACATAAATAATATTTTAAATACATGCTAAAAAGTTGGTGGGGACAATTTGAGCATCCTGAAAAGTTGGTAGTGCAATGTACCTACCGTCCCTATGCGAACCTACGCCCTTGAATCAGTTATATGAATACAAATATACACAGACACACTATAAAAAGTATTTTTAAACGAAACTATTTTTAAAATACTAACAAGTGTTCAACCTTTTTAAAAAAAAATAATGATTTCAAACAAAATCACAAGTAGGAAGATGTGGCTTATTTAATTTAGGCCATTCAGTGTGAAGAGTGCCGTTGTAAATGTTGACCTTTACACCACTAGCTGAAGGCATTGTGGGTCCACTGGGAATCTCCATCATCAACTCTTATCTACGTGACAGAGAAGGAGAGACCTCAACCTCTCACTCCTCTTTTTCTCTGCTCATCTCCACCCCCCTCCCCTCCCTTCCGTCCCTTCCTTCCTCGCCTGACTTGATCAATCAATCTTGATTTGGCTATAATTATCACTGGCGCCCATTCTTCCACCAGACCGATAGCGAGCAGATAAGGTAAAATGACGTGACACATAAATGGAGGCCTTAAGGAAACAGGTCGAGCTCTTGCAACTAAAATGATAGTGACTCATTTTTAGAGGTGGGCATTTAACTTGGTGTGTTGTTGTCGGCCACATCTAAGTGACAGTTTCAATACGCCACACTGCGCCTCAGTGGCTTCTTCAAAGCTATGTCGATAAGACCTTGGAAACAGGTTCCAAAGACGCGGTAGTGTCTCAGCAGTGAAAAGGGAGCACATTGTTTGGATACCACAGCTGATCAGACAATCAGATGTCCTGTGGCACATTCCGAACAGTTCTTACTTTCAGATTTATCTTCACGAGTCATATTTCTGAAGAAAAGGTTAGTCAGTATTGTCTGGAAATATGCAAAGCGAAAGTGGATGAAGAGGCTGAGTGAAAAATGGCGGGGGCAATGGGAATGTTTCTGTCCTGTTTTTTTAAGTGTACAAATATGTATATATCCTCTGGTTAGGACGTATTAATGGAAATGCTTTAAGATGTGTGTTTTGGATCATATAGGATGGCCCACCCATTACTATTCTTCTTCCCCTACTTAAAATCAGGAATACCCTACTATGTAAAGAGGATGTTTTCCTGTTCGCCTCTGTCGGATATGGTTCACGGAAACCATTGTCCTCTAACCAGGGGGAGACAAACACTGACAGTTTGAATGAATGTGTTTGCGTTGAAAAATTGACCTTTTATTCTCATTCAGTGAGTAAGTGGGGTGTATTTACGCGTCTTTTGACATAAGCTGGAGGCGTATGAATTAAAGCTCCCCCTTCCTCGGTTTTTACGCCAGTTATCCGGAGTCAACAATGATGGGACCCCCCCACCTTTCATGACAGGAGGAAGCACCTGTCTTAGTAGTAGCGGATGAAGAAGGACGACCACCTGTTGTGTTGCGGGTGAGGGGTCATCACGAGGTTACTACTAACTTCCATCTGCTCAATGATTCGAAACTGCACTTGAGGTATGTGCAATTTTGTAACAAAAAATCATGCTCATGCAAAAAGCAACAGGCCAATGCTAATTCTTCAAACAGGCAGTAAAAGCATGATATGTGTCATTCTGTCATTTTGCAAATGCTTTCCAGTTGTTACCCAGTAATGTTTTTTCTTGTTTCATCTGAGAAGCGAGTGATGCATGTGCTTTGGTAGATTTGGCTGTTTTTGTTAACAAAACAGTTCAAATAGATCAAAATAGAACAGCGGACACTGGTCATACTGTACTGTATCTAAAATGATAACACCAACTGAAACTAAAGTGCTCTCTTTTATTGTCTTGTGTTTTTTACATAACATTTTTATTTTAAGAGTAATGTTAAAATCAAACAATTCATTATGATTATATAAAATGTATTCCAGAAATATGATTCCAGTTATCTCGTAGATGCAGCAATGTAGAACAACTAAATAAATCAAATTGCCTTTCCTGGCTGCGTCACATTTTTTGTGTGGCCACTTGTTGCTAGGCAGAATTTATTGGGCTGTTGAAGCAGATACAGAGGCAAAAGGAAAAGGAAATTGGAAAGACACATGGGAAAAGGAAATTACTTCTAAAAATAGTATTATACAGGGTGAGCTGCAGTATATTTGATTCAGTAATCAGTATTAAATACAAATTTATAGGTTTACCACAGAATGCGAAAAACAGTGATGTTGGGTAAGCGTAATAATCTCTTCACTTAATGTAAAGTTCATAAAAGCAAGATTTTAGATCTTTATAGTCAATCACGTAATTAGCTTGACTGGATGTGTCAACAGGATGTAATTGGCAATGAGAAATGAGAGGAAATAAATGAAAATACAAACAAAATACTGATCTAGTTTAAATTTTCTCCTTTTCAAAAGCAGTCTATTGTACTATATAAGCACATATATTTACATGACTCATACAGAACTGACAAAACTACAACAACAAAAAACCCTTTCATCCTAATAACAGTTGTCTGAGGGGGATGCCAGGGGGACACAACAATGCTTAAAGATGCTTTTTAAAGTGGAGATCACAGAGGAGGGCTTCCTGCCTGTTTGTCAAATTCGGCTGTCATTAGCCACCGAGGGCCAGTGCGACAGTCTCCTCTCTGTCCTGTCAAGTCTGTTTGTCTTGAGGTCAGTCTGGCCTGTCCCATATACCATCGGATGTCGACAGGAAGCGGAATAATAAAAAATGTACAATTGTGCGTTTTGATGAGTTGTACATGTGCTGAATATTTGATTTTGTAAGGGAAAGTCAGAGCCTGGCCTTCGAACAGTTACATCAGCCAGCACTACTGATTTAGACTGACGTCGCAGGTTGGAGTTCAAATCCAGGCTGCCTTCCTGTCTAGCGATTGCATGTTCCGTGCTTGCGTGGGTCTCTGGGTACCTTTGCTTCCTCACATTCCAAAAACATACATGTTTAGCTCATTGTTTGCAGGTGTGAATGGCTGTTTGTCTATGTGCTCTATGATTGGCATTCTGCCAGTTTACTACACCCCGCCTGTCACCCGAAGTCAGCTGGGATAGGTTACAGAATACTCGAGACTCACATGACGGCTGGAGGAGGTGAAACTCCTGAACTTTTTCCCCCATTGAAGAAAACAAAATCGCTGGTATGGGAATACTTTGGCTACAGAAAAATTACAGACTGCCATGGCTTAGAGGAAGGCCAATCGACATGTAAAGCATGTTTGCAGAGGGTGGCTGCTGAGGACGCAGCACCTTTAATATGATTTCGCATTTATACAAAATTAAAGGTTAGTAAAAACTGTCATGAACGTTTCTCACCAACTACGAGAGTTAAATCCAGTGTGTTTAGTGTGTCTAGCGGTGATAAAACGTGGTGTTTTTTTCGCTCTGGCAACTGTCTGTGTTGAGAAAGAGAGTGTACATATAATGTACACATGAAACGAGTCATACACACATGCTTTTTATGGAAAATAATTCAATTATTAGGGTTGTTCCAATCATGTTTTTTTGCTCCCGATCCGATCCCGATCGTTTTAGTTTGAGTATCTGCCGATCCCGATATTTCCCGATCCGATTGCTTTTTTTTGCTCCCGATTCAATTCCAATCATTCCCGATAATTTTTCCCGATCATATACATTTTGGCAAAGCATTAAGAAAAAAAATGAATAAAACTCGGACGAATATATACATTCAACATACAGTACATAAGTACTGTATTTGTTTATTATGACAATAAATCCTCAAGATGGCATTTACATTATTAACATTCTTTCTATGAGAGGGATCCACTGATAGAAAGACTTGTAATTCTTAAAGGATAAATGTGACTTTGTATATTGTGACTAAATATTGCCGTCTAGTGTAGTTGTTGAGCTTTCAGTAAAAAGGACTGCATTTCTTTTCTCTCTCTCTCTCTCTCTCTCTCTCTATATATATACTGGACTGTCTCAGAAAATTAGAATACACAATATTCTAATTTTCTGAGACAGTCCTGTATATTGTTCTATGTGAAGGACGTCAGCCAAGGTCGGCCCCCCACATTTTTACCACGCCAAATCTGGTCCCCTTTGCAAAAAGTTTGGACACCCCTGCTTTAAATGGTGGATTAATGTACAGGACTGTCTCAGAAAATTAGAATATTGTGTATTCTAATTTTCTGAGACAGTCCAGTATATATATATATATATATATATATATATATATATATATATATATATATATATATATATATATATATATATATATATATATATATATATATATAGTGAATTTTTAAAAAATGTATTTTTACTTAACATTATACTTATGTTACAATTTGCTAAAAAATTTTGAAAAATAAAAATCCTGTTCAATGGAATTTTGTTGTTGTCGTAAACCCAGAGATCTCAAAGTAACACATTTTAGAGCTTTAATTGCAACACTGTGATATTTTGGTTTAAAGTTATCATACGGTCAGAATATCATACCGGCACATGCCTACTGGAGACCCTAGTGAAGAACTGAATAAATACCTCTATGATACAAACGTTGCTGTTGTTTCCCACCAATATGTAATATTTACATATTACAGAGTTAATGTATATAAATACAGTTAATGTATATAAATACAGTATGGTTGCGATGTGGTTGCACTTTGATATTTTTTTTGTTGTTGTTAAAGCAAATCACATCTTCCCTTGGCTTTTTTTTTAATCAGTTGTGGTGGTAGCAAAACGTTAACAAAGTTTTTGGGAAACCAAATTACAAAATGTGTTTATTTTTTTGTGTAGGTAGCTCACATACAAACAGTGACAAAGTGGTTGAAGTAATGCAACCGTAAATGTCATTTCAGTCATATGTAACATAAAAAACATTACAAGAGCGACAAGAAGAACCTGCCAATTAGTCAGAGTGGAAGGGAAGTTTGTCATTGTTTGTGCTGATAATGTTGAAAGGAAGTCAGATAACACTCATGTAACTCAAAGTCGCCTGCTGAAAGATGCCAGCACACAAAAACATAATGTTTACTTACAGGTGTGGGCTAAATGCATCATTGATATTTACACTTGCAAAACGGTCGCCTGAGCTTGAAACGAATGACGTCATGGTTGGAAAAAAAAAGAGCTACACAATCGCCGTCTGAGTGATTTGTATCTCGTACTCTGGCACAATTCTTTCCTTCTCGACAAACCAGCCAGGCTGCCCACGCAAAATTGCCATTGAGGGCATTTGCTTGTCCTAGTTTGGGAATGTATTTAAATGTACAATCAGACGTAAAAAGAGTCGCATTTCCTTTCTGTTAAGTTTCATTAAGAGTGAAGGTGAGAGGTTTATTGACGGTTGTCTTTGTTGAGCCCCATTGTATATTAACTAAAAAACATTCTCATGTGCTAAAGAGCCATATATTTAAACAAATCCGGATTAAAATGCATATTTGGTTTTGCCTTGTCATCATATAGTATGTGTGGACCTTTGTACCCCAAAACACCAATGATTGAGTCCTCCTCAGGTTACCAAGTGCCCATGGGAACCAAACGCCATGTCAAAATGAAACTTTGAAACGCTGTTTGTCAAACTTCATAATCAAGGAAGTATCTGCTTACTAACAAAAATACAGAAAACACTTAGTGGAACCTTTTTACCACTCCAGCTGACAATTAAACATTAACAACAGAGTGTCACCTTAGTTCACAATGCAGGAGACTATATTAACCTTATAGAATGATATTTGTAATACACAGTAAGTAATCTGTAGTACGTTAACAAACCTATTTTTATTAGAATAAATCATAATGTGTCATAATGTGGAAGGTGACATGCTGTAAGATAGCACCACCACACAATTTATTATTTTTGAGTGGGACCATACTTAAAAGTTGGAAATAAATTGATGAAGATTTTCATTTACATTTCCGTTATTGTGGTCGGTGATTACAAGGGCGTAGGTTTGTTCTCAACATTGGTAGGGACGCTATAACAGCATAACCCGCATGTACACTTTTAAACCAAAAAGATTAGGTGAACAGGCGTCAGGGCTACATTTCTACCCGAATATGAACCAAATTAATTTATAGGCTAAATTATCAATGAAAAATAAATCTGTATTGACTTATACTAACTTTCATGTGTATTGGTTCACGTGATACACTGTTCGATTGAAACCTTTGTTTTCAAAAACTGCTAAAGAAACATTTTCCAGAATAAATATCTGGATTTGATCAGAAAATTTCAATTTCAATATTTGAACATAACATAAATTATATTAACCATAGGCTTCATAATTTATTGATGGGAAACGGGAAGCAGGGCCTATTAATAGGGGGCCTATCTCCGTCAAAGCTAACCGAGTGGAAACACAAAGAGCTTTTTACGTTGAAAATTCTTTTGAATAAATGCTTAAATCCCTGAATTCTTTATAAATATGGTTTGAAAACAGTCTTGATCCTTGGTTAAAAGCATAAAAACAGGCAGTTAGCATTTATGTAAATATTGCGAATTATGACGCCAATGCCGAAATGGTTACTTTCTCCCATTGATTTTTTTCACAACATTTCAAAATGCATGCATGGTACGAAAAATACAATAATTACCTTGAATCCTTGAGCAAATCACTCCCGAGACAGTCCTTCCTATTTGTAGGCGGGACAGCTTTAGTACTTTTTCAACCTAAATTCGGCGTTGGATCGCGGCATGCGTTTGAGAATAACTGCGACCAACTTCGACCGACTGAAGCGGAGTGTGGGACGGCCCCCTACTTAAAGGCGTGGCGCAGTGTCTGGGGAGGTGTCCCATCAATATTATTATGAAGTCTATGAATTAACATACACAATAAATACAAATTTATAATCTCTAAACTGTCCAGGAATGCAAAAAAATAAACATTTTTCTTAAGACCACTCAACATTGTCTCTCTAAATAAATGAATTTAATATAACTGAAAAAACTTAGTCATGGAATAACACAGATAAATAAAAATAGAACGTTCCTTCAAGTAAAACATGACTGCTTTTGTCCACAACCCAGCCAAATTCAACAAAAAATGAAAACTTCTGGCCTCGATAATGATTAATGTATAATTATCTGGGGAAAAATGTCTGTATAGGCTGCAAAGAAAAAATATTTATAAATAATTGATAGAACATGCAGTGTATCACAAAATTGAGTAAACCCCCCGCATTTCTGCTGATATTTAAGTATATTTTTTCATGGGACAACACTGACAAAATGACAGTTTTGAAAAGTAGTGTGTGTGCAGCTTATATAACAGAGTTAATTTATTTTCCCCTCAGAATAACTCAAAATATAGCCATTAATATCCAAACCCCTGGCAACAAAAGTGAGTACACCCCTTAGAAACTACGTACATCCCTAAATGTCCAAATTGAGTACTGCTTGTCATTTTCCCTCCAAAATGTCATGTGACTCATTACAGGACTGCTGTCAGCATTGATGCAGAGATTGGAGAGGTGGGGGGTCAGCATGTTAGTGCTCAGACCATACGCCGCACTCTACATCAAATTGGTGTGCATAGCTGTCACCCCAGGAGGAAGCCTCTTCTAAAGACGGTACACAAGAAAGCCCGCCCGTCTCATCAGACCATAGGACATGGTTCCAGTAATCCATGTGCTTTGTTGACACATGTTCAGCAAACTGTTTGCGGGCTTTTTTGTGTACCGTCTTTAGAAGAGGCTTCCTCCTGGGGTGACGGCCATGCACACAAATTTGATGTAGAGTGTGGCGTATGGTCTGAACACCAACTCTATTATATGCTGCACACAAACTACTTTTCATTGTGTAAAAGTGTCATTTTGTCAGTGTTGTCCCATGAAAAGATAAATATCTGCAGAAATGCGAGGGTCTACTCACTTTGAATGAATGAATGAATGAATGAATGCTTTATTTGGACATGAGAAAAAAATAAAAATAATAGACAAACAAAACAAACGAAAAAAAAAAATCTGAAAGAACCAATGATATTCTCGAAATAACAGCAACAATAGTTAAGACAATAATAATAATGATAATAATAAACAAGATCAGAATTTATTCATTGTGTCCAAAAAGGACCCCTTCCTCTTCCCTATACCCAGTGAAAACCATGTGCTTGTACCACATCCTAAACTGGGTCATGCTTGGACATTGCTTGAGCCCCTTATCTAGTTTATTCCACAGCTTCACTCCACAAACTGAAACACAAACACTTTTTAATGTAGTTCGTACCCTCTGATGCTGTAAGTGAAGCTCCCCCCTCAAACTGTATTGTCCTTCTCTGTTAAAAAATAATTTCTCTATATTGCCAGGAAGTGACCTGTTTTAGTAAAGCCTTATACGTTAGCTGAGCTGTTTGAAAATGAACCATGTCCATGAATTTTAATGTTCTGGAATTTAAAAATAGTTTGTGATACACTAGATAAGTATATTTTGAATAAATGCAAGTCATCAGCCAATCAATCATACATTTGAAGGGGAAAAAAATGGATTGCCACATTCAGCAAGTGAAAAGAGATAAATGTAAGTCAGAACATAATGAAAATAAGTCACTTAATAATAGTAGGGTCAATTCTATCTTTATAACATATGGGAAGACTATCTAAATTACCTATTTAACTGAACTCATTATATAATGCAAATAAGGTTGCTTAAAAGTTGGTGGGGACAATTTGAGCATCCTGAAAAGTTGGTAGTGTTATGTAACTACCGTCCCCATGCAAACCTTCGCCCTTGGGTGATTAACATACAACTGAAAAGTAAAATAGGCATTTGCCATATTTTTATTCAGATTTTCTTCACTATAGGCAAGCAAGCAAAGGGTGACATTGGGACATCCAACAGGGCCTTCTAAAATGGTCTAATCAATAATTGGTCAATAATTTTCCTATTATACACCGCAGGAAACTTGACATTAATGCTTATGTACAGTAACTTTAGCTTAGAGGACATAAGAAGACCCCTAGTGTTTTTTAATGTGTCCATCATCCCTTTTCCTCTGTGTTTGAACTTCACAAGGTGGACCGGACCGCGAGCAGAATGAGTATAAAGCTTTGCGTGCAGACGGATATTACCCTTTTAAAAGCAAAACAAATATGTGTGTCGAGGTGCGCCCTGTAATTTCGCTGTTGACATGTGCACTTACAGTGGGGCTCCAGGACCCTGTTAATGACTAGGGCAGGTAAGACATGGAGACAGGTGGAGGGCAGTGCTGTCTGACTGCTCCCGAGAGAAGAGAGAGTGCACGTCTATGCCACGTGATTGTGTAAAAGTGTCACAGACAGACACAGCGGCACCTGGTGAAGTCATCTATGTTGTCACCGGGCGCCTTCAAAGTTCCCCCTTTTACAACACACGCCATTCCAACAGTAAAGCCTTGAATCACACTGCATTGTTCTCCCCTTGTCCTCTTGCTCAACAACAAATGACAGTGCTGCACGCTAACTCTTCAAAACAAACGTCTGCAGGAAGTAGCCATGTGGTATGCGATCACCTAAACCAGACTGGGGCAAATAGCGGCCCGCGGGCCACGTTTGTCCAGTTCGTGTTTGACTTGTCATTTGGGTCTTATCAAGTTCAAATAATACATATAAAACATATGTAAATAATAGGGAATTTGCCCTGGGAATCCTTATTGAGCTTTAAATTGTCCTGGAGCGGGAATGGTTGTTGTTGCCTTTGGAACTCACTGCCCAGTCACTTCATGCCTGGTCTGACCTCCCCGCCTTTCAGAAAGAATTCAAAACCTATCTGCTCAAAATTGCTTTTAATGTTTAACTGCAGGATTTTGTGTGTTCTTTATTCATCTTTATTCATTTATCATGATTATTTTTCTGTTTAACCTCTTTAAAATGCATCTCTGTGAAGCATCTGTGAGTATCATGAAAAGAACCATATAAATAATATGTATTGTTATTATTAAAGACCAAAGTTTTGAATTGTAAAATAGCAAAACTATGACACTTTTTTTCCCACTTGGAAGTTTTTTTTTTTTAATTGTGTATTTTTCAAGGATATATTTAATAACTAATAATAGTAATGACAACATTGTAACTGGATACATTTCATGATATTCTGACGTATTATGACACTGGGAAATGATATTTTCCTTAGCTTGTTAAAATGTATGAATATGAATTACAATATTTTATGACTGCATTCAGAGACAAAAATGCAAGCATTTCTTTTTTTTTATGCTTGTTTTTTTTTTTTATGCTAATTTTGAAGCTGGAATGAGTAAACTTTTTGTGTGGTCTAATTATAAAGGGGCTCCATTGTGCACAAATAATTATCTAGAATGACATTTGAAGGGTACCACGGATAGAAAGATATCTTTTAATTCTTCAAAGATAAATGTTAGTATGAGTTATCATAATTTGGTATTAAAACCCCTCTTAATGTTTTCGTTTTAATACAGTTTGTAAAATTTAAAACCAAAAAATTATCTAGTAGCTCGCCATTGCTGTTGACGTTGCAGGGCGGTGACGTCACATGGGTATGCTGCCGGACTTTCACAGAGTCACTCTTTAACTACATAAAAATGACAAGCTTCGGAAGCAACATCTGAGAACACCAGCAGGATGATCATCAACCTGGACAGCGCTTTTACGTGAAAAAATAAGGTAAGACGTCATTAGATGCCATTAGACATCTCAGTAGAGGCAAACCATATCAACATTTTCGTGTGCTGTTATGTACAGTACGAGCTACCTGCAAACTGTTATGTTTCACTAACGATATGTAAAGCACACGGCAGCTCTGGATGCTAACTATCTCCATATTAATATTGGAATAAATTGGATCACACAATAGTTTACCGTGAAGATCTGTAAACATTTTTGACACCACACTCCTGCTCTAGTGACAGCGCTGTCCTTGTCATTAATATTCCGCGCGGGTTCAAATTGGAAGGGCAGAACCGACGACATGTTTATGTACTTAAAGAGTGACACTGTGGAAGCCCGGCAGCGTACCCATGTGACATCACCGCACTGTAAAGTCCACAACTGTAAAGTCCACAACTGTTACAGTCCGCGAATGCGGAGAACAAGACTGGACCCAAAAACAGACAACAGTTCGGGGATTTTTTAATCACAATCAAAACAAACTCGCGAACGCGGAAAAAGGGGACTAACAAAAGGGGTCCGTGACATATACAGTGCTGCTCGAAAGTTTGTGAACCCCACAGCAATGGTCAGATTTTTTGTAAAAAAAACTAAAATAACCTTATTAAATGTTAAGTTATACCCAAATCCACAATACTGACATTCCAAATAATGGACTGAAACAAAAGAAATAGTTATATTGTCATTCTTTATTTAACAAAAGTGGTTGATTTAAGAAAAACTCAGATATCATGTGTGCAAAAGTATGTGAACCCCTTCAGTTAATAGGATATTGCGCCTCCTTTTGCAGAGATTACCTCAACCAAACGGTTTCTGTAGTGACTAATCAGCCTCTCACATCTACTTTGGGGGATTTTTGCCCATTCTTCCTTGCAGAACGCAGTCAGTTGAGAGAGGTTTGATGGGCGTCTGGCATGAACTGCTCGCTTCAGGTCCCGCCACAGCATTTCAATGGGATTTAGGTCAGGACTTTGACTGGGCCAGTCCAGAACACGAATCTTCTTCTTTTTCAGCCATTCCTTGGTTGTATTGCTGGAATGCTTTGGATCATTATCATGTTGCATGATCCACCTTCTGCCAAGCTTTAACTTCAAAACAGATGGCGTCAGGTTATGTTCTAGGATTTGACAATATTCCTCAGAATTCATGATTCCCTGGACTATGTGGAGTTGTCCAGGTCCTGAGGATGAAAAGCAAGCCCAGATCTTGACATTCCCACCTCCATGCTTCACTGTTGGGAGAAGGTTCTTTTGGTGGTATGCAGTGTTGACTTTTCGCCAGACATGGCGGTTTTGGTTGTGACCAAACAGTTCAATTTTGCACCTACATCAGTTGATGAAAACTCTTTTTAATTTAGTCTCGACAACACAACTGTTAAAAAAAACAAAAAAAACCTACTGAATTGATTGATTAGGAAATCAGGTTGAAATAATAGAAAATTCCAAAATGTTGAGGGGGTTCACAAACTTTTGAGCAGCACTGTAGGTCGACGGGGGAAAAAAAAAAAAAGCGAAAATAGCAATGGGGCAGATAGCCAAAAAGACAAACAAAAATACACTCGATACCTGCACAAGGTAGAGGATCACAAAGCTAAGACGTCTGACGAACTAGATGACAAATACAGAGAGGCTCGAAAGCAGTATGTGCGAATGGCGACCAGCAAACTAATCTCTCGGCACTGTTGTGTTGGTTCGCCACCGTTTATATATTAGTGTTGATTAGCTGGAACTCGCTGCCGGTGTGACGTCGAGAATGCTCCCACAGCTGGCTCTGAAACAAACAAAATCTAACCAGCAGCGGATCATGACAACAACAATGGCAACTTACTAGTTGAAATAATTCTACAAATTTAATTAAAATGAAAACATTAAGAGGGGTTTTCCTACCAAATTAGTATAACTCGTACTAACATTTATCTTTTAAGAACTACATGTCTTTCTATCCGTGGTTCCCTTTAACTACAGTAACCTGGACTGATAGCTAGTGTGAAAGGTTGAGTAGAAGTTTAGTTAAGTACTACTATTATGTCAACTTCTACTACTAACAAGAATAACAAAAATTAATACTGAGAGTCATAATATATATACACTAAACTGCAATCCTATTTTTATAATGTATTTAAAACACAATCTACTGTAATTATATTATATAAAACAACGACAACCAAACTCCTCCTCATACAAGAGCCTTATTTCCCATGAAAACAGACCGCAGACTTGTAATCGTCAATGAGACAAATGCCACGTTTACATGGAGCCAAATATTCCAATTACAATCGGAATATTTGTTCAAACCGAATAAATGTGTTCCATATAAACACCTCATTCGGAATGAACAGGCCCAAACCGAATGGAATTTAATTCCGATTCACAGGGGTGGAATATTCCTTTTCCCAAACCGATTAGAAGTAAAATTATATCATGTAAACAGGGAAGCGGAATGGTGTCTGGTTGCGTTCTTTCTGCACATGCTCAGTACTGACGTGGTGACGTCACTTTGACATAAGTAACGTCACTTGCAGCATGGCTTCCAAGCACACGCACAGCGCACCCACACAACTTTTTAAATGAACGGCGTGTCATTCTGAAGTTTTGTTTCCACTCGAAAAGTTAAAACAGCAGCTGATCTGACGATCGATCTCCATGTTTTGCAACGTGACGCTTTGTTTTGATTAATCTGCGCATGTCAGACGGCAGTTGTCAAACGTCCTTTTGGAATAAAGGCAGACACATGTAAACGCTGGATCGGAATAGATGACGTGACATGTAAACAGCTGATGTGAAATTTCCATTCGGAATGATTTGAATCGGTATGAATAAAAGTCAGCATGTAAAAGTGGCTAATGACGAACAAGAAATTAGCCACAGATTAAGCCAGATTTCAGACTGTAAAACGGAATATTAAACGTTGTTGCTTTTTTTTTTTTTTTTTTTTTTAATGTCTTAAGGAAGAACAGTGGGAAAAGCAGCAGAAGAGTAACGAAGACACTCACAAACCATTCAGGGATACAGACATGGCTTTTAGTCTTGTTGGGGAAAAAAAATGGAGTTCCCAAACATTGGAAAACACTGAGTTGTCCAATAAGTCTTAGAAAGATGAAGGCGCTGTTCTTAGTAGGAACCAAGGAGTCAACTGTTATTTTATTTGTAAATGGCCAATGGAAGTCAAACGAGGAGAAGCACATTGATATAAATAGATGACATTTAAGGCATGAAGTACTCAAGCCTATGTTGGACATTGTCTCTCATTGACAGGGGTTTCACTTTTGCACTATGAAAGTGTCTTTGCCTTGTCTCTGTGGGTGGTGTGGGCAAGATTTAAAGCTGTGTGTGCATGCATGCGTGTGTATGTGTAGTAATGCGACATTCCTCTTAGCCTCGAAAGTATGATAATAACCTGTCAACAGGAGATCATCCACCAGTGAAGCAAAGACAGACAGTGGATGTCCAGGTGGGTGGTGGTGTTGAATGTTTTGGTGTCTTGAACTAGAACAAAAAGTCAGACCTCAGGTTTTATATTGGGATACTTTGTATTAGATTAGCAATATGTTAGCTAAGAATTTTTAAAGAACTGATGGGCAAAAGAAAAGCTTTAAAATACATTTGATGGAAAATAGAGAGTAATAAAGTAATAAAGTAATTAATAAAGAAACAGGTGTCCCCATTATTACTGCCGAGCCCCCCGGATCATCAACAATAGTAACGGGTCAGTGAGAACATCTCTCAATTTGTACCATAAGCGGAGTTTAAGGGAGGCTAGCCCCCCCCAATGGCCGAAAAGTGTCATTGCATGTAATTGACTTTCCTATATACATTTTTTTCAAAGTATTTTTACATTTGGTTTGAAAATATATATATATTTTTTGATTGAAGCAACTTTTGGGGGATTTAATGACTTAGACACCAATGTCCTACCCATAATATGGCCCCTACACAAAAAGGATAGCTAAAATCAAAGAAAACTTTTTAAATAAAAAATCAAATGTGTTCGAATGCAAATATTTGAGTCTCAAATGTTTTTTCGCATTCAAAAACTTTTTTCCTATGATTGAATTAAAAAAAAAAAAAATTTTTTATTGAAGTGATTTTTCATTTGAAAATATATATTTTTAGTTTGAAGCAACTTATTTTTGGATTGAATAATAAAGACACAAATGTCCTAGCCAAAATGTGGCCCAAACGCAAAACATTACTTCAATCAGTTGCTTCAATCAGAAAAAATTGACTTCAATCCCCCCCAAAATTCAAAGAAAAATGGCTTTCAAATGCATTTTTTTGCGTTTCAAATTTATTTTTGCATTCAAACACATTTTTTTTGATCGAATAATGAATAATGAAGACACAAATCTACCTCCATAGGGCTCCGCCCAGGGGATGCAATTTTTGACTGGGGTAACTACATTGGCACGACACCGGCGGGCGTACCCTATTCAATGGAAGACAATCTTGGCGAAAAGTATAGCTGTCGTATACTTGATTTAGAATTCCACTCAAGAATGATGGGGAAAAAAACCCCGTTCATTCTCAACTTAATATTATAAATATTTTTGTAAGTTCATTTTATTGCTGACACTGCGTTTTGGGGTCATCAACATGTTGTGCCCCCCCGGCCCAAAATTCAAACTCCGCCTATGATTTGTATTAGCATTAGTGTCCGGTTCTAAAATCATTACTACACATGTCCTTACAAAAAACCCTACAACAACAGGACAAAAAAAGAAAGGTATACAAAAGGTGCGAGAAGTCTGGACGAAAAGGGTAAAGGGGGGAGCGCCGCGAGAATAAATGAACTATTTCTCCTTTCGTCAGCCATAAAAGTCAGAGGGAATCTGTGTCAACCATTACATGGGTTATAAAAGAGGACTCCCAACAATCCCTGGTGAAGATCACCAGATTCACCTAGGGGAGATGACAGTGATGGGATGGTCACCTTCAATCTCAGTGACGGGAAATGACCTTAGGCAGGCACAAAGTCAAGCATGGAAATTGTAGTAAAGATACCGTAACAAACTCTATAGCTCCGGATAGCACATAGAGCTAAATAAAAGCAGAAAACTCAAGACTATTTTGTAAAAACTTAGCATTTTAAAGTTTTTCATTATCCAATAAGCCTCCCCTCAGGCTGCGGCATAATTCACAAGAGACCAGTTCAGAAGGCAATAACAAATAAAAGTTAGCTAATCAAATGTTTAAACAGGATTGGACGGATGCAAGCCGTGAGATGAGAGAATGGAAGAGACCGTCAATATTAAACAATTGTGAGGTCGCACGGTACAGAGCGCTAATGGTAGCTGCGGATAGAGCGATTATAGCTGCCTTGCATGTTGTATTATCTTGCAATTCTAGTAATTATCGGTCTACTTTCTGGTGAACATACATACCATTAGTGAAGCGCATTCACTCATTCATGAGGGACAGGGTAATTAACTTTTAAATTGAGTGAGAGACAGTTGAGGCGACAGAAAGACACTTGTCGGAAAACCTGTGAAACATTGCAGCTGTGACTGAATTCATTAGCATAGACAGTACAAATGTCAATCAAAAGTGTCCAAGTTTTCCATGAACCTGAGGAACACTGTACTTTGAGCTCCAGAGCCACTGCAAAGAAACTGAGTGTAAAACTGTAATGCAGCGACGTAACAAATTTAAAAACAATGATAAACATGTTTGTTGAGAGTTGTAATTGGCTTCATGCATGTCCAATAAAGCTGATAAGATACGCTTTCAGCATTATGTGGGTCTAATCAGTATGGGGTGAATAGCAGGTGGATATACACAAATTCAGCATCTACGAAGTCGAAGCATGTGCTCTATATGTGTCCAGCAATTTGATGACAACCAGTTCAGGATATGCCCTGACCACGGGTGAAAGTGGCTAGAATTTCTTGCCGGAACTCCCAGACATGAAGGTCATCACTGAGCCAGAAATTGTTTTATTCTTCATTCAAAATTGTATTTTTTTCAATGAGTTGCAAAAAAAAGTTAACAAAAACAGCAATAGCCCCAACCTCCATCTCCTAATGTTTAATTTCCCTCATTTCCTCATATACTAAATGCATAATCTCAATTTTAACTACTTAAGAACATAGCATATATATTAAAATTGAAGTTAATGTAAACATTTACTTTTTTTTTTTTTTATAATAAAGATATAAGTAACATACATTCAGGAAAATAAGTACAAATGACTTATATTATGCAGAGTTAAGTGGAATATATTTTGAAGATTGCGCAAACAATGACTTTTTTAAATCATAAGGAAATGAAAAAGTAGCCTAAGATAAATGAACAAATATAAATCCAAAGTGTACATTGACAGCTAATATGTTTTGAACCTCCCCATTAGAGCAAATAAAACTAAATATGATAAATAAGCCTCCTCAACTCTTTTGTTGGCCTTAAAGATTTGCTCCATTTTATGTTGCATTGCCCTTTTTTTTTAGCATCAATTCAACAAGCTTTTTTTTTCTGTTCCAGAAAACATGCACATTTGAACCAATCAGAGCTAACCATCTCTGCTGATCACATGTCAGTATGTCAGCCAATTGAACAGATAAATAAGTCCAGGCGTTTTGCTTTGCTGCGTGCATTCGCACATTGACATGACTCAACATCGTCAGACTCAGATAACTGCAGCAGCTGGGGAAACCTCCATGCCGTCCGTATTTTCGGAATCAAAGCACCATGTACCGGAACAGCATTCCGGCCCTGAATCTTATGCTGGAACAGCATTCCGGCCCTGAATCTTCTACGGGAACTGTGTTCTGGCCCTGGATCTTATTCCCGAACTGCGTTCCTGACCGTTCTGGCCCACTTTCACCCCTGGCCCTGACCAAGGGCGTAGGTTTGGTATCAACATTGGTAGAAAATATTTAACAGCATAACCTGCATGTACATTTTTTCCTGGGGACGGGACATTGATAAGACCAAACAGATTGAGTGAACGGGGGTCAGGGCTAGATTTCTCACGAATATGAACCTAATTAATTAATAGGCTAAATGATCAATGCAAAATAAATCTGTACTGACTTATACTGACTTTCAAAAGTATTGGTTCAGGTGTTACACCGTTCGAGTCAAACCTTCAACCCTTCAAACCTCAAAAAAAAAAAAAAACTACAAAAGAAACATTTTGTAAACGTATTTATTATTTATTAGCTAATTTTACATTTCAATAGTTGAAGATAAACCAAATTAATATTAAACTTGTTAATGATTTCTTCACTATCCAGGAATGCAAAAATAAAGATGGCATCGGGCTGGGGCTGTGAGTGTGTGTGTGTGTGTGTGTGGGGGGGGGTCATCAGTCATTCAAACATGCATTTGAGGGGGAATAAAATGGACTGGCACATTTAGCAAGTGAAAAGGGGTAAATGTAAATAAATGTATGAACATGATGAAAATAATTAACTTAATAATGGTAAGGCAAGGCAAGGCAAGGCAAATTTATTTATATAGCACAATTCAACACAAGGCAATTCAAAGTGCTTTACATCACATGAAAACCATAAAAATCACATTTAAATCAACACAACGTAAAAACCAAGACAGAAGATCGCATTTAATCACAGAATAAAAATAAATAAATAAAAATAAAACAAAAATAGAAATAAAGCAAAAACTACTAATAATAATAATCATTGAAATCAGCAATGGAGATAAGCACAAGAGGAATAGAAGGCAGGTAGATTGAAATATATAGACAGTTATGGATATGCAGTGCTAAACAAAAGCGTTTTTAGCCCTGATTTAAATGAGCTAACGGTTTGAGCATACTTCAGACCTTCGGGTAACTTGTTCCAGAGGTGAGGAGCATAATAACTAAATGCTGCCTCACCCTGCTTGGTTCTTGTTCTTGGAACATGCAGAAGACCCGTTCCAGACGACCTTAAGGGTCTAGATGTCTCATAGGAATCTAACAAGTCAAGCATGTATTTTGGTCCAAGGCCATTAAGTGTTTTGTAGACGAGCAGTAGTATTTTATAGTCTATCCTTTGACTCACTGGAAGCCAGTGTAGCGATTTCAAAACCGGTGTAATGTGGTCCAGCTTCCTTGTATTTGTGAGGACTCTGGCTGCAGCATTCTGTACTAGCTGCAGCTTCCTGACTGATTTTTTATCAAGACCTGTAAATATACCGTTGCAGTAGTCCAATCTGCTGAAAACGAATGCATGCATAAGTTTTTCCATGTCTTGTTGAGTCAGAAGCCCCTTAATTCTGGTTATATTTTTTAGGTGGTAATAAGCGGATTTAGTGACGGACTTTAGATGGCTATCAAATTTTAGGTCTGAGTCAATAATTACGCCAAGGTTTCTGACTTGATTTGTAGCTGTAAGTGACATTGTGCTAAGTTGGCTGCTTATCTTTGACCTTTCCTTTTTTGGCCCAAAAATGATCACCTCTGTTTTCTCCACATTTAACTGGAGAAAATTCTGGCACATCCATTCATTGATTTGATGAATGCATTTACTCAGGGAGACTAAGGGACTATAATCATCAATTATAGGGTCAATTATAGTAGGGTCAATTATATCCCTTACAATATATGAGAAGACAATCTAAATTACAGTACCTATATAACTAAAGTCATTATATAATGCAAATAAGATTGCTTAAAGGTTGGTGGGGATAATTTGAGCACCCTGAAAAGTTGGAAGGATTACCGTATGTCCCTACCCTGCCTATGCAAACCTCCGCCCTTAGCCCCGACACCTGCTCACAGAGTTAGGGATAGGCTCGAGCACCCAACGACCCTCCTGAGCATAAGCGGTACAGAAGTTTAATGAATGGAAAAGCAACAATGAGGTAGATGTGCAATCCACTGTCTACTTTTTCATGTACACTTCTTGATTACGTGATATAGTCGTTTTACTATAACAAAAAGCAAAGTTACTTTTTCACCCTGGTAAACAGCCAACTAAATTGTTTTCACATAAACATGCCACAGATTGGAATGACATTCCCGTGAACTTTGTGCGTATAAGGTTTGTCACAACTCTATAAAACCACTTATCATCAGACATCAAGTCGTCTGGGCCAACTCCCAAATCTAGCACGCAGGTACAATGAACACACAAGTCCACATGTGAATACTCACACAATACATGTGAGTATTAAAGCTACACAAGACTAGGATAGGGAAGCCTAGAGAGGAAGAGGAGGGGAGATAAATAGAAGGTGATGAATGAGATGACCCAAGGCAAGGAGAAAGAGCCAAACAGTGAGACGCAGAAGCGGATTCTAAATTACACGGTGGCTCATGTCAGCAGTTGTAATTAGTAGCTTAGTAAGGTGTGGCGAGCAGGACAGGATGTGTCAGAAAAGAAATGAAGAAAAAAACAACAAGACAATAGCACACAAGTCATAATGTGAATGAAGTGTGGCGCACGAGGGCAAGAACAGCATAATGGTAAGCCTGCACTGAATGGAAACACAAGGCAGGTTGTTTGCAGCGTGTCGCGTGTCAAGCACGAGAATCATGTGTGTGGAAATCCAGATGCTTCTTGAATGGGCTGGCGAGGCGCCAAGGTAAATGTTGCTTTTGGAAGGCAGGACAAGAAGAGAGAAGACGAGAGTGAAAGCTGGTCTATATGTCAACATGCAGAACAACACATGTATTGTTGCAGTACAGCGCCATAGGAGTACTAAGTTAAGATGGTAAAATATAGGGCAAAGATTCAAACAACAAAAAAACTGGTAACATTCAACTATTCATGTATTCTAAGACTAAATTAGGACTTTTCTCCCATGGATCCACTCAAAGAGACAGCATTACAACACAATTTAGTCTCAAACATAGTGAGTATAACTACTCCTGGAACTAGTAAAAAAAAACAACAACATACGTCTGGGTTACATACAAAGCATTTTCCATTAGTTTTTGTTAGGTATTGTCTCATGTCATAAAGCTTTAGTGGCAAAACATTTTTCATCCGATGTCACATAGAATTTGACTTAAAAGTCCTAATAAGAAACTAGTTCTCTATGACTTAGGAGAAGGAAGATTGAGTACCCAAAACCAAGAAAAATCTGTTCTAAATCCCAAAGGTAAATATTGTTCATTTCACTGATGTGATTGATGTTCATCATTCCGATGTTCTTGAGATTCCTGAGACGTATTTATGTATGTACTTTCATGTCAGAAAGTTTCAAATTCAGAACATTAATGATATGTAAATAGAATTCTCACAAACCAAGGAAACCTAAATTCTGCTCATATTTTCAAAGGTACACAATTAAACCCCTCGAAGCCCATGTCACATTCCAAGGTACAGAAAGAACCTGTCATTCCAGACATTCCTAGTAATAGTTGCATGAAAATTATCACCTCACTCAAATGAAAAATCTGCGAAATAACGAATGAAATTTACTGCTGCTTTATGAACATTTCATTAAAACAGTCAGAATCATAAACCCAACAGTCAATATTAAAGCCAGTATAATCCTTCATCAAAAAAAAGCAATTGAGGTCAGAGACAAATAAAAATAGAAAGGAATACCTGTAATACAGGCTCATTTTCACATGCTTTTGCTCAATCTTACTGTACTGAGATGCTTTAGTTCTGTTGAGAGGGAATTTGATGCCGTTAATTTTCTGTTTTGAATGATCACTGGAATGAAATTCAAACAATCAGAAATGATATTTAAGGCCAGAAACTATTGTTTTCCTTGTGTTCAGGTGGGCTTGATGATGCTTGTCTAAAAATGTTCTGTTTTAACACGCGCCCTTGGACAATAAGATGAGTCACTCCAATCCTTCTTTACATGACCAAAAAGTGAAGTTGAGCGCAATATCTTGTCTGAAGGAGTGTCTTCAAAGTGCTATAAACCAGACAAACAGAAGTGACACAAGCAACACTAAAACTACAACTAAATCACAAACTTGTCCTCTCCAAACATCCCGTATTGAAAGATTTCAAAGGTTGGTGTTTTTAAAAGAAAGTTAAATGGTACATCAACATTCATGTCATGTCATTAACCATCTTATGTACGCGGATTATGTGGTGGTGCTCACCCTATGCCGTGCTGGCTTGCAGGAGCTACTCTCAATATGTTCCCAATTTAGTGATCATTTTGACATAAAAAATAACCAGGGGTGAAAGCGGGCCAGAACGGTCAGGAACGCAGTTCCGGTATAAGATCCAGGGCCAGAACGCAGTTCCCGTAGAAGATTCAGGGCCGGAATGCTGTTCCAGCATAAGATTCAGGGCCGGAATGCTGTTCCGGTACATGGTGCTTTGATTCCGAAAATATGACGGCAACTGTCAAAACGCTATGTAAAAAAAAAAAAAAAAATTCTAAGCTGCCACACATGCATTTTATCTTCAAGAAGAAAACAATCTACCAACATCAGATTTACATACACAAGTGTATTATTAACAAGCATGATAAAGTGCTTGTGTAGCGTAACCTGTTTCCACCAATATTTATTATTTATTTTATTCCACGGACGGCATGGAGGTTTCCTCAGCTGCTGCAGTTATCTGAGTCTAACGATGATGAGTCACGTCAAAGTGCGAATGCACGCAGCAAAGCAAAATGTCTGGACTCATTTATCTGTTCAATTGGCTGACATACTGACATGTGATCAGCAGAGATAGTTAGCTCTGATTGGTTCAAATGTGCATGTTTTCTGGAACAGTAAAAAAAAAAAGTCATTTTCGGAAACAGCAAAAAAAAAAAAGGTTGTTGAATTGATGTGACAAAAAAAAGGTCAATGCAACATAAAATGGATCAAATCTTTAAGAGCAACGAAAGAGTTGAGGAGGCTTATTTATCATATTTAGTTTTATTTGCCCTGATGGGGAGGTTCAGAACATCTTAGCTGTCAATTTGAACTTTGGACTTATATTTCTTCATTTATGTTAGGCTACATATTCATTTCCCTATGATTTAACATGTTTGCGTGATCTTCAAAATATATTCCATTTCACTCTGCGTAATATAAGTAATTTGTACTTATTTTTCTGAATGTACAGTGGGGAGAACAAGTATTTGATACTGTATCAAATACTTGTTCTCCCCACTGTATGTTACTTATATCTTCATCATTAAAAAAAGGAAATGTTTATATTACCTTCAATTTAAATATATATCCTATGTTTTTAAGTAGTTAAAATTGAGATTTGGCATTTAGTATGTGAGGAAATGAGGGAAAATAAAAATTAGGAGATGGAGGTTGGGGTTATTGCTGCAGGGAAAAGCAACATCATGATTGCACGTTCCAAACAAGACAGGCCGGCTATATTCCCTCAGTTCTTTCTGAGCAAAATAGCTCTAAATAGTTTCAATGAAGTTAAATATCTCGGCCACTTCATATCTGAAGACATGTCAGATTACGGTGATATTCTTCATCAATGTGGTACACTTTATGCACAGGCAAACATGCTTAAAAGAAGATTTTTTATGTGGTCCCTTCACATTAAGCACAAAACGTCTTACATCTTAACGAGAGCAAAACTGAATTTATTACTTTTGGCACACCTTCTATGATGAATGCCCTTGAGCCCAACTCTGGCGCTCCGGCTGACATTTTTAAGACACACGTTAAAAATCTCGGAGTGATATTCGATAGCAGGCTAACCTTTAAAAAGCAGATAAGTTCTGTTGTAAGAGCAAGTTTTTTCCAGCTCCGTCTCTTGGCCAAAGTGAAGCCTTTTCTTAGTCGCCACGATCTTGATCTCTTTATAAGTTGAAGGCAATGCACTTTATGTTGGTCTCCCCAAGTCCTCAATTTCTTGTCTGCAACTTGTTCAAAATGCTGCTGCTCGATTTTTAACAGGTACACCTAGACGTGAGCATATTACCCCCGTGCTGTCATCACTCCACTGGCTTCCAGTCCATTTTAGAATTGATTTCAAACTTTTACTGTTTGTTTTTAATTCTACTAATGGCCAGGCTCAATATATTTATCGGAAACTTTAACCTTCCAAAACTCTGGCAGGACTCTTCGTTCGACCAGCCAGCTTCTTTTACATGTTCTGAGGTCAAAACTTAAACAGTGGGGAGACCGATCTTATGCGGTTGCTGCCCCTAGGCTGTGTAATAGCCTTCCCCCTGGAATCTGCACCACTACAGATCTAGGTCTTTTAAAGTCTCGGTTAAAAACACCTTTTTAGACTAGCCTTTTATACAGATTAGGATAGCCTGGTTTTATTTGGTTTAGGGTTATTAATGTTTTTAGATTTTATCGGTTTTATTGTTTTATTTGCTGGACTTCTATCGCGGTGTGCTGTTTTTGTTTTATTTCTTTTTCCTTAATGTCATTGTATAATACTTTCCTGCCTTTTATTTATCTTGAGTAATGTTTTGTTGTACAGCACTTTGAGGGCCTTTCGGGTTTTTGTAAAGGGCTATATAAATACACTTGATTGATTGATTGATTTATTAAGACCTCACTGTTTAGGGCGTACTGCACAGTGTTTTACACTGCTCACCTGTGGTTAAGGTACACAGCTAAATCTATGCAGAGGCTAAATGTAGCTTACAATGATGCCCTGAGGCTGTTACTGCGTGTGCCTAGAGGGTACAGCGCCAGCCAATTATTTGTTAGCTCTGGGTTACCCACCTTTAAGACGCTTTTAAGAAAACTGATGTACAGCTTCATGTGTCGGCTAAATGAGTCTGGAAATAATGTTTTAATGAATTTGACAGACCCTACAAAGATTTAGAATTAGTTCAAGCCTGTGGCGCCATTGGCGCAAAAGCCTGTTTGTTGTGCACTGATAGCCAGTACTTCCTTGATGTTATGTTTTGTTTTTCTTTTCTTTCCTTTCCAGTCACTTTATTACTATGTCATTCTATGTATGATCATACTATGTATGATGCCTGCCTGAGACCATAGGACATGGTTCCAGTAATCCATGTGCTTTGTTGACATGTCTTCAACAAACTGTTTGCTGGCTTTCTTGTGTACCATCTTCAGAAGAGGCTTCCTCCTGGGGTGACAGCCATGCAAGCCAATTTGATGTAGAGTGTAGCGTATGGTCTGAGCACTACCAGGCTGACCCCCCACCTCTTCAATCTCTGCAGGAATGCTGACAGCACTCCTGTAATGGGTCACATGACATTTTGGAGGGAAAATGACAAGCAGTACTCAATTTGGACATTTACGGATGTACGTTTTTTCATAGGGGTGTACTCACTTTCGTTGCCAGGGGTTTAGATATTAATGGCTATATTTTGAGTTATTTTGAGGGGAAGATAAATTAACTATTATATGAGCTGCACACAGAATTTCAGTGTGTCAAAGTGTCATTTTGTCAGTGTTGTCCCATGAAAAGATGTCCCAGAATGCGAGGGGTGTACTCAATTTTGTGATACACTGTATTATCTATCTATTCATCAGGGAATCACTAACTTTTAGAAAGATTAGCTTTGATTTGTGGTTTTCTTCAACCATTTGGTTGTGATTTGTTCACAGCAAATTCCTGCATACAACCGTATGGCAGGATTTAAACGAATTTAAAAGACATTTGCTCTCAGATAATCGCATACATATCACAAAGCCTTAGAAATAAAACCTTCTCAAAACGATGTCTCATAGAATCAAGCTAATAGGTCTTACAGAGAAATATCACAAAGCTTTAGTAGTCAAACCGTTTCACGACGACGTCTCATAAAATTAGGCTAATAGGTCCTGCAGAGTAACTAGAACTGAGATTTTGTGATAAGAAAACATTGTAACTGCCTATAATAGACACAAGGGGAATGTTCTTCAGTTTACCTATGTATTTGCATTTAACTGTGTATGTAAAATATTAGCTGCAATGCCTTCCTGCCCGCCTGACTGTCTGCTTGCAGTGCAGTCGCGCGCCCAAATGATGTCATCTCCTATTAACAGTCTTCACTTCCGAACACAAAGCGCGCATGCCTTGTCTTCCACTCAGAGACGGGTGGAAGTAGATGTTTGGAAGAATGAAGACGTATTTGTCTGATCCGGACATAGCTGGGTGACAGCCCCCCCACCACCACCTTTAGAGAAAGCCTCACGCCTTGGGGCAAGAGAGTGACACACACACACTCTGCAAGGAGGAGTCATGGGTAAAGGGGAGGAGGTTGCACCGGCAAAGTGAGTGTAGAGTCGATCACAAACAGGTAGACAGAGGCTGCCTGAGACAGAGTAAAGAGAGAGAGAGGTATAGAGAGGGACAAGAGCCACCGGTTGCTCACACATACTCAAGCTCGCCATACAGCTTCACTTATGTGTGGCTCCTCTCAAGGCTTCGCAGTAAGTGCCTTACATCCTTTTTTTCGACTAATACCAATTAACATGCAATGTTCCCTACGGATGTAATGACCCTGTGTTTCCTTTTATGGTTTTGCATCACTCAAGCTGTGTATAGAGAGACAAAGGGCATCTTCATGACGTTACACGCGAGGTCACAGCTGTGCGCCTTTGAGTCATGTCTTGATTTTCACAATATGTTTTGTGCTGTGTCACCACTGGCATCCAAGGTTTCGGAGTGAGCTGTTAGGCTTGTGACACTCATTCCGATGCGCAAGCTTTTTTGACGGCAAAACGCGGTGAAAAGTTACTGCCATTTGCTCTTTATAGTTATTAAGGCGTGTAATATGATTTTACATATTTAGATTAATGTCTGAAATTGTGTGACTTTAGTTGATCCAAAGTTAGAGAGGTTAGATTTTATTGGCGTCCTTTAAACAAAATGACGACATTTATTTATTTTGCCAATGCAATACACGGATTTGCATTTGTTGTCATGAATTCATGTGGGTTGTGTACTGCATCATTAATTTATCCTTAATGTCTTACACTACTGTTTTTTTCTACTAAATTGAGTAACTTAAAAAGTAACTTTTTCCTTATCATTATCTTGTTCATGATTGGCTCGAAGAAATGAAATGGTTCCGTAGATATTGCTTTAAAGTAGTGTCTATTCTAGGGCTGCAGATATCGATTATTTTATGAGTGGATTAATCGTTGAACTAGTTAGTTCAAATAATCGAGTAATCGGATATGGAACATGAACAATTAAAATACCTGAGCTGAGCCTCAAACAGTATAAAAAAAATAAAAAAATAAATGAGGATCTATGCACAACAAAAGAACGATTGGCTAACTTACATAGCAAAAGTCCGCTAGCTTAAATGCTATAAAATGCTTTTTTTTTTTTTTTTTTTTTTTTAAACAATGCTCTTAACAAATGGTTCAGACACATACACCCACAACAGCTAAACACAGAATGCATGAAAAAAAAAAAAAAATAGTTCAAACAAAAACTTAGCTTATTTTGGCCTTAACAGGGAGCAGCTGGAGTCAGCCATGTGAAATGAGGCAGACTAGAGGGCAGTGTATCCACCCAAATCAATAAAACTAAATGCAAACACTTTCAAAACAAACCATCACAACACCACTTTAATTAAACGAATACTCGAAGCAGCAAAATTGAATTCGGATCTTTTTTTCTAATCGAATACTCGAGTTAATCGATTAATCGTTGCAGCACTAGTGCTTATGAATGTTTACATGCAGAGTCAGCGAATCTGAAATGTAATTATGTACTTACTATATATTTCAGCTGAAAATGAAACAAGTTTATTAATACTGTATATATGGTATAGAAATATTTTGTTTAAAAAATTGTCAGAAATTACTGGCTCACACAGTCATTAATTTCATGCTTTATTTGAATTGTAAAAATATTTTTATAATAGTGCCAAGATTGTTGGACTCAAAATAATTACGTGAAAATTGCCAATAATTCTTATTAGTATTTCTAAGGCCCATTGTGCACATAGCAACGTGATTGCAAAATCAACTTTTTTTTTAAAGATGTATCTTTACACCAATAAAGTGGTAAAACTTAAAATAGTCCAAAGAAAAGTTTGCTTACTATCTTATCTCCATCTGAGTGGCAACCTGATGAGCATGAGGAGGAAGCACTTATGAGAGGGCATATCCCAGCATTGTTTTTTTTTTTTTTTTTTTTTTTTAATCAAAGCTTCTTCTGTCTTCACTGTTTCATCCCATCAGTCGTGGGTTTGTTGGAAGTGGGGGGTGGGGCTGTGGTTGAGATATCTGTCTACAATCTTCATGTGAACTGGAGGGAGAGACAGTACACAAGAGAGGAAGAGAGCACAGAGCCTCATTTGGTCTAGAGGAAGTCTGCTCGATTCACTGAGAACTCTGGCTGGCTTCCTTGTGAAAGTGATGTTGCTGCAGGGGGAATGACGCGCACAGGAACCTCCCTTACAGCTCCGGGGTTTGTGACTGGGATTTTCACAGGATGTATGGGACAGTGGGGGCAGAGGGGCAGCCTGCATGAGGGGTCCGCTTTGAAGTTTGTTTGTCCGGTAGTAGCCGAGGCTGGGAAAGTAAGTGGCTGTTGCCTCCTCACTGTAATTTTAGCTCTATTACATCTTGTAAAATGCCTTCCATTGTCTCTTTGCTTAACGTGAAACTTGACCAAAGTTTTTTCTTTTTCAAATTTTATTGATATTACTCACTCATAAAGAGAGTAGCTTAATTACATGGCTATCCTAGGTGACCTATTTTAGTGGTCTTTATATTGGTAGCCCAAGCCTGTTTTATTTGAAGAATTTAGCCAATGTTGGTAACATTTACTTTACATTAAATTGGATTGTTAAGATTCTCACCATGTTGTCTCTAGATGCTGAAGATTAAAGAGAAAAATTAATAATGAATCAGTCACCAAGTGGAGTCATTTATACAGCCCTAAATCACCACGGGATCCCCAAAAGCTAGATTAAGTCACTGTGTCTTTTCAGAAAATAATTTGAGTAGATCTTTAGTAACTACAAAATAGTTTAACTGAATCTACCTCGATTATCTCATTAAAAAAATGTTTTCTCAATAAAATAAACGAAAACCTTACAGTTGTCACATTCATTACAAGGTAATTACAGCACTAACTAAGCAAGTGACATGTCATATAATGCTTTATTGTTGATTTACATGAATGAGTCTGGTGAATTGGGTAAAGCACATGACAACTTAATAGGATTTTTAACAAAAATGCCCTGTTATAGTAGATAACGGACATTTGTGTCACTTTAAAAGCTTGTATTGTTGAATGCTAATAAAATAAACCCACTGTCCTAACTTCTGACAGTATTTTCATCTGTTTTCAGCCATGTTCTTGTTCTTCTTTGTTGTTGTTTTTTTACCTCTACAACAATGTCACACTTTTACATACTTAACATCACACTTGTAACTCAGATAAATGTTAGTCTTGAGAAATAATCTTGCTGAAATCTTTCTTGCTGCAGGGCTCGTCCTCTGAGTGCAGCCCTGTCATGTTAACCTCTGAAGGGTCACCGCACAGGACAGAGGTCATGGCGGTTGCAATGGCAGAGTCTGTGGACGCAGACATGACATTGTGGAGTGAGGCCGACTTCGAGGAGAAGTGCACATACATCGTGAAGGACCAACCGCTGGAAGAAGTGTCTAAAAACAACAGAAAGACACGAGCCGAGAGGTCCTTGCCCAGGAACTTGGCGCTGAAACGCAGGCTAGGCTGCTTGCAGGTAAGGCAGTTCGTCCATCACTGAGTCATATCCCGACTTGTTTTGCACTACCTTGCGTCACTTCTGCATCCACTCATCCATCTCCAGGTGGGAAATACTTGACATGTTGTCTAATTTCAGCCTTCTGTATGTCAAGGCAAAGCTCGAGACAATTGCCAAGCCTCTCAGCACATTGCCCGGGGTGTGTGTGATTAGTAGCTACCTCGGATTCTCAACTCTTTTGTTCCAGTGCTAAATTACCCCATAAAGCAAAGTAGAGGCACCAAGGCTCCACCTTGTTGGGCAGCCACATCAGGCCATTTTACTTGCAAGTTGTTGTAAGGTGGTTTATGTTTAACCCCATTGCAAGAGATCATGATAGTAAGGTAGATGGTAAAAGATTAACCCCATGGATGATGCATAAAGAGGTGGCGTGCTTTGTCAGACAAGATCAGAGGATGCAGTCAAGATGCTAAAATACAACAGTGGCCCTCTGACAGTGAAGTCTGTCTGGGGTCTAGTTGACACCAAAGAGAAGGATCTGTTACAGCAGCCGGTGACACAAGAGAACCGCCATGGAGCTTACACCCTTACAGAGGTTTGAACGCCTGTCTCAAGGTGCTGTTGACTATAGTAAAAGAGGGGATGCCCGTGACACTTTATCCTCTCTTCTCTGCCCTGGAGGCTGGAGAGTGGTGCGTTTTACACCTGGATGTGACAGAACATGAGTAGTGGTGAAATTTTAATGCAGGGAAAGACAAGAAAGACTACATGGGTGATTGGTTTTTGAAATATTCAGAGTGAGTAAGGGGAGGAGCACAATCTGTCACTCTGTCTCTCCGGTAGATGTCTTATTGCCTTTTTTGTTGGGAGCATTACCATGTTACACTAGTCGGATATACAGTGGGGCAAATAAGTATTTAGTCAACCACCAATTGTGCAAATTCTCCTACTTGAAAAGATTTGAGAGGCCATGGGTGAACCTCAACCATGAGAGACAGAATGTGGGGAAAAAAAACAGAAAATCACATGGTTTGATTTTTAAAGAATTTATTTCCAAATTAGAGTGGAAAATAAGTATTTGGTCACCTACAAACAAGCGAGATTTCTGGCTGTCAAAGAGGTCTAGTTTCGTCTAATGAGATCTAACGAGGTTCCACTCGTTTCCTGTATTAATAGCACCTGTTTTAACTCATTATCGGTATAAAAGACACCTGTCCACAACCTCAGTCAATCACACTCCAAACTCCACTGTGGCCAAGACCAAAGAGCTGTCGGAGGACACCAGAGACACAATTGTGGACATGCACCAGGCTGGGAAGACTGAATCTGCAATAAGTAAAACGCTTGGTGTAAAGAAATCAACTGTGGCAGCAATTATTAGAAAATGGAAGACATATAAGACCACTGATAATCTCCCTGGATCTGGGGCTCCATGCAAGATCTCACCCCGTGGCGTCAAAATGATAACAAGAACGGTGAGCAAAAATCCCAGAACCACACAGGGTGGACCTAGTGAATGACCTACAGAGAGCTGGGACCACAGTAACAAAGGCTGCTATCAGTAACACAATGCGTCGCCAGGGACTCAAATCCTGCACTGCCAGACGTGTCCCTCTGCTGAAGAAAGTACACGGCCCGTCTGCCGTTCGCTAGAGAGCATTTGGATGATCCAGAAGAGGACTGGGAAAATGTGTTATGGTCAGATGAAACCAAAATAGAACTTTTTGGTAGAAACACAGGTTCTCGTGTTTGGAGGAGAAAGAATACTGAATTGCATCCGAAGAACACCATACCCACTGTGAAGCATGGGGGTGGAAACATCATGCTTTGGGGCTGTTTTTCTGCAAAGGGACCAGGATGACTGATCTTTGTAAAGGAAAGAATGAATGGGGCCATGTATCGAGAGATTTTGAGTGAAATCCCCTTCCATCAGCAAGGGCATTGAAGATGAGACGTGGCTGGGTCTTTCAGCATGACAATGATCCCAAACACACAGCCAGGGCAACAAAGGCGTGGCTTCGTAAGAAGCATTTCAAGGTTCTGAAGTGGCCTAGCCAGTCTCCAGATCTCAACCCCATAGAAAATCTGTGGAGGGAGTTGAAAGTCTGTGTTGCCCAACGACACCCCAAAACATAACCGCTCTGGAGGAGATCTGCATGAAGGAATGGGCAAAAATACCAGCAAAAGTGTGTGAAAAGCTTGTGAAGAGTTACAGAAAATGTTTGACCTCCGTTATTGCCAACAAAGGGTACATAACAAAATATTGAGATGAACTTTTGGTATTGACCAAATACTTACTTTCCACCATGATTTGCAAATAAATTCTTTAAAAATAAAGCAATGTGATTTTCTGGTTTTTTTTCCACATTCTGTCTCTCATAGTTGAGGTTTACCCATGTTGACAATTACAGGCCTCTCTAATATTTTCAAGTGGGAGAACTTGCACAATTAGTGGTTGACTAAATACTTATTTGCCCCACCATATGTGAACGGATCAACCAGGCCAATTGAAATGGAGTCATACGAACTCACCCATATTATTCAGTTAGAGATCAACAAACGACCTTGTGCAAATTGCAATTTTTTTGATGGGTTGTGAAGGCTTAAAAGCATATGACCACTGAGTGCTCCAAAATGTCAAATAAGCCCTTGAGCCACAGCAGTAGCTGGACTAATGTCTGTCTTTTTGGTTGTTCTTCCCTCTAATTAGGTTTTTTGACTCATCTGGATGCTTGCTTAAGCCTTCAATTTGTCAACTACTGTTCATCTGTTTTGGACAGGTGCTTGGAGTGACCAGCACGGAGTTGATACCAAAGGGGACGCGCTTTGGGCCTCTGGTGGGGGAAAGATACACCGACGAAATGCTGCTGAAAGACGCCAATAGAAAGTATTTTTGGAGGGTAAGCGAGCAACGCATAGTTTGTCATGAAAACCATTCACATCCTTTCGCTGAGACGTCTATGCGGCCGTGCTGTGGGACTGGTTAGCCGTTGTGGTTTTTGCCTCCTGTGAAGTTTCTGACATGGTTAGGGTCTGAATACACTCTAAATGTGACTGTCAGAGGTCACAGGCGCACAGCTGTTTGGTTTCAGTGACGCAGTGCTTCTCCTCTCACTGCGCTCGTCTCTGCCAGTAAATACGTCGTACATATTGTCCGCGCTTTTCCAGGGTACTGAACGCTTGCAGGCTGACGCAGTGAAAGGAAGTGGCTTTTGAGCCTGAGAACCGTGTGTTTCCAAATAAGCAGCATTTGGACAACTTTCATGACACATTCTCACGTTCCACCACAAGTTGCAAGTGAAACCATAAAAGCCTGAATTCATCATCTGTCTATCAAAGGGCACATATAGACAAAAATTCACACTACCTATGGGCAATGTCTTCAATTAAACTACCATCCACGTTCTTGAAATTTCGGGAGGAACAAGTTGTATGTAAAGATGACAACCATCATCCAGTCCAAAGAGAATGCAATGCAGTTAAATGTTTAATCTCCTATAAACAGTAATAGAATATAGGTGGGCAAATATAGTCTGAAAACAGAACCAAACTAAATCCTATTTGTATAATACTTTTGAACTTTGAATTTCCACAAATCATCAAATGAAGAATTGATGAGTCATCTATGATGCAGAAAATAAGATTGTACACAACACCACTCATTAAATAAACTTCCTGTGTTACTTTTTGACGTAAAGACAATTGGCGCCTCTCCGAGAGATTCTATCGCATTTACCATAAAAGCATCAGGCGGCCTGTGACTTCATAGTTTCGGGTTGAGAGCACGTCATAAAGCTGATTAGTCATTAGTGACTGAATGCGCATGTGACTGTATTGCTACTGCAGGTCTTCTCCCATGGGACTTTACACCACATCCTGGATGGTTTGAATGAAGAAAAGAGCAACTGGATGCGATACGTAAACCCTGCATGCGGCATCGACGAGCAGAACTTGATCGCGTGCCAGAGTGGTCTGGACATCTACTTCTACACCATTAAGCCTCTTCTTCCAGGCCAGGAGATGTTGGTGTGGTACTGCTCGGAACTAGCTCAGCGTTGTAACTACCCACCACTGGGGCAGCTAGCCATGGACTGTGCTGGTAAGTGGTTGTTAGTGGATTTTTGGGGGGGAACTTGGGAAACAAAATTTTAAGGTCAATGGTAAGGTCAACAGAATTGTCGCACAAACTAAAATGACTGAAAACTGTAAATGTAGTTAGTGGGCACGCCAAACCTGCAGTTGCAAGGCCATATCAATATACAATAGTGCAAAGAGTACCTAGTTTTACAAGAACATTTTAAACTAAACTTATAATTTAATCGTAATGTAGTTAAGAGTACGTACTTTTACAATACCACTTTTATGATTTTGTGCTTTCAGCTTATTAAGCTAAGCAGTCAATGGTATTATCTGCCTCTGAGAGATCCACGCCCGCCCTTTTACCCCACCTGTTTCATCTCGTTTGGTTATTATCATATACTGTAGCTATGGAAATCCGCTTCTTTCTAGACTACACACGTCCAAAGTCTGACCCGGGGGCCAAATGCGGCCCGTGGTCAAATTCCATCCGGCCCCCAGCCTTTGTCATAAAATCAATAAAGTCTGGCCCACACACAGATTTAATAAATTGGTCAGCAGTCCTGCTACCAGCATATGAAGTATCTTACACACTAAATGCTGCTCCTCATTTACCCACTAAAAGGCAGCAGCACTCTAAGCAACAAGAGTTTACTCCCAATTTTGTAAAATGACAATCAACAAAAAAAAAAGAAAGTTGACTGCGACGGCCGACGCTTGAAGGATAGGTGGAAATTGGACTATTTCTTCACTAAAATACGCAACAACAGTGTGCCTCATTTGCAATGAGACAGTTGCTATTTTTAAAGAGTTCAATGTGAGGCGATATTACCAAACAAGACATGCTGACATGTACGACAAGATTACAGGGAAGATACTTAGCAAGAAACTGAAGCAACTTGAAGCTAGTTTAATTTCACAGCAGCAGTATTTCGCAAGAGCCCAAGAGTCGAAAGAGAATGGCACAAAGGCTAGTTGCGAGATTGTTGAAATTCTTAACTGAAAAAAATAATAAAGCAAATGTGACACACAGAATGGCTTGCTAAAGTTTGTTTAAATATATTGTTCTACGTAAAGGATGTCAGCCAAGGTCGGCCCCCCCACATTTTTACCACACCAAGTCTGGCCCCCTTTGCAAAAAGTTTGAACACCCCTGTCCTAGACAATCGTGCCATGTTTGTAGTTCAACACAACGTAAAACAGTAAATTATATGTGGCGTATCAAAAGATTTTTCACAATAAAACCATTAAGAGTAGCATAGCATCAGTTGAGGGGTCTTGGTTTGCAATTGTTTGATTCAGCCACGTTTGGTTGCATTACTTGGATACATTGAAGAGCACACCGGACGGTGGCCATGTAAAGTGGGTTGCAAACACACTGACATTTGGGGTATGTTTTAGCTAGGGCTGTCAAACGATTAAAATTTTTAATCGAGTTAATTACAGCTTAAAAAGTAATTAATCGCAATTCAAACCATCTGTATAATATGCCATATTTGTTAGGTCCTCTTCCCCCTCCTTCTGAGACATGCCCACCTCCAGCAGGTGTGCATGTTTTTAGCTGATTGCAGGTCAGACGAGTGGAGCGGCCACAGCTGAGAGCAATGAACATCAGCCAGCTTTAAAAGCCCAGCAGACGCTCCACCTCGTCGCCCGATCAACTCGTCTGGTTTCGCCGTCAGTTGCTTCTCGCATTCTTTATATGATATCACTGATTCCCGGCTCACGATTATTTTGCTCTCGCCCCAGGTCCTGTCTTCTGCGCGCTCCTTGTCGGATTCTACGCCTGCCTCCTTCCGAGCTCCCACGCCTGTCTCCTCCCAAGCTCCCACGTCTCACGCCGGCTCACGAAGCAACCCCCATCCGCCACGTTATCTCTGGTGTCTGTAAATAAATATTACTCACCGCAACCACCGTGTGTCTGCACTTAGATCCCTCCTCGTCGCACACCCTAACAGTTTGATCGGGCCATAATGGATCTCGCAGACAAACCCACCGGCTCACCCACGTCACTCCGAGACCACCACCAAGCCATTGACTTCCTCTTCCATAAGGTAACGGACATTTCCCACTCACTCCAGGCCATACAAGCACAACTCTCCCCGCCTCCCCTTCGCCGCGCCGCCGCCTCGCCAAGCCACGTTCCCGTAACTAACCTGGTGTCATCAGCTGCAGACCGGGAGCCGCACGTTCCCGCACCGGCGCCTTACGATGGAAACCTCGGTACGTGTCGGGCTTTTTTGGTCCAATGCAGCCTTGTTTTCGAACTACAGCCGTCCATGTATCAAGGGGACCGTACAAAGATTGCTTACCTCATCGGCTGCCTTCGCGGAGCGGCTTTGGAATGGGCCTCTTCAATATGGGAGCAGAGTTCTTCCGTGTGTGTGTCGTACTCCCGCTTCACGAAGGAAATGCGCAAAATCTTCGATCATCCAGTCCGTGGCAAAGAGGCAGCCAAGCGGCTAATGTCCATTCGCCAGGGGCCTCGGAGCGTCGCCGAATTCTCGGTTGAGTTCAGGACGTTGGCCGCGGAAAGCCGGTTTAATGACGCGGCTCTCCAGGAAGTGTTCACCCGCGCCTTGAACGAATCCCTCAAGGATGAATTGGCCACACGGGACGAGCCCAGTTCCTTGGAAAACCTGGTTCTTTTGGCAATAAATATTGACAATCGCTTACGCGAGCGAGAAAGACAACGCAGAGAAGAGCTGGACGCCACACGCAAAATCTTCCCTGCCCTTCCACTACCACCGCCACTTCCTGCCCAGGCAGCTGACACTGTGCAGGCGAAGTCGCCCCCTTCTGACAAAACTGAGCCAATGCAGTTGGGCCGCACAAGGCTGTCCCCGGAGGAGCGCACACGCAGGTATAAGGCTCAGTTATGCATTTACTGCGGTGAGGGAGGGCACTTTATTCGTGGCTGTCCGGTGCGTCCGGGAAATGGCTCGCCAATAGAGGAAGGACTATTGGTGAGCCACATGTCTCACAATTCTTCACGCAGACTCCAGCTCACAGCCACCCTCTCCAGGAAGGGCCAGTCTCACACAGTCACCGCCCTAGTCGATTGTGGTTCGGACGAAAATTTTATTGATGAAGGCCTGGCAAACCAGTTGGGGCTGTGCACGCACCCACTTCCTGCCCCGTTAAGGACCACAGCACTGGACGGACAGCCCCTGTTTAACGTGAACCGACGGACTGAGGCCGTCGACGTCATCCTGTCAGGCAACCACCGAGAGGTGAGCTCCTTTTTGGTTTTTAGTAGTCCTCGAACACCGCTCGTCCTTGGTCTCCCATGGCTTAAAACTCATAACCCCTCCATAGACTGGACACACCCTAAGGTAACTGCATGGAGTGACTACTGCCATACTCACTGTCTTAAATCTGCTCTAGTGCTGTCCGGTCCGGTCCGGGAATTGGGGCCGCCCGACCTGTCTGCGGTGCCGGAGTGCTACCATGACCTTGGGCAGGTATTTAGTAAGGATCACGCGCTGTCGCTTCCTCCCCACCGTCCTTACGACTGCGCCATCAACCTTCTTCCTGGAGCGACTCTCCCCAAGGGTCGTCTTTATAACATCTCGCTTCCAGAGAGGGAGGCGATGAAGTCGTACATCACAGAGTCCTTAGCCTCGGGTATTATTCGCCCGTCCTCCTCCCCCGTTGGTGCGGGGTTCTTTTTTGTGGGTAAAAAAGACGGAGGCCTAAGACCCTGCATAGACTTCCGTGGCCTGAATGAGATCACCGTTAAAAACAAATACCCTCTTCCGCTGATGGATTCCGCGTTCACCCCCCTCCAGGGCGCTACGATTTTCACGAAGCTAGACCTACGTAGTGCCTACCACCTCGTCCGTGTTAAGGAGGGCGATGAGTGGAAGACTGCCTTCAACACACCCATCGGTCATTATGAATATTTGGTTATGCCATTTGGGCTCACAAATGCCCCTGCTGTCTTCCAGAATTTGGTTAATGATGTACTCGGTGACATGATTAATAAGTTTGTGGTGGTCTACTTGGACGATATTCTGGTGTTCTCTCCCACACCACACGAGCATGAGAACCATGTTCGTCTAGTGCTCCAGCGGCTCCTTGAGAACAGACTGTATGTAAAGGCTGAAAAATGTGAGTTTCATGTTCCAGAAACTGCCTTCCTTGGCTACATTGTGGGGCGTGGGAAGCTGCGGATGGACCCGGCAAAAGTGACTGCTGTTCTGGACTGGCCTCGCCCCTCTGACAGGAAGCAACTACAACGCTTTCTCGGTTTCGCCAACTTTTATAGGAGATTCATTCGCAATTACAGCCGGATCGCAGCACCCCTCACGGCCCTCACCTCCACCGCAAAACCGTTCCTCTGGTCCGACGTTGCAGACGCCGCTTTCAGCGAACTCAAGAGTCGTTTCACCTCAGACCCCGTGCTGGTCCACCCCGACCCGTCACTCCAGTTCATTGTGGAGGTTGATGCCTCGGAGTCGGGCGTGGGCGCGGTGCTCTCCCAACGCCAGCCCACTGATGGCAAAATCCACCCATGTGCCTTTTTCTCCCGCAGGCTCTCACCCGCTGAACGCAATTACAGTATCGGGGACAGAGAGCTCCTAGCAGTAAAATTGGCTCTGGAAGAATGGCGTCACCACCTGGAAGGCACACCACAGCCATTCCTCGTGCTCACGGACCATAAGAACCTAGAGTACCTCAAGGCGGCTAGGAGACTGAATCCACGACAGGCCAGGTGGGCTTTGTTTTTCTGCCGTTTTGATTTTGCTCTTTCTTACATCCCAGGCTCCAAAAACACCAAGCCCGACGCCCTGTCTCGTCAGTTCCAAAGCATTGAACCTAAGGAGGAACCCGCGCCGATTATTCCTCAAACCCGCTTCCTGGCCTCCGTGGAATGGGAGATCGAACGCAAAGTAAAGGATTCCCATGGTGAGCACCCAGATCCTCGAGCCGGTCCCCAGTCTAACCTGTTTGTGCCCCAGGGTCTCCGTTCCCAGGTCTTGGAGTGGGCTCACTCATCCCGGCTGTTCTGCCACCCCGGCATCCGTAGGACATTGGCTGTACTACGCCAGCGGTTCTGGTGGCCCTCCATGCCAGAAGATACTAGATCCTATGTCCTAGCCTGTATGGTATGTGCGCGCAGCAAAACATCAACCAAGCCCAGCTCTGGACTCCTTCGCCCACTACCTGTCCCAAGCCGACCCTGGTCCCACATAGCCCTGGATTTCGTCACCGGTTTGCCCCCCTCCAAAGGAAACACTGTAATCCTCACTATAGTGGATAGATTCTCCAAAGCCGCTCATTTCATTCCCCTTCGTAAACTTCCGTCAGCCACGGAAACTACAACCCTGCTCACTAACCATGTCTTCCGTTTGCATGGCATCCCGACAGATATAGTCTCCGACAGGGGACCCCAGTTTACTTCTCAGGTCTGGAGGGCTTTCTGTGCGGCACTAGGCGTGGGAGTGAGCCTCTCCTCCGGTTACCACCCACAGACAAATGGCCAGTGTGAGCGTGCAAACCAGCAACTCGAGGCGGCCCTCCGGTGCACCACTCAAGCTCACCCCAACACTTGGAGTGACCAGTTACCCTGGATTGAATACGCGCACAACGTCCTGCCGAATGCCTCATCGGGTATGTCACCTTTTATGTGTTCTTTGGGTTACCAACCCCCGTTGTTCCCCTCCCAGGAAAGTGAGATAGCCGTCCCGTCTGTCCAAGGCCACATCGACCGTTGCTCCAGAGTCTGGGAACAAGCGCGCGCCGCTCTCCTCCGCGCCTCTGAGAGGTCCCGTACCCAGTCCGATCGTCGCCGCTCGCCCGCACCGATTTACACTGTCGGCCAAAAGGTGTGGCTCTCTTCCAAGTCCTTGCCCTTGAAGACAGGGTCCGTGAAGCTCACCCCCCGGTTCGTTGGCCCCTTTGAGATCACGAAGGTGGTAAACCCCAACGCAGTGCGTCTCCGGCTCCCTGCACATTACCGGGTCCACCCCACGTTCCATGTCTCCCTCGTGAAACCGGTCTCCACTAGTCCCTTGGCCCCCCCTGTTCCGCCCCCTCCGCCGCCTCTGTCGGTCGACGGGGGTCCAGCCTTCCGGGTGGAGCGGCTTCTGGATGTCCGCCGCCGTGGCCGTGGGCTCCAGTACCTAGTTGACTGGGAGGGCTATGGCCCGGAAGAGCGGTCCTGGATCCCTGCCCGGTGGGTGCTGTCGCGGGCGCTCATCCGGGACTTCCACCGTGCCCATCCTGGGCGTCTCCGTCGGGCGCCTGGTGTCGCCCGTAGGGGGGGGGGTCCTGTTAGGTCCTCTTCCCCCTCCTTCTGAGACATGCCCACCTCCAGCAGGTGTGCATGTTTTTAGCTGATTGCAGGTCAGACGAGTGGAGCGGCCACAGCTGAGAGCAATGAACATCAGCCAGCTTTAAAAGCCCAGCAGACGCTCCACCTCGTCGCCCGATCAACTCGTCTGGTTTCGCCGTCAGTTGCTTCTCGCATTCTTTATATGATATCACTGATTCCCGGCTCACGATTATTTTGCTCTCGCCCCAGGTCCTGTCTTCTGCGCGCTCCTTGTCGGATTCTACGCCTGCCTCCTTCCGAGCTCCCACGCCTGTCTCCTCCCAAGCTCCCACGTCTCACGCCGGCTCACGAAGCAACCCCCATCCGCCACGTTATCTCTGGTGTCTGTAAATAAATATTACTCACCGCAACCACCGTGTGTCTGCACTTAGATCCCTCCTCGTCGCACACCCTAACAATATTTTTCTGTAAATTATTGTTGGAATGAAAAGATAAGACACAAGACGGATATATACATTCAACATACAGTACATAAACATTGTATTTGTTTATTATAACAATAAATCAACAAGATGGCATTAACATTATTAACATTCTCTTAAAGCTATCCATGGATAGAAAAACTTGTAGTTCTTAAAAGATAAATGTTAGTACAAGTTATAGAAATTTTATATTAAAACCCCTCTTAATGTTTTCGTTTTATTAAAATTTTTAAAATTTTCAATCAAAAAATAAACTAGTAGCTCGCCATTGTTGATGTCAATAATTTCACCATGCTCACTCCCCAAACCCATAAAATCATTTGGACCCAAGCGCCAGCAGAGGGCGCCAAACAACAAAAAACAAGTAACAAGTAACAAACGGACATTACACTGCTGTCAGTTTAATCTGTTTGAACGGGGCATGTGCGTTAATTGCGTCAAATATTTTAACGTTATTGATTTTAAAAAATTAATTACCGCCCGTTAACGCGATAATTTTGACAGCCCTAGTTTTAGCATTTCAAAACCTTACACTCCAAAGCAGCAAAAAAGCCATGAAAATATTAACTTCTTTCTAAATGTAATTATGCCACTACAATAGCGTTTCATAATGAAATTTCAGTTTAAATTGTGAACTATTCTTGTACCCATACGTCAGTGAGATATGATACTCCCAATCAAACAAGTGGCCGAGTGACAGGCGTTATTGTTTGGGTGTTTTAGAGGTGGCTAGTCACGCCCACAGACCTTTTGTTAACTGGGGACAAAAAAAGAGAGTAGACCCAATGAATGAAGGGCCCGATCCCAGGTGTAGCCATAGTCCTCGTAGGTAAGACGAGACCAATTTCTGGTCTTGTGTCAGTTTCTTCTTGAACGCCACATAGAAACACAGCTGTCATCTCGTTACCTGACAAAGCATGTGCCTCTCCATTCATAAACACAAAGAGTGCACATGCTTCCAGAGTGAAAGGCATCCATACAAAATGCTCAATGATTCACACACACATATTGACAAACGTAGGGTCCCCTGAGCTGTTGACAGCATACTGGCACGACTCCTCTTATTTATTCGGCTCTTGAGGAGGAGGAGAAGTAGGAAGCGCTCCAGTGACTACTTGAACTTCCTGACAGGGCAACCTGCTGACAGACTGATGTCTCACTGAGTGTCGGCTGTTTATTTGCCCTGGGTTGGAGGCGAGGAGGGGGTCGCACGGGGGAAATAGTAGATAAGGGTTGCACTGTGTGTTTGTGTGGGCTAAATATGTTAAAGAATAATAGGTGAAAAACACAGGAAGGGTGGGTTAGCAAAGAGGTGCTACTCATGCGCACATAATGCGTGACATGGACAGGGTGAATTGCTTTAGAACAGGGGTAGCCAACGTCGGTCCTCGACGGCCCCTATCCAGCTTGTTTTCCATGTCTCCCTCCTCCAACACACTTGACTCAAATAATCAGGATCATTATCAGGCTCCTGCAGAGCTTACTGATGAGCTGATCATTTGATTAAGGTGTTTTAAGGGAGGGAGACATGGAAAACAAGCTGGATGGGGGCCCTCGAGGACCGGAGTTGGCTACCCCTGCTTTAGAACATGTTTGTTTTAGAATGGCAAGTATCTTTAAGAATATGGGAAGGGACTGTTCTATTGAGACATTTTAGCTAGGGGAGTCTAACTGTTGCAGCCAAATGGGACAGTGATCCAATATGTACAGCAGATTGAACCATTTAAAGGCTTTCTATATTGACACACAATATCACCACTTACAGGACTGGAGTGGAACAGTAATAGGAACTTTCAACTTATTCGTTTACCATTTAAATGCTGTAGATGATCAGGATTGCTTTGCCTTGTTAGTGCTCTGTATTTGACTGAATCCTATTGGATTTTAAATGAAATATGCTGCGAACCCAGAACCTTAACTGCGTCTAAATAGGCAGATGAATCCTGACCAATGTTTCTTTTGGCCAACAGAGCACCATCAATTACAGAAGAAGATAACAGAGAAACGAGGACACAGCGTGACAGAGATACTCAGAAAAGAACCCCCAAAACCTCTTACTAGCATTCACCAACAAATGGACAGTTCTTCATCTCAGGGTAACCCCTCAGTTTTCCCAACAGTCTACCCAATTCAGCCACCTTCTGAATCTGTCCATAGATATGCAGCTCTGCCACCTCTACCACCTTGTAGTCCTCCGGCTGCCAAAAAAACTGCTTTAAGTATCCACATTCCTCCTAATTTGCACTTCAGTTTCCAGCACAGCCCAGGCCATGTTCTAGCCAAACCTTACCCAGAACTCTCAGTACACGATCGGGTTTATCCTACCTTTAGGCACGCTCCGTATTTCCTTCCCCACTACTCAACTTGCCCTGACAGAATTCTACCTCACCCATACTTGTCGTACCCTGATCGACTAAAACCCTACCTGACACTCTCCACTCATTTAATGCCTTTTGATGGCTATGCAAACCTACCCCATTCAAGAAACAAGAACTTTGCACTTGCACTAACAAATACCAAAGAAGACCTCATTACTTCTGCAACTGAGGATACCAAAAATGAAAACAACCTCACATCTCGAAGCGACGATCTCAAGATTATTTCCAAGCATCCAGAGGATGCAGACCTCCCTTTACCATCAACATCCAGCGTCACATCTGTGTTCACCAACCAATGCAAAGCGCAGCCCTCGTTCTTGCCTGGAGGATGTTCTCCACCACTGGGTACGGCGGCTTCATTCGACCATGTCCCCTCAAAACCTACAACGCCCTTGCAAAGCAACACCACACATGCAATGGACCTCAGGAAAGGCAAACGAGAGGACCATGTGACTGGCTACAAGACCTTGTCGTACCCACTCACCAGGCAGAATGGGAAAATCCGGTACGAGTGCAATATCTGCAGGAAGGTCTTTGGCCAACTCTCAAACCTCAAGGTATGAAAATACATGATGAATTAGGAGTGAATGATATCATTTGGAGGACGAAAACATGAACTGTTGTCCTCAGGTCCACCTGCGAGTGCACAGTGGCGAGCGCCCCTTCAGATGCCAAACCTGCAACAAGAACTTTACACAGCTGGCCCATCTGCAAAAACACTACCTAGTTCACACTGGGGAGAAGCCCCATGAATGCAAGGTGAGTTTTCTAATTAGCCCATTTTTGTGATACAATATGTCAATAAGCATAGTGTAAAAATTGGAAGTGGAAATTACATAATCTTGTTTTGATGTAGGTATGCCACAAGCGATTCAGCAGCACTAGTAATTTAAAGACCCACCAAAGGTTGCACTCCGGCGAGAGGCCTTACCAGTGCAAAATGTGCCCAGCCCGGTTTACTCAGTTCATCCACCTGAAGCTCCACAAACGTCTCCACACTGGGGAGCGTCCATACCGGTGTCCCTGCTGCCCCTGTGCCTACTTCCACCAGTGTAGCCTTCAGGTACATCTTCGGGGCTTCTGCCCTCTCTCACCCTCTCCTCCGCACAATCACTCCTCCGAGGAACTCCACAAGGTCAACTCAGAGATCGAAAGGTTCGACCTGAGCGAAGCGGCCGAGCAGCTCGAAGCCATGGCGGCAGAGGCCAAGATGGACAAAAGGGATGTGCTTGACCTCATACAAAGGATGGACAGTCGAACCTTCAACCAGCAGGACAGTGCTACGGGGGTCTCTGAACTCTTTGATTCAGTAAAGAAAGTTTCATTTATGCAAATTCTCCACGGATCTCATCTACCTCTGCATCCCAGCACCATCAAGCGGGAGTCAGGCTGCATGTCAGAGTCTGAAGACGGCTTTGGTAATCCAGCCATATAATCCTTACAGGTCAACTCAGCAGCTGTCTGGTTATGCCCCATCTGAGGTAAAGCCTCATCTATAAAGAACTCTTGCACGTGAAGAATTGAGACTCCACCAGCACAGCCTGGCACTCTGTTAGTTTCATGTATATAATGTTACTAATTTATTAAATTGTTCACATTCATCTGTATAAACAGGGTTTTGACATTAGACATCACTGTATTCTTATGTCAGCCAAATGTGCGGTTTTGCATAAAGACAGCTTTTATTCTTTGCTGTTACAAAATAAGATGTGTGTGTTATGTCTTCCAATTAAAGATAAAAATAAAGCATAAGTATGACTGTGAAGAGGAAGCCTCCATTGTTTTTGAAGTAGTGGCCTTTTGTGAAAAAGCTCTGTTGACGTACGGGGTAGTAGACATAGATAAACTTCCTGTTATGGGCTGAACAGACATATGTACAACATGCGTCAAACCTTGAGCAGGGCTGGCCCAGGCCATTTGGGGGCCCTAAGCAAAATAATGCCAAGGGGCCCATATTTTTGGCCCACCATTTCGTCACAGTGTACTGTGAAACCCATACATGCAATCCAACCTATACTGTATGTCCATATTTTGTATATTAATTAGATTTTGTTGCACTGCATTCTTCAAACTTCTCACCCCAAATGATTGTCAGTACTTACAGCAGATAACGCCAAACCTTTTTCTAAAAGAAGAAAGAAAGAAGGAAGAACGTTTATTTTTTAAGCTTGTAATCAAAAATCAAAACTCACAAAAGTCAAATAAAGCAAACTGTAGTAAACAAAATAGAATATAAATTAAACAATTTCCAGATTTCCCCCTATCTGGGCCCCCTAGTGGTCAGGGGCCCTAAGCAGCTGCATAGTCTGCGTATAGGCTGGGCCGGCCCTGACCTTGAGCCCGCTAACTACCTTTCAATATGAATGTGCAGCTAGCTTCAGGCTCACTATCACCTCTTCTGGCGACTAGGAATTTGTTTGGTGTAAGGAGGCATCATTTATTGGTACAAATACATTGTAAATACATGTAATATATGTACTGTATGTCAGTATACCAGTATTATAAAATATATATACAAATTATGTGTATATGGCGGAAAACACAGACAAGACTGAAAAAGCAGTTTCTGTTCTTGCACTCCTCTTTAAAAGAAACTGCTGTATTTTATTTTAAGCCAAAACAACTGTTGTGTTTGAACGAACAATATGTCTATATGCTGCCATAGCAGATTCATGGCGCATGAAGCCCCCGAACTATTTTAATTTGTCCGTTTTACCCTGAAAACCCCCGTTTACAGACGTCGCGCAACCGCTTTTGTTTCAACCCAGCCATCAAATGAAGGTAATTAATTATATTTATCATTCACAATGTCTGTCATTTTTAGCTTAGAATCATTAATTGATGTCTAATATTTTGTTTTGAAAAAAAAAAAAGACTTAAAAAATTATTCACTCGCATATTTTAAACTTTTAAACAAATTACGTCACAATGAAAAAAATGGCGTCTGTAAAAAAGTCACGGATATCTACCTCCTATCGCTTAATTGTATTTTTTTTGTTTTTTTTTGTTACTGTCGCATTTTCTCCGATATGTTAGATGATAAATAATCGATCCAAACAAAGAAAATTTGAAAAAAAAAAAAAAGTTCAAAAGGGTAAATATATGAAAAAGAACATCTGGACCACTCCTTGATGTCTGCGATTTCTGCATCGCGACCCTTGTTATATTACCATGTTTCACCCGTAAAATCCCCCAAAAATCCACCTGTGTCCATTCACAGCTGTGGCTTGACACTCAGTGATACATGCAACATGGAGTTTTTGGATCGAAACAAGATAAGTACGCGATAATATCTCGTTATAGTCATGGCGTCTGTAATTCTGCTCTCGCGTGTTCTCACCTCCAGATAGGGTTTTGCTGTTTAAAAAACATTAAAAAAAAAAATTTTTTAAAAGCCCTCCTGTTAAAATTTTTCTTCCCCCAGAAAATAGAGATTTTAAGCTTTCCAATGATGTATCACACATGCATATTGGACAATTTTGAAAACTGGACAAATTGGGGGTCTCAGAGCGGAACTTCAAGTCACCTGAGTGTTTTCCACCATATATACGAGTGTCATTCAATAAATAAGGTGATTTTTGGGGGGTATAAGGACTTCTAATATAGATAGAAGCTTACCTTTTTGTAATCTCTCAGCACTGTCACACACTTTTAGCACCTGTGCACATGTTTCCGTATTCTCTCAGCATAAAAATCTTTGGCCTGATGTCTAAGCCAGTCGGTCACACTTTTGACTTTATCGTCACTTTCAAACTTTGCGCCATTTTTTCAGACGTTTTTTCAGCTGAATCATGCGGCACCATACACAATTGACATTCTCCTATGAATTTCAACTGGTTTGCACCCTTCAGGAACCAAAACTTGATAACTGACCGTTGTTCAATCCTAGAGCATACTTCTTGGTCGGCCATCTTTGTTAATCACCAAAACGCTTTTTTTTTTCTTTTCTGCAAAACAAATTAAATCCATGTGAAAAAGTAAAACAGAAACAAAAGTTTATATCTTTATTAGAAGTCCTTATACTAAAAAAAATCCCACCTTATTTTATGAAGCCCCTCTTATATCATATATATATTAAATATATGTAAGGTGTATGTGAATACAGTGCTGGCCAAAAGTATTGGCACTTCTGCAATTCTGTTAGATAATGCTCTATTTCTCCCAAAAAATGATTGCAATTTCAAATGCTTTGGTAGTAATATCTTCATTTATTTTTGCTTGTCATGAAAAATCACAAAAGAGAATGAAAAAAAAAAAAAATCATTATCATTTTACACAAAACTCCAAAAATGGGCCGGACAGAAGTATTGGCACCCTAAGCCTAATACTTGGTAGCACAAACTTTAGATGAAATAACTGCGAACAACCGCTTCCGGTATCCATCAATGAGTTTCTTGCAATGCTCTGCTGGAATTTTAGACCATTCTTCTTTGGCCAACTGCTCCAGGTCTCTGAGATTTGAAGGTTGCCTTCTCCAAACTGCCATTTTCAGATCTATCCACAGGTGTTCTTTTGTGTTTTTTCATTGTAAGCAAAATAAATAGATATTACTACCAAAGCATTTGTAATTGCAATCATTTTCTGGGAGAAATTGAGCATTACTTGACAGAATTGCAGGGGTGCCAATACTTTTGGCCAGCACTGTACATGTACTGTATATGTACTTTTATGTATTACCGTGTATAAACATTATAATTAATAACTACACAAACACTATTGAAAACTTCAGTTCACAGATGCCACTTCTATTTTTCCTCTTTTGTCACATTTAGTGCAACTCATAGTGGTTGACACCTCCTCTTGTGCTTTCGTCGAAGGAAAAAACTGTGGGTGTCTATTTGAAAAACTAATTTATTTAACTGGATGATGGTCATAAAGATACGACATGGCTTCTATGGGGCAGGGGTTTTACTATTTAAGGAAATACAGCAGTATACTAAGAATAAAATCAAATAGCTGAAGGCTTATTCTCTAGAATGGGCAAATAATTAATAGAAGATACAAAATGTATTCATTTCACCATTATTACAGCAAGTTATTTTTGACAGTATTGACATTCATTATGCGCATGTCCTATTAAGTTCTTTCCATACAGAATGGCACATGTGCAATAACCACATATAGACACTGTTTTAAACCTTCCATTCTAAATTTCCGATACAGTATTATAAATAACTCGAAGATCGACCCCCCAAAAATTCAGGGTCTAAAGTGAGGGTGTTTAAATTACTGCAAAACGTCCACTGTATTTTGTGCAGCAATCATTCTCATAGGTTTGAGTAAGCTGTATGACAATTAACTTCAGCAGCCGAAGTGTACCCTGAACTGTTTGCTCACCAGCCAAAGGAAATACAAACATCAACCCTTTCGGGGGCAGTGATCACTACAATAGACAACTATTCAAAAGTTGCTTTCTCCTTTATGAATGTAACCTAGATACAGTGGGGCAAATAAGTGTTTAGTCAACCACTAATTGTGCAAATTCTCCCACTTGACAATATTAGAGAGGCCTGTAATTGTCAACATGGGTAAACCTCAACCATGAGAGACAGAATGTGAAAAAAAAACAGAAAATAACATTGTTTGATTTTTAAAGAATTTATTCGCAAATCATGGTGGAAAATAAGTATTTGGTCAATACCAAAAGTTCATCTCAATACTTTGTTATGTACCCTTTGTTGGCAATAACGGAGGCCAAATGTTTTCTGTAACTCTTCACAAGCTTTTCACATACTGTTGCTGGTATTTTGGCCCATTCCTCCATGCAGATCTCCTCCAGAGCGGTTATGTTTTGGGGCTGTCGTTGGGCAACACTGACTTTCAACTCCCTCCACAGATTTTCTATGGGGTTGAGATCTGGAGACTGGCTAGGCCACTCCAGGACCTTGAAATGCTTCTTACGAATCCACTGCTTTGTTGCCCTGGCTGTGTGTTTGGGATCATTGTCATGCTAAAAGTCCTAGCCACGTCTCATCTTCAATGCCCTTGCTGATGGAAGGAGATTTTTAACTCAAAATCTCTCGATACATGGCCCCATTCATTCTTTCCTTTACACAGATCAGTCATCCTGGTCCCTTTACAGAAAAACAGCCCCAAACCATGATGTTTCCACCCTCATGCTTCACAGTGGGTATGGTGTTCTTCGGATGCAATTCAGTATTCTTTCTCCTCCAAACACGAGAACCTGTGTTTCTACCAAAAAGTTCTATTTTGGTTTCATCTGACCATAACACATTCTCCCAGTCCTCTTCTGGATCATCCAAATGCTCTCTAGCGAACCGCAGACGGGCCTGGACGTGTACTGGCTTCAGCAGGGGGACACGTCTGGCAGTGCAAGATTTGAGTCCCTGGCGGCGCATTGTGTTACTGATAGTAGCCTTTGTTACTGTGGTCCCAGCTCTCTGTAGGTCATTCACTAGGTCCCCCGGTGTGGTTCTGGGATTTTTGCTCAGTGTTCTTGCTATCATTTTGACGTCACGGGGTGAGATCTTGCATGGAGCCCCAGATCAAGGGAGATTATCAGTGGTCTTGTATGTCTTCCATTTTCTAATAATTGCTCCCACAGTTTATTTCTTTACACCAAGCATTTTACCTATTGCAGATTCAGTCTTCCCAGCCTGGTGCAGGTCTACAATTTTGTCTCTGGTGTCCTTTGACAGCTCTTTGGTCTTGGCCATAGTGGAGCTTGGAGTGTGACTGACTGAGCTTGTGGACAGGTGTCTTTTATACCGATAACGAGTTAAAACAGGTGCCATTAATACAGGTAACGAGTGGAGCCTCGTTACACCTCGTTAGAAGAAATTAGACCTCCTTGACAGACAGAAATCTTGCTTGTTTGTAGGTGACCAAATACTTATTTTTCACTCTAATTTGGAAATAAATTCTTTAAAAATCAAACAATGTGATTTTCTGTTATTCCCCCCACATTCTGTCTCTCATGGTTGAGGTTTACCCATGTTGACAATTACAGGCCTCTCTAATCTTTTCAAGGAGGAGAACTTGCACAATTGGTGGTTGACTAAATACTTATTTGCCCCACTGTATTTGAGGGGGAGGGGGGGTCCTTAAAAAAATCATAATTCATGCATAAAAGGGTTAATACTCACATTCAAGCATTAATCATATTGATGAATTAATAAACCTGAATCTATTGTTTGCAAAAGCAAAATGCTTGATCAAGCTCTTGTATTGAATGTCATTACATTGTGTATGTGTATCCAATGTTGTGACCACTGAGTTTATTACTTTGGAGAAGCATGGAAGGTGGGGGAATCTGTCAACAGATTGTATTTACCACCATGGTAAGTGAATTGATGGCGGGTACTACATCATATCATTGGATAGCCTGCTTGGACAATAGGCCACCTGACACCCTCTAAAGTTGTAATTTGAGTCTAGCAGAAAGTTGACGCGCAATGAATGAAAGACTCGTATTGCATTATTAAATGATTACACAAAACCATGAAAATATTAAGTTAACATACCTGTTTGAATCCATTCATATGTAAGATTAAGCTAAGAGTGAGCAGGAGAGGAGGTTACGAGACAATATTGGAAGCGTGGGTGAGTCGTGTCCCTTTAAAAGTATGCAGTGACGTCATCTATTTTTGACAGGAGACAAGCAGCGGGAGAAGAAAGGAGCGGACGCAACGAGGGCGAAGGATGCAAAGGATAATGTCGCCGCTGTGGAGCCTCCCTCTCCGCCCGGCAGCATGATTAGCACGTCGGAGGCGGTGGGCCGCAGGAGGCCATCGTCCGCCCGGCGGAGCGAGCGCTGGATCGCCTGGTGCCAAGCTGCGCTGCTCGGCGTGTCGGCGCTGGTCATTGCGGCCGAAAGGAGCGCTCGTAAGTGAGCGATACACTACACCGCACGCTCGGGGTGCATTGGAGACGCACATCGACTTCTGTTTTAATATTCAACTCCGATGGATCTTAGATTCTGATGGCGTATTTCCATTTGACATTGGGCTAGAATGAATGACGGCGTGTTGCTAGGCTGGCAGCGACCACTATACCCGAATTGATGATGCTAACATGATCCAGGTCTAGAATTCTAGGAGCTGACCTTTAGGGGTGCTCAGTAGATAGAATTTCAAACATTCAGAAATTTGCTATTAACACAGTGATACTTCTTAAATTCACTTTTTTTGACAAGACACTTAGTTCTCATCTGCAGCATATTGTATTAAAAATGAATGTTGAAATCTATTACAGGTAAAATTGTACTCAGATACACATTAGGCTTTTCTGAAGTTGACGTTCCAATATGAATCATATACACAGATAAAATCAAGTACTCTAGAAAAAAGATTGATTGCTGGATTGATTCATGTATAACAATATGATTATTACCAAATGGTTAGCATGTCTTCCTTAATGTTTCTGCCCAAAGTTATTTCCATTGATAACTGTAAATTGCCATCTGCGTGAAAGTGAGTGTGAATAGTTAATTGCCATGTTTGTCAAAAAGTTGCAGAACTAAACTAATAAGCATGGTATAAACATAGGGAGTAGGTCTGGCTAGTTAGTATTTTTGTTCGTATATATTTAGGAATGCCAACATGCCATACTGTCAAAACAATCATTCTGCGCTGACAACAGGTCTGATGACTCCCTGACTAAGCAAATCAATGGGCCAAGGACAGTGCATGAAAATGGAGCGTGATTGTTAGTGTGACTTCTGTCAATGGCACAAAGGTTTAACACAAATACCTAATGCAGCACAGGGGTCAACTTGTCACAGAACTTCTAATCACACTAATCATGATAAAAGGAGCTCTCTGTTCTGTTCTCCTTGACAAGCAGACTGCTGTGACTAAAGGCGAATGATTATAACCCCGTGTTACTAAGTCTATTCTTACATAATAGAGTTGCTAAATTAGAGGACAGCTTACCTCAGAGAGGTGCATTGGTGCACTGCAGCTCTGTTCGAAAGCTTAAAATATATGCTGAAAATATTGGAGTAATCAACACAAATTATAGGGTACTAGAGAAATTCTAATTGTAGTCATCCATGTATGAGGTCCTAATGTAGGTCAGTTATTGTAGTTTGTTTAAAAGTTTAAAGTGATCTTCTAGTTTTAAGACAAGTAATTCTTAAAAGATACATCTTAGTATGAGTTATAATAATTTGACATTAAATCCCTCTTAATGTTTTCGTTTTAATAAAATTTGTAAAATTATTTTAACTGATTGTTCACCATGGTTGTTGACGTCGCAGTGCTGTGACGTCACAAATCCCGCTGCCGCACTTCGGCGTGTCATTCATTAGCAACATCTCGTCAGTTCGTCCCTTCCAATTTGAACCAGAGCGGAAAAGTGAAGAGCAGGTCAGCACTGTCGGTCGTTCACAAGACGAGCAGCAAAGGCGAAATGCAGAGCAAGAAATACCTGATGAGGCAAGAGTTGGGCTAAACTTCTGGTGTACTTGCGGCAAGTGCATCTCGATGACAACGTCATCACTCCGCGCCCGCAGAACATGGCGCCAACTATCGGTCAAAATATGCACTAAATATTATAAAATATTTCCATTGATTTAACATTTTATGTGTTTCTAACGACATATTTTAATACAAGAGAACAATTGTGATTTATTAGAGCCTACATGTCTTTAAAATCGAGGATCACTTTAAAGTTAACTGTAGTGGCACTGATACATGCTCTCTGTCACTAATGTATAAAGTAATATTATTACGTGTTTTTTTGTTTTTTTTTTGTTTTTTTACAGTGATCTACTGTATCGGGTTTTACCTTTGGAACGATGAGACACGATGGGCCGGTTTCACGCTTGGGCTCTTCCTCCCGGGCACTGCGGTACAGCTGCTAAGTGTCAAATGGTACTACGACGACGGTGATGATAGGAGATGGTACCTTTCGACTATACACATTCTTCACTTGGGTATCTTCAAACGGTAAGGCCACTGAAATGAAATATGACACTTTTTAAGGGTAAGCACTCCAGTGAAACTTCACTCGAGTAATTTTAATGTGTTCATGTTACACATACTGTATAAAAGGGGTGTGACAAAATATCCAAATGGTGATATATCGTGATAGTTTGTATCCCAAAAGGTTATCGATGTGCTCCTGTCAAGAATCGAGATATCGTTTGAAAAAGGTGTCAATTTAAAAAAAAAAATATTATTTTTTTTAAAAGGCTGCCATTGACGGTGCTTAACTCCCAATCCATTTTAGACTGGGAACATTCGTTCATTCAAAGCCAGAGTATTCACAGTCATTCGGTCCGATTTTCGGGGCATTTACAGGTCACTTGCTTTTCATTTTAGGGCATTTACAGGTCATTTCCTATTGAGTTCGAGTCACAGTCTATTCATTTGGATGATTCTCAGGTCACATCCTGTTCTGTAACGCAAAATAAGCAGCAAGTGACCCATAAAATACCCCAAAATCAATAGGAAGTACTGAAAATCAACTGGTAAATGACCTTAAATGGCCCAAAATTACTCATTGTCTGGCATTGCCTGCCACTGACACACATAGACGTTCAATCCGTTTGAAGTGGGAGGGATGGCAGCGAATGAACGAATGTTCATTCGCTGCCACCCTCCCAGTTCAAATGGATTGGACGTCTACTAGTGATGAACTCATTCCAATTCACAGCAGAAGCTTGTTTTTCTGTTTATTAGTTTTTTGTACAATATCCGAGAATGATTTCCTGACCAATGTAACGAAAATCGTTGTATCGCTATATCATCAGATCATCGTTATCGTGAGCTTTGTATCGCAAATCGTATCGTATCGTGAGGTACCAAGAGGTTCCCACTCCTACAATGTTCTATCTTAAATGTGGCCTCCATGAGTAATAATGCTTTTGTATTTTCCCCACTACACTCTGGGCTCTGTTACCGCAAGTAAAAGCCACTCTAGTCGTTGCTTACAGTCGTCATGGTAACCAAAGCCAGACTTGCCATTATCCCGTTAGTATATGTCAAAAAAACATTTATAGGATTGTACTTTCTGTGACTGTGCTTATTGCATAATTCTCACAGAAAACTAGTGCTATTTGAAGTGTGTCTACTGCATAGACATGACAGAGTCTATGCTCTTCTCTGCTGGTAGGCTATGGGACTGCATGAGATACGTGTCGCACATGCATGGCTCAGTTGCAGAGCTTGGTGCTGTCGTCATGCTGCAGGCAGATGTTGCCGCCCTTTGGCTCTTGGAGGCTCTGGTGGTCAGCCTACCTCAGAGCCTACTGCAGGCATATATCGTCGTGTCCACTGACGTGGGTATCACGTCACCAGGTGAGCATATCTCAAAGGTACTATGATTATGACCTCAAAGAAATAATGACCTTGGAAATAATGCATGATTTCTGTTTTCCTTACAGTGGCCTATAGCTGTGGTCTTTGCATGCTGTCCGTTTCCTGGGCCTTGGTGCTGTACAGCCGCGCCTGCTGTCTCATCCGACCAGGCCACCTTGCAATGCCTCCGGCGGCTTTGCTCTGCCAGCTGGTGTGGAGGGCGGGCATGCTGGGTGCTAGGGTGACCTGTCTTATGTTCTTTGCCAGGGTGTTCAACTGGTGGGTCTGTGGAGTGGCAGGTAAGGAACACATTAGTTGTTTGGTGATATCCCTCTGTAAACAAATGAAATAATTAAATCATTTTGTTCAGTTTAGTGCCTCACAGGTTCAATCAACGTATGCTGATAAGTGGTCATATGGGCGCTTTTTACTATTTAACTGCGCTAGCTTGATAAGAGTACACTCATCCTCTTATTGCGTTTACACACCCTTGTCTATTTTTATGTTGACCTGCAGCTTTTCACTGGCTGACTGCCTCCTTCTGGCTGGTATCACAACAACCAGACATCTGCACTGGGCCCTGGTGTTGGCGTGCCTTCAACGGCCTCCTGGGGCTCATCCACGTCTTCCTGTTTCTCAACGTCAAAGATGGACCATCGCGCTTTCGCATGGCTAGCTTTTATACAGTAAGAAAGTCATGCTACATCTAATACGGATGACCTCAATTGTAGTAGTACATGCCGTTACTTTTCATTCAGAAAATGTGGCGTTAAATCATGGACAGTGCTCTAGTATCCGTCAATTGCTGATCTGAACCCTGCATGTAAAATGGGAGGGTTGTGCGCTCCAGGAAGAAATCCTAATATAAAAAGCGTGCCAAAATAAAACATATGACCCACTTTGTGGACCCCGGTAGAACAAGCCAAAAGTCACAACAACAAATGTAGCGTATTGAGTAATAATTGTTAATGGCAAGTATGTTGGAATGGACTCAACAGCACATTTCTGGATAGATAATTGGACAATGTCATGATGACATGACCTTTCTCTTTCAGTTCATGCTCATTGAGAACACCACTTTGCTCTTGGCTGCCTCTGACTTACTTAGCGAAGCATCTTGGGACAATATGACCCTACCCATCACTGTCCTATGTAGCTTTATCCTTGGTGAGTCTCTACTAATAGCAGAAAAATAGCATGATATTGAGAGTTTAAAAAAAAATGATTATGATAAACGTTTTGCAAAAATTGTTTTCCGTTTCTATGATTACCAGGCGCTACCTCTCTGGCACTCTACTACCGGTTCCTGCATCCAAAGTCAACAGAGATCGCCCAAGGTCTCCACAACAACCACATGGGTAGTACCTGCATTGAACGAGGGGAATCTTCTTTCTCTCTTGGAGACAAAAGTCTTCCGGTTGGCAGTGTCCAAAACCACGGCAGCTTCTCTCTCTCCGGTGTGGCTGGTTCACTACTGGAGCATCCCAGCACGTGCAGAGGGAGGCCAAACAGCTCCTGTCCTTGCTACCACCACCACTGGCTTCTCATCAGGCTGGCCCTCAAAACAGGCGACTTGGGTAAGATCAACCGAGCGTATGGAGCGGGTGGCGCGGCAGCCATTTTGGACTTGGAAGATTACAACCAGGAGTTTAAGAGTAACGATGGCATCACGAGCTCAGCCGGGGGCAACTGCGAGGGCATGTCAAACTCCGAGTCTCTGGGGCAAGGCTTGGCACCCCTTTCAGACTGCAAAGACGAATTTCAGACTGTGAGTGAACCCACTTCCTTCGAACAAGCAGAGGATGACAGTCTGGAGATGGAGAGTCCGCTGGAGTCACCTGTGTCTGATTTCAAACGCAGCTCACCTGAGGGTAAGTCTGTATTTGGAGACAGTCCTGAGCCGTACTTCTGCCCTACGGAGTCCAGTTCAACCTTGTACTTCAGCGCTGATCCCCAGTCTCCCAGCAGCGCCAGTAACCCCCGTTTGGACCGGGACTCTGGCGCTTCGGAGCAGGGCGCTCGTCTCAATTCCATTCCAAGTGATCCGGCTCTTCACAGGGACGTTCGAGGGTTAATCGGCCGGGTCGGGCCACGCTACACATCCACCCCTAAACTGGACTTGGGAGTGCTGGATTCTCCCTCCAGTGTCCCTCATCTCAGTGGTCCCAGGAGGCAGCTCATATTGTCCCGAAGAGATGAAGATGAACATTTTTGATTGATTCAGGGATAGGGTGACTTAAGCAAGTGAATCCATCAATACAGTTTGAACCTCTCTGTTTTAAAGTGAACTGATGTATCCAAAATTGAGCAATAAGAGGCAAGCATACAATACTGTAAGCAAACAAAATTATCATAAAGAGGTAATAACACTATTATGGCTACTAAGAAATAGCAATATATTGCACAAGTGCTAAATTTACATATGCTCATTTAAGTTAACGCTATCAGTAATAAAGAGCAAATTGTCTAATGTGTCCAATACACATCTGGTCCTATTTGAGGGAATACAGGAAAGTGCACTGTTACATTATTTCTTCTTTCACATGCTTTGGAAATACCAATTAACTTAACATTTTATGCAGCTGTTCTCTGGTCTGAGATGCCGTGTAGCCTTTACCTGACAAAGTCAAACTTTGTAACCTCCCTGATGAATCAAATGATTAAATTACAGAATTTATGATAACAGAGCAACTAGGTTACACCTAAATTTAAATACAATCTTAAGCACAAGCCTTCACTTCATTGACTTTGAAAAAGCACAACTTATTGCTTTTTTTTAACATTGAAAAAAGGAAAATAAAAGTAAACTTCAGACTCAACATACTGTATACTGTATGTATTTTTGGCATATAAACATATCAGTTTGCTGTGCGTTGAGCTGAATTGATGTGTAAACCAGAAAATGAGGCTTTAAAATTACGAACCTGCTGTGACTTTCATCAGTGCTATTGCTAAGAAAAAGTGTTTAAAAAAAAAAAAAAAAAAATTTTAAGTTTGCTGTGAAAATTTGGCAGTCCAAAATAAGCTAACATTTTACATTTCTTTTGCACTCTAGGCCTGTATAATATTTGAACTGTGAATTGCAAGGCCGTCTGTGGCTTTAAATGAGCAATAAAATGCAGAGCTACTGAGTGAGTCAAATAAAGGTGTTCTGCTGTTAACTGTGACACATTTTCCTTGTTGTGATGTTAATCTATGACATAGTTTGCTTTGGATTCCTTGCTTCTATTAAAATGAACTCAACTGAAAACAAACAATTTCAGTGCATATTACGGGCCACAAAAAATTATGTGGTGGGACGTATCTGATCGCCAGATGTTGAGTTTGAGAGCAGTGCACTACTCGCACATTATGAGGTTGCTCAGGAAAATCCTTCTTTGACTCAATTTTCCTGTGTTTCAGTCCTTGAGACAGGTACAACAAATTGGGGTCAAACTGATCCCAGAGGAACACCTATACTGTAAATGTAAAATGTATACAACACGTTGAGAAAATATAAGAAATGTATGCTTAATTATTTGTCCCAATCGAATGAGAAAAGTCATAACATATGAAGCTCCCTCCTCCCAAAAAGTTATCTTTTAATGTTAAACATTGAATGAGGTCAAATTGACCCCAAGGATAACAGGAGGGTGAAGTATGGTGGCCCAGAGTGCAAAACAAGCACATCAAACTGATTAATAATAATAAAAAAAAAAAGACTTTCAATTACTTTAAACTGGAAGACCATCAGTGGAGGTATATCTGACGATTAGGTATGTTAACTCTTCACATTACTTTTATAGACAAAAATAAATAATACTACAATATTAAATTTTGTTATAAGACTCAGTCAATTAATGGGCCTAATTGAAGTGATAAAATTTTGAGTTGGAAAATCAAACAGTAATTTTGACAAATATTAACAACGCTGTTCAGAGATATCATGGATACTGTACTTAAAAATCCAAAAGGTTGACATGGAAATAACAAGCATTTTTTATATAAACAGTAATGGTTATACGAAATACAAATAAGAATGAAGTTAAACTTTGAACACGCCAATGGTAATTTTTCTCTTGATACTTTACGCCAGAGGTAACACATGAAAACGATGATAAACACCATTCCTTTTCGTCGGAACATATTCAGTGTACCATACAGAATTCATATAGGCCGGTTAGCTCAGTTGGTTAGAGCGTGGTGCTAATAACGCCAAGGTCGCGGGTTCGATCCCCGTACGGGCCATTCACATTTTCTTTCTTCTTCTTTCAACGAATAGTAAATGGAGACAATGCAATTCGACATATTACCTGACTATACATCCAAACAATTTTATACCGACAGAAGCGTACAACTGCTCTCAATCAAAAAGTCACGGCAAAATGTTTTTTTTTTTTTTTTTTAATTTGGAGGTTTAACAGCGATCAATTTTAAACAATCCAAGCTCGCAGGAACTGCATTAACTACTTTACCAGTTTTTTTTGTTTTTTTTTAAATCCAGGTTTAAAATGTGAAGGACACCGCTTATAACAGTTTAAGATAGCGCAGGGAGCCTTCCACTGTCGCTTTAGCTACTGATGAATTTTCCCAACGTATAAACATCATATAATTCTTATTCCAGTAACGCAACATCACACTAGCTTGTTTTGATTGGTACTGGCAAAAAAAAAAAAAAAACATTCTTGCTAACATTACTACACTTGGACGTCATCCGAAACGTGAAGCCAAAACCTGATTTAACCTGGTGTAAATGGCCCCAAGTAAGGTATTTCTGTCACTCGCCCTTTATGAGGACGCGCATGCGCATTCAAGTGGGAAAAAGTTTCACTGAACTTCGTAGTCAGGAGAAGGGGAGACCAGATTTTCAAGAATTATCACATAGTAGCAAGAAATTGCCATGGCATTTCGCCGAAGAAACAAGAGTTATCCTTTCTTCAGTCAGGAGTTTCTTATCCAAAACCACGCCGACATCGTCTTCAGTTTGGTGATTTTTGTTTTGATTGGATTGATGTTTGAGGTGAGAGACACAAGACTCACTCTTTCTCCCCTAGTCTCCCTCCACACAGCTACTTTCTGATGGCATGAACGCATGTATATATTGGCGAGACTTGGTGGTAATGTGTCATTTTCTTCTGGAAAAAGAGGCTTATGCTACCGAAGTACAGTCAAGTACTATCTGAAAAAGTAGTGACTTGTTACAAGCTTTTTTTTTTTTTTTTTACCTGCAGTTCTTTACAGTCGGTGAACAATAGCAACTAAAACTGGAGCAAACAACTGCTTCGACAGTAATTATCGGCTATTTTGACACATGTTAGCGCAGCAAATTATCTGCCTAAAGGCAAATTGCACCAAAAGCTTTACGTTACTGCCTTGTCTGCAATATTTTTGATAACACTTATCACGTCACTTTACAAGAAAGGAAGCCGGATTTAGGAGGAAGTAAGTCATCTGTAGCCTTCAAAGTAAGAGTACAAAGCTCCCTTTTGCCTTCGAACAGTGCACATGTCGCGGCGTTTCTACTTTTATTTTTTAAAAAGACTTTTAAAAAGGGAAGCAAAAGCGTTTTGTCGGGACTGACTTGACTATATTAGATGATCACTGCCACGTCTCAATCTCCCGATGTCCTACTACAGACAAGGGCCACATTTTGAAACAAATGACCTGCCACAAAGTCCAAGCCCGACCTCCAGGCATGCGTATTTTGTGCAATTTTACTTTAAAAAGTACCCATACTTGAATATTAAGTGAGATTCGTACCAAAATGCTATGTGAGTACTTACAGCTGACCTGCAAGAGGGGATTTCCTTCGTCTTTTTCATTGTACAAGTTGACGTGTCACCTGAAAAGACCACTTTACTGTCATACACATAGGTGTCTTAACTATTGCCTGGAAAGTGTCCCAATCACATTTAGTAGTATGTAATCTTTGAATAAAAATGCCAACTCTTAAGGAACTTTGCTGATGTTGTGAGTCCATACATTAATGAACATGTCACTCTCCATTTCAGGCAACAGCAAAAACTGCAATACTTTTTATTCAGCCCCAATACAATGTTACCACACTGACACCAGGTAAAGAGTCTTGCATGCATGACAGAATTATTAAGCACGGAATGCGATATTAGACTATGTTTAGGGGGAAAACTTGAAAGAAATAGTGAACCCACCTGATCTCAGTGTACTTTTTCTTTTAGATGGAGAAGTAACATTGTATCACTACGGATGGAAGGACTGCGCCACCATCCTCTTCTATTTCTTTATTACCATCATCCTCCATGCCTTGGTGCAGGAGTATCTGCTGGATGTGAGTACTTTCCAGTGCCCACATTGGGCCTTATTGCATTGTAGGTGGTCAATGTCTCTGTAAAACACATTGTATTAAAAATTTGAAGTAGGTCATTACGAAAAATGACACACATGAAACCCTTTGCTGTGGGTGCAACGCAGAATCTTAGTAGTTAGCACATTTGCCTCATAGTTTCAACACCCAAGCAGTGGTGGATGAAGTACTCATTTTTTTTGTTTGTTTTAAAGTAAAAGTACAGATACAGAGGCAAAAAAAATACTTAAGTAAATATACAAGGAGTAAAGAAAAAAATTACTCAATTACAAAGTACTTGCTTTAAAATTTACAGGTAAAAAAAAAAGTGTTTTCTACCGATGCAAAAATATGATATATATAACTGCAGATGGAAAAAATGCAATGAAATTGACTGCACTGTAAACAGAAGCTGAACAAGCAAAAGAAAACTCCAAAACTTATCCTAATGGCAGATTGCAAGCAACAACGCCCACCTACTGTACAAGAGTGTGCAGCACCCATTTGAAGGCGTGCTGTTCTCACTGTTGTTTTTTACTGGTCAATATCTTGTTCACCTGCTTAATCTTGCTTGTATTTGTGCTGCTCCCTCTAGTGCTCAATAATGGTATAGTTGCCTGGAGCTTATTGGTTGCGCTGGTGGCATGAAAACGAAACTATCAGTTTACAATGTGAGAAAAACAAAAGTAACGTTTAACGCGGGCGACAATTTGTAAAGTAAATGGTGAAAAAAGTATAAATACGTGCTGTAAAATGTAGTGAAATAAAAACAAAAAGTAGCACTTCACATTTGTACTCAAGTACAGGTACAAAAAAATGTACTTAAGTACAGTAAAAGTACTTTTACTTCGTTACATTCCAGCACAGTACCCAAGATTGTTGTTTTTGTGATATAATTATAAACAACAAATCCATAGTTTCTCATGGCTGTCATTTCTAAAATTATGTTAATGTAATAGAGAGATCCGAGAATTCGTATTTAAGGGCAAGTATCTTGGATAATGAAAACACTAGCTGTCTGAGAGTAGCAAAATATTGTGCAGCTGTTTTAAAAAAATGCCAATTTTGGTGTAATTTTAGTCCCGTGACCACACAGCAGAACATTTTTAAGTGCCACTTCTTAAAATGCTTCAAATGCAAAATTCTTTTTTCCTGTCCCAGTTATTTACATGACACATACCGTATTTTTCGGACTGTAAGTCGCAGTTTTTTTTTCATAGTTTGGCTGGGGGTGCGACATACTCTGAAGCGACTTATATGTGAAATTGTTAACACATTATTATATCATTTCACATGTTATTTTGGTGTTTTGGAGTGACACTGATGGTTTGGTAAACTTGTTAACATGTTCTTTATGCTATAGTCATGTATCTGTCATGTAACTCTTACTTGCAGAAAATCAACAGGCGTCTTCATCTTTCAAAGAGCAAGAACACCAAGTTTAATGAGTCGGGTCAACTGTGTGTGTTTTATCTGGTGTCCAGTGTGTGGAGCTTCTACGTTGTCATAACGGTGAGTGGCACACACTTGAAACATATCCTCTTTGGAAGACATTATATGGGTTGTCTCTTTTACAACAGGAAGGCTATGTCCTGCATCCCAACAGAGTTTGGGAAAACTATCCACATGCACACCTCAGGTATGTCTTCATTTTTGGAGGTGGGGGTGGTTCTCTGTTATTTCTGTGAAAGCGCTACAGAGAAAAATAGGTATTGGTTAATTTTCATCAGTTTTTGTTAAAGTTATGGGCTCCCCTTTTCCACTTAGGAAATAAGAGTATGAATACTGTACTACTGTGGTATGTAAACATGCCTTCTGTCTATTATTCCTATGATTTGGATGTGTTTCAGGTTCCAGGTGAAGTTTTTCTACCTCACTCAGCTGGCCTACTGGCTTCATGCTTTGCCTGAGCTCTACTTTCAGAAAGTGCGCAAGGTCAGTATGGAAGAATTTGGGTTTGTGTGTGTTACACCTAGGGTAGCAAAATTCCAGGAATTGTTCAAAATGTCAGGCATGAAAATCTCTCACCTTTTGGTGAAATTCGCAGTTTTGAAATCAGAAAGGTTGACCTACGTGAATTGTGTAGATCCGAGGAGAATTATTTTAAGGAAGTGGGGGGGCGGGTGGGGGGGGCGGGGTTTGGGGTCAGGAGATTTTTTTTTAATGTCGGACGCTTGGTATGCAAGCGGCACAAAGCCAAAAATACGCACCAGAGTGGCCAAAACATTGACTTATCGCAAAGAAACAAAGGAGGGTACACTGTTGCGTCCTATTTCTTCGATGCCAAGCTTGGCTGCAAGTCGGCCGTGAATGAACACTTAAAGCGCTGTCACCCTGTTGTAATTTTGGAAGACGACAGGAGACAATTACAAGCAGGTCGTAAGTTCATCTAACTCACTAACGACATGTTTTATTGAAGTTGCGAAGCCTGTCGCGATATGATATGAGTCCATTTATCGCACGGTAAATAAAAATGAGGGCGGTAATTTTCACGGCTAAGTTTTATCGCCGCGCGCGTGCGTACATACTTTTGTGCGTGCTGATGGCACATGAGACAACAGTTCCTTCACAGATGTTTATTGGTCATCAACACGCCGTATAATTAAAGTTTAGACATACAAAATTAGGAAACACATCTATATTAAAGCCTGTAAACGTTAGCATTGCTACATTGAGGCTAATGGGGAAAAAAAAGACAACCTACTTTAGCCTGCAATAAAACATTGGCAGTTTCCTCCAAAACGCAAACTTGCGGTTAAAAGGTGACACTTCAAAAATGAAAAAAATCGCTGGTTAACAGCATTTGCAAATGAAAAAAAATTGATTACTGACACTACATGCAATGACAAAAAGAGCTTTTTTTGCGGCGTGTAAAGCTTACGGTTAGTGGTTTAGCGAACGTACTTCTGGCGAACATTTCAAAATAAAAGCACGTCATGTTCGTAACGATAACGATTTCTGGAGTTAATCCCACATACTTCAGAATTCAGATTATACACTAAGAATAGCTTTAAAATGACACTTTATGAAAAATCTGATTGGCAATGAAATATTATAGTAGTATACTGTAATATTAATGCTCGATATTTTTTTAAATTGTTTTGAATCATGTTGGAAAGGCGAAGTCAGTGTTCTGAATCTGTTCACATTCCATTCTTTTGCACTAGTTAATGCCATCAGTATTTGACCTCATTGTTTGTGATTTATTGTTGTTATTTACGTGACTATTTGTACTTTAATAAAGAATTTGTATTCAAAAAGTTTTTGTGAATTAATAAGCGTCATTAAAAATTTCCTTTGCTAAATTAGTAAAAAAAAAAAAAAGTGTGGGGGGGGTTATTAGATTAGTCGACTAATCGTAAAAATTGTCGACTGACTAATCGGGAGAAAATTAGTCGTTTGGGACAGCCCTAGTTGTACAGTGTACAGGAACATATTTCCTCCGCACCCTTCTTACCTTTTTAACCCGACCCATTTTCATGCCTGAAATGTTCCCTCTTAACAGAAATGCATGGGAATCTACAGGAATAACAGGATAATTATTTCTAATTGTTGCCTTGCTGTTGAGAATTTGGTGATGGCATAAATAAGTTAAAAGTGGTGCTTGAAAATATATTTTAACAAAATGCCCCATATGTCAATCTTCTTGCCAGCGCATTCTTGTGCATATATGTGACTTGACAGTGCAAGTGTGTGTTGGTCATTTGCCAGGAAGAGATCTCTCGTCAGCTCCAGTACATTGGCTTGTATCTGTCGCACATCTTGGCAGCGTATGTTTTAAAGTAAGCAGCATGTTTACCTGCAAATTCAAAATGTGCTCACAAGCCAAATGAGCTACTCTAAAAGTACAATATTTGTGGACCTCTTCAGTTTGACACCTTTGGGTCTGTTGCTGCTCGGCCTCCAGTATTTGACAGAGATGGTCTTCCACACAGCCAGACTTTTCTACTTCACTGACGAAAACAACCAGAAATTGCAAGTTTACCCGATTTCACTACTTGTATTTAAACTGGAGCATAACCAATAACCTCATACCGTATGTACTGTGCCCTCATTTTTAGGTTTGACGTATGGGCGGTCAGCTTTGTGACTACTCGTATGTGGACACTTACGCTCATGTTTCTTGTCTTTGGATTCGGTTTAGCACGTAGTGATAACCAGGTGCTAGACTGGGAGACAGGCAATTTTAACACTGTACTCATAAGGTATGACATTTTTTCCAAATGATGAATTGACTTAAGGAAATGAAAACTTAACACACATTTCCAAGAGTGTTCCTAATCTTTTCCTTTTTTGGGCGGGGGCTCTCAGGATGACTTTTCTTCTGCTTGTATGTACGACACAATCTTGGCTCCTCTGGAAGTTTATCCGCTTCCAACTCCGGCGCTGGCGGGAGTTCAGACACGAGCAAGCTGTCCGCAAGAAGGCTGCCACCAAACAAGCCATTCGGCCAATGAAGCGGGACTCTCGTGAGTTGACCAGATAAACTAAGGCTGTGTTCAAAGTCAAGACACCCCCCATCTCAAATTGTTAGCTAAGCTTAGTAATTCAAAGCATTCTGCCTAGTGTTGCTGCGATATTGCTAGAATTTTAAATATCAGTGATCCCTCGCTACTTCGTGCCCTCAGTCCATCTCAGATTTTTTTTCAAATAATTAGGTCAATACCCTCGCTCCTGCCACTTTTCTTGGTCAGGCAGTGCACTTATTAAAGTTAACGATGATTGACAGACAGTTAAGGTTTTATCTTGCCAGAGATGCTTGTAAGCCGAAACTTCAAAGCGCCGCATGCGTCAACATCATTTAACTTGTTAAACAGTTGCTGTGGCAATTCATTGTGTGTAAGTGAGCAGCTTGCGGGTTTGAGTCGACTCACTCAATGAAGCATTTAATAAAGTTTAGCATTTTTCTACTTTTTGGATTGGGCGTCTACTTGTTTAAACATAATTCGCTGGGACAGTAACATGTTTAAAACTTATCATAATTATTACATTTGAAGTGCAAAAAAAAAAACATTTAAAAAAAATGGTGGAAAATACTCGGGTGACTTGAGGTTTCGCTCTGAGACTCCCAATTTGGCCAAATTTCAAAATTGTCCTATATGCATCTGTGATACCTCATTGGAAAGCTTAAATCTCAATTTTCTGGGGGAAGATAAACTTTAAACAGGAGGGCATTAAAAAAAAACAACTCCTTAATCCTAACTCGAGGTAAGACCACGAAAAAGCATAATTAAAGACACCATGACTTTAACGAGATATTATCGCACACTTACCTTGTTTCGATCCCAAAACTCTGTCTCACCAAGTGTCAAGACACACCGTGAATGGCCACAGCTGGAGTTTTTGGGGATTTTAAGGGTGTAACACAGTAATAGAACAAAGGTCGCAATGCAGAAATCAAGGAGTGGTCGAGATTTTTTCAAATATTTACCCTTTTAAACATTTTTTTTTCTTTGTTTGGATCGATTATTTATCATCTAAAATATCGGGGAAAATGCGACAGTAACAAAACAAAACAAAAAAAAAACAATTCGGTGATAGTTATGAGGTAGACATCGGTGACCTATTTAGACATTTTTATTGTGATGTAATTTGTTTAAAAGTTTAAAATATGCGAGTAATTGTATCAAGTCTTTTTTTTAAACTAGATATTAAACATAAATTAATTATTGTAAGTTAAAATTGATATGGAATAATAAAATAATTACTTACCTTTTTATGGCTAGGTTGAAACAAAAGCGGTTGTGCGGGGTCTGTAAACGGGGGTCTCCAGGATAAAACGGACAAATTAAAAATAGTTTGGGGCTTAATGCGTCATGAAATTGCTATGGCAGCATATAGACATGTTGTCTATCAAATATAGCAGTTTATTTCAAAGAGGGGTGCAAGCGCAGAAACTACTTTTTCAGCCTTGTCTGTGTTCCCGCCTTATATATATGTATATATATATATATATATATATATATATATATATTAGGGCTGTCAAACAATTAAAATTTTTAATCGAGTTAATTACAGCTTAAAAATTAATTAATCGTAATTAATCGCAATTCAAACCATCTATAAAATATGCCATATTTTTCTGTAAATTATATATATATTCTGTAAAATAAATTGTTGGAATGGAAAGATAACACACAAGATGGATATATACATTCAACATACGGTACATAAGGACTATTTGTTTATTATAACAATAAATCAACAAGATGGCATTAACATTATTAACATTCTGTTAAAGCGATCCATGGATAGAAAGACTTGTGGTTCTTAAAAATGTTAGTATAAGTTATAGAAATTTTATATTAAAACCCCTCTTAATGTTTTCGTTTTAATAAAATTTGTAAAATTTTCAATCAAAAAATAAACTAGTAGCCCGCCATTGTTGATGTCAATAATTACTTACACAATGCTCATGGGTGCTGAAGCCTATAAAATTAGTCGCAGCAGAGGGCGGCAAAACTCCATAAAACACAATTAACAAGTGGGCATTTCACTCTACTGTCATTTAAATCTGTCTGAGCGGGACATGTGCGTTAATTGCGTCAAATATTTTAACGTGATTAATTTTAAATATTAATTACTGCCCGTTAACGCGGCAGTATATATATATATATATATATATATATATATATAAACTGTACATACATACATACATAAGTTATTTTTTTATATGTCAGGGAAAAAAATGAAAAAACATGTCTTATATGCGTCTCTTTCCAATGATAAACCTGAATAAATAATGGAACACACACACATACACACATTAAAATTGGGGGGACTACTTTGCGGTTTTTCACTTATCGCAGCGGGTTCTGGTCCCCATTAACTGCGAAAAACGAGGGATCACTGTATTAAAGTCCCTGAGAAGTTGACACATCACAGAATAGAGAAAATAGATAAAATTCTGCTGATTTTTAATTTTCCCCTATTTTTCAAAATGCATTGTGCTCCCGATTCAAAATTCACTACACATCAAGTCTAAAAACACTAAAAATCTGCAAACAAAAAGTGGCAACTCTCAAACTTTTCCATGAAAGAGCACTAAATAGTGAATGGAAAGTGACTCCGAGCAGTCTAGTACTGTAATCCACTCTACTGTTTTGTTTTTTTTCTTCTTATTGACATTTTTTATCTTTTATTTAGTTGGGCATTATGAAAATGGAGTCCTAAAAGCAGAAAACGGAACGTCTCCAAGGATCAAAAAACTCAAATCTCACTAAGGAAACAATCAGACTGAGCTGAGCGGTGGCCAAGCCGAGATCCCTGAACACAACAGGAGCTGATGGTGTTTCCTGGTCGAGTTCCATCCCGACATGCTCCAGGGACTGTGACTACAGACTTACAGTAGGGCTTGAATGCTGGAAAATAAAATCCAACGAAATTCCTTGAGCCCAAGAGACATGTACTCGGATCATACTTATTTTTTGCTTTTTTTTTATCCTCATACATCCAGAGAGCCTGCTTTTCTTCATTAATGAGCACTATTAAGTGCAAAATGCCAGAAGTGTACAAACACAGTATGTAGCACGTTACTGTGTCGTAACTTGAATGTGGTCATGTAATCCTCATTACCAAGTACTGTATTGCTCGTCTGATTGCCGTTGAGCCAGCTTTGCTTCTTTTCCAGTCTGGTCTATTGAGAGTAGCAAATATGTTACTGACGATAACATAATAGAGGCTTACTGTAAGCCCCATTAATGGTAGCTCCCATGCAACTGTGCAAGGTGATGGAAGCTACTTTGGCCTACTGGTGGAAAAGTGTCCATATTTCCTCTCAAGTAAATCATGTCTTGTATTTGTCACTTCCACGACGCATGTCATTATGTACTTTACCACATGCCGTTCCATTGATTGTCCGTTTGTTCAATGATGAATAATTTTCTGAACAAAATGACTTGATGCATCATTTTCTGTCACTGTAAATTTCTTCCATTTTTTAAAAATCAGGCACACAGATTTCATGCCTTGCAATATCAGCAGACCAAAAAGCATTTTCTTTTAAATCATTGTTTTATGCCATATAATAGCAATAATCTATATACAGTTTATGTACAAGTGTGAACTTCTCTATACAGTTTTTGTACAAGTGTGAACTGTAATAGTGAAACTGTTAGAATTGTATTTCTAATGTGTAACTCTTACACTAAACTGTAACTTAATGAGATCCTCTTCTGTTGCATCTTGAACAATTTAACTTTTTAGTCCTCATTGCGCTTCTGATACTTGTTTACGCATACGGTAAAACTACTTCCCGAAGTCTTGTGTCAAGAATCTCAGGCTCTTGACTTCTGGTCCTATGGGCACGAAACTGACGTGAGGGTACAAAGTTGACTTGGAATCATGAGGGTGGTTCTACAAAAAAATTGTTAAAACTTAAAACTCGAAAATTCGAACTTGTATAGTGGATTTTGAATTATTGAATTTTACCATTTTGTTCAGCTGTCTGCTTGGGTTCAGACCTAAGCTTCTGGCGGATGGTTTCTAGAGTCTCCAAGGGAATCATTCCTGGGTTGTCCTCCATGTAATTTAGCACATAAAGGTCAGCGTCTATGAGGGTGAAGCGGTGACCAAAAACTACAAGGAAAAAAAAGAGTTAAAAAATTGGCAGGTTCAAATTGTAGCTGATCATCGACTGAAAGGCTTGAGTTGTCTCGAAATGCGGAAAAAGACTCACTGTCCACAACTGCTCCAATCGAAAAGTCTGACGGTGTGTAGAATTCAGGATTGTCCACAGAAGTATTTGGTTTGGGAACACGTGTCCTTCTCAAGAACACTCCGCCCTTGAATCCGGAGTTGTTTTTGGGATTCTCGTAAAGACAGATTGAGTCATCGGACAAAAAATAGGACAAAATGAAAAATCGATCCGCATCTTTGCGTTTCTGAGACTCTGATGCGTCCTTACGCGACACCAGTCGGGCACTGTAACGCAGCACTTTGTGCTCATTCTCCAGCATCTTTACCACATTCTTTCTGGGAGGTTGGGGGAGTAGAGATAAACAACTCTGGAGGGAATCTTCCAGTGATCCAAAGCCATTATAGGGAGGAATCTCCTAGAAATGTGCCAGAAGAAAAAAAAAAAATTAAGAAATTATTATGAACAACATGCAGATTGAAAAAACTAAAATGAGGTAATTAGGGTTGTTCCGATCATGTTTTTTTGCTCCCGATCTGATCCCGATCGTTTGAGTATCTGCCGATCCCGATATTTCCCGATCCGATTGCTTTTTTTGCTCCCGATTCAATTCCAATCATTCCCGATAATTTTTCCCGATCATATACATTTTGGCAATGCATTAAGAAAAAAATGAATAAAACTCGGACGAATATATACATTCAACATACAGTACATAAATACTGTATTTGTTTATTATGACAATAAATCCTCAAGATGGCATTTACATTATTAACATTCTTTCTGTGAGAGGGATCCACGGATAGAAAGACTTGTAATTCTTAAAGGATAAATGTGACTTTGTATATTGTGACTAAATATTGCCATCTAGTGTATTTGCTGAGCTTTCAGTAAATGATACTGTAGCCATTTAACTGCTCTGCCCAAATGGATGATGGGAAGTGCAACCCTTACTGTGCGTAGTGGCACCAATTGATATATCTTCTCTGCGTTGGGAGGTAACATAGGGTGTTAAGGAAAAGATCAACCGCTACCGTTATTCTCCACATTGCTTCCCGCGATATTTCTAATTATTGAGAGGGGGATTTTAAGGCTTTAGCCATTTAAAAAGAGGCTCCAAAGGCTGTCAAAATTCTCTCTACTCATTTTACGCTGCCTGTTAGCTCTAAATATAGGTAAAACGGCACCATTATAGATGGAACGTGACAATGCGTGAGTAGGGCGTGCAGCGCATGTGCTAATTGCATTAAATATTTTAACGTGATTAATATTAAAAAATTAATTACCGCCGTTAACGCTATAAATTTGATAGCCCTACTTTAAGCCAAAACTAAAGACTCTGGATGAATGTAAGACATTTTGTATGTAACGTTAAACACAATTAGAAAACGATTTAATTGAAAAAAAAAAAAAATTCAAAAAAGGCATGTCCGATATTTTTTTGCCGATTCCTATACTTTGAAAATGACGTGATCGGCATCCCGATCGATCGGGACATCTTTAGAGGTAATCCTATCTTGCCAGGGGATTGCAATTTGTGAATTCGCCTTTTATTACCTACATAAAGAAATATCCAGTCTAATAGTGGCATCAAGCAAGAATGTCGAGGTGATAATGGAAAAACTTCCACAAGACATGTCCGGGAGGAGGTATGTTTTAGGCTATCTTGTTGGCAGAGGTGGGTAGTAACGCGTTACATGTACTCTGTTACATTTACTTCAGTAACTTTCTGAGAAAAATTAATTCTGAGAGTAGTTTTACTAACCCATACTTTTTACTTTTACTGGAGTAGATTTAGGAAGAAAAAACGCTACTCTTACTCCGCCACTTTGGTCTACACAAGAGTCGTTAAATGTTTCCTCTTTAATCTACGTATTCGATTATTTTTTTTAGCCAGCGATGCCAAGAGTAGCTCAACCAATTTCACCAATGAGACATCGCAACAATAATCACGACTCCATTACACCAATCTGACGCAAGCTAACAGTTCTATGATCAGGCCAGCCTTTTCAATCACGTCTTTAAAGCACCATAAAAAGATGAAGTATCTGCCTTCAACATGAATCGAAAGCGCGGATTTAAACCTCTCTCCCAGTTTTTATTTGGAACCGACTGACCACGGAAAACCGGAGATATGATCCTTTTAATTTCATAATAGTAACTCATAGGCGGAGTTTGACTTTTGGGACGGGGGGGGGCACAACATGTTGATGACTCTGAAACGCACTGTCAACAATAAACTTACAAGAATATTCATGATAATAAGTTGACAATGAGCGTTTTTTTGTTTCCCATTGTTCTTGAGGGGAATACTAAATTAGGCTGCTTAGGCAATATTTTTCGCGAAGACCGTCATCCATTGGATATGGTACGCCCACCGGTGTCGTGCCAATGTAGTTACCCCAGTCAAAAATTATGGAGGTAGATTTGTGTCTTTATTATTCAATCAACAAAAGTTGCTTCAATAAAAAATAAATAGTTGCTTCAATCAAAACATGTATTTTCAACCCAAAAAAAGTCACTTCAATAAAAAAAAAAAAATGTATTTGACTGAAAAAATAAATTTGAAAAAAAAAAATAAAATGCATGTGAAAGATATTTTCTCTGATTTTTTTTTTTTTTTTTTAATTGAAGTCAAGTTTTTTTGATTGAAATGTTGATATGTGTTTGGGCCACATTTTGGCTAGGACATTTTTGGTCTACTATTCAATCAAAAAATAAGTTGCTTCAAAAAAATATTTTCAAAAAGAATAATCACTTCAATCAAATAAAGAAAAATTTAAATCATGGAAAAAGTTTTTGAATGCGAAAAAATATTTGAGATTGAAAAATTTGCATTTGAACACTTATTTTTTCATTGAAAAAGTTTTCTTTGATTGAGGCAATTCTTTTTGTGTTTGGGCCATATTATGGGTAGGACATTTGTGTCTAAACCATTTAATCCCCAAAAATGTTGCTTAATTTAAAAAAAAAAAAAATACTTGCGATCAAAGAAAAAAATCATTTGAAAAATAAAATTGCCCTTCCCGAATTTTTTAAATGTATTTATTTATTCATTTGAAAATTAGATGCGAAGTAAATGGCCGGCTAAGTTGCTAGTCACATGATCTGTTCAAAAAATAATTTTGACCCATTATAAAAATATATTTTGTTCACTTCATTCATTTTTGTTGCAGTTTTATATATATTTATAGGAAAGTCAATTACATGCAATGACACTTTTCGGCCATCATGGGGAGCCTGATGTATCCGCTTATGTAGTAACTATGAAGGAAGTATTCACTATTCAAACTAGGGACTATTTTCTCCACTAGTGGGCACTCATGCACTTTGGGCGAATAATACTTCATTTCTTTTTTTCTTTTTTCTCTCGCTGGAATTCAATGATTTTTTTGTATTTCTGTAGTGGGTTATTGTACAGTATCATTATAACAACAGTTCTTATAGATAAGTTTGTGAGGAGAGGAAAAAAATACAACTGCTTAAAAAACAAATAAAAATAAGCAGTTACTCACAATGTTACTCTTGAGTATTGTTTTCACCAGATACTTCACTTCACTGAGTACTATTATTTTGAAGTAATGCTAATCTTACTTGAGTAAATTTTTTGGCTAGTCTACCCACCTTTGCTCGTTGGTAGAAATTTGAAAAATCTGCAACATGCACATTAAATATTTTTCAATATTTGGAATCATAGATTTTGCAATGTTTATGCAACATTTCAGGGGCAACGGTATCAAAACCTTTATGCTCATGCTACTCACTGCCCCTTTTCGCAAATATCACAGGATTATTGTAAATCTCACCCTTTGCATGCCCTCAAACTTGCCCAACTGCTTGGGTACTTCTATGCTTTTGATGGTCATCTCTGGGTAGTTTTCATGGTAGTAGTCCCTAGTGAACTCATCACAGTCGTACAGTAAGAAACGGCGTCCCAATATTGCCACCATTTCGCCAACTTGGAAGTCTTTCGGGGAGAAGTACTCTTCCACTTCTTCGACAGAATCTTCCATAACACAGCTAGGGAATTGGTCTGAAAAAGCCAAAGACTCAAAGCTAAAATAATGTTAACATAGGATAATTGCTACAGCTTGAGAAAGCATTTCAACACACTGTTCAATACTTTGTGAGGGTACTGCTTGCATGCATGCTTCAGTGTGATTGGATGTAAATAATTTCATCCGTTTGGTGGACACGTGACTTTAGCTTTGTTTATTACCATGGCCTGGCTTCATTTTCTTCGGTATCCTAAGCCGCTGCATCAGCACCGGGAAAGGATAGCGGCCACTGTTGGGCTTGTGGTCCTCCCTGATCTCCACCGTGTCATCCACCAAGAAGTAGTGAATTGTAACAGGCAAGATTTCACCAAGCTCAGACTCTGAATCGTCCCATAGGGCAAAGAAACGCAGCACCTGACCAGAGAAAAGGTTACATTCAGTACAGTGAACCCCAATAAATGGTAGAGATCATTTAAAGGAAACCATTAAAAAAAAAAGACAATGCCTTGATTCCTAAAGAGAATTTTGACTGATCTTTCAACAGAATATTCCACCCAGTATCTGTACTGCTTATTCTCATGAGAATAAACTGCTGCCTTTTACAATCACCCAACTTTTACAGTTAAAACGTAACACCAATGATGTCTGTATGTTGTGAGCAAGTTATTCTTTTGCTAGTGCACTGGTTCTGAAGGAAATTACCTTGCGATCCATGTGAAGAAACTGGTACCTGCTGTCAAATTCAGAGGGTGTCGTGAAGGTTGGTGTAGGTTTTTTCCGATTCATGAGATAAGTATCCACAGGCATTTCCTCTGGCGGATTGAGAATAATGCCCTGACGCTGCATAAAGTCCTATAAAATGAGAAAAAGTCACACTTTCATGTTTGTGTCAGACTGACAGTTGCAGAGATGCAGATACAGGTGTTTAGTAGCACCTTAGTAAAGGCATCACACTGAGCAATGTGGTACTTGACACCATACACTTCCAGGTCAATGCCAAGATTGAGGTCTTTCCAGTGATAATACTTCCCAGGCTCCTTCTTGGGGAAACAGTGGCGTTTGAGCCGCTGGCCTTGTAGCATCCCAGAATTTGGCATCCAGGGTTCGGAGATGTTCATGCTGTCGTCCTCAAGGTAGTAGTATATATCCACATGGCGGACGCAGTTCTTCTCCTGACGACTGTTGATGATATCTTCCTTAAAGTATGCTCTGAAGCAAAGCACCTGTTGTTAAAGATAGGCGAGGCATGAAGAGCACACACAACTATGGAAAACCGTAAGTAGCTTTTCTACTTTTGTGCTTAATTGTTTAAGGCCAGTATGTACCAGTATATACACCTATAAATCCTATGGACCATACCTTCTTGTCAAGAGTGACATAGGATGGTATGAAGGGCTGAGGTTCAGCGTGGGTAGGTGCAGGGGCTGAGTGATAGGACAAATTAACCAAGTCTTTTATGTATTTGGTGTCAAAGGAGCCGTAAGTGAAGTCTGGCATGTCACCGGCCATGCCAGTTAGCTCCTCTTGCAACATCTGTTCCGCTAATAGAGGCTCCAGTCCAATGCCTAACCTAGGCTGACGAGCCAATGCCAAGCCCCTGGCATACGACAACGTCTGAGGACGATGAAAGGCTGTTTTCTGGGAAGGTAAAAAATATATAGAAAAAAATCAGCAACATGACCCCAAGAACTACTACTTTCAATCAAGGGCGTAGGTTTGTATAGGGATGGTAGGGAGATAACGCTACCAACTTATCTGGATGTTCAAATTGTCCCTACCAATTTTTAAGCAACCTTTTTTGAATTATATAATGACTTCATTTATTTAGGTAATTTCGATCTTTTTCCAGTATGTTGTAAGGATAGAATTGACCCTACCATTATTATTATTTTCATTATGTTCAGACAGACATGACCCCCTTTTTACTTGAATGATCCAGTCCACACCCCCACCAAACGCATGTTTGATTGGCTGATGACTTGACCGCACACCCCACAAACAGACACACTCACAGCCCCGACAGAAATACAACATGTCGACAACATACCGCCTCCTCCGTCCCGACAGAAATACAACTTGTCGACAACACGATAATTCCTCCGCCCCCTATAAAGACGAGGGAAATTAGATTTTTTTTTCCGGCCAGCAGCAACAGCAGCCACTGTATGTAATGTATATAGACTAGGGCTGTCAAACGATTAAAATTTTTAATTGAGTTAATTACAGCTTAAAAATTAATTAATCGTACTTAATCGCAATTCAAACCATCTATAAAATATGCCATATTTTTCTGTAAATTATTGTTGGAATGGAAAGATAAGACGGATATATACATTCAACATGCGGTACATAAGTATTGTATTTGTTTATTATTACAATAAATCAACAAGATGGCATTAACATTATTAACATTCTGTAAAAGCGATCCATGAATAGAAAGAACTATAAAAGATAAATGTTAGTACAAGTTATAGAAATTTTATATTAAAATGTTTTCGTTTTAATAAAATTTTCAATCAAAAAATGAACTAGTAGCTCGCCATTGTTGATGTCAATAATTACACAATGCTCATTGTGCTGAAACCCATAAAATCAGTCGCACCCAAGCACCAGCAGAGGGCGACAAAACACAAAAAAAACAAGTAACAAGTGGACATTACACTGTGCTGTCATTTTAATCTGAGCGGGGCATGTGCGTTAAATGCGTCAAATATTTTAACGTGATTAATTTTAAAAATCAATTACCGCCCTTTAACGCGATAATTTTGACAGCCCTCTTATAGATGTCAGTGTTGTGGAGGTGTGGGGAACAAACCACTAATTTTGCTACTGGAAGTCCGACCTGCATCAAAGTTAGCATAACATTAAACTGTGTGAATTTGCTAACCTGCAAAACTCCGGTAGGAAGCTGCTTAAAGAGAAGTGTCCTTCTGTATGTGTTTACTACCGTTAACGTTTACTAAACTGTGAGAAATGTAGTGAACCGAGGGTTACCCCCTTGTCTCCAATTAGTCTGTATTAATAGTGTATGTTAAAATAATTTACGTTATGTTCAAATATTGCCATTTAAATTTGCTAATAGAATACATTTTTTCCTTGAAGTTTTCAGAATGTTTCTTTAGTACCGTAGTTTTTGAAAACAAAGGTTTGAATCAAACTGTGTACCACCTGAACCAATACACATGAAATTTAGATTTTTTTGCATTTAGCCTGTCAATTAATTAGGTTCATATTCGTGAGAAATGTAGCCCTGACCCCCGTTCACCCCATCTGTTTGGTCTTATTAATGTCCCATCCCCAGCAAAAAGTGTGCATTCAGGTTATGCTGTTACAGTATATCACAAAAGTGAGTACACCCCTCGCATTTCTGCTGATATTTAGGTATATATTTTCATGGGACAACACTGACAAAATGAAACTTTGACACAATGAAAAGTAGTCTGTGTACAGCTTATATAATAGAGTTAATTTATTTTCCCCTCAAAATAACTCAAAATATAGCCATTAATATCTAAACCCCTGGCAACAAAAGTGAGTACACCCCTATGAAAAAATGCACATCCCTAAATGTCCAAATTGAGTACAGCTTGTCATTTTTCCTCCAAAATGTCATGTGACTCGTTACAGGAGTGCTGTGAGCATTGCTGCAGAGATTGTAGAGGTGGGGGGGTCAGCCTGTTAGTGCTCAGACCATACGCCTCACTCTACATCAAATTGGTCTGCATGGCTGTCACCCCAGGGGGAAGCCTCTTCTGTAGACGGTACACAAGAAAGCCCGTCCGTCTCATCAGACCATAGGACATGGTTCCAGTAATCCATGTGCTTTGTTGACATGTCTTTACAAACGGTTTGCGGGCTTTTGATTGATTGATTGATTGATTTTTATTTCGAGCAATAACAACAAAAAACAACAAGTATGGAAAAAAAAAAATAATAAAACAGTAATGATGATTATAACAAAAATAATAACAATACATACACATGTAGCTCGAAAAGGAGTGGGAAGAAGCCAAGCTTTTTTGTGTCCCACCCCCATTTCACTCCAAAAATTCCATAGGAATGCAGTCACTTCCCAACAACAGCTGTACTAATCATAATGAGTACATTGATAGTAATAATAATAGTTGCAGTAATCACAACAACACCAATATATATATATATATATATATATATATATATATATATTATATATACACACACATCACTAATAATACATGAGTAGCTAGTGCATTTACATCAAGGTATTGTTTTGCTTTATTTATGATTGACAGACATTTGGAGATTTTGTTTTCCGTGTATCTGATATGGGGTCTCTATGACAGCTTGTTATCAATTGTAACACCGAGAAATTTAGCTTCATTTACATTTTCAATTGGTAGACCCTCAATTATTATTTTCAACTCAGAATTGGCTATCTTAAGCTTTCTTAAGGTACTTAAATATCTGCAGAAATGCAAAGGTGAACTCACTTTTGTAATACACTGTATATTGTCACTATCAATGTTGAGAACTTGAGACCAAACCTATGCCCTTGCTTTTACCAATACCAACCACGCATACCGTTTGATGTTAGTGAGATCAACTGATCCCTGCTAAGAAATCCAGCATATGCTGGTTTCTGTAGCAGCAAAACCAGTACCAAAACAAACAAATGCTTCTGCTGGTTCAGAAACCAACATTTGCTGGATTTTGTAGCATGGGTGACACACATAAAAAAAGCATTCTGTAAGCCATTTGGGTTTTAATTTTATGCATCTGACAAATGCAAGCAGTCTAACCATGCAACAGACGTTCAGATACATTAGTTCAAATAGAGTGGACGTCTACTAGTGACAAGCTCATTTCAATGTACAGCAGAAGGATGAAATGAGCAATCTGAACGATGATATGGCACTGAAAGACTTCATAAATCCAATTACCAGTACTGAAAATGAACACTAATCAAATAATTTTGGAACGTTACAAGAGCAGAGTTTGACAAATTTTCTGCACAACTTACTTACCGATACATCCTGGAAAGAGAACCCCGGCAAGAAAGGCAAGCCGTTATTGTCCAACTTGCGTGCCATTTTCACTCGAGTAGACGAGCAATATAGTAGTCGGGTTAATGTTTAATGACACGATTTTGTTATTTTCTTGCAGTTTGTAACTGCGAGAACGACAGTAAAACAACCCGACGCCGCTTTTATTTTGTTCGTTTCCGGGATGCGACTTCGGTGATTATTAGAAAAGCCTTTTGTGTTGTTTTCAAAAATTATGAAGTACATTTTTTTTTTCCAATCTATCCAAGCTTTGTGTTCAAAACGACGATGATGTCAGTGTTAGAACGGGAAGAGAAACTGAGCTTCAGGGCTACGCCTTACACGTTTTAAAACGTCTATTTCAAACATGCTAGTGCTATTTCAGAAAGTTGACGTTCACCATTTAGGCAAGCTAATCGTCACCGTTTGCGTGACAGCATTATACGACGTCAACTAGCAACATAGCGAAATTATCCGAATGAAACAAATAAAAATGTAATGGATTCGAATTGAAAATATTCTACTTTCTTAACTACGTTTGGTGCCGCGGCACTGTTGCGTGTGTGATAAACAATGATTAAAAAAAAAAAAAAATAGAACCACGAATTTAAAAAAATATCATAAAACTACAAAGGCAACTGAAACTAAGTGATTTCCATTTTAAGTGTGTCACATTTTGCAGTGTGATACCAGTGGTTGACCACAAAGGGGCGCTAGGACTGTGCAGATAGAAATACACAAGAACAATTTTAACCCTTTATTGCCAAATGTATCACATTTAATACACCTAAAATTTGATGATTTTGAAACCAATTCAGAATTCCGACATTTTTTTGGAAAAAAAAAAAAAAAAAAAAAAGATTGATGCAAGTCAACACATGCATCTGCAGGTTCCATGAGGGGGAAAAAAGGATTTAGCAAGGGTTATAGATTTTAGAGCGCTTATTACATATTCATTTTGACTTTTCTTTTTACAAATTTGAAAAAAAAAAAAAGGTTTGATTAGGACCTTATTTTTCAAATGTTGGGATTCTCTGATAATTGGTTCATGTTGCAGGAATTTAAGGGTGGGGGGGGGGGGGATGGCAAATATTTGTGTTATTTCAGTCAAGCCGTTATTCAATATAAATTTATTAACCAAAGTGAAATATTTCCAAGTTTTTATTTGATGAGTATGTACCATGAAAACCAAATAGGCTATTCAGTGTCAGAAAATTATAATATCACAGAAGCCCGATCAGAAAAGGATGTTTTAACCCCTTCAGACCCGCATTTTTTTCTGCTGGGCAAAAAAAAAAAAAAAATCTGCACTGATGTTTACCCTACTCAAACACCAGAACAAAGTGCAATTGTTTGGTCGGGGATATTTCATGCTTTTATTGAATATTATCCATGTTAATTTTAATGTATTTTTAATGAGAAATTAGCCCTTTAAGTTATCCTTTTTGAAGTTGCGTTTGGTCAGCCATTTTCAAAGAGCCCAAAAAACAAAAAAAGCAAAGAGGGCATGCAAAACCTCATGATTTGATTTTGATGGGTAAAGTTTCATACAATAATTTCAAAGAAGTGGAAATAGCAACTAAATTCTGTGTATTTATTCGTTTAGAGACGCGAACACGTCATGTTCTTTAGCAGCATGCTTAGGTCTGAAGGGGTTAAGCACAAATGGCGGGATTACGAAAAGTATGTTCATTTCGATGCACTTAATACCTGATGGGTCCTCATTTTTCCCCAAATCACCTCAATGTGTCATGGCATCGTTAAAATCAAGCCCAGGTTGCTTTGAAGCTGACTTGAGGCCATCTGCATTGTTGGGTCTGGCGTCTCTCATCTTCCACTTGACAACAGCTCATAGATTTTCAAAGGGGTTCAGGTCTGGGGAATTTGCTGGCTAAACAAAAAACATCACAATGGTCATGGAACCAGCTGTTGGTACCTTTGTCAGGCGGGCAGATGTCAAGTCCTGCTGCAAATCAGCATTCCCAAATAGCTTGCCAGCATAGGGAAGCATGAAGTGCTCTAGAAATTCCTGGTAGATGGCTGCATTAAATTGACCTTGGAAAACACAGTGGATCAACAGCAGTGACATGTCACTAAATTAGCGTGGACTGTGGAAACTTCACACTGGACATCAGCCCATGTGAACTCTTTACCTCTGAAGAATAGGTGGACACAAAGCCCACATAGCTTGAAGTCCAGTATGATGTTTTGACAGTCTGTCTTTCCTTACCTGTTCAATAGCGTTTATACAGTGCTGGCCAAAAGTATTGCCACCCCTGCAATTCTGTCAGATAATGCTAAATTTTTCCCAGAAAATGATTGCAATTACAAATGCTTTGGTAGTAATAGCTTCATTTATTTTGCTTGCAATGAAAAAACACAAAAGAGAATGGGGAAGAAAAAAAAAAAAAAAAAATCATTTTCATTTTACACAAAACTCCAAAAATGGGCAGGACAAAAGTACTGGCACCCTTTGAAAAATCATGTGGCGCTTCTCTAATTTGTGTAAATAACACCACCTGTTACTTACCTGTGGCACATAATAGGTGTTGGCAATAACTAAATCACACTTGCAGCCTGTTAAAATGGATTAAAGTAGACTCAACCTCTTTCCTGTGTCCTTGTAACACATTGAGCATCGAGAAAAGAAGACCATAGAACTGTCGGAGGACTTGAGAAGCAGAATTGTGAGGAAGCATGGGCAATCTCAAGGCCATCTCCAAAGAGCTGAATGTTCCTGTGTCTACTATTCGCAGTGTCATCAATAAGTGTAAAGCCCACGGCACTGTGGCTAACCTCCCTAGATGTGGACGGAAAAGAAAAATTGACGAAAGATTTCAATGAAAGATTGTGCGTATGGTGGCTAAAGAACCTCGACTAACATCCAAACAAGTTCAAGCTGTCCTGCAGTCCGACGGTAGAACAGTGTCAACCCGTACTACCCGGCCAATGAAAAGGGACTCGAAGTTAGGCTCGCTAGGACGATCCCACTTCTGACCCAGAGACATAAAAAAAGCCAGGCTGGAGGTTGCCAAAACTTACCTGAGAAAGCCAAAAATGTTGTGGAAGAATGTTCTCTGGTCACATGAGACAAAAGTAGAGCTTTTCGGGAAAAGGCATTAACAGAGTATCATTATAACAACAGTTCTTATAGATAAGTTTGTGAGGAGAGGAAAAAAATACAACTGCTTAAAAAACAAATAAAAATAAGCAAAGAAAAGAACACTGTCCCCACAGTCAAACCTCTGGCACAGTCCAGTGCCAGAGGCAGCAAAGCATGGCATTATGAAGTCTGAAGACTACCAACACATTTTGCAGCATATTGTGGGGCCCAGTGTGAGAAAGCTGGGTCTCCCTCAGAGGTCATGGGTCTATTAAAACACTAGAAAATGGTTTGAGAGAAAGCACTGGAGACTTCAAAAGTGGCCAGGATTGAGCCCAGACCTGAATCCCATAGAGCACCTGTGGACAGATCTGAAAATGGCAGTTTGGAGAAGGCGCACTTCAAATCTCAGACCTGGAGCAGTTGGTCAAAGAAGAATAGTCTAAAATTCTAGCAGAGCACTGCAAGAATCTCATTGATGGATACCGGGAGCGGTTGTTGGCAGTTATATTGTCTGAAGGTTGTGCTACCAAGTATTAGGCTGAGGGTGCCAATACTTTTGTCCGTCCCATTTTTGGAGTTTTGTGTAAAATGATAATGATTTTTTTTCTCCCATTCTCTTTTTTTGTTTTTCATTGCAAGCAAAATAAATATATTACTACCAAAGCATTTGTAATTGCAATCATTTTCTGGGAGAAATTAAGCATTATCTGACAGAATTGCAGGGGTAACAATACTTTTGGCCAGCACTGTAGTACCTGCAAAGAGAAATGCGATATATAATTGAATAAAAAAAGGTATATATTTTTTTATTTGGTGAAAATAAATCCGAACACAATATTTTTGAACCGTTTATTCCAAACACAGGAGTCATCTCTTGGTCTTATGTTTGTCAGCTATTGCAGTGTTCATCTTCAAATGAAAACAAATGGTCTAAAAATGTTACAGCATAGACAGGCTGTCCCAATATGGGTGATCCTCATAAGTACGGTGTGTTGTCTGTTAGTCAACTCTCAAGTAAAGAAAAAAAAAAACTTTTTAAATGAAAAATATTGTTATTTCTACACTTGAAACCAGAGAAGCAAAAACAACTGGATTTTAATAGCTTAATAAGGGTGATGTGATTTGAATCTTATCTCACAGTGATGGATGTTTTCTTGATGGTCTGATTGAACTTATGGTTTCACTTTTGCTCAACTATCAGAAAACACACTCACTTATTTGGTCTTTCTAGCGATCAGGTCTGTAAGAGGCATCGTAGCTTGAAAAAGGCACTGCACTGTGAGTTCCACATACTGTATCAAAAATAAGGCTAAATCACTAAAAACCTCTTTGAGGATCTCTGTATGATATATTTTCTCTTTAAATGCCATTGTACATGATTTAAAAAAGGGCGGATGCCCCCCCTCTTGGAAGGCAAAACCAAACAGACACTGTAGGATTGTATCCCTGAGGCGCCGGACAACCTTTGCCAAGTATAAAAATATCTCACAATAAACCATACATGAGAACAAAAATACACAAACATCAATAAACTATTAAATATTATAAAATAGATTTCATAAGCGTTGAAGGGGCAAAAGGAAATATCTTTTGGTTTTATGAAAGACAGCTTCCTCTGTGGAGAAAAAAAGATTGTGCTGTACACTTCTTGGGCTTGAATGTTGGCTAAAGTTCCAAGTGTTGCAGCTGCCTGAGGCCTCGCTCCTTTAATCACCGGGAAGTCTCCGCTGGCCTGTATGGGTCCAATGCAGATAAAAACCATAAAAAAAAAAGGCCTTCTGAGGTCTCAGACGAGGCAGTTTAGCCTTTCACCCCCTCGCTTCCGTCAGTACGCTCCAGCTGACAGGCATAGGGGGGGAAAAAAAACACTCCTACAGATGGGGTAAAACTTATGATACCCAAAGGAGAAGGCTGACCTCAGAGGGCTTTCAAGTCTGCAGTACCCCCTTGCTGGTTGACAGGTGCGAGCCATCCTAAGTCTTGTTCAAGTAAATGTTTCATCCGAAACGGTCGTCAGTAATACCGATTGAGACTTCTTGTTCCAGGGACGTCGGGCTGCCCGTTCATCCAGATCTCTCTAATGATCCGTTCCCGCTCCTCAAGCCTCTGCGCTCGCTCTAACTCTTCCGCCGACGTGAACACATTCATGTTGAGTGTGCGCTCGAACCTCCGGTGCCGTCGTGCCGAAAGGTCCGAGTTGGCGTCCCAGTCTGAGTCGGAGTCGCTGGAGTCCGACGACGAATCGGCGGGGCGCGCGCGTTTCTTGGCGGTGGGCTGCCGTCGGGGTTGACAGTCGGTGCGACAGGAGATCTGGACCACCAGTGCGAAGAGGGTGAGGAAGAGGCCCAGACAGACGCCACAGACAAAGAAGAGCGCCGCCCTCTCTGGGTGGTCTGGTGTAGAGCGGAAAGATAATGACCACATATGTGAGTGATATATGACAGCTACTGCAATAATTGCTTGCTTTTGTTTCATATCAAATATTGTACTCTCTGGTTCACTAGACCTATAGCTCTTATACTCTCTTGACTATTTACTAAAATTACAAACTTCAATGATTAATTCTTTTCTTGACAAAATTTTTAGACAATAATAATCAAATGCGTTCCTACTTGAAACATATGTGTAGGCTGCCAGTGCGTTGCTAATGAGGGACATGCTGGCATTGGAGTTGATAATGGGATTCATCTCCGGGGGCCTCGGAGTCTCGCCTCCCCCTCTTCCGACCTCTGGATATTTCTCCTGGTTGGAGCTGGTCTCCCTGATGCGCTTCCGGTCTGGAATGGCAAGAAATTACAGGAAAGTGAGTCAAAGAACGGTTGAACATAAGATAACGGAGAGGTTCAGGATGTTGGCCTTAGGTATTCAGACTTCAATCTGGTCTTGAAACTGATGAGACACTTTATGTTTCAGCCATCGCATAAACACATGTGGCGTCAGATCATGATGGCATGCATCAATTGGGTCATTTACAGTAAAGCAAGTGAAATGTGTCATAGCGGTTGAGTCATTCAACAGCATCTGAGTGGGTGTTTTATTCATTTTCTTCTGAGACGATGCATTAAACACATGTTCTTTCTTGTGATCGACAAGATAGCACGGCACTAAGGCAGCAAAATTCTGCCTGACTCAGGCCATTGAGACTAGATAACCACTCAGGGAAAGTCTAAACAATGTTTTTTACACAAGCTTCTATTATAAAGCCGCCTCGGCAAATGTTGCATCTGAAGCACAAGGGTAGATTTGCCATGTATTCTCCTTTGCGTTACAGAGTAGATTGGGCGATTGCAGAACTTCGTCTTATAGATAAAAAAATACAGAATCTATGTGGTGCTAACACAGTTGTTGTGGTTGAGCATTATTTGTTTAAATGTCATACAAACGCAATGTAATTAGAGGTGTGTCAGACTTCTTAACTGATGAACTTCGTTTGGACTTAAATTGCTGGTTGCATGTATAAATGTTTCCACCTGGACCTACAGCTCTGGCGTACATGCCCACTAGCATTACCAAGAATTCACGGTGAAACACATTAAGCCAGCCAGAAAAATAAACAACACAATCTTAACAGGTGAAATGAGTCATTATGGATCATTATCATCTCATTTTGTTGGTAACACTGCAAGAACTATTTCAATGCTCCTCTGAGTTGGAGCCCACTCTAAGTGATTCAGGGCAAGAGGACATGTGTACACCATGGACTAGTCCAAGTAAATCGCAGTGCACTTACCGAATAGATGAAGAGGGAACAACAGACAGTTTACGATTCATTTAATCTAACATGCATGCTTTTGGACAACCTTTACATAAGAAGACCAGAACTGAAATTCAAACAAAGAACTGAGTGTGAGCCAGACCTGAAAACTTTATCTTAGCCTCCAGGCATGTTTTGACAGTTAAGGTTGTCAACCTGTTTACACTACTCAACTGAATTTTATTTGAGACACAGCCGGAACCATGTGCTGTACCTTCCGCACTATGCTAACCACCAGAGGTGGGTAGAAAAGCCAAAAACTATACTCAAGTAAGAGTAGCGTTACTTTCAGATAATATCACTCAAGTAAAAGTAGTCATCCAAAAATTTATTCAAGAACGAGTAAAAAAGTATTCCTTGAAAACAATACTCAAGTAATAAGTAACATTGTACGTAACTGCCTACAATATGATTTTTTTTGTTAAATAATGGTATATTGTTTTCTCAGCACAAAGTCATCTACAGTATATTAACTGTTATTATTATACTGTACTATAACCTGTTACATACCATATTAGGCGAAAAGACACATAAATCGTCGAATTCAGACCAGAAAACCACTTGAAACAACATCCATACTTTAGTCATAAAACATTAGAAACCATTTAATCTTATTTGTGCCCTATTGAGGTGACCATGTCAACCATTAGTGTATTATATAATAATAGTATTTTGCACTGCTTTTTGGAATCGTTTAGATCCCCCCCAACCCTCTTTATGCATTGTCGAGTGATAAAAATTTGACTGGAATTAAATATAATTTTCTTGTGGATAAAAAAAACAAAAACAAAAAAAATGTCCAAAGAGAAAGAGCGCCCTCTAGTGTTGTTGTTACCTTTGATCGGTATAGTGGAGCATGTATTGCGACGTCTCATTGGTGAAAAAGAGAGCCTCGGTCAGCATCTCTGGCGAAAATAAAGTCAATATGTAGAATAAAGAGGAAACATTAAACGCCTCTATAGTGTGGCCCAAAGTAGAGTAGTGAGAGTAATGTTTCTTCTTCACACATCTACTCAAGTAAAACTAAAACGTATTGCACTGTAAAACTACTCTAAGAAGTACATTTTTCTCAAAAAGTTATTCAAGTAAATGTAATGCATTACTACCCACCTCTGCTAACTACCTATTCGACAGCAGCTGTTGCCTTCACTCCAAAGACAAAAGATGTGATCAGGAATGTAGACTTTAATGTCAACGTGTCACATTCCACCCCTATGTCTGAATGTTACAAAATTCATCCTGCATTACTCAAATAAACACGAAAACTCGTTTTTCCAGATGAGCTGGAAAGTTGGGAAGAACTTCCAAGGAAGTCAAGGCCTTTTGAGCATGAGGAATTGTCATCACCGTTGCATACATCCTCTGTCCTTTTCATTTGTTCATATACCATCCTCATCATTGCTAATTGGTGTTCTAATGCAGATACAGGCTGCCTTCCGTGATAAATACTAAATTTGTTTGTAGTCCTATTGTTCCCTTTATTCCAATTACCATGTGTCTGTCCACTCTTCATAGGGTTGGATGATTGATTTTGGCTGTGGTCACATACAGTGGGGCAAATAAGTATTTAGTCAACCACCAATTGTGCAAGTTCTCCTACTTGAAAAGATGAGAGAAGCCTGTAATTGTCAACATGGGTAAACCTCAACCATGAGAGACAGAATGTGGATAAAACCAGAAAATCACATTGTTTGATTTTTAAAGAATTATCTCCAAATTACAGTGGAAAATAAGTATTTGGTCACCTACAAACAAGCAAGATTTCTTGCTGTCAAAGAGGTCTAACTTCTTCTAACGAAGTCTAACGAGGCTCCACTCATTACCTGTATTAATGGCACCTGTTTTAACTCATTATCGGTATAAAAGACACCTCTCCACAACCTCAGTCAGTCACACTCCAAACTCCACTATGGCCAAGACCAAAGAGCTGTTGAAGGACACCAGAGACAAAATTGTAGACCTGCACCAGGCTGGGAAGACTGAATCTGCAATAGGTAAAACGCTTGGCGTAAAGAAATCAACTGTGGGAGCAATTATTAGTAAATGGAAGACATACAAGACCACTGATAATCTCCCTCGATCTGGGGCTCCATGCAAGATCTCACCCCGTGGCGTCAAAATGATAACAAGAACAGTGAGCAAAAATCCCAGAACCACACGGGGGGACCTAGTGAATGACCTACAGAGAGCTGGGACCACAGTAAATAAGGCTACTATCAGTAACACAATGCGCCGCCAGGGACTCAAATCCTGCACTGTCAGACGTGTCCCACTGCTGAAGAAAGTACACATCCAGGCCCGTATGCGATTCGCTAGAGAGCATTTGGAGGATCCAGAAGAGGACTGGGAGAATGTGGTATGGTCAGATGAAACCAAAATAGAATTTTTGGGTAGAAACACAGGTTTTTGTTTTTGGAGGAGAAAGAATACTGAATTGCATCCGAAGAACACCATACCCAATGTGAAGCATGGGGGTGGGAATATCATGCTTTGGGGCTGTTTTTCTGCAAAGGGACCAGGACAATTGATCTGTGTTGAGGAAAGAATGAATGGGGCCATGTATTGAGAGATCTTGAGTGGAAAATCTCCTTCCATCAGCAAGGGCATTGAAGATGAGACCTGGCTGGGTCTGTCAGCATGACAATGATCCCAAACACACAGCCAGGGCAACAAAGGAGTGGCTTCGTGAGAAGCATTTCAAGGTCCTGGAGTGGCCTAGCCAGTCTCCAGCTCTCAACCCCATAGAAAATCTGTGGAGGGAGTTCAAAGTCTGTGTTGCCCAACAACAGCCCCAAAACATCACTGCTGTAGAGGAGATCTGCATGGAGGAACGGGCCAAAATACCAGCAATAGTGTGTGAAAAGCTTGTGAAGAGTTACAGAAAACGTTTGGCCTCCGTTATTGCCAACAAAGGGTACATAAAGTATTGAGATGAACTTTTGGTATTGACCAAATACTTATTTTCCACCATGATTTTCAAAAAATGTTTTAAAAATCAAACAATGTGATTTTCTGGGTTATTTTTTCCACATTCTGTCTCTCATGGTCGAGGTTTACCCATGTTGACAATTACAGGCCTCTCTAATATTTTCAAGTGGGAGAACTTGCACAATTAGTGGTTGACTAAATACTTATTTGCCCCACTCTATATGTATAAATGCATCCATTACCTTAGGCTAGGCTCATACCGCAGGTCTTAATGCACAAATCAGACTTTTTTGTGTTTTTCCGACTCAAGTAAGGCATTCACTTGATGGGCTGATCGGCGGAAGTCGCATAAAAGTGGACCATTTCAAATCCGAACTAGGTCACTTTCGTATGTGGTTAAAATCCGATCTGGGCCACATTTATCCAGAATATGGTTGCGGTCTGAACTATCAAGTGCCCCAAACTGGAATTCATGCAGGAATTACATCAGCAAAGAGCGAAAGAGACAGGACACTATGGTAGTGCTGCAGCTGTGCATTAGCGTTAGCGCCTAGCTTGCCTTGAACACGACTTTTGGGGAAGAAGCGGGCTTGACAACAGTCATAAGAAACATAAAATGGGTTCAGAGTAAGCCTGAGAACGCTCGGTTTTCTCTGTGCTCCTAATGAGCAATATTTTAAGATTACTTACGAGGCGAGTGTCAGGCAAACTGTCCGTATGTGTGTGTGTGTCATGCACGGACAGTGCGTGTATGCTACCGGTCCATATAAACTTTGAATATAAGACTGAACGGGGTTTATTTTATGTCTGTTATTTGTGTCCTCTTTTTGGAAATCAAAATATGATCACCTTTGAATGACTTTGAGTCTCAGCTTGCCACCTTTCAGAAATAAAAAAATCCAATTATTTTTCCATATTCAAAAAAAAAAAAAAAAAAAGGCACACCCCCAAAACTTTTAAAATGCATAGAAATGTATTTATGCACGTATATTCCGTATTGGTTCAAAACGGAACGCAAATTTTAATTCCCAATTCGGAATGATTCCTTATTTCAAGGGACGGGTGGCAAGCCCAGTTTAGCCAGCATGTGTGGTTATTTGTCTTGATGCTCTTGCACATGCGGGTCAGTTTGCTCAGCGCATCTTGGACTGCAAATTAGTGTGCATGCTTGACACTGGAACAGGCTCAATGGACAAAAGCAGTCTGAACGGGCACTCCAAAAAAACATATATGACAAAAAATCGGAATATTGCTTTAAGACCTGCAGTATGAACTTAGCCTTAGATTATTTTTAGGCCGTTCGTCGTATGTGGACCTACAAGAATACACATAGAAACAGTTGGATCTCTGTGACTCAAATATACATACATTTTCTGCTTTGAGACCTCAATATTATTCCTCTTAAAGCCTGATGGGGCCTAAGACTGTTTAGTGTTAACCCCTCTCCATGGGGGGGGCTACGAGTGCCTAATTGTAAGTGTATGTGCACTTTTACTCACCTGAAACAGTGTTTGGGCGTTTAACCGAGGTCCCCTCAGGAGGGCTGTCTCCCACTATGTTGGGGTCATGGGCGCTGGGTGGTGGGGAGTAGGCTGGTGGTATGGAGCTTTGATCTTGGAGCAACTTCTTTGGGACTTTAGGGAGATGGATGCCCATGCATGACAATGAAGAAGAAGACACAAGTGAACAATTATAATGATTGATAATCATAATCATTTATAATATCAATAGCAAGGGTTGTGTTAAGGCATATTTTTCATTCAATACTGCTGAGCCCAGTGTTTAAGACACAGGAAAAGGGTGTATAAATGTGACTGGCAGTGATTGGTGTCTGACAAGGTACTAAATGGAATAACTTATTTTGTAGAATGGAAAAGTCATTTGAAAGAGATGTGTCAGGATGAGTAGGTATTATACTGAGGTGAAGAGCCACCCTAAATATTATTAGTTGTTGTTCTCTTGTAGGTACACCATCCCGACTGAGAAATCCAGCATATGTTGCTTTCTGTATCCGCATAACCAGTACCAAAACACAATGAATCCAGCATAGTTCTGCTGGATTTTTTGTGCTTTTGTTCTGGTCTTGCTATTTCAGAACCCACCATCTGCTGTATTTCTTAGCAGGGATGTAGTATGTAAAAGAGCAGCAGAGTGTTCATATGGAAGAAGTTACATTGATGAACTCAATATATTTAGCTTTTACCCAAAGCAACCATAATAACTGACATCTGCTAATTCTTTTGCAGATTTTTGCACACTTATGCTTTCCCCAAAGCAGAACGGATTATTTGAGCGGAGGAATAACAATGTGTGACTCATGCAATTCCTGCTTGACTAACAGATCCATTGAGTTACGATGAAATTGCTGATTCACTTTCTTAAAAAACAAAAAAATTCCAAGCATCGTGATTCATAATCTCTGGTCTTGAATCAGTTGGTATAGATTGCCAAAACAACGACAAACGTGTTCTATTTAAAGAATCTGCTGTGATTCACACAACATCTTTGACCTTGCACTGTTTCCCAAAACCTATGCCCCTCCCTTCATACTCCCCATAAACCTCACAGTGTCCTGTGAGCGAGTCAGGGAGTCTACACTCTTTCCCCCATTGCAAACCCACGATGTAGTGCGTCACACATTCCTGCCCCTGCTCTAATGTGGATTTGGTGGACTGAGCTACAGCTCAGTCTGTATGATTGTGCGCCCTGTCAGATCAGTGGTGAATTACACCTCTGCCGTATCAGTGTCACTTGGGAGCAATGGTCAATGTAGACAAATCAGCTGTTTCCTGACATCAATTGCTGTAATAGTTAAGAATGTGTGCATGGGTAATATTAAAAAAACAAAAAGAATCATGTACGTCATTGTCAAAAACTGCTTGCAATGTGAGAGAACATGAAAAACATTCCCTGGGGAGTTTGCAAGTGAGACTTTTAATCCATCTTGAGAGTAAACTTGGAACATTCAGCCACTAGATGAGCTGCTAAGTGAAATGTTTCCATAAATGTGAACAAAGAAAAACAGCCTAAATCCAACTATCACACAAATGTACAAAATAGTTATTATCTATTGAATAAAAAAAAACAGCAGCAAAGAAGACTTCATTTTTTTTCCATATAAAAAGTCTGAGAATGTGACGCCAAAACAATAATTGGCATGCACATCTGTTTTCTTTCAGCTTTGAGAATTATAAATTTCATATCAATTTCTGCATTTTACTCATCTCCGGTGGCTAAACCACACAATATGCCACTTAAATTGTTTATCAAATCCAAAAATCTGATACCCCAATTCATTCAAAATTGCTTAGTGCCAACTAAATCAACAAGCACCCCGTAAGTGGAGGTGAGAAAGCCAGCATTCCTCATCAGTCTGGCACGCTAATCACAGCTCTAAAAGCAACCCCTCCAACCCCTATTCCTTTGCTACCACGATGCAAACATCTCCTACTCTACACCTTGATTACAGCTTTCTGATTGGCTCTAATTTGCTGCATATGTGGCCCAAGGTCACAGCTATGAGATGCCATAGCGTGACACACATGCACCCATATCCAGTAAATTTTTAAACAACCGCAAAAGGGGTTTTGTCAATTCTTCACGATCCTCACTTCCATTTGTCTCAATGGCCCTATTGTTTTTTGTCCGGTCAAAAAAATAGCAATTTTGTCAAATCTGAAAACCTTATGACGCAATTGTTGCAGAGCATACTTTCATGGGTTAAGCAGTAAAAATATTGCAAGACAAGAGTGCACAGAAGCCAAAGAAAGTCTATAAATTACAGTGGAACATCTGAAATTGTGAGGAAAATCCCTGCTGTTAATAATAAAACATTAAAGAAACACATGTCATCTCATGATAAAAATCATCACCACCAACCTAGTATGTTGACATAATATGACTTGGTGTAAAATGGCCTTTAAGAACAGATGCTTTCTGCAGGTGGGGGAATTTAAACTTTACATAGAAGGCGATCACACTTTAATCTTACAAGTAGTTTGGTGCAATGAGCATTTCAGTATGGTATTTGTACAGTATGTATATCAAATAGGGCTGGGTGTTATGGTCTTAAGTACTTATCACGGTAAATTGAGCAGATTTACCTCGAAAACGATAATTGACGATAAATTCTCCTAAGCGGACTGTTATAGAATTTGAAAATCTGAATCAATGCATGAAATACAGAAGAACAGTTTCTCGTTGATTTATTTACCAGTTTTCAAATGAACATTTAACAATTTTACCTATAGTGTAAACATTAAGTATATAAATATCTTGAGAACAATAAGCAAACAAGTATGAACATTTATAACAGCGTGTATGACTTGTACAATGTACAACATTATAAATATCAATATGGCCACTGTGCAAAAATATCACTGTAACACAAATGACTTACAGCAAGAGGGGCTTTAACAGTACACTTCAAACAGGACCGTGTATCAGACAACTTATTGTTAATGGCTGCTGTGACATGATTACTCAACACAAATGTTTACTTCAAGGTTTCAGATTTTTTTTTTTTTTTTCCCCAGAGCATTTTCTGAAGTACACGCACGCACACATGCAGCCCCCACACACACATTAAGCTATACTCGTCTAACCCTTATGCCAATGAAACATTTAAGATTTTATAATGACAGTAATGACGCAGAATAAGACAAGCACATGCAAAAAAAAAAATATATCTGTGGCCATTAAACGGTCATATTATAGGCTTCTCTGTTGGATTATAATTTATGCTGAATGCTGTACCATCATAACAGCTATCAGAGAAATCACACGCACACAAACCGATTGCTATATGCAGTCTGTGCCAAATCCACTCATTAAGTTCAGCCGCTTTGAAAAGGTTAGAGCCGCTGTCCCAGGTTGTTATGGCGACTTTGTCTTTCTGAATCCAAAATTTTTCCAGACGTCGAGTTCTTTCATGGCACCAAAACCACACTATGAGAGTCGACAAACGCTATACTTGAAATGCCTGTGGCCTGGCTACCAGACAGGCATCACGTTCCCTTATAGCGTTAGCCGCTAGCGTTAGCGTACTGGGCTTCTGTTTGTTTAATTTCCTGATAGCCATGTGACTTTACATGTAAGCACACAGGCTCCTTTTTTTAATGAGCATAGCCAAACAATACATATACAAAGCAGGCTGAAAAGCCTTTATTTTTTCGTTTGATTTAAAAGACGAATTTCCCGACATGGTCAAAACTACGTCGGTCATCGTGAACCATCTCTGTAACGGTAAATTTTCGGTAAACTGCCCGGCTCTGATATCAAATTGGCCTTTTCCCAAACAAAGCTTGTTTTCATGTGTTTTACAGCTGCATAACATCAAGATAGAAAATATAGAAATGATGGCTGTTGTCCAATACCTTTGAATAACTCAACTTGGTTGAGCTTTTTCATGTTGTTATGTCACATTATTTATGTTGCTGACACAGCTACTGTGTTGGCTAAACAAGATCAAGGATAACTCTTCTAAAACAGTGTTATACAATGCTTCCTAAGATTTACTGAGCTGCGGCATATATTTTACATTCGAAGAACTTCATTGCACACCATCAGTCGATGCGCACTTTAGCTACTAAAATAATGGTCTCATCCCGATTTACTACCAGATTTACTTAACATGCATATACCGTGTTGTGCTGCCTGCTGGATAGACAACACCAGCTTGTTTTCCAGTAAATAACACACCTGATGATCTCTGACAGAATCGTCCCACTTGGTGGCAAGAGGTTTGAATGGCCACTGGGCGCGAAGATACTAGGGGGGAAAAGAGTTTTCATAACAATAGCCTGGGTTTACATTGGCAGGGCTAAGCTTTGTTTTCACTATGGCTCTCCCCCAGCGCCAAAGTGTGTGTATGTGGCCCATGTGCTGACCAGTGCAGTTGGGACAAAGCCCTTGTAAGCCAGTGGGGATATAGTGAAATATTAAACCATGCTAAATCCAAAATGAAATCAGACGTGAGCCAACAAATTAAACACACTTTAGCCTGGATGAATACCCTAAGCGAGTAGTGATATTTAGCGTTTTATTGATGTACATATTGTAGATGGTGAACAACAGGATTTTCCATTACGTACAGGTACCGTATATTAAAAGTAACCAGATTTTTCAACCTTCATAGCTTTCTCTGCTATGTACAGTGTTGGGCACGTTACTTTAAAAAAGCAATTAGTTATAGTTACTCACTACTTCTTCCAAAAAGTAACTGAGTTAGTAACTGAATTACTGTATAGTAAAAGTAACTAGTTAGCAGGGAAAGTAATTATTTCAGTTACTTTAAAAAGTTGTTGTATGTCAAAGAATTTGAAATGTTCTGAGCAGTATTCGAGTCAGTTGAATAGAGAAGAACAGACAGGTAGTTGTGTTATAGAACCTTGTAATATTTATTGCACCTCACCAGCAACAGATTTATCCTACCCTTGAAGTGCAACAAAAATAAACAGTAAACAATATAATAAAATAACAATCAGCAGTAAACAATATAAAGTGAGTTTAATCAATTAAATTAACTCTCACAACCTGAGACAACTGGTCAAGTAGACATAGCCTACTGTACTTCAAGTATTTTGACTTGAAATAGTGTTTATATCTCCACCTCGTAAAGGACAAATTTTCCTCTGAATGCTTTGCCGTCATATCCCTCTGCATCTGTTTTGCGTGTGTGTGTTTGCCGCACGCGCTGTTCCGGTTTGTGTGTGAAAACACCGGCTCTGATTGGCTTACCATGACACATGACTCTAACCCTCAGCCAATCACAATCACTTCCATCGCATCTATCCAGGTGGTGCATTCAGGTAGCCGTGTCCCCCTACTCCTCCCGTCACCCTCAAAGCGTCTGCAGTCCTCAAGATGGAAGCAGCATTTTTGCTGGCTGACAGTGGGGGATGGGAACGAGGCTAGCATTCATGAGTAGCACAAACAGAAACGTTAGCAAGCTTTGGAAAGCATTGTCTAATTGAATGAGCAGGGCCAAACAGCCTGAGTCATAAGAAGTGTGTGCTGAAATATTCCGAGGCACCCTAAAGTGCACACGGCGCCAATATTGTTTTACTCACATGATGCGGGAGTGAGTTAGAGACACGGTCTGCCGAGAGCCGTACGTTTGTGTTAATTTTGAAGTTATATGTGCTATTAAAGAAACAGAGTGCCAGCACGTCCTGTGTGGTATATCTTTGCTAAGAAAAAGCACAAAACGCGTGCGCTATTCTCGAACCTGAACGCACCCCAAGTCTTGGATGACAAATAAACAGCAGAGTAGACTCGCTACGGCTGGTAGTTTCTTTAATTTATTCAGAGTAAGTAACGCACCGCTTTTGACCATCAGTAATGGTAACGGCGTTGTAACTGCGGGAAAAAAAAAAGTTAGATTACCCCGTTATTAAAAAAAATAACGCCGTTACATAACGGCGCTATTCCCAACACTGGTTATGTATTGCTACATTCACAATACATTCAAGTTATATGCTCTCATCATTGTACTTTCTTTCACGCCCTTGTAATTTGAAGTCAAAGTCGTTTCCATAAAAAGTGCATTCAGCTAATGTTGTTAGTATATCAATGAAATATCAAGTTTCAATCCGCAGGCAGTTCTTACCTAAACTATAATTGTTAAAGTGCAACTGCGGAGACACACATGCACACAAACTGTACACATCACCATTTATGTATACATATACATACTGATTCTAAACATTTCAAATAGCTCATGACATTTTTGTAGATCATGATTTCAGTTAAAAAGAGCCAGAGTGAGGGTGTCCCCTTAAATCATTTGACTTCAAAACCCCCATTGGAAGCTTCCTAACAATAACCAGCTGACAGAGGCACTTTTGTGAGCACAAGATGGCATGAATTTGATAACATAAACAAAATAGAGTATTGTTTAGTGGAGGATAGCATCACAAAATGACCTCATCCAAGAAGAGGCATAAACATCACATTGTGGATGTATGACTTTTGACATCACTAAACCAAATAGACTGAAAGTATGCCTGTCAGGGGCATGATTAACACACTTATTTCATTCTCGTCTTGCCACACAGAATACACTGTCTGTTCCATTCACTCTTGAGAGAACAAACTACTTCATTGTAATTTGTTCATATTCATGTGTATGAGCATGCATACTGTAACATAAGTGAAACGTACAGCCAGAGAATAATAGTTTTGAAAATTGACGCCAACTCACTACGTTTTTAAAGTGCTTCTAATTTCTTAGCATTTTTGTCAAGAGCCATACATCAAAAGCAATCAATATCCATTTTTTATGTGGCCTTGGAAACATTGCTTCGTCTACACCAGCCCACAGAAATGGCATAATATATGCTTGCAAAGTCGGAGCTAGCAGCTACAGAACATCTCATAATACGGTTATAAAAACATCCACAGACACCGAATGTTAATGTACAGTTAGAGGAAATTCAATATTGAAAAAGCCACAATTAGAATGTTCCATGCTGGAAAGCTGCCATCAGCTAAGGCCCTTAATTCACCCAGAAGACTCAGCAGGAAATGATCTGAGGCTGTTGGCAGGAGGCTGGCTATGCTAGGAAGTTATTGACAGTGATTATTTGTAAACGCATGAATGCGAACTCACCAAAACCTCAAGCAAAAAAAAAAAAAAAAAAAAGTTAAAGAGGATGAGACAAATAAGTACATTTGAAGCCAATCCCTGTTCTACCCCTTGGCCAATATTTTACCCCTTAGCCACAGGTTTTGAATTATTAGACAGCTAAGTTACATGGAAAAGCTATGTTAGCTACTGCAGAATTGCTAGTAATGTCACTGACACTTTGATCTAAAATATTTGGATTAAAAAGGAGTACATTCACACCATCGTTTGACATCGGTTTACTTTATGGAAAAATATCTAAGGCCAGTGTAATAAAAATCAATAACTATCGGATGCATTTTCCTTTAGAGGGACACCACAAGACAACCATCTTCTCCAACAGTACACTAGAAGGCTCAAAAGCCACAAACCCAGTGCCAAAAAGAAAACTGACATGAAATGCAATTTGAGAAATCCACTTAAAAGAAATGGAAAGAAAACAAAAATTATATGAGGAGACTGTCAAAAACGTGTTTTTACAGCTTAATAATAAAATAAATAAAATTATGCCTTATTTAGTAGTTAAAATCACCACCCAATGTTGATAGACTCATAACTCCAATGCACACAAATAAAAAGACACCATGCGCTTAAGATTAAATAGCTCTCAATTTACAATGGGCATTAGGCCGCTTCCAGAAAACTCAGCTATTTTTGAATCACTCCCTAAACAACACACAAACAGTTGGCTTCATTAATTGGATGCAGACAGAAATAGTCGTACTTTTGGCAGCGTGCGCTCATAACAATGAGTGACAAAACCACTCAGCTGTGAAGCTACTTCACAACGACACACAGGCTACAATACTACTGAATTTTCTTTCAAACTACATTGGTTCTGGTATTAAAAACAATCATTAAAATAAGGTAGTAGTGAACTCAAATCAAATCAAAATTTATCGTCCCATTGCTGTACATACAACTGTAGTGCAGACCAGATGAAATTGTATTTCTCATGGGAGCCATATAAACATAAGCAGCACGATTAAGACACACTCACACATGTCTTTAACCCCACCATTCCCATCCAGTCACACAAAATTTGACCAACTGTACTGTTCAGGTTCTGTAACTCTGTCTTGCTGCTACAATTTTAATATTGTCCTTCGTACTAATGTCAGAAGGTAAATTTAAGTTGTGTATCGATTTGATTGTAAACAAATTACATTTGGGAGTTCATTGAGATCATCACTATTTATGTATCGATCATTTTGTAGCAAATACAGTGGGGCAAATAAGTATTTAGTCAACCACGAATTGTGCAAGTTCTCCCACGTGAAAATATTAGAGAGGCCCGTAATTGTCAACATGGGTAAACCTCAACAATGAGAGAAAGAATGTGGAATATAAACCCAGAAAATCACATTGTTTGATTTTTAAAGAATTTATTTGCAAATCGTGCTGGAAAATAAGTATTTGGTCAATACCAAAAGTTCATCTCAATACTTTGTTATGTACCCTTTGTTGGCAATAACGGAGGCCAAACGTCTGTAACTCTTCACAAGCTTTTCACACACTGTTGCTGGTATTTTGGCCCATTCCTCCATGCAGATCTCCTCTAGAACAGTGATGTTTTGGGGCTGTCGTCGGGCAACACGGACTTTCTACTCCCTCCACAGATTTTCTATGGGGTTGAGATCTGGAGACTGGGTAGGCCACTCCAGGACCTTGAAATGCTTCTTACGAAGCCACTCCTTTGTTGCCCTGACTGTGTGTTTGGGATCATTGTCATGCTGAAAGACCCAGCCACGTCTCATCTTCAATGCCCTTGCTGGTGGAAGGAGATTTTCACTCAAAATCTCTCGATACTTGGCCCCATTCATTCTTTCCTTAACACAGATCAGTCGTCCAGGTCCCTTTGCAGACAAACCGCCCCAAAGCATGATGTTTCCACCCTCATGCATCACAGTGGGTATGGTGTTCTTCAGATGCAATTCAGTGTTCTTTCTCCTCTAAACACGAGAACCTGTGTTTCTACCAAAAAGTTCTATTTTGGTTTCATCTGACCATAACACATTCTCCCAGTCCTCTTCTGGATCATCCAAATGCTCTCTAGCAAACCGCAGACAGGCCTGGACGTGTACTTTCTTCAGTAGGGGGACACGTCTGGCAGTGCAGGATTTGAGTCCCTGGTGGCGCATTGTGTTACTGATAGTAGCTTTTGTTACTGCGGTCCCAGCTCTCTGTAGGTCATTCACTAGGTCCCCTCGTGTGGTTCTGGGATTTTTGCTCTCCGTTCTTGTTATCATTTTGACACCACGGGGTGAGATCTTGCATGAAGCCCCAGATCGAGGATGATTATCAGTGGTCTTGTATGTCTTCGATTTTCTAATAATTGCTCCCACAGTTGATTTCTTTGCACCAAGCGTTTAACCTATTGCAGATTCAGTCTTCCCAGCCTGGTGCAGGTCTACAATTTTGTCTCTGGTGTCCTTCAACAGCTCCTTGGTCTTGGCCATAGTGGAGTTTGGAGTGTGACTGACTGAGCTTGTGGACAGGTGTCTTTTATACCGATAATGAGTTAAAACAGGTGCCATTACAACTGGTAACGAGTGGAGCCTCGTTAGACCTCGTTAGAAGAAGTTGGACCTCTTTGACAGCCAGAAATCTTGCTTGTTTGTAGGTGACCAAATACTTATTTTCCACTCTAATTTGGAAATAAATTCTTTAAAAATCAAACAATGTGATTTTCTGTTTTTTTTCTCCACATTCTGTCTCTCATGGTTGAGGTTTACCCATGTTGACAATTACAGGCCTTTCTAATCTTTTCAAGTAGGAGAACTTGCACAATTGGTGGTTCACTAAATACTTATTTGCCCCACTGTATGTTTATTGGTACGCCACAAGATTTTTCCAATGTCAAATTCTGAATTGAGTTTTGGAACCTAGGCTATGGATATCATGGGTTAAACTCCAGTAGAGAGGTATTTAAGAAGACTTTCAGAAGTTCTGATTGACTTTTGTGGAGGATAAAGGACGAGGGCAAAACTGTCTCCTTAAACAACATCTAGAGTTGTGTCACACCTGTTTTTGAAATCATTTTCAGGTGTGGATTTACAATGCTCAGTACACCATTAAACTTGAGCGTGGATGCCAAACTGAAGTCAGGAAATTGGCATCAAAGAGCCTTTAGATGCTTAAGAGAAATGGCAAACATGTTTTTAGAGGATGAGATGTAAAGAACAGTAGTGATGGCAATGATATCAGCAACAATATGGGTAACATTTGGTACAAGCAACATCTAACATACAAACAGTGGAAGCTCACCCAAAGTAGTTCCTAAAAAATCTTAGCATGGGATTGTCCAAAATGTCTTATAAAGATATGGAATTACCAATTTACAATGAAGACGAGTCCATCATTTGTACTGTGATGCTTGTTAAACTGAAAGAAGGATAAAGAGAGAAAACCTGCAACACTAAAAACTTATTAATAGCAGAATTTCCTGATAACCCAAGTACATGATAAACATAGATTAGTGATGGTGTTGAGCCAAGCGTCTGACAAAATTTCCATGACCCCATATCATTATTTACACAAACAACTTAGTGAACCATTTTTTCCCTTAAACTTTGACACTGCAAGCTCTCTACTCCAAAATTGGCTTATTGGCTCCACACAGGTGAAACGAACCGACTGTCCAAGTCAGCTCAGCTTGGTCATTATCTAACATTTCCAATGGGTTAACAAGGATGTGACCAATGCTGATTCATCAAACTGTGCCGCCCGTCTAAACTCACTCCTCCATATCAGACTCATGAGGTAATGCATTGGATGCTGCTGAGGCCATCAAATAGCAGTATCTTGTGAAAACAGTTATTCGTTGTGCCAAGAGAGGAGGGAATGGTAGGTTATTTTAATGGCTTCAGCATGAAAGGCAGGTATAGTCAGTATGCGGTTTCAAGAAAACGACATTCAAATAATTGTTCGACTCTATGAATGCTTCATCGTTACCAGTGATTAGCTTCTGTTTAAACTTTTATGAGTATATGTCGTTTATTTTACTATTAACATATGAAAGTTAAAAAGGGTTACATTTTTTTAAACATTACTAGTACATTTTTTAAAGTTTATTCACAGCAACAGTGTGTCGTTCATCACAGTAGTACATACAGCTACTCCATATAAGATTATCTATTCCCAATTCGTAAATCAGTTGATTTTCTGCTTTGTATTGCGGTCGACTTTGAGATATGCTACCGCTAGACAATAGCAGCAGTGTATGTCACAATAAAAGTGCAGCTCTATCAATGGGGTTGATTAATTTGAGTGAGCAAATAAGGATATACGGGAGATGACTTGGTAACCAAACTGAGATTAACAAACAAAAAAAACACCATGCACAAGTCAAAACATGGAAAAAATCTGGTCATCTAGCTAAATATGTCTCAGTGATAGAGCCAACTTCCCTAGAAGAAGCTAATCAAAAGGCATAGAAGGAAAGATTCCAGATGTCGAAAATTATACCATATTTTTCAGACTATAAGTCGCAGGTTTTATTCATAGTTTGGCTAGGGGTGAGACTTATACTCAGGAGTGACTTATGTGTGAAATTATTAAAACATTACAATATCATTTCACATGTTATTTTGGTGTTTTGGAGTGACACTGATGGTTTGGTAAACTTGTTAGCATGTTCTTTATGCTATAGTTATCTGAATAACTCTTAATAGCTATGGCCACATTTGCGTTCTGCCTTTGGCAATGTGTGTTCAATTGTATTATTGACTTGAGCCAGTTGCGTGGTTGTTTGAACAATGTGCTAATGCTAACGAACGCATGATAACCATTTTTGTCATTGCTGTAATAGCAGTTAATTATCATTCATTTACGTTGATGCGAACCTGTTTGGTATCGAGGACGAAATTGATTTGTGTTATTTTCTATTTTTAGTTTCACTCTTCAAAGGACTGTGTCATAACGACGGCCAAAATAAAGTCAGCAAATTATACGGACGTCCAGCATCGCCATTTGGGAGTTTAGCTCGCTGTATAGCCAGGACCGAGCCGTAGCGTCCTGGTGAGGATAGTATATTCGCATTTCGTAGTTCATGCGCCATGTAACATTATCATACTGTACACTAATTCATCATGTTGTTCTATATTGTATTTTTATATTAAATTGCCTTTCAAGATGACATATCTGTTCTATGTGTTGGATTTTATCAAGTAAATTTCCCCCACAAAATGCGACGTATACTCCGGTGCGACTTATATATTTTTTTCCCCTCTTCGTTGGGCATGTTATGGCTGGTGTGACTTATACTCAGGTGCGACTTATAGTCCGAAAAATATGGTACTTTATTTAAAGATTAATGTCATGGTAAAGTTGTGTTTGTGTCTATCATAAGTAAATTTCTGTGCTTCATTTTCATTATGGCCAATGATGCATCTTTGATCAGATCACTTTTAAACGAAAGTGTAATCCATGAACATTGAATTTTTCATGGAATATATGGAGAGGCAGTTGGAGATAGACAGGTACAATACAACAATATGGAACGATTGTTTAACCACACACGTGCTGAAATCAACAGTCTTTTTGCTGACATTTAATGGCTCATATAGTATTTGTATATAAAATATAATTGCAAAAAAATTGGAAACCCTAGGGATAAATCTTGAGGGACACCACCCAATTTTAAAGCTAATCTGGGACTGCTGTGACTGGTTAGTCAATCATATGGTGTGTTAAAGCCTCCCACCATATCACATTGGCCTTGTCATAAACACCACAGATGCCTGGAATAGATTAACCATTGTTACTAAATAGAGAGGAGACTGCTTCAACTAAACGCTGCAGCATCTGTATCATATTTTTACCCTATGATTTGACGTTGGCCTTCGTTATCATTTTGGTAAAAGCTTAACACTTGTTTGCCGTATCCTTGTCTCCACCCTGTCATTGTTGGATAATTATGCAAGTTTCTAGTCAGAGTCGTAACCAGTCAATGTTCAGTCTGAAGATAATCATGTATGCCTAAATATCACCTACTGTATGAAATATTTGCATTTTTTTTAAACACGCATATAAGATACTAGTAAGAAGGGAAGCATGCTTTCCTTCTCACTGTATGTTGACAGTACAGGGGAGTGTGGTAGGTAATGGTTTGGAGGTCTGGGTTGGTCTGTCATCACCCTTATCATCACGCTGATACATGCCACTTGTACTCATACTTACATAATAAACTCCTTCTTATGTTGAGCTTAAAATTTAGACACTGAGCTGCATGAAATGGATTCTTATTTTTAACTTATCCTGTAAATAACTTTAGGATTTTTTTTGCAGTTTTTTTCAACATCCAATTTATTCCTATTTATAAATTATTTATTCTCCAGGGAAATAGTTGAACTGGAGTTCATCTGGTGAAGGGTCACGCCACTGCAGTCGTTAAAACTTTCTTAATTGTAGAGGCAATGTTAACTATTTCATACAGATGTTAAAGTATGATGTAAGCGGAAATGAATGTGATGTCAGCAATGTTTTTTTTTTTTTTTTTTTACTGAATGTCAGTTATATCCGAAATTGTATGTATTTAGGGTTGTTTAACATCAATGGTCCTTTTATATTATAATAACAAATTTGCAGAGGAGGGTAGAGTAGTCATAATTTTTACTCAAGAGTAGTGTTACTTCTAAATAGTATTTCAAAATTAGACATACAAAAATTTAGTCAAGTACACGTAAAAAAGTATTCGTTGAAAAGAATACTCAAGTACTGAGTAACATTGTAAGTAACTGCTTACAATGCCAGATTTTTTTTTCTCAGCACAACTTCATCTATATGAACTGTTATTATTTTACTGTACTATAACCTATTACATGACCATACCAGGCCAAAAAAGATGACTCAAAAATCATCAAATTCAGACCAGAACAACACTATGAAACATCACTTGTCCAAAGAGCATGAGTGCCCTCTAATGGAGAACAAACACAGTTACTTTGGATTGGTATAATTGAGTCATGGCGTTATTGTTGCAATGTTTCATTGGTGAAACTGAGATGGCCACTGTCGGCATCTCTGGCAAAATAAATTCAGTTTCCGAGGTACTTCTGCTTTCCGTATTTCTGCTCGTGAATTCCGTTTTACACTTTTTTTCCATCCAAAACAACAGTGGAGCTTGAGTGGCATCACTCATCAAATCCCTCAAAAAAGACAATTTGGAAATGCCGCATCCATCTGCCATCATCACTACATGGGACGACAACATGTTCATGAAGGCAGATGTGGAACCAAGCCTGTGCCACCACATGGACCGGGTCTTTATGTAGCCATGTTGCCTCTGGTGTTATGGAAGGAATGTTCTTCCTGTCCCTGCATTTTCATGTGTCCGGTGCTCAGAAAATACTAAGGCTAAAATGTTGCGCATGAAACGAATTGTTGTCTGTGATATTGTTATTACGATGAGGATTGTAATTATGATGATGTTTAATACTATTTAATACAGCTACTTTATTGCTGTGGCTGCAACACAGGCTATCTGCTGCTAGCCTGTTGTTAATAAGTACGTGTAGGATGGCACAATTATGTAAACGCATTAAAGCAAGTGTTAAAAGTTATTTGTTCGTTTGTTTACAGGTGGAAAACGCTGTTAGGCAAGGGAAGACAACTTTATGTGTCTCACAACAACACTTACTGTACATTGATGGACACATATCGAGACTACGTGCGTTCTACTTTGATAATGGAAGGCTCGGCTTATGCTCCACCTTCGTTAATATATTTTAACAAATGGAATCATGTTGTCTAAAAGTTTTATTGCGATCATTATCTGCAATAATAAACAATGGCATACTATTTTTGTTTATATATACATACTTTTTAGTATTTCCTTGTAACAAAATCCGTGTCAGCCCTTCTGCATTCGGCAACTGTAATATTATTTGTAATTTCACCTCATTTTGGTCACTCAAGTGGCCGGCGTATCAATCTCCCGTCAACACAGGCTACACAGGTTGTTAGAATTTTGTCCACAAATGATCAACGAAGTGATAAGAATGAACACAAAATCTTTTAGGTGGATTCCATAGGTTATCCATAACTTATTGTCTGCAGCTGGTTTCGATTTAGGGCGTATGGCGAGGTAGATTCACACTGCCGCACTGTAGCTGGTCACAACATTGCATTTCCAACCATATATATAGGCGCTTTCAGGAGTTCACGCACATCACAGAAAGTCTCGGAGTCATCTACGTTGTGCTGAATCCATTTTTGGAGATTCCTTGGGTTCCTCTGGTTTGATTTTGTAGTTTTTACTTTGTAAACACACTGCTTACGTTAACCGCACTTCATGTTGTTCTGTCTAAACAGGAAGTTCGGAATATAAATTGTCAAAGATGGTGCCGCCCATGTTTCGCTCAGGAAACTTGTCTATAGTATAGCCCAGGGGTTCCCAACCTATTCCACTAAGGCACACTGTGGGTGCAGGATTTCATTCTTACCAAACAAGATGACAACACTTTTTCCCCAATCTGGTGTTTTACAAGTGCAATCAGTTGATTGCAGTCAGGTGTGGCTTGTTTTAGCAGAAGCCTCATTGGTTCAACTGTCTCTGCTGGATCGGCTGGAACAAAAACCAGGACCCACAGTGTGCCTTGAGGACTGGGTTGAAAACCCCTGGATAGCCCAAAGAAGTGGAGTAAGAGTGTTTCTTCACAAATCTACTCCAGTAAAAAGTATTTTGTTGTAAAACTACTCTAAGAAGTACATTTTTCTCAAAAAGTTAAAGTAAATGTAGCGGAGTAAATGTAGCTCATTACTACCCTCCTCTGCTAAATTGCTGCCATTGATAGTCAAAATGGATTTGATGTTTATCACCATCAATGTCAGCATATGAGTTAATGAGCTGAAAAATTAAAGTACCCATAGCAAAGCAAAATTGAAGATGAGATCTTGTTCATGTCTCATTTACATCTCTGAGAAGTGAATAATCAATAATCGAGACCAGAGTGGTTTTCTCAGTTTTCTCAAATCTGTCTCGTGAGAAGTAAGTCTCACAGTGAGCATTACACGAGAAGGGCTTGAGAATAGATCTACGAGCTGGCACGATTTCTTAATATCTCACAGCTGTCTGCTTTCACATTTCACCAAGAGACAACTATGAGATCTTATGTTGATTTCAAATGCATCTTAATTTGATCTCCTTACTTGGACTCACGATCTCAGTCATTTCTCAGTGAAAGATAAGGATGAGCAAAGTATTTTTTTCTTAAACTTGCCTCAAAGCTTGCCAAGCAACCCTATATTGTGTCACTTACAAATATTTCTCAATTTGCTCTCCTTCCAGTCTGCAATTGCTCATTTTCGGTTTTAGAGATTCTTTCCTTGTAAGAAAGAGTAGTGTCTGCTCTGACATGTCCAACCACATCTTAATTCATCTTGTGCCAAAATCTGAATATCATCGGTCAAATAATTAAACGTCTGGTTCAATGTAAAAAATACAGATGTGACCAAAAATTTGGTGCCGAAAACTATCGGCTGCTACAAATGCATTATCGTTTTTTTTTTTTGTTTTAAAACTGAAAGTTTACCACAAAATAATGTGAAGAACCTTAGTCCTCTTGTTTGATGATTATTAATAAATTTGCTTCATCGCTGCTACACGCTCTTTCTGAAGTTGCTTTCCATTGATGTACCGCGTCACATTGAGCACAGTGTATTTGTATGTGGCTCAGTGGTCGAGAAGTCATTCCCCAACCCAGAGGGTGTGAGTTCAATTCTCCCTCCTGATGAATTCATTCAAGTATCCTTGAGCAAGACACTGAACCCCACTTTGCTGCGTCACCAGTAAGTGTAACGGTACATGTATTTGTATTGAATCGGTTCGGTGCAAGGTGCTCGTTTCGGAACGGAGGCGTACCAAACGAGTTTCTGACGTAATGTAAACCTTACTTTTCGAGGCCTTAAGTCGATGGGGTTACAGTTTCTTTGTATAGATATTTACTCCATCTTCTCTACTATAATGAGGACCAACACGGTAGGACAGTATAACCCAGAAACGTCAACGGCACGACAACGTGGCCACCGCAAGAACGCAGTGAAACTCAGGCTTTAAAGTCAATCAGCCAATGCACACCAGTCGCAGTGCGGCCGGGTGTTAGACGCGTCCCAGAAGCGGCTCAACACGACGCACGCGAAAAGAATGGCAGAGTTTATTATTGGACGCCTGATGCTGCGTCAATACTACTACCAGGTAGCTAGGATCGGGCAGACCAGAAGTCACTCGTGTAAAAATACGGTGGATCCGGTCAATTTTCAAACTAATATGCAATCGTAACCCACTTTTTGAGTCCATCAGATCTCTTGAGTGGTAGATCGGAGCACATTTGACTTGTCTATGTTGATTTACTGATGTCTTCTCTGCTATAATAATAACCAACACGGCCCAATGTTCAATACAAAACCCTCCTACCACAACAAAACAAGTAGGAACTAATATTCACATGGGAAGTAAAGTTATACAACATAAAATATACAATATAAATGAATATTACATCAAATTTGTAAAATATAAACACATAATAAAATAAATAATAGCCCATTTAAATAAAATAAATTGAAATGAGCTAAAACACCTGTAATAAGAATAATACACAAATCCTGCTTGCACAATTAAATTAATCAATTTCTGTGTGGCGCTTTAACTTGAGAAAATCCACCAATAAAGCTTTTGGAAACCGTTCCTAAGAAAAAAAAAAAAGATTCATTGAGGCATTTCATTTGTAAAATACATGTTAAAACCTTTGTAATTGGGATTGCTTTTCTCTTTAGCACAGGACTTCTTTTTTCTTCTTTCTTTCAGAAAGAAAGCGGATCAATACGGGGGGGTCTGAAAGGCAAATTGTTTCTGGATTATCTTGAAATACCCGATACTTTTTGAGCAGAATTCTAGCTTTGTATAGGCTAATGTTCCTATTGTTGAAAGCACAAAGGTGTGTAATAAACAAGTAGCACATTTATAAATGCTGCTATTTTGTTTTCTTACTGTACCGAAAATGAACCGAACCGTGACCTCAAAACCGAGGTACGTACCAAACAGCGATTTTTGGTTACCGTTACACCCCTAGTCACCAGTATAAGGATATAGTGTCAAAGAGTTTTGAGTGCCTCAAAGGTGCTGTACAAGTATAACTCCACTTGCAATTATGAGAATTTCTACTCTCAAATATTGCTCAAATCTGTTTTCTCAAATTCTCTTTTGTCTCAATGATGTCTTTGCTCATTTTGACTCATCACTTGCTCCTAAGTGTACCCTTAGGAGCACCAACTCAGAAACAAATAAGCAGAGAATGAGATAAATTCGAGATGATCAAATTTGTCTCACGAGACGAGATTAAGCAATAGATGAGTAGCAAATTTTTGCGATGGGTACCTAACTTTGGGATATGATTATACTCACCTGTGTGTTTACAGCCTGCTTTTTCTGTGCCCGGTCATTTCTGTGCTGGGGTGAAGTTTTGTCTGGCATTGCCAATCCCGAGGCTCAAAGCCAAGTCTCACACCAGTCAGAGCTTTTTATTTGCGTTATGACAACATGCTGCTGGGGGCTATTGTTTTAAAGAACTCTAGAAATAACTATTTATGGGTTGTTCCAAAGAACAGCTGTTAGCTTTTGAAAGAGAATGGGGGACAGATGAGAGGGGCAAATTGGCGAACAAATGCTACTATTGTGTATAAAAGCCACATACTGTAAATAGCACTGTGCTGTTTTCCATTCTAGAAGTGCCTGATGTGGGCCCAACACTTTGGCATTATCAACACTGATTGCAGTTAGTACATTTTATGTGTCGTCTCGGCCTCCTGCTTCTTCTTCTGACCCTGTCCACTTAGCCACGGTCTTAAAACAGCTTGAGCTCCAACAGATGCTGATTGGTTCCCTGAGGGGTCAAGAGTGGAGCGAGAAGGCGCGAGGGAGACAGACACCAGCATGACTGATGCAAAGGCTACTGCAGACATCGCTGTAAAAGTCTTTGAGATAAATATCCCCTCGACTTCCTCCTCTGGTTCCATTTTGGACTTCAGTAATATCTTTAAAATACTTCATCCAGAAGGAAAATGTGAGACAAGAGAGCATCAAATTGCTCACTCCCAGATGCAAACTCAATAAGTTTTTCAAAAAGTCAAATGATGGGGGGGAGGGGACCAAAGAAACTTAGACACTTTGGCAAATTTTGTCAACTGAAGATATATCATTCAATCATTAACATACCGTGCATCACAACTTCCCAAGCAGTTTCTGACTCTGAAAGTCATTAGCATTAGGGTTGTTCTGACCATGTTTTTTTTTGCTCCCAATCTGATCCCGATCGTTTTAGTTTGAGTATCTGCCGATCCCGATATTTCCCAATCTGATTGCTTTTTTTTTTTTTGCTCCCGATTCAATTCCAATGATTCCCGATAATTTTTCCCGATCATATACAGTTTGGCAATGCATTAAGAAAAAAATGAATAAAACTCGGACGAATATATACATTCAACATACAGTACATAAGTACTGTATTTGTTTATTATGACACTAAATCCTCAAGATGGCATTTACATTATTAACATTCTTTCTGTGAGAGGGATCCACGGATAGAAAGACTTGTGACTTTGTATATTGTGACTAAATATTGCCATCTAGTGTATTTGTTGAGCTTTCAGTAAATGATACTGTAGCTATGCCTAAATGCATGATGGGAAGTGGAACCATGACTGTGCGTAGTGCTACCAATTGATATATCTTCTCTGCGTTGGGAAATAAGTTAAGAAAAAGATCAATTGCTACCTTGCTTCCCCACATTGCTTCCCATGATATTTCTAATCGTAGGGAGAGGGATTGTAAGGCTTTAGCCAATTAAAAAAAGGCTCCAAAGGCTGCCAAAATTCACTCTACTCATTGTATGCTGCCTTTTATCTCTCTATATAGGTAAAACGGCGCCATTACAGATTGAGCGCGACAATGCGTGAGTGGGTCGTGCAGCGCATGCATTAATTGCGTTACGTATTTTAACGTGATACATTTTTTAAAAAATTAATTACCGCCGTTATCGGGATAAATTTGATAACCCTACCTTAAGCCTAAACTAAGGACTCTGAATGAGTGAAACATATTATGTCTGTAACGTTAAATACAATTAAAAAACGATTTAATTTAAAAAAAAAAAAAAAAATATATATATATATATATAAAAATGGCATGGCCGATATTTTTTGGCCGATTCCGATACTTTGAAAATGACGTGATCGGATCCGATCGATCGGCGTCCTCTAATTAGCATAATTAACTGGACCTTAAGTCAAATTTGATCATTTTTTGCAATATAGGGTTAAGAACTAATGAATTCATCATTTCATAAATTCATAAGTCTTTCTTTTGTTCACTCTTTCCTACAATACCTAACATACTTATCATAAAAGTCTTTTAAAGTAACATTTATCATTCGTAACCATCAAATAACTGAAATACAGCTAAGATTAAAAAAGTACAAACAATAAAGTACATTTACCTGACCTATGGGAATTCAAACCCGAGTCATATGGTTTGGTAGACAAAATCTTTATGGACGTATGTGTGTACTGGTAATAGTAATGAAAATAATAAAATACTGCCTGTCTCCAATTTTATTACAAGTAACGATGGAAATGGGGATGTTTGGGGCCAGTAAAATGAAAGGGCAAAAAAAATAAAACAAAAGAAAACATAAAAGTCCTTGATGCCTGCACATGATTTTGGTGCGTCTTTGGGGGTAGATTCACAAATCATAGTTTTACTTGTGAAATGAACTGTCAGTCTTAATTTAACTCTACTATTTTTATTCCTTGCTCTCTATTCCCTTAAGAAACGACTGCATAAGTCTCTAGCTTACTAGAGTTGCTAATGCAATTTGATCTGTGAGCTTGGCTTCAGGGGAGCACATCACATATTTGACACGAAACAGATTCACACAAGCGTATGTTAGCGCACAGGCTGACACTTGACACTTCAACTCAAACATACTACATAAAACACCTTGCCGGCATGTAGATTGAGGCCAGAGACAGCAGACGCACGATGAGGAGGGTGAACAGATACAATGAAAGTGGAAGCAGACTTAACAAAATACAGCACATAAGTGCGTCACACACTCTTATAAAAGCACTATTTTGGGAAAGTTTGTTCATGGAAAAAAACCTACCTCTCTAACCTAATACTTTTTTTCTAAATAATTCGTCTGACTGACAGCTACTTAAGTTTTATATTAGCTAATCAAAACTAAAAAAAAATGTAGTCTCCCCATACTGTTCGCGTATACATGATTAAATACCTACACTCCATCTCCACTGACCAAAGTGCTGAAAGCAGAGTGTGTGCGCTTTGTCTAGTGAGCTGTGAAGTCCTGTCATGAGCCCAACTTGCTCCTTGGGGATTTATTTGTTTATCGGCTACAGATCTGCTTCCAGATGTAATGGCTCCTTTCTTGGCTTAACTCTTAACATAGTTCGGTGAACGTCAGTCAGCTAGATTTGGCAGAATCCTGCTAACAGACAAATACAAGAAAAAAAAAACCCGAACCTATTTGTGAGGTGGATAAATACAGTACTGTCTTTCTTTTTGGTTCACGCAGGGTCAAGGACATTCCAAGGACATGAGAGTTTAAAGTAAATGCAGGAAAAGACCACCCATTGATGAATAAGGAGTGACCTTTATGGGGCAAATCTCACATCAACACACTGTGAAGACATTTTATTAGGTGTATGAAAGACATATGACACTCGCAGAAGGCACACATGGTTGCAGTCTTGCAGATTCTTAAAGCCCTTGACAAGCCTTTGTACTTTTACCAGTGAAGAAATCATTTTGGTCACCTTCCATTCAACCCAGACTTGTACCTCTTCCTGCATTTCTAGCAAAACTGGAAATGGTTCGTATTAGAGAATAATGTGCAAAAGCAAGTTTAGGGTTTTGTGCTTGTGCATGGTACAAATAATGATTGCTGGTATCTTAATCCTTTGGCCCAGGCTGTGAGCATGACTACAGGGTGCCCAGAGGGCTCCACAACAAATTGGGAGTCTGGCTTGCTTGAGTTTGCGAATGTTCTAACAGAATATGATTAAAAAAAAAACACACCGCCAAAGAAAGAAGTCTGTCGCGGCCCATTATAACAAGGCTAAATTCAAGCAAAGGTATCTGAAAACTTGAGGTGATCATTTATTTATGTAATATTTTCTCCTTGATTGCCTTGCCGAAGCAGAAATCAACAGCAGGGTTTAACCAGCGTCATTGAGGCTACTCATTTTGCATGAAGAGGCCAATAATTGTGGTTCAAATAGAAACCACCCCACTTTACTACACAAGTGTAATTACTGATGAACACTGTTCTCTAAGGGTGTAATGGTACATGTATTTGTATTGAACCGTTTCGGTACGTGCTGCTCGGTTCGGAACGGTGGCGTACCGAATGAGTTTCTGATGTAATGTAACCCTTACTTTTCAAGGCTGTGAGTCGATCGGGTTACAGTTTTTTTGTGTAGATTATATTTACTCTGTTTTCTCTACTATAATGAGGACCAACACGGTAGGACAGTATAACCCAGAAACGTCAACGGCGCAACAACGTGGCCGCCGCGAGAACACAGTGAAACGCGGGCGTTAACGTCAATCAGCCAATGCACACCAGTCGCTGTGCGGCCGAGTGTTAGACGCATTCCAAAAGCGGCTCAACACGACGCACGTGAAAAGAACGGCAGAGTTTATTATTTGACGCGAGACGCGACCCTCCTGCGTCAATACTACTACCGGTAGCTAGGATCGGGCAGACCGGAAGTCACTCGTGTAAAAATACGGTGGATCCGGTCGATTTTCAAACTAATATGCAATCGTAACCCACTTTTTGAGTCCATCAGATCTCTTGAGTGGTAGCTCGGGGCACAGTTGACTTGTCTTTGCTGATTTATACCATCAATGATAATAACCAATAGTAATAACCAACACAGCCCTGTGTTCAACACAAAACCATCCTACCACAACAAAACAAGTACGAACTAATATACACATAGGAACTTAAGTTATACAACATAAAATATACAATATAAATGAATACTACATCACATTTATAAAATATAAACACATAATAAAATAAATAATAGACCATTTAAATAAAATTGAAATGAGCTAAAACACCTGTAATTAAATAATAAGAATAATACACAGATCCTGCTTACACAATTTATTAATTTCTGTGTGGCACTTTAACTTGAGAAAATCCACCAATAAAGCTTTTGAAAACCGTTCATAAGAAAAAAAAAAAAAAAAGATTCATTGAGGCATTTCATTTGTAAAATACATGTTAAAATCTTTGTCATTGGGATTGCTTTTCTCTTTAGCACATGGCTTTTTTTTCTTTTTTCCTTCAGAAAGAAAGCTGACAAATATGCAGGGTCTGAAAGGCAAATTGTTGTTGGATTATCTTTAAATACCCGCAACTTTTTGAGCAGAATTCTAATTCTAGCTTTGTATAGGCTAATGTTCCTATTGTTGAAAGCACAAAGGTGTGTAATAAACAACTAGCACATATATATTTTGCATTTTGTTATCTTACTGGACCGAAAATGAACCGAACCATGACCTCCATACCGAGGTACGTACCGAACCGAGATTTTTGTGTACCGTTACACCCCTACTGTTCTCATGCAACAAATGATCAACAACCTCATTGGGATGACTGCTACGATGTAATCACACAAAGCAAAACAAGAAAAGTAGTTGAGAATTCTACTACAGTTAAAATTATTCCAAACTACATTGCCAAAATATGCCTTTTTAGTAAGGGAGTGCCAAAAAAAATAAAAAAATCGATTAGTTGATGAATCGTGATTCGACACGTGACGATTCGATTACGATTCATAAATGTATAAAAACAATGATTTTGCCTAGTAACTTTATGACAGCCGCTCGTAGTGGAACGGAATTAAAGACATGTCTGCCACCCGGACACCTTTCACAGACGAACACACGTTATGATGGATGCTGCCAGTTACTGAGAGAGATATTTACTCCTTTTCAAAACACTACAAAATAAATTTGTGTATGAGACAGGCAGGGACCCATTAAAAGTTATTTTTTAGAGCGAGAGGGGAAGAGAAATAATTCGTTGTTCCTTGTCTTTCAGTTTTCCAGCAGTAGTTTCAAGTCATGTCAATTGAAAAATGTCCTGAGTGTGTTGCTAAGACCGATGTGCGTCTTTAAGAGGTGAGTATACGAACCCTCATGTTCTGTTCAGCCTTTATTGTTGTTGTTTTCGGGATGTTAACAGTTAGCGCCGTGCGCTAAGCTAATTAGCTAATTTGGTAACGTGTATTTCCATGTCCATTTGCGCGTTGTTTGTTGGTGTAGATAAGTTACTCCAAATGCAGAACGTGTAAAACCATGTTTAAGTACAGCGGTAGCACTACAAACATGCGAAATAGTACAGAAATCTGTGAAAACAAAGTATATTGGTTAAAAGAAGTCTTATTTCTAAAGACACTTTGTTTCCAGAAAATGTGGAATTCATTCAACCTGTGTACATTTTATTGTATTGTTGAGAGAACTAAGCACTGCCTTTAAAATGGTTAATGTTTTTGCACTTTCTTCTTCTAAAAAAAAAAAAAAAAGCAGTTTAAGGGCAGCTTTTTGTTGTACTGTATGTGCATGTTTCCATCGTTCCTGTTGAATCATTACGATATTTTAAATAAATAATGGACATATATTTGTTTGGCTACTTAATTAATTAGTAATGTACGATGCAGCGATAATCGTGTTAACCGTGATCGACAATACCATGATCATCGTTCAGTAATCGAATCATAGCACCCTGAAACGTGATCGAATCGATAAGATAGCACACCCCTACTTTTTTAATGCAGCAAAGATTAATCCATTAGATCGAGTAATTCAATTAGAAAAAAATCTTTGAATCAAATTTTGCGGCTTCAAGTATTCGTTTAATTAGTGGGATTATAATGGTTTGTTTTGGAAGTGTTTGAATTTAAATGTATTGATTTTGGTGGATAAAAAATCAGTGCATCAGTGAATATAACTCATTTAACAAGGCTGAATCCAGCTGCTCCGTGTTAGGACCAACATAAGCTATTGTTTTTCTTATGCATTTGTAATTTAGTTTATAAGTACATTTAGCTGTTTTTTGTGGGAACATGTGTTTGAACGATTTTTTAAAAGTACTGTTTAAAAAAAAAAAAAAAAAAAAAAAAAAAAGAAGCAAGCCATTGTTTTACATCTGCTATAATTTATCCTGCAACGCATTGAATGTTCCTAATCTGATCACTCGTTTATTCGAACTAACTAGTTGATAGATTAATCGACTACTAAAATAATCGACAGCTACAACCGTATACCCTTTGTTGTAAACTAAGGTCATTGGCTCAAAATAATGAAGATAAATTAATTCACTCACGTCAGCACCTAGTGAACAATTAAAATCATTGATACCTCAAAGGTATACTGCTTTAATCCATCATAACATCACATACAAACACAGGAATCTAGCAGCATAGATGACCAGTCCAGAGTAGTGGCAACGCTCAGAGCACACCTCATGAGTAGTAGAAACCTCTTGGGTATCAGGTTGCAGGCAGGAAACAGATGGCCTGCTGGGGCGGGAAAAAAAACGGTGGAAAAAAATCCAAATGCCATAGAAGGCAAGCGAGATTGACTTTTTTTTTTTTTTTTTTTTTTTAAACTTCATCCTTCATCTTTTCATCCTCAGCTGGAAGGAAAAGGAAGAGTGAGGCCACCGTCGTGTTAGGGGACCAGATCAGAGGCTGCTAGCCAAAGATCACAGTGATAGAGTTCTGTGAGAGATTTTGAACCCAGCATGTCTGGAGCGACTACATCAGTAGTCTATAAAAAGCTACTGTACTTTTCTATTGAGTGACTGGATATTTTGTGACTTGAGGGATGATTATGAATAGGATTTGTTTTTCTTTCTTTCAGTCTTTTTTTGTTTTTAAACAACTCATCAGCTTCAGAAGTGAGGTTATCCCTTGATAACAAAAATATAACAACTAGTTAAAATGATAAACTCACAAACTATGAGAAGTTGAATTCTTTTCTTGTTTTATAAATCATGGGAAGACATTACATTTCCAGTAGCATACTACACAGCGGCAGATTCATTGACATACGGCAAACAGAAATGACCACAGATTGGTGCCTCGTGATCTCCCTTCTTGAAGTCAAAGATGATTAAATACAGGGTTCATGGCTAAGATATTACCGCCACTAAATCCTGATACTCTCAAGAAGCTTCCAAAATATTGTGGATGGAGATTTATTTGCTCTAGACCACAAATTTTGGTATGAAGTCGCATGAAGCCAAACAGGCTGGTTGAACTGTATGTTTTAAAAAGAGTTATGTAAATAACCTCAAATTGACTTATGCTAAGGTTACATTTCCACATACGGAGGACAGTTTATTTCCAAGCAAGCAGAAATCCATGTGCACTATATCATACTCATTACACTGTAAAATGTAGAGATCAGAAAGTACTACTGCATGTCTACTAATTCTGGCAACCTCAAATACAAGATGCAATAAAACGATAAAAGCCACACGACCCAAAGTTTTTTACTGGTTGACTAAACTTGCAATATACAACAAAATTAAACAAGAACCTCTGCAAATGGCATCTTTAAAGTTTTCACCTAAATTCTAGCCTTTAATCCTTCTATGTGGCCTTTGATTTTCTTTTTTATAGGATTTCTGATAAAAGAGAACAGCTTTGTTGATCTTAACCTAAACTCTCGCCATCTTACGTTGGTAAAAAAACTATCAAATTATATAGCGTAACTATCAATTACATGGATGATTTTACTTCTATGCATCGACATAACCACAGTTGTGCACGTGTGCTTTGCATACATCATGCATCCTCCCATATGCATGACCCTATTCATGTTTCCTCACTCTCATTCACCTCAGTGACCCCATGAATCTGGCAGAATCCACAGCTTTCACCTCCCCAATTTTATACGAGAACATACATGACATAGCTATGCACTCCTCAACACAAGAGATTGGCCAGGCTGATTATCGGTGCTGATATTTGGAAATTTGTTGTATATCGGTATAGGCCTTTTTTCTAAATTCGGCCGGCCAATATGAAAAAAATATTATTTAAAACCAGGTTATTTTGGCTCAGATGCAACTGCACCTCTCTCTCCTGCATTAGTATTCACCCCGTCACTTCTGATTCGTTTAATGGTAATGGTAAATGGAGTAGAGCTGAAACGAATAGTTGAGTAACTAAGTTTAAACATTTATCCGAGTAATTTTATTCACCTCGAGGAATCTTTTAATTTTTCCAGCTCTAAGTTTTGCCCAGACTACTTCTAATGCGGGACAACGTGCTGACGTCACGTACGTACCGGAAGAAAACAGCGGCGGCGGATAGATTTGATTATAACCATGCATGGATATAGAGATAACGAAGAAGCAAACGAATGCCAAGAAAAATGCACCAAGAAAGGTCAGAAAATGTCAAAGTGTGGGAGCATTTGAAGCTGGAGACCAAGGCGAACACTGTTTCATATATTCACTGTAATACAGCGTTTGCAGAACAATACTCCCGTCCGGCCCCAGCTACCCGCGGCCACACCGACACTTCTGCACCCTGGCTGGACCCTGCGACCGATGACCGCCACTGCGCAACCCGCTCACCTAGCCCCCGCTCAATATCAAAGGCAGAGCGTTACTCGGGACAAGGTAAAAGGAAGTTAATGTACCGCTATTAACTTATTTGCTCCCAAAAACGTATTAAAATTTTCTATTTTTAATTGTTTCAATGTCCCAAAGACGTATTTATACGTCTTTTACGTTTTTTTTTTTTTTTTTTTTTTTTACAATAGACATGTCTGGGTTCTGATTCAATTTAGCTCCAGAGCACAAAGCTGAAAATCCATTTTAAAGCAATAAAACTGGCCACTGGAGGGCTGCAGCGCATTTGGTAAGACCCACAACCCGATTCAACGGCAACGAACGGCCGGGCCACATGGCCGGGGCGCTGGCGAAAGACGACCGAATGAACGTCCAGGATACCAGGCGGCGGACGACCGAGCAGAACAACCTAGAGGACGCCTGGGATGCCAGGCGCTGGATGACCGAGCAGAATGACCGGGACCACCAGTGCAGCGGATGATGCCGTTGAGTCCGTGCTGCTGCCGAGCAGACCGTGCAGAGACTTAAAAAAAATCCATCTTTATGAGACAGGCGGCAATGAGGGAAAAGTTTACCCGGCTGTCGCGGCCACAACAGCGTCATCTCTCAGTTATGTGTAAATAAATTGTTACTTTGCTATCAAAAGCTCTATTTGTCTTGTTGTTTATGTTATTTTGTAAAAGGAAAACATTATTCAGATGTTTGGGATTTAACTGAAGCAAAAAATAGCTGTGTTAAAGTCAAAGTTATGTTTGAAATGTATGCTTTCACAAAAAGCTCAATTTCTCTGTTTTTTCATCAGAAATTGGAAAACTGCTCAAACTAAGCTATTTTCTAATGCTGATTTCTAAAGAATGGAAAAAAGATATGAACTTACTTTTTTTCCTGCTGAAAGAAGAGAGTATAAACTTTCTTTTGGTGGGTTCATGTTTATATGGCAATAGAACAGAATTTTCTGTGGGCCTTGCAAAATCAGTCAAAATCCAGGAAAACGGCTGGGAGCGAAGGGGGTTGCACTGTTGAAAATATCAACAAATCTTAGCACCCTTTTATATTCCTAACCATAAAAAGGGACAAATTCTGCAGCAGGATGGGGCTCCATCGCATACTTCAATCTCTACATCAAAGTTCCTCAAGGCAAAGAAGATCAAGATCCTCCAGGACTGGCCAGCCCAGTCACCAGACATGAACATCATTGAGCATGTCTGGGGTAGGATGAAAGAGGAAGCATGGAAGACAAAACCCAAAAATGTTGATGAACTCTGGGAGGGATGCAAGACTGCTTTCTTTGATGTTCCTGATGACTTCATCAATAAATTGTATGAATCCTTGCCGAAGCCCATGGAAGTCATACAAAATATTAAATTTGGATCTCCCAGCACCACTACTTAATTCGCTTATGTTATGTAACATATTTCTGTATTTGAAGTACATTTTTTGTTCAATTTTCACACTACTTTCTATAGGCGACAAAACTTTTGTCTTGCCAAAATTTGACCTTTATGTCTTGATTAAATTATAAATCTTTTTTCAGTGAAACAAATATATTTTTTTTTACATTCAACATCTTTTGGAAGGGTCTTAGCTTTAATATGAGCCATTTCTGAAACCAATTGAATAATCAAAAGTCAGGTTATTAGCAATTGTTTCTAGAAAATGGATAAGCAACAAGACTTTTGTCAGGAACTGTACTCAGTGAATACTGTATAGGGCGCGTTGGTTTGTGGGGATTTTTATTTATTTAATTTTTTAGTTTATTTTAAAGGGCGCACCGCGTACAACCTAATGCTTCTGGTTTTATCCTAATGGGAAAACCTCCCATACCTGTGTGTAAACTTTTCCACACGTTGCGCTTGTTGAGAAGCAGTGCAGGTATGTCGTAGGTGAGTTCATAGAGAAATCGTGAGGCTTATTACCATGGTGGGAATTTATGTTTATATATGTTTTTTTATTGTATATGTGTGTTTGAACAAAGATTGTAGTGTGGAGATGTATAATTGGTTCGGTTGAAGATAGCACCCTTTGAAGGCAGATGAAGGTAGGAAGAAATGGAAATGTATTTTATTGTTGTTGTTGTTCGATTGTGTTTTAATAGGATACCATTGCGTTACATTTTGTGAAGTTTTTCTAGTTTTCACGGAGTCATCCAAAATTGAAAAGCGTTATGGAAAAGAACACCCGTCAAAACGCCCTGCGTGTTTCATCATTCCGAGGAGTCCGCTATAAATACTATACAGTACATATACCTAGGCTAGCAGTTAATGAGTTAACAAGAATATTGGAGGAGAGTTCAGTAGACACACCAATTATATTAATTAGGGTTTTTTTTTTTTTTTTTTTTTCTGATGGCAATGGCGCCTGTCTGAAACATATTACACTTTGAAATGTGGTTTTTGGATGCATCCAATACATACTTTACAAAATTTAAAAAAGGAAACTACAATGACAAGAGCTGATAAGTGAATCATTAATAACAATTCCAAACTATACAGTGGGGCAAATAAGTATTTAGTCAACCACCAATTGTGCAAGTTCTCCTACTTGAAAAGATTAGAGAGGCCTGTAATAGTCAACATGGGTAAACCTCAACCATGAGAGACAGAATGTGTGGGAAAAAAACAGAAAATCACATTGTTTGATTTTTAAAGAATTTATTTCCAAATTAGAGTGGAAAATAAGTATATGGTCACCTACAAACAAGCAAGATTTCTGGCTGTCAAAGAGGTCTAACTAGGCTCCACTCTTTACCTGTATTAATGGCACCTGTTTTAACTCACTATTGGTATAAAAGACACCTGTCCACAATGTTAGTCAGTCACATTCCAAACTCTACTATGGCCAAGACCAAAGAGCTGTCGAAGGACACCAGTGACAAAATTGTAGACCTGCACCAGGCAGGGAAGACTGAATCTGCAATAGGTAAAACGCTTGGTGTAAAGAAATCAACTGTGGGAGCAATTATTAGAAAATGGAATACATACAAGACCACTAATAATCTCCCTCGATCTGGGGCTCAATGCAATATCTCACCCCGTGGCGTCAAAATGATAACAAGAACGGTGAGCAAAAATCCCAAAACCACACGGGGGGACCGAGTGAATGACCTACAGAGAGCTGGGACCACAGTAACAAAGTAACAGTAACACAATGCGCCGCCAGGGACTCAAATCCTGCACTGCCAGACGTGTCCCCCTGCTGAAGAAAGTACACGTCCAGGCCCGTCTGCGGTTCGTTGGGAGAATTTGGATGATCCAGAAGAGGACTGGGAGAATGTGTTATGGTCAGATGAAACCAAAATAGAACTTTTTGGTAGAAACACAGGTTCTCGTTTTTGGAGGAGAAAGAATACTGGATTGCATCCGAAGAACACCATACCCACTGTGAAGCATGGGGGTGGAAACATCATGCTTTGAGGCTGTTTTTCTGCGAAGGGACCAGGACGACTGATCTGTGTAAAGGAAAGAATGAATGGGGCCATGTATCGAGAGATTTTAAGTAAAAATCTCAAAGGCATTGAAGATGAGACGTGGCTTGGTCTTTCAGCATGACAATTATCCCAAACGCACAGCCAGGGCAACAAAGGAGTGGCTTCGTAAGAAGCATTTCAAGGTCCTGGAGTGGTCTAGCCAGTCTCCAGATCTCAACCCCAAGCTTGAGAAGACTTACAGAAAACGTTTGGCCTCCGTTATTGCCAACAAAGGGTACATAACAAAGTATTGGGATGAACTTTTAGTATTGACCAAGTACTTATTTTCCACCATGATTTGCAAATAAATTCTTTAAAAATCAAACTGTGATTTTCTGGGTTTATTTTCCACATTCTCTCTCTCATGGTTGAGGTTTACCCATGTTGACAATTACAGGCCTCTCTAATATTTTCAAGTGGGAGACCTTGCACAATTAGTGGTTGACTAAATACTTATTTGCCCCACTGTATATTAAATCAAACCCAATTCCTTGTACTTTTAATTTGAAGGATGCATGTCACTAGCTGACAGGACAGCCATTTCAGTTTCAAAGGCTGAGTCGTGAAGCCTGCCTACAAAAAGTTGACGAGGTGAGCAGCCGTCAAGGACATTCTAATGAAGAATAGAGGATGTGCATATGACACGAAATGGTGGTGGGAGATGAAAACCTTCCACCCCCAGCAAGTGTTTCGAGGAAGTTAAAGTACATCTGCTTTAGCCATCACCCGACCCCCACTCGTGTCTAACCAATAACTTCAAGATGGAGTATTTTTAAAGAAAAGAAATGCGATCTAAAAGAGTAAAGTAAAACTTTTATGAAAGCATGCAGAGTTTCAGAACTCATAAAACTGGAAACATTAGAAAGTTTTTTTTCCCTTCTTTTTGAAATCCAATAAATAGAGCGGACAGTCAGAGCGGACGGAGTTAAGTTTATCGGGTGCCAGGTTCTACTCCGAGTTGCTAGAGTAAATAAAGCCATTTGATGACAAAGAAAAGCTGCAACTGAATGATGATGGAATGAGTGATAAAAATGTGAAGATTATTTGAGCAAGGAGTGGTTACTTCGAGGCATACATGGATATTTAACAATTACATACAGTTGATACTATTTTCCCAGGACTCAGGGGTGAAAAAGTCATCTTGTCAGCTGTCAAGTGCATGCCAAAGCAACCCACAAAAGGGGCTGGAAGGATTGAGAAGTTATGTGTAAATATAACACTCTGTAAAAACAATTCTCTAAAATATTAATGTTAGAATAACTATGATATCATGTAAAGGAGAAAAAACTTGCAAACACGCAAATGCTGCAGTTAGTTTGGAAAATCCTCACCCTCAACTTTCCATAAAAGCAATATATGAGTGAAGGGTTTGCTTAGTAGACAAAAAAAAAAAAAAACTAAAATACATACACAAACATACTTTTATAGAAATATTCACTCTAGACTATAGTTTATGGTTAGTCTGCGACCCTGTGTAGTGCGATAAAAATAATGGACTGGCTTTCTTCAGTTACCGCTTTTTAACAGTCAGCCTTATCTAATGACCAGATGCAGATTTACATGCTATTGTCATGGTCCTGGATCTCATCTGTGTATGTCTGTTGTATAGACGTTAAAGTTGAAAAGTTAAAATAAAAATTGTAAAATTATATATGGCGGAAACCCTGACAAGGCTGAAACAGCAGTTTTTGCTCCTGCACCCATCTTTAAAATGAACTGCTGTATTTTAAGCCAAAAGAATTGTTGTGTTTGTCTAGCTGCCATAGCAGTTTCATGGCGCATTAAGCCCCCGAACTATTTCAAATTTTTCCGTTTTACCCTGGTGACCCTCGTTTACAGACACCACGCAACCGCTTTTGTTTCAACCCAGTAATTATATTCTTTTAAATGTATCATTTTTAGCTTACAATCATTAATTGATGTCTAGTATTAGTTTAAAAAAAGTCTAAAATTTATTCACTCGCATATTTTAAAGTTTTAAACAAATTACGTCACAATAAAAAAAAATAATGTCTGTAAATAAGATATCTACCCCATAATTAGTGCTTAATTGTTTTTTTATTTTGTTACTGTCGCATTTCTCCGATGTTTTAGTTGATAAATAATCGATACAAACAAAACAAAACAAAACAAAAATCTCGATCACTCCTTGATGTTTGCCATTTCTGCATCGCGACCCTTCTTATATTACCGTGTTTCACCCATAAAATCCCCAATAAGTCCGGCTGTGGCCTTTCACAGCTGTGTCTTGACACTCGGTGATACATGCTACACTGAGTTTTTGGATCGAAACAAGGTAGTTAGGCGATAATGTCTCGTTAAAATCATGGTGTGCTCTCATGCTCTCACCTCAAGTTACCGGAAAGCCACAAAAAGACATACATTGCATCGACCGCTAGCTCGAGAATTATTGACACAGCAGCAAAATACAGTAAATAAATAGTGTTATGTACTCACATTTATGTTCCCTTTAGCCATATGGAGCCTTTTATTCTCAGTATCTCTCACTTACATTCCTTTATCATAATTGAAAAAATATATTAAAAGCCAACTGCAAAAATTCAAATACGTATTATGGTATTGGAGTTTAACCCCTAAAATTCCCCTTGGAAATGTTTTTTCTTTGCACAGCTTAAAATGGAGCTGAATCAAAAACTATGCAGAAAAGTTATCATTAACCATACAGCTAACTCGCCCTTTAGCCATGTTTATTTACAAAATAAAACACAGGGCTAAATTAAATCTAAATTTACTCATGCACCAATTTCCTTCATTATTGTACTTCGGCCCACATGTCTTATTACATGCATATTGATTATCAAAGACTTGAGTAGACAATGGGGGGGGGGGGGGGGGGGGGGATGTCATCTTGAAGCGTTCATTATTTATTATGTACCAGTATGGGTGTCCAAAAGCTTTTTTTTTTCATGAGAAAGGAAATCTTAAAGGTCTGAAAAATGTATTTTTCACTCACCTGATTTGACCTACTTTTAAGGTCTCAAAAAATGCCCTCCTGCAGATACAGATTTTAAGTTTTCTAATGATGTATCACACATGCACACAGGACGATTTTGACACAGTATATATTATATATTAGTGTTGTTCCAATCATGTTTTTTTGCTCCCGATCCGATCCCGATCGTTTTAGTTTGAGTATCTGCCGATCCTGATATTTCCCGATCCGATTGCTTTTTTTTTTGCTCCCGATTCCATTCCAATCATTCACGATAATTTTTCCCGATCATATACATTTTGGCAATGCATTAAGTAAAAAATGTATAAAACCCCGACGAATATATACATTCAACAAGATGGCATTTACATTATTAACATTCTTTCTGAGAGAGGGATCCACGGATAGAAAGACTTGTGACTTTGTATATTGTGACTAAATATTGCCATCTAGTGTATTTGTTGAGCTTTCAGTAAATGATACTGTAGTCATGCCCAAATGCATGATTGGAAGTGGAACCATGACTGTGCGTAGTGCTACCAATTGATATATCTTCTCTGCGTTGGGAAATAACATAAGGTGTTAAGAAAAAGATCAATTGCTACCTTGCTTCCCCACATTGGTTCCCATGGTATTTCTAATCATAGGGAGAGGGATTGTAAGGCTTTAGCCACTTAAAAAAAGGCTCCAAAGGCTGCCAAAATTCACTCTACTCATTTTACGCTGCCTTTTATCTCTCTATATAGGCAAGACTGCGCCGTTGCGATGGGTTTTCCCATTGGCAGTGTATCAAATACTTGTTCTCCCCACTGTATATATATATATATTATATATATATATATATATATTATATACACACACACACACACACATAAAAAAAAACACTTTATTCTTTTAAAGGAAATTACGTCAAATTATTCCGAAAAATTGAATGAATAAGATTTTACATTAAATTCATCATAACGCGTTCATCAAGATAACGGTCTTTATCGCCTCTCTTGTTCACGTGCTCCCTGCCTCTGCCCTGCCTTCTTGTCTCATAACCTAAACCGCAGACTAATTCATAAATTACCAACAAAGCGTCCCTTGTGGTTCCCCACGTTGCTCCTGGTGCTGCGTCACCAGTAGGTGGATGGTGAGATAGTGTAAAGCGCTTTGAGCGCCTTGAAAGGTGGAAAAGCGCTATATAAGTGTAACACCATTTACCATTTAGGGAGGAACCTGGACTTGCTATAGTGTGTGCTGAAAAGTTACCCCATCAACAGGAGCAAAACTTGGCTCATTGTGATAGAAAGGCATTTAAGACGTCACGACAAAAAGAGAGCCATGCGTTGACAACACTTTTTGTTAGCCAATCAGACTATTTTGGTTACAGTATATGACCTCTTTTTGGCCTTCACAAACACGGTTTACGAGGGATGACGTGTTTTTAAATTAGGTTTCTTTGGAAAAACACATGGAATTACAGACGTTAAGTAACTACATGAACAAAGTGCTTTCAATGTTGTCAGCCCATAACACTATTGCAGGAAAAGGCAAAAAACAACCTTCACAGAATGCATCGGTCAGAACAAAACACACTAGCGAATAACAACAAAGGAGGAGAATGAAGGGCTCCCGTTTTACTTTTTAAAATCAAGAGGAGACCGAGGACAACAACAAAACAGACCATAAAATGGAGACCGTGAATAATATCACTGTAGCATCCAGTAAATGTACAGGCAAGTTAAAGATTTCAAGGAACATAGTTTGAATAATAGCAACAAGGAGTGCTTATATTGCGTGTGTGTTTAGATGTGTGCTTTCTCAAAAGTTGCAATGATACAAAAATTACAAATCTGTTGGGCCAATAAGAGAATACCAGTGCTGAACTAAATGTCAGCAAAATTGGAAAGCAAGCTCACTCTCGGCACTAGAATTACTTAACAGGTAGTACCCGGATCTGACAACATAAACAGGTTAAATGTCATGTCCAAAAGCTATGGATGGAATGGTGTTATATTCCACACACTATCAGAACACAACTTAGACAACATGATAGCGTATCTTAAAATATAGTATCGGCGCTTATGCTAGCACAACATGAGAGATGTCCTCGCTGCTTAAAAGATACTAAAGTAGATTTTGTCTTTGCAAATGACTGAAACATTTTCATTATAAAGCAGTGCATCACATAAATACACTTTAAAGTTGTTGTTTTAGCTGAAGCTATTATATTATACAGTGGTACCTCTCCAAACGTCTTTTCAAACATAATTTTCAGTTTAAGACACGCCTAAGCAGGAAAATATTGCCTCTTGTTAAAGAGCAGATAAAGAGTTTGTTGGATTTCAGTAATTTGACGAATTTAAACTTGGGACAAGTTCGTCGAAACCACTGTCATTTGTAACGCGTAACTGCGAGAAGAATTTAGAGTTTTTTGTATAGTTTTTATTAGGACTCCATTAATACTGCCTTCCCAAACCATGGAAGTGTGACATCTTTTACAGAAGGCAACAGAAGACATGGTGGACTTTATCCATAGCAGCACCAGCTACAGTGATATTTCCAGCAAAAGTACCCATTTAAGATCACTTCAGATAACGACGATTTACTCGGCATAGCAGACTATTGTGATGACGCCGATTGGCGGCTCAACACTTCACGAAAGGTAGAGTGGCAAGCCTATGTCTAGCATCGTGATTTCTCTCTGAACCTTTCTTTCTCCAGTCATTCTGTGATATAATTGTCAGTAATTGCAAAAACAGACAAGTAATTATATTGGACTAGTAGTAAATGTATCAAATTCACATGAATAGACAACCCTGTCAGCCGTCCTATCTACTTATGACAGGCCAGCAACAACAAAAACACATCGCACTTCAATGAACAGGTAGTAGAATTTGCCCACCTATATCAACAGAATTGAAGCAAATTTTAGAATTAGAAAAGTCAGGCTAGGTTCATACTGCAGTTCTTAATGCAGGAATCAGATTTTTTGTTTTTCCGACTAAAGAGAGGCATTAACTTGACGGTCTGAACGGGACAAGTCGCATAGAAGTGGACCATTTCAAATCCGATCTGGGTCACTTTCGTATGAGGTTTAAATCCGATCTGGGCCACATTTTTCCAGAATGTCGCGGCGGTCTGAACTGTCAAGTCTCCCAAATCAGAATTCATGCAACAATTACGTCATCAAAGAGCGAGAGAGACGGCGCGCTACGGTAGCGGTGCAGCTTTGCGTTAGCGCCTAGCTTGCCTTGAACACTGCTTTTTGGGAAGGGTCAGGCTTGACAACAGTCATAAAAAATAAAAATAGGTTGAAAATAAGCCCATTCTATCTGCTCTATATGAGCAATATTTCAAGATTACTTACACGGCCGAGAGTCGGGGCAAACTGCCCGTATGTGTATGTGACATGCACGGACAGTGCATGCATGCTATCGATCCATATAAACTTTAAAAATATAAGCCTAAACGGGCATTATTTATGTCTGTTATTTGTGTCCTCTTTTTGGAACTCAAAATATCATCTCCCTGGAATGAAGGAGGACAGACAGCATGTGTAATTTTTTTTTTTTTTGCTTCTGCGCATGCGGGTCTTCTTGCTCAGCGCGTGTCGGACAACAAATTAGTGCACATGCTTGTAATACTTGAACGGTCTCAATGGACAAAGGCAGTCTGAACGGGCACGCCAAAAAAACATGACAAAAAATTGGATTTGTGCATTAAGACCTGCGGTATGAACCTAGCCTATGGGTCTACTTACGTCTTTGAAAAAACAAGGTTGTATTCTCTGAGGCCTTCAAAGCTGTCGAGTAAAATCCAGAAAATCTTTGCAATATATGGAGAGGATAGCGTAGTGCTATACTTCCGTATTGAAGTGCTGGCGAGGTCTTCTGTAAATTACGTCACCAGGTAGCGGCCGGCAGTGGGGCGCGTCCCTCGTTGCTATGGCAGTAACTCAAAAACAACTAGGTCAATTCTTTTTTTTTTTTTTTTTTTGTGATCTGATTTTTGACACAGCGAATTATGCATTCAATACAATTTAACAGAGTAAAACATTAAAAAAAGAACACTTCATCTGGCCTTTAAGAAAGAAATTTCAGGTTACGAGAGGCAATTACGAAAGGCAAAAATACTATACAATAATTTAAAAGATACGTATGTACTTCCTGCTTTTAAATGTCGCGCCATAAGATCCTGCTTCCCTATTGGTCAGAATCTTTCTCATCATGCTTCAGTAATAGGATTCAGCTCTCCTACTGGCCTATTGTTAATGACGTTTCAAGTTGGGTGTTGCAGTATGATGTCGTGCACAGGCGCGATGGTGTTATTGATATAGCGACCGCGGGTCGACGTCTGAACAAAAAGAGCAGAAGTTCCTCGCGTTTTTGTTTCAGGAAGAGTTTTTTTAAGCCCACACACAGTTCACTACATTAGTAGCACATTAGAGCACAGGTCACCTCGCGTTTTTGTGTCACAAAGAGTGATATAGGCAATAGGCACCATCGATCTCGTGAAAGAGAACATTGCCTCACTCAAAGGTAAAATACATTAATTTTTTTTCTTTGTTCCTTTACATTATGTTGTATTATTTACTTCATTACAGGTAATAATGGTTCAGTTAGGTATATGGAATGATTAAAATGTGTTTGGCTGTTGTTTTATTCTGGTTTTACCCCAATTTGGACATTTAAAGGGAAAATGCGTTTCTACCTATGGAATTTTTGGGTTACGAGACTATTTCCAGAAAAAATTAATGTCGTAAGTAGAGGTACTACTCTATGCAGTCTTTCCAGTGGGCTACTTCCTGTAAATTGTGCTCATACAGACCCTTACCATTTCCAAATAAGGCATTAATATAAAATTACCTGAAAAATGAAATCATTTCAATCCCCTCAGATTTACTGCTCTGTCAGCTTTCATGAAAATCATCCTAATCTCAATCAGTCATGCCAACCTTTCAAGGAGGAGGTACAATTTAGTGACTATTTTAGGTACTGCGCAAATGTTCAGGAGATGCGTGAATTTGCAGTGATCTCATACACATTTACCTTGTCTGTCCACAATTGAAACCTGCAGTTCCCTGTCAAGAGTCTAATCCAGTCAGTCAAACCTGGCAAAACCCCCTCTCTGCTTGTGTTACCTCATGTTTCACTGGAATCCTCCAACATACACAATTAGCGCGCACACCCCAATTAACTTGTACTCACATCCTTAAAAAGCAAGTGTGTACACATCCCCTAAGGCGATGCGAGACAAGACATTTAAAAAGTGAGGACATTACATCCCAGACGAGCGAGAGCAGCAACATAACACAGTAATCCAAGCAAGTTCAGGCAGAAATCAAGGTGACACTTACACACACATTGTTGAACGAAAACACCTTCAATGTCCAGCCAGTTACTTTCTTGACAAGACGCTCTTGTCAAACTCCTCAGACTTTGAAAACAAGCTCTCACGTGAGTAGTCCAGCGTGGGTCCAAGCAGAATGAAGCAGAGCCCAAAAAAGGAAAATGTAGTGCGCCAGCAAGCAAGGGAGGGAACAGATGAATAACCCCCTTTACGAAGGTATGCTCCTTTATAGTGAGTCCCTCACGTAAGTTTGCTTCTCATCCAATGTGGAGGACTAAGAAGCAGTCTTAATTTTTTTTTGGGCTGTTCCAGTCCTTGTTTCGAGTTAACCCGGCTTTAGACAACAGGAATGTGACAGCGAGAGCGAGCGGGAGGGAGTGTGTCTCTGAGGGAGAGCGAGAGAGTGAGAGAGTGGGAGGCAGCAGACATTAGCTGGACATGTAGTAGTGTTCACCTCCACAGCGTACTACTGTGTTAGCAGTCAGAGATGTGGAAAGGGAGGGATAGAAGGGGGTGCCCTCTGTGTTTGTGTGTAAGCGAGAGAGAGGCAGCAGTGTGCAGCTACAGGAAATGACCTAGGGATTTAATTCAGATGAAATTGGGAATGCGGTGCGCAACAGGCTCAAGAAGCCAACATGTACAGTTCTGTGAAAAGGAGTTGTGCCCTTCCCGACTTCAGATTTTTTGTTGTTGCATATTTGTCACACTTTGGTCTGATCATGACTGGAGTTTTTCAAGATTTTGTTGCATATTTGTCACACTTTGGTCTGATCATGACCAGTGTTGTTAATAACGGTGTTACAATATAACGGCGTCACTAACGGCCTTATTTTTTTCAGTAATGAGTAATCTAATTAATTACTTTTCTCATCTTGGCAACGCCGTTACCGTTACTGAGGCGGGAAAGGCGTGCGTTACTATGCGTTACTAAGTTGGTTGAATAAAAAAAGTCTGAGGGCGACGGACTCACGGAGACGAGACAGCAGAGCAGGAGTGGGGAAGACGTCGTTGCAAACGTGATGCTAGGTGTCTCCAATAATACCTGACTGTAGCCATATCCTACAAACTACATGATATGGTAGATATCACATATTATAGAACTAGATGCAAATGACAGACACGGCTGCATTGTCAACATTTTTTAAGGACCACATGCGTTAGTAAACAGCCGCCATCTTACAGCAGTACACCTTTCAGAGAGGCTCTGATGTAGAGATCCTTCCTAGCGAACCTAAGTACTGGTAACTTTTTTTTTTTTTTTTTTTTTTATCTAAAATGCTCCTAAATCGGCAAAATCTTGACTTAAATCTATCTTTAAATGATGAAACAGTTTTAAAACTTACACATGTTGAAAGTAGACAGAAGGGAACTCATGCAATAACGGGAGCAATTTTTACAACTTTAACGGTTGATTCACAACTTAAAATGACTTCCACACATAGCAAAGGTTACGATCTAGTTATCGCAATACCCTTTAAACTTCACATTGTGTGACCTGTTTTTTTTTTTTTTTTTTGGGAGAAAAAAAAAACATGAAAATTATAAGTTGTTACTTTGCCAAGTAACTAATTACTCTTACATTCAGGTAACTGAGTTACTAACGCAATTACTTTTTGGGAGAAGTAATTTGTAACTGTAATTAATTACTTTTTTAAAGTAAAATTAACAACACTGATCATGACTGGAGTTTTTCAATAAAGAAAAAGTACTGTATTGGGCCGAATTTAAGACGGCTCTGATTATAAGACGACCCCTCTTTTTCAAGATTGAAGTTTGAAAAAATGACTTTTTGAACACCAGATTCCTTTTTTTTACAGAAAATAATTACAGTACATCTGAAACAAATGATTATAACAATATATTTGAGAGAAAAATCATGTTATTTTGCTTCATTCAAAATCTTAATATCTGAACATTTATATATGTAAACTAATGAATGGCTTCTGGTTTTTGAAATGTAAATAAACCAATCTATTGTGATAAAACAACAAAATTGCAATTACTGCATTAACCATCAAAGTGAGGTCTAACTGTAACTGTAGTCTTGAAACAAATCTGAATAAGGAAAAACATTGCAATAAAATAATGCAAACTGGGTCAACTTAAGAGCAGCTGAGATCTGTCATGACAGAACATTACCCCTCAAGTTCAGCATTCGCTTCAGTGATATCTGGCGCCATCTAGCGTCATGAATGGGTATAATGTCTTGACCCTGAATATAAGACTACTACCACTTTTTCAGTCTTATTTAAATGCAAAAAACACAGTCTTGTATTCGGGCCAATACGGTAAATACACCCTGTCACCAGAGGTGGGTAGTAACTCGTTACATTTATTCCGTAACATTGACTTGAGTAACTTTGGAGAAAAAGAGTAGTTTTACCAAGTCATACTCTTTACTTTTACTTGAGTAGATTTGTGAAGAAGAAATACCAACTCTTACTCCGCTACTTTGGGCTACACTAGTCGTTACATTTTTCCTCTTAATTAGTTTTTACTTTTTTTTTTGCCAGCGATGCCAACAGTAGCTCTACCAGTTTCACCAATGAGACGTCGCAACCAGTGGAGCGGGGAGTGGTATGCTGAGGGTGCTGCAGCGTCCCCTGGAGTTGGCGAGAAAGAATAACTTTTGGTAAATTATTCTTGTTGAAAAATAAATAAAATAAACAAAACACAGTGAAACAATAGGATATTTAACTTTGGGGATTAAATATATATGTTGAAAAACTTTTTGTTAATAACGTGGTCACCCCTTACACCTTGCTTGCCACTGGGCTACGTTGAATAAGGCACTATTAGAACGCAAGAGTTAACTGTTGACAGAGGAGGCATTAACATGGCACAAAAATGTTTTCTTTACAAAAAGTGAAATTTTCTAAAATTCAATTCGAAATGGCAAATGAAGATGATAGTTCGAGAATAGTGCCCAGCAAGCAAAAGTTAGCTGCAGATTTAGACCGTGGAGTTCAGAAAGGAAATCTACCTTTGGTTGCTTCAAATAGGTAAAAAATGCTTGCATTGCAGCCACATTATTATTTGTTGTTGCTGTTGAGCTTTCACCGTGCAGCATGCTGTTGGTTATTCGTGTGCAATTGACCTGTGACCTTTAGTTTTCAAATGTGTTGGTGTGTCATTTGGCCGCAGGGATTTGCGTTATCATACGCGGGCACTTTTAATAGCCAATATAAAACTCCAACACACACTGTAGATGAAATAGAGTGCTGTCTTTGTAGTAGCCTAGTAGTAGTAAGTAAATTATCCAGCATGCATGTGTACTGCCATTGTGCACACCTTGTAAGGAGAAAAAGTGGGAGCATGACAAATTTGGACCTGTTTTTGGATGGGGGAAAAATTGAAAAAGATCCTCAGCACCCCCTGCTGTGAGTGCCTTGCCTGATTGCAACAAAAATCACATGACTCCATTATACCAATCAGACTCAAGCTTGCCATTCCATGTTCACACCGGCCTGTTTAATCACGTGGCGCGTTTAAAGCACCATAAAAAATTATTTAAAACAGAGCGCTGCCCTTAACAAGACAGGACAGCGTGGATTTTAACCTCTCCCCCAGTTTTTTTGGCACTGATTGACCACGGAAAATGACAAATATGATCCTTTTAATTCCATAATAGGAACTGCGATGGAACTGTTCGCTATTCAACTATTCAAACTAGAAACTATTTTCTCCACTACAGGGCACTCGTGCTCTTTGAACAAATGACGCTTCCTTTCTGTAGATTTTTTTTTCTCGCCGGAATTCAATTTTTTATTTTTTTTTGTATTTCTTTGACTTAATGTGGTAATGTAATAGGTTATAGTACAGTATAATAATAACAGTTCATATACTTTGTGCTGAGAAAAAAAGTTTAAAAAAAAAATCAAATATAGTAAGCAGTTACTCACAATGTTACTCATTACTTGAGTATTCTTTTCGACAAAAAACTTTTTACTTGTAGTTGAGTACATTTTTGGATGGCTTTTACTTGAGTTTTATTGTTTTGAAGTAACGGAACTCTTACTTGAGTCAACTTTTGGCCTACTCTACCCACCTCTGCCCATCACAAAAATCCAAAGTAATTAAAGAACAAATAAAAACAACTGTGATTAAAATCAATATCAAATTATTATGGAAAAAGTTTACATGGTTCTTTGAATCCAGTCAATCACAGTCAGAGCTTCTCTTCAGAAAAGGAGAAACATGGGAGGAATGTTGAACCATACCAGGGGTCGTTAGCCTTACTAAATGACTCCAAAAAAGCTATATTGTTTGCAGGTTTAGACCTATGCTTATACCCAAAATGTTGGTTATTCATTACAATACAAGTTCAAGGTGTGATTAATTATACTTAAAAAAGACATTTAAGTTTCATTTACACTTTGCATCATCTGAATGGCAATCGCTTAGCACTAACAAGTCAAAGCAAAATGTTCGCCGAATGACAGCTTGTATTTAGGAAAAAAAGTTCACGGTTTCACTGTTTATAAAATGTCGCACGTTTCACACACTATCAAACTTATGCGAAGAACCTTCTAACCATGACTTAAAAAAAAATCATTATTTTGTATATGGTAATGTAATCTATGGTGAGTCCACTGTGGGACAAAATTCTCCATTTTACTCCCCATTCTCCCTTTCAAAGAATGCAAACTCATTGTCGCAAAAACCACGCTATGTACTTTACGATGTAGAATGAGGTTAGACTTAACATTTAATTCCAATGTGAAGCTATGTGTTGTAAAATGAAAACATGTTAAATACATTTGCGGTGGAGTGTAACTCTTTAGTAACATACAACATTAATTTGATGAATAGTTCTGCAAAGACAAAGTATTCCCCAGTACTTCTTCCCATAGCAATCCTTCCCACTTATTTTTTCCCTCATTCTCTCACCCTGTCTTCATCCACTGCATGAAAAAAACTGAAACCAGCCACAAGATGAAAAGAATTACCAGACTGCTCGCTCCAAATTTAACCCATACTACCGCCACCTAGCTTGATGTAAAACAAGGAAAATGTAAGAGCAATCACGCTTTGAGTGACACTAAGACCACTGTGCCCAAAGTGCATTATGACTAAGATAAAGCTGGCAGCAAGCACTCCAACAGGTTTGCTTATGCTTATGTTACACTTCCCTGCCCGAATAGTCAACTGACTGGAGTGTGAAAAGTATATGCATACTTTCAACAATGACGATCAGTGTTGGGCACATTACTTTAAAAAAAAGTAATAAGTTATAGTTACTCACTACTTCTTCCAAAAAGTAACTGAGTTCCTCTATAGTAAAAGTAACTAGTTACCAGGGAAAGTAACTATTTCCTTTACTTTAAAAAGAAGTTGTTGTATGTCAAAGAAGTGGAATTTTCTGTTTAGTATTCGAGTCAGTTGAATATAGAAGAACAGACAGGTAGTTGTGTTATAGAACCTTGTAATATTTATCGCACCTCACCAGCAACAGATTTATCCAACACTTAAAGTGTAACAAAAATAAACAGATTTGAATTGCTTACCACAGATGTCGACAAAAGCTTTGCCCCGGGACATAAATTACACTTTACATGCACGTTCTTTCCTTTAATTTCGACCAACTTGAAATAGTATTTACTGTATATCTCCACCTCGTAAAGGACAAATTTTCCTCTGAATGCTCTGCCATCATATTCCTCTGCATGTTTTGCGTGTGTGTGTTTGCCGCACGCGCTGTTCCGGTTTGTGTGTGAAAACACCGGCTCTGAAGCACGTGCGCAGTTAGGCTGGAGCGTTTACGTCACAGAATGGGGGATCACGTGAGATTTGACAACAACGCAGCCATATTGGAAGCAGGTCTGGCTCACAGGACATTAAACTTGCCAGTTCGATAAAGAGAAACTCGTTACTAAGGCGAAGAACAGATATGTGATCACAGATATGTGATCAAACTTAAGGATGTGAACAATGTTGACTAGGGTTGTTCCGATCATGTTTTTTTTGCTCCCGAGCCGATCCCGATCGTTTTAGTTTGAGTATCTGCCGATCCCGATATTTCCCGATCCGATTGCTTTTTTTTTTTTTTTTGCTCCCGATTCAATTCCAATCATTCCCGATAATTTTTCCAGATCATATACATTTTGGCAATGCATTAAGAAAAAAAATGAATAAAACTTGGACGAATATATACATTCAACATACAGTTGTTTATTATGACAATAAATCCTCAAGATGGCATTTACATTATTAACATTCTTTCTGTGAGAGGGATCCACGGATAGAAGGCTTGTAATTCTTAAAGGATAAATGTGACTTTGTATATTGTGACTAAATATTGCCACCTAGTGTATTTGTTGAGCTTTCAGTAAATGATACTGTAGCCATTTAACTGTTCTGCCCAAATGCATGATGGGAAGTGCAACCATGACTGTGCGTAGTGGTACCAATTGATATATCTTCTCTGCGTTGGGAAATACCATAGGGTGTTAAGAAAAAGATCAATTACTACCTTTCTACCCTACATTGCTTCCCACGATATTTCTAAACGTAGGGAGAGGGATTTTAAGGCTTTAGCCAATAAAAAAAAGGCTCCAAAGGCTGCCAAAATTCACTCTACTCATTTTACGCTGCCTTTCAGCTCTATATATAGGTAAAACGGCGCCATTACAGATTGAACGTGACAAGTGGGTCGTGCAGCGCATGCGTTAATTGCGTTAAATATTTTAACGTGATAATTTTTTAAAAAAAATTAATTACCGCCGTTAACGGGATAAATTTGATAACCCTACCTTAAGCCTAAACTAAAGACTCTGGATGAGTAACATATTATCTCTAACGTTAAATACAATTAGAAAACGATTTAATTAAAAAATATATATATATTAAAAAAAAGGCATGTCAGATATTTTTTTGCCTATTCCGATACTTTGAAAATGACGTGATCAGGATGCCGATCGATCGGGACATCTCTAATGTTGACCCTTACGAGCAAGCCGAAGACAAATACAGTAAAGATGTCGACGGGCTTCGACAATTACGCGAAATGGACATTCTGCAGTATTTATTGTTTGGTGTATGTTACTAAACTCATCAGCGATTCCGAAATTACAAATTGCTACAAAGCTACGAACAGTTTTGCTGCGGATGGGTGCAGGACCTGCACATTATGACCGCATCAAACGGCAATGCCATCGTTCTTGCAAAGGTAGGCTATGCGTGTTTACTATTTTCATTGCCATGAACCTGAACGCACCCAAAGTCTTGGATGACAAATAAACAGAGCAGACTCGCTACGGCTGGTAGTTTCTTCAATTCATTCAAATTAAGTAACGCATCGCTTTTGACCGTCAGTAACAGTAACGGCGGGAAAAAAATAGATTACCCCGTTGCTGAAAAAAATAATAGCGTTATTTTTAACGGCGTTATTCCCAACACTGATGATGATAACGACAAAATTTTGTCAATGAGCAATTTTTTCATGACAATGACGTGACGTGCTAAAAACATGTTTTGGGAGACAAACATAACGAGATGGATACCAGCTTGCAAGCTATGAGAGGAAAACATGCGGTGAGCAAAAAATGCTGTGGTGATTACATAAACAGAGAAAGTGTTAGATGAAGGCTTAAAGGAAGAAAAGGAGGACGAGAGTCAGAGGGGTTGCAAAAACAGAGGAGGGAATTTAACACCTAGCGCTTCTGCCAAATCCACTTTTCTCTGAATTCATTTTAATCTAATTAAAGTGAAAAACGTTCCCCAGAGGCTCCTGATCTCTATCAAGACATATAACCTGTAATCTTGAGTGTGATTAAAGCTTACTTCCACACTTTGTATTTGCCTGCTTTTGTGTCTGTGTGCATCAGTCGGTTAGCTGGCGACCAGATGACACGAGTACATGAGACGCTTTTCAGGACGGTTGACCTAACCTGCTGGCAATGCACAATCCGGGCAAGCCCCAGGCATCAGCAGATCACCACAGCAACCCCTTTGGCACCTCTCTTGGGAGACCACACCCGCAGAAACTTTTCAGATGCTTAATTTTTAACTTTTGCCAAGATGGCCCAAGCTTTATTGGCACATGAGCAAGTCGCACACAGAATGCCTTGTATGGGTATTGGCAGGCAACACAACAGTTGCTATTAATGCAACATACACACACAGGTCAGACAAGGTCAAACGTTGTGTGTTTTTTCGCAACGGTGTTCCTGAGAGTGCCAGCTGCGGTTGTTTTGTGCAGAGTCAGGTTTGTGTTATATGAGGCTGGGTAGCCTTTTTACACACTAAAAATCAAACACGCCATGAGAAAGAAATACTTTTTTACCTTTTAACTTTACTTTTTCCTTCCAACCCCACTATCATGGTTTCTATTGTAGAGAAAACATTTTGTTTGTTTCGCCGGAATGAGTATAAAAATCAATGCGTAAAAAACATGCCAGAGTGCAGCCAGACTCTCTAAGATTGTGGACAATCTGGGTGGTCATAAAAGGCAATTGGGAATTTTTCAGAAACCAACATTTTGATGTGTGAAACATGCCATTGGCCAAAAATGGGTGCTGAGTATAAAACTGTATGACCTGACAGGGATTTAGTCTTGGGACCTATACCTGACTCCTCAGCTGTATGCACAAGTCTGCATGTGTGGCATGATGTCAGATACTGAAAACCATGTTTATTCACATTAGTGTGCACTTAATGTACATATGTTTCTGGGGTTTCTCCACCACCTTGACGGGAGACTGATGTTGGGGGCTACACAGCAGCGTGTAGTGACCGCACATCCATACAAGCACGCCAGTATAAACACCCTTGGGTTCTTCTCCCCAAATTGTGTGGCTTGGAGGAGGGGTGTGCAAATTGCAGGAGTCAATGAGTACCTTGTGTATCGGATTTTTCCCCCTCTCATTAAAAGCCCAGCGGTAACGTACAGTATGCTAACTCATATGTGTCAAAAAAGGATTAAGTCAGTCATTGTCTTCAAAAAGCTTCCTCACTTTATGCTTGAAAGCTGCCATAAATGTGTTGTTAGTTACTGGACATCTGTTAAACCAAGGCAGATCATCCATCATCTCTATCCTGTTTGAGTCATGAGGGACTTACTTGAACCTACTACCAGAGAACAGATCACTGGTCAATAATAGTTCTTAACGTGTACAACTAAATCATTCATCCAAATACTAAACTACAACAGGACCAACCAGAATCTAAATCAGTGTACAAGATCAGGGGTTTAACTTTTGTGCAATGTCTTTGACTTATTATAGTGATAGAGTGAAGAATTCAAAGTGTTTGCAACTTTCACCAACCTTCATCAACACCAAAGAATGGCATATTATATCAGACAGTAAGAATGCAAAAAATATTTAGTGTAGCACTTTTTACTGACAAATCAACACAACCAAATACATACCGGTACTATCCTTTTATGAACTAATCATTCCATACCAATCATTTCACTTGGGTTCCAGTCCAAATTCTCCTGACCTCTTGCGGTTTCACCCCCACAAGTACAAATACCTGAGCTGTGTGTTTTACCAGCAGCTAAGTGCTGCAATTAATCAATTTCCTCCTTAGCAATTAGCGTTGCTCATTAAAATCTTCCAAACGTAACCTCCCACCAAACAGTCAGCAGTCTATGGTTCAAAGGAGGCAGCGTGTGTGTCTTGCTGAGGGTTATCCATTACACTGCAGCACTCCAAATGGGAAGTCATTGAGGGGGGAGTTCGGAAAAGAGTGCCTCCTTATCTTGATTTAGGTTTAAGAAGGCTCAGGGGAGGAAGGGAAGTAAGCCTGAATATAGAGTAGAGAGGTTCATCTCTGGGACTAACGTAGAAACTAAAATATATAGATTATTGCTGTAAGCCACCTCTACTCTAACATAAAAACAGTTTGAAACAGATCACTGGCAAATGAGGCTTGTAGCGAAATATGAATAGGAAATATTACTCTAGATTGTGACCCTAACTGCCCCAGCAAATATGAATGAGTTATCGTGACATAGATCAGCGCAATTAGTATTTTATTTGATGTCCCTCATTTATCTTATGTCAGAAGTAGTTCAAAATTTTAGAACTTGTTATCCCAGAATGGTATGAATAATCATTTACCGTTTTTTCGGCACGATAAGGTGCACCTAAAAGCCTTCAATTTTGTCAAAAGCGGCAAAACCTGCAGGGGTCGGGAACCTATGGCCCACGAGCCAGATCTGGCTCTTTTGACGGCTGCATCTGGCTTGCAGACAAATCTTTAACTCATTCACTCCCAGCCATTTTCACCGGAGCAAGGCCCTTCGCTCCAGTCCATTTTACTGGATTTTGACTGATTTTGCAAGGCCCACAGAAAATTCCGTTCTATTGCTATATTAACATGGAACCCACCAAAGGAAAGATTAGACTCTCCTCTTCTTTCAGCAGAAAAAAAGTTCATATCTTTTTCCATTCTTTAAAAATTAGTATTATAAAAAGAGCAATTTTCTAATTTCTGATGAAAAAAACGGAGAAATTGAGCTTTTGTGAAAGCATACATTTCAAACTTTGACTTTAACACAGCTATTTTTTGCTTTAGTTACACCCCAAACATCTGAATAATGTTTTCCTTTTACAAATTAATACAAACAAGACAAATAGAGCTTTTGATAGCAAAGAACAATTTACTTACGCAAAAATAAAAGATGACGCTATTGTGGCCGCGACAGCTGGTTAAACTTTCCCCTCATCGTTGCCTGTCTCAAGAAGATGAATTTTTTTGAGTCTCTGCGGGCTCTGCTCGCGAACAGACCGGGCTCAACAGCATTTAGTGGTCCTGGTCGTTCTGCTCGGTCGTCCAGTAGCTGGCATCCCGGGCGTCCTACCGGTTGTTCTTCTTGGTCGTCTGCTGCCTGGCATCAATTCAGTTGTCTTCCGCCAGCGCCCCGACTTTGCAGCTTGGCCTCTCATTTCCGTTGAATAGGGTTGCGGGTCTTACCAAATGCGCTACTGCCCTCCAGTGGCCAGTTTTATTGCTTTAAAATAGATTTTCAGCTTTGTGCTTTGGACCTCAATTGAATCAGAAGCCAGAGATGTCTTTTTTGGAAAAAAACAAAAACAAAAAAAAACAAAAAAACGTAAAAGACGTATAAATACGTCTTTGGGACACTGAAACAATTAAAAATAAAACATTTATATGTTTTTGGGAGCAAATGAGTTAATTATAATGGGGGGGGGAGCTAAATTATACTCCTTTGCGCATTGCGCGAAACGGCGACGGTCACCAACGACTAGAAAGCCGGTTCACAATATTTTTAGTGGCAAAGTGCCAAACATACATGTCATTGTGTCTATCTATTTATCTATCAATCAATCGAATAGGCAACGCAGATGAGGCAGAAACACTGTTCAAGTGGGGTTGTTGTATTTTGCTGTCAAAAATAGCGGCCGATGCGCGCATGTGTGTGAGATCAGAAACTTTCCTTATTTTCATTTTAATTTCCGCCTTGTCAGCTGATTTTTGAAACCCTTTTGAGAAGATGGCAAAAAGAAAAAAAGATGAGTATCGAACTTTTCAGCAGGAATGGACAGGATAAAGACAAGATAATTAAACGGATAAAAGACATGCCTCCATCGGTAAAAACTGTTCACGATCGTACCATCATGATGTTAAATCAAATTGAGGCAACACAAGTGAAGGACATAAATGCGGCACTGTTTTTTTTCTTTTCTCAATTTATCCCAGTTCAGCGTGATTGCAAGGTTTTGACTACAAGAGGGGAGGATTTATTCAAGTCCTTCACGGAGTTCACTAAAGAAAAAAAATAGATCGATGGATAAACTTGTTTCGGTGTGCACTGATGGTGCTCAGTGCATGGTGGGGAAAAACAGAGGATTTGTGGCGCCTCTTCATCAGCAAAACCATGCAGCACCAGAAATCGCATTAATGGTAAGAAATACTCATCATTGATTAGCAACACCATAACAATGTTATTAAAAAGAATTCAGAGATTTATTGTATTTTAAAAGTGTTAAAATTACATAAAATGCACACATGACTTGCATTTTTAGTTTTAACATATTTGTATGGCTCTCAAGGAATTACATGTAAAAATATGTGGTGTTCATGGCTCTCTCAACCAAAAAGGTTCCCGACCCCTGATCTTGTGGATGCATAACGCAACCCCAACCACTACTACGGCACCTTATAATGTGGCGTGTCCTACATATGAAAACAGTTTCAAAATAGGCGATTGATTGAAGGTGCGCCTTACACTCCAATGCGCCTTACAGTGCGGAAAATACGGTAATTTGCTACTACATAGACGCGAGTCTCATGATTTATCATCAAGTCTTGATTGGACCTTTTTATTTACCATATTTGACTATATATGACTATAAGACATTACTTTTTTTTCTACCCCGCTTTGAGCTAATTTATGGATTTTAATAGGCTCATGTAATCTTGTGCATATATTATTAATATCATATTAGCATGTCTTGTGGTGTAAATATCTCATAAGACACCTGCCATTTATAGTCCAGTGCATCCTATACATGAACAAATACTTTAACCTCGAAAAATTTGGTGGGTGCGTCTTGTAGTTAGGTGCTCCTTATCACCTGAAAATTACGGTAATCAGTGCAGTTTTGCTGACACTCATGTTTTTCCAATGTGGAAAGCAGATGAAGTCCATTCTCAGAGCTGGGATCCAAACCCGGAATTTCTTCAAGCTTACTGACCACTCAATAAACGACGTTATAAACACTGTGCTACTGGAAAAGTATCATTTGCACCAACATTCAATGTTTTCTCTCGACTCATGCACTTTTCACCTGCGAAGATTAGTGAAAACTGGTTATGGCTTCCTCCAGTAGCGAAAAAAAACAGTGACACATTGTACTTTTGGGGGGGATAGTAAAAATGGAGCCCAAATAAAATTGTAAGCATGTCTGGACACTGCAAAGAGATAGAATTGTTCATTCTCCTGGGCAAATCCTTTAAAAATTAACTTGAAAGGTTCCCCATTCGAATCTGTTTCTTTTAAGAAAGTGCCCCAAGCATTCTCATCAATCAATCTCAAAAGCAACGTTAATTGTGAATATTTCAGCTTCCAGTGATGAAAAGTCAAGACCTGCAATCATTGCGCTGAGTGCTCATAAAGATGTGAGTTGCCTGTAATCTGGTCTGTGATAGTAACTCATATAATTTAGCCCAGTTTTGTTTGGTTTTTGTTTTGAAACAAACAGTGGGGAAAACAGCAATGAGGCTCAACGGTGCTGTCGAAGAAGTGTGTGCGCATGTATATTTTTTTTTCTTCTGCTTGGAGGCTAATGGCATGTTCTGGTTCATTTGCTGCTGACCACCGAAAGAGTAATTTCACTTTGAAGGCTGAAAATTTTAGTCAGACTGAATCATATGACCTAAGGGGTGTTTGATTGTCGAGATTCCAGTATTCAAGAGGCTAGCTGGAATAGACCTTTTCAAACTGGAGTAAAACATTGCAACGCTCACCACCACACACATTCTTCCACCCAGAGTCTGGATACATAAATAGGGTTCAATCGCCAATGAAAGTGGACCCCCGCCATCCCACCAAACGCACACACAAACTACCAATTTTGCCTGAGCCTTAGGGCAACCAGTGACTTCGTGTCTACAGTGATGTATTCAAGTTCAAAACTTCTTAATCGCTCAACCTTGCAGTAACACCCCCTCTTTCTGTTGAACATTTACCGTCCCATTTCCTTCCCTTCTTGCTCGCAAACACTCGCTCATTTATCGAGCTGTTTGGCGAGTTTCTGATGGGTTATCAGAGCCAGATAAGAAAGGTCAGACACAGATTGAAGACAACACGACTCCATAAACACAGCTGAACAATCTGGCTGTTCCTGTCTGCATCCACTAGTTGTTACTGAGATAAAAATGGATGGACACCCGACAAACTATTTGACAATGGACCTTCAAAAGCAGATATGCTAGAAATGTCAGATTCACACTCAGTGTAGACCTGCTTCACACCAGGCATTCTGATTTGTCTATGCTGCATACATCTGAGAAGCTCCAGATTGATCATTCCCGGATGTTGAGGCATCTGGGTAATGTGTGTGTGTGTGTTGTGTCTGACAGAGAAGAGGGGTTAAAGAATTACAACCTTGACCTGTCGGGTTTAGCCAGAGGGTGTGTTACTGATAAAAACAAAAGAATAAGTCCATCATTCACACTTGTCTGCACAAAAAATAAACAACGGTTTTAAGTAATCTTGGCATGAGTTAAGCACTTAAGAGTTCTGTTAGTGGAATTTTTCTGGCACATAAAAAATACATTGTGTATCTTGAAACAACACTTTAAACTAGGAGTGGGAACCTCTTGGTATCTCACGATACGATATGATTTGCGATTCAAAGCTTACGATAACGATGGTCTGACGATATGGCGATACAATGATTATCGATACATTGGTCAGGAAATCATTCAAGGATATTCTACAAACAACTAATACACAGGAAAAACAAGTTTCTGCTGTGAATTAGAATGAGTTTATCACTTGTAGACATCCAATCCATTTGAACTGGGAGGGTGGCACCGAATGAACATTCATTCACTCGCTGCCATCCCTCCCACTTCAAACGGATTGAATGTCTATGGCCGTCAGTGACAGCCAATGCCAGGCAATGAAATAATTTTGGGTCATTTAAGGTCATTTTCCTGTTGATTTTCAGTTACTTCCTCTTGATTTGGGGGTATTTTATGGGGCTCTTCCTGTTTATTTTGAGTTACAGAACAGGTAGTGACCTGGGAATCACCCAAATGAATATGCAGTGATGAACCTGCCTAGGCAGAAAATGGATAGAATAGGCAGAAAATGACCTGTATATGCTCTAAAATGAACAGCAAGTGACCTGTAAATGCCCTGAAAATCAGACAGAATGACTGTGAATGCTCTGGTTTCAAATGAACGAACGTTCCCAGTCTAAATGTATTGGACGTCGAGCACCGTCAATGAGCCTTAGAGTTAACTGAGACACTATTATGATGGAAGATTTTGGTAGCAACTTGTTCGTTCATTTTTATTTTTGTTTAAGACATTGACACCTTTTTAAAAACTATATCTCGATTCTTGGCAGGAGCATATCGATAACTTTTTGGGATACAAAGTACGATATATCACCATTTCGATATTTTGTCCCACCCCTACTTTAAACACACCATAATACTCCATAAATACCAATGTTGCACCGATACCAGTGTTGGTGGGGGGGCCGATACGGCACTAAAATGGTGGTATCGGTGAGAACCAACAAATAGGGCGCCGATACCATTTGCTAGTATCGCTTGAATGCAGCCTTCTTTGTCCTGACACTCACTATACTCTGTTGTGTGATTACAGGTGATCACTTTGCATGCCAAGCAGCTATACCTATTGGCCTGCTCCAGACCAATGAGAGCGGGCCAATAGCCGCTCTTAACCAATTCCGGGGCAGCTTTTTCATATGGAGGAAAAACAAACCAGGAGAAAAAATGTCTGCGGTCTGTGAATATTTCAGCATAGAAACTCCATCGAATACAATGGCTGCATGCAAGATTTGCGGCCTGAAAGTTTCGAGAGGGGGAGTTAAATCGGCCAGTTTGAATACCTCAAACCTGTTGTAACATTTGAAGACGAAACGTGAACAGACACAAAGAGTTTGAGGCTGCAACAACAGAAACTGCTACCAAGAGAAAGGGGGTTGGACCGGAGAAACAAACCCTGTCAGTTCACTTCGTCTACTTTACTTTTATTGTCTTTTACTGAAAGAAATGCCGAAGTAATTTGAGACCTGTTTCAAAAGTAGGGTTGCCACCTTTCAGAAACAGAAATAAGGGACGCCCCCCTCACGCCCAAAGCCGTACAGGTGACGAAAAAAAGGGACATGCCCAAAACTCGTAAAATGCATAGAAATGTATCTATTTATATTAGGGCTGTCAAACGATTAAAATTTTAATCGAGTTGATCACAGATTAAAATCTAATTAATCGTAATTAGTCGCTATTCAAACCATTTCTAATAATGCCATATTTTTCTGTAAATTATTGTTGGTAAGGAAAGGTAAGACACAAGACGGATATATACATACAACATTCTGTACATAAGTACTGTATTTTATATTGTGTTTATTATAACAATAGGATAGGATAGGAATATTATTTTTGTTGTGCTTTCACTAAATGATACTTATGTTTGATGTGAAGGAGTTGCCGAAGCTTATGCCAATAAACGGCGCGGTCCAAAGAACGACTGTGTCCACTCGCCTTTATAACATATATATCTCTGTACATATGTTACCCAAAATACAACAAGACACACACAATTGCCACTAAAAGAAAGATAACTTACGGAAATATGTGTGGAGCACAAATAGCACAAAACAACAGCATAAACGTCTCACAAGTACTAATTCTCCCACGTTTAGAAGGAATAACATTAGTATGGAACGGCGCTGCCCCCAAGCGGCCGGTGGCATTCTCTTCACTCTTGATGTCCATAAACGGCGTCATTGTAATCTGTTTGAGGTAATGTGTGAGTGGGTCATTCAGTGCATGCGTTGATTGCGTCAAATATTTTAACGTGATTAATAAAAAAATGAATTAACGCCCGTTAACGCGATAATTTTGACAGCCCTAATTTATATATATTCCGTATTCTGCACAACTTTTAATTCCCAATTCGGAACGATTCCTTATTTCAAGGGACGGATGGCAAGCCTATTCAAAAGTGCTGTAGAAGTAAGCAAAGTAAGCTAAGCTAAGTGGCTAACCTGCGTCTGTCAGAGAGAGACTCACTCGTGCGCTGCTTGCATTTGTGTTTTGCTATAAAGATGGAGTTATGTTGCTGCTGGTTGCACAGAGATGGAGGCTGAGAGACAGGATGCTGTGGTCAATTATTAGTAAATTATCATTTGTCACCCATCCCAGGTGGTATGCAAAAAAGTAATGCAATGCAAAGCAATGATTTCACATCCAAGTATGTAGCTCTTCATGTAAACGGTATATATATGTATTTTTTTTTTCAAACAGACCGGTATCGGAATGGTATTGGTATCGGACGATACTGCACAGCCAGGTATCGGTATCAGGGCCAAAAATGGTAAAAATTGGTATCCAACGCCACAGCCTTTCACACTCTCTCCTGCTAAACTGTGCGGTCAAACTGTCCATCTTGCGTTTGTTACTTAAAGTTAACAGGCTTGTAGCTGTAATCTTGCCAGAGAAGCTTGGTAGCTCAAAGGCACACATGTGTCAATCGTTGTTAAACTTGCATAAGTGTGCTGAAGAAACTCATTGTGTAAGTGACAAGCTGCTCTTAGCAGCGTGAGCATCAAAGCTTGAGTGGATCTGAGTGGTCTCACCAAATGAAGCATTTAATAGGCATTTTTTTTCTTTTACTTTTACATTATTGTTTAAAAATGATTCACATTATAAAGGCGGCACTGTGTGACAGTAACATGTTTGGAACTTTTGTTTAAAAAATAATGTTATCAAAATCAAAATCAAAATAAGGTGACTGACTCAGGTGCAAAAATATGCGATCGTAATTTGATCGTGAAAAATCTCATTTCAGTTGATCGGCTGAAAAAAAGCTGAAAAGAACATTTTCTTCAATGCTAAAGTCAAAAATGAAATTTATTTTTGTTTACCTCATTATATATCCACTGTTGACAAACAATGATTCCATTTTAAATCTGTGGACAATTTGACTCTTCATTGGAGCTAACGTGCATGTTTTGGGAACGTGGTACAAAAGCAGAGAGAAAACAAGCTAGAAAGAAGGCTCCAGCTGAGATTTAACCCCAAACCTCAGAACTCAAAGGCAGGAATTGAAAACACCACTCCACTCAACTTCTGTCATCATTATTACTAATAATATTTCTTATTGAAAACATAACTGTTCATATGACTTAGAGAAAGAAATGCCGGTTTATCTTGAACACACTTTATCCAACAATGATAAATTGTTTTAAAAAGCCCAAAAATCATGCCGTGATGAAATGGTATTCCTTTTTGTATAAACAATATACAATAGCAGCCCGATGACAAACTGTAAAGCTTATTAGTGATGAAACGGTACCCTCTTGTGGCATGAATAGGAAGTTTCTGTCTTACCACAAGTGTAGATGACACTGAGGTACTTTCTGGTGCCAGAGTAGCAGGGATCCCCGAACTCCCTGGAGGAGGCTCGAACTACGCAGCTTTTCTTGGCCTGGCAGCGAGAGGTCACAAGCTGAAGGGCAATGGATGACTGGCAATCTGACAGGAGACAAAACCAAAATAAAAATATTGACAAATAATTATTTTAGGTCCAAAAGGAGAGTGACAAAAAGATTGCAAAATACTATATAAATATCTCTCAGCTGTAGCTCACACACATACCGGGCGCAAATTCTATAGAACTGTTCAGACATCTTCTCATTTGCGGTCTCACGGTTTTTTGAAGACAACAATAAAATGGGGCCTCTTTTTGTCCAAAGGACACTCGATCCATGTTTGTGTACAGATACCAGAGATTGATTAATATAGCTGTCACATTTTATTGTAAAACTTCTCCTTAGCTTTTTCTACTCTGTCGACTTCCACTTTCATCCTTTTAATGAGCTACAGAGCACTTTTGGATTAAATCATTTTGGAGCACATGTACAAGACATCTTGCGCACAGTTGAGACAATATCTACACTAAGACAATTGTTTGTGTACATACTCCATTTGTTTTCATTTAGTTTATATGTCTGCTTTCCTTTAAGGATATTTTTTATAATGTTCAATATCTACTAAAGAATTCAGAATTTTTTATTTATTTATTTTTTTTAAACCTTTCCTGTTCAGCTCCTTGACACGGAGAATGGAGATCTGGGGGGCCGTTTACATGGTGACTCTCCGAGAATACGAAAAATTTCAAATTTGCATTTATATGGTTCCGTTTCCAGTCGAACAATCTCGCAATTCCGCATTAAAACGATGTAGTATTCATGCCAGGCCCGAGGGGGGAGTGCAGATTTAAAAGGTGACAGGGAATGATGCACTTTGACCCCAACAAACTCCTCAACCCGGAAAAAAAACATTCCCGCCCACTCCAAGCAATGGCATTTTTCTTTTGCTCCAAAAGCACAAAAAAAATGGAAATATTCAACATAGTTAAAAAATACTATTAAAACAGTAAATTAAAGCCGGCGTTCCGCCATTTGCTGTTTTTAATGTTTAATAGCACCGCTGCGCACGCCCATGTGACGTGTGCGAGTGCCTACGTCATCGAAGCGAAGGCGGTTTCCATTCATATGAAGGCAATGCGACACCCGTAATGGAATTCTTCCACTTTGGAGGCAGGATTCAGAAATTTTTGCCTTCGCCGACACCCTATGCACGCGAGGCCATTTCGCTACTCAGTCACTGCGTCTTCGTGTTGCAGAGTGGCCATGTAAACTGCCCCTGAGTGTCCGATTGATCTTAACAGTTTAATGTATCACATGGGAGTATGACATACATCCATTGTGATCATTCAACGTACTTCGTTTATTACGAGAAAGCAGCGAACAGGAAGGGATTATGGGGGAACAGAAGAAAAGAGGGAGAGACAAAAGAAGCACAAACAACAAGAAATGCATTAAACGCCTACTCTAAATAACTATGAATATGTTGGTGCTATCGGTAGCTAGTTGTATTTCCGGTTGCCTGATAACCAAGAAAAGGGGGATAGGGGGTCGAAGAGAGAAGTGATTGGGAGGGGTGGAGTGTACATAAATCAGCCATGTGGTCTAGAACCCAGTATTCTACTTGAGTGTGTCTATAATTCTGAATTTTCAATTGTAATCAAGTCTGCATTTTGTTTAATGGAATGTAAACTTTGCACTATTGTTGTCCTGTGAGAAAAAATTTTGACTTACTTTTACTTAAGATTTTTTGCAGAAACTGACTCTTACTTGGACCTCTTTGGTATTCCCTCCGTTCATAAATGTGATTGGCTAGTTGTAAACAAAACCACATCTACAAATATAAAACCGTATACGCATGCATTGGCTTATTCGACTGAACTGATATTTATTGTCTTCCCTGTGAAACACAATATTAACATTTGTACATACACATTAACCATGAGTCTGGAGAGAGAGAAAAGCAGATTTTTGCTAGTGCTATTCATAGGAATACATGACTGTAGTGAATATGTTCAGCCCAATAAAGGAAAACAATCATCTGTTTGAGATGACAATTTGGTGAAAACCTCTCCACCCAATATTTCTGTTATTGGATGGGCTACAGTCACTGAAGCTAAACCTTATCCATTATGTTTCCCTTGTACACTGAATTTATGATTTTTAAACCATGTACTAAATTCAAAATTCTGACAAACATTTGTGTGACGAGGAGTTAAAGACGCTTTTTGGGAGAGTATAGGAATGTAATAGGCTCTTGTTCCTTTGAGTTTCCACGCTGCACGTCACCCCTAAAATGATCCATTTAAACCCTAACAAAAACACAAGGAGATGAGCCTTTGAAAATGGACACTTGGTTCTCACCTGGGTTAAGTTAGTGTGCCTAATAGAAAAACAAAGATCGGACAGAAGATGAGGGAGCAGCTTGGCTTTGCATGTCGACAGGCTACAGTGAATGGTAGTACAGGTCAAAAGGGTAACTGTTCCAGTCAGGAAGTGAAAGTGGGCAATCTATTGGCCATGCTCACTGTCAGTGTTAGGGCCTGGGCTACAATTAATCTAGAAAAAAGATTTATCTAAATGGGATCTTAATTTGTTTTATTTCCTAATTATATAGCCCATACAAATGAATCACACCATAATAATTTTTCCTAGAATGTAAACCCTAATCAAAACCTATCCCTTTGGATAAACTTTGGCGGGTGCAAACGGACATTCCCCAGCAGGAACCAACAATCTGGAATTCCTGACCAGGACATGGTAGGGTCAAAGCCTGCAGGAAACCAGCATGAAACTGGAAAACTTGAGACATTTCAGAGACTGGACAGCATGTGAACAATAATTAACAGAAAGGATCAGGACAACTTCCTTCTCTTTAACTATATTAAAATTATTTTACGAAATAAGACAATCACCTTAATTAAGAACATTGAATACAATGGTGATGCCTTTCCAATAGTTTTACAGGTACACAGATCCCTCCGATCTGCTAAAAAAAAATCTTAATAAGAGACATTTCAAACACAATAATTCCATTTGATATTCAAGAAAGTTTTTTATAGTCTTAAATTTTACCCATCCTTCTTCTGCTTAAAATCAGTTCAGGTCAAAGTGGGCAGCATCTTCGGCAGAGACTTCCCCCACCCGAGTCACTTCAGTTTTCAGACAAGCCAAAATTAGATAAGCGTGTTTTGACAATGGCGTCAATTAAAGATTGCATCATCATTAATATATGCCAGACTTTCATTGAAAAGTTACCATGAAGGCAAGGGCGTAGGTTTGCATAGGGACGGTAATTTAAAATTGCCCCTCAACCCCCCATATGTTTTAAGGATAGAATTGACCCTACCATTATTAAGTCAATAATTTTCATTATGTTCACACTTACATTTACCCCTTTTTACAGTGCGCCAGTCCATTTTTCACCCTCAAATGCATGTTTGATTAGCTGTTTTTTCAGCCAGCAGCAGCTGCAGCCACTGTATGTAATGTAAAAGGACGTCAATGTTGTGGAGGTGGGGAACACACCACTAATTTTGCTACTGAAAGTCCGATCTGTATCAGCTTTAGCATAACATTAAACTGTGTGAGTTTGCTAACCTGCAAAACTTGATTAGGAAGCTGCTTAGAGAGAAGTGTCTTCCTTCTACTATTAACGTTAATTAAACTTTGAGAAATGCAGTGAACCGAATTTTATCCCTTTCTCCCCAATTTTCATTTTTATTTTATTCATGTGGTTTTAAAGCAGCCCAAAGGAGCTTTGATTTTTTTCGGTTTGGCTCTGCTTGTGGACAAAAGCAGTACAGTAGTGTCTTACCTGAAGGAAGGCTGAATTTTTATTATTTTTTTTTGTTATTCCCTGACTAAAGGTTTTTTTTCCCAGTTATATTTAATGTAAATATTATATATATGCTATACTAATTTCTCAATATTTAGTTGTCTTAAGACAAATGTTTATTGTACTTATTAGTTATATTAAAATACACAATAAATGCAATAATTTGAGTTATGTTCAGATATTGAAATTAGGGCTGTCAAACGATTACATTTTTTAATCGAGTTAATTACAGCTTAAAAATTAATTAATCGTAATTAATCGCAATTCAAACCATCTATAAAATATGCCATATTTTTCTGTAAATTATTGTTGGAATGGAAAGATACAATACGGATATATACATTCAACATACGGTACATAAGTACTGTATTCGTTTTTTATAACAATAAATCAACAAGATGGCATTAACAATATTAACATTAAAGCGATCCATGGATAGAAAGACTTGTAGTTCTTAAAAGATAAATGTTAGTACAAGTTATGGAAATTTTATATTAAAACCCCTCTTAATGTTTTCGTTTTATTAAAATTTGTAAAATTTTCAATCAAAAAATAAACTAGTAGCTCGACATTGTTGATGTCAATAATTACATTACTAACTACTACTTGTACTAATTACTAACTCATAAAATCAGTTGGACCCAAGCGCCAGCAGAGGGAGCCAAACAACAAAAAACAAGTAAGAAGCGGACATTACACTGTACTGTCATTTTAGTCTTTGAGCGGGGCATGTGCGTTAATTGCGTCAAATATTTTAACGTGATTAATTTTTAAAAATTAATTACCGCCCGTTAACGTGATAATTTTGACAGCCCTAATTGAAATGTAATTTTGCTAATCAAATCCAGACATTTATTCTGGGAGTTTTTAAACTGTTTTTATAGTAGTTTTTTAAAACATAGGTTTGACTAACGGTGTATCACCTGAACCAATATACACGAAAGTTAGATTTAATTTGCATTGATCATTTAGCCTTTCAATTAATTAGGTTCATATTTGTGAGAAATGCAGCCCTGACCCCCATTCACCCAATCTGTTTGGTCTTATTAATGTCCCGCCCCCAGCAAAAAGTTTACATGCAGGTTATGCTGTTATATCGTCCCTACAAATGTTGAGATCAAACCAATGCCCTTGCATGAAGGGATGTAAGGAAAAGCCATTTAATCACAGGGACCATATAAAAAAAATAATAAAACAATTTCTATGAACCATTTAAAGTTTGAGTATGAGATTCAAAAAACAGAATCCCATTAAGGTAGACATGCAAAACAAAGCATTGTGTTGTGTAGAGAAAATGTGGAAAAATTAGCCTTATTTTACGCATCGTGTGCTTGAATATTTTGTACAGAGTTTAAATGATTATTCCCTTGGGTCCAACCTTTTCTGTCTCCCATTTCAGCTTTACCACGGACAGACGAGCATAGAAGAACCTCATTTTACATGCAAACACAGACTCCCACACAGAGTGCACAGGCATGAATAACCTCTGTTAACTTTGACCTTTACCCTCAACCACCTTACGGAGCGCACATTGCCAACAAGGTCAGGCCTGTGGTTTGCAAGAAAAACTCCACAGTCAAGAGAAAACAGCAGTAATATAGTCATTCCTGAGACTTTTTATCATTCATAGCTGATGCAGTGTAAGTTTTACAACTCAAACCTTGAAGACTGCAAACGGGAAGCTTAAACCTTTTTTTCTTCCTTAACATAAACACTAATGGTCTCGGAAAGTACACTTTTCCCGAATATTGATGCAATAGCATCTCCGGACACAATGCTCCAAGGTTTCATCCCACACAAACATGCATTCAAAACCTGTCTGGGAATTTACAATAGGAGGACCTATTTTATCTCCTTCTCCGCTCATATGACTCACATGTGAGGCGTATCATTTGATGCACAAGTTGGTTGTGATACCTCAAGTCTTTGTACAGCAGACGTTTGACATGTAATGGTATGTAAGGTGATAGCTGAATATTTTGAGGCCACAAGATATGAGTAACACATTACTTCATTCTTATTGGAACACTACGCATTCTTTCCAATCAGTGGGAACAATCCAACATACACAGCAAAACGTAGTCTGTTTATAAATAAGTGGTGTATATTAATTGATTTTTATATTACAGCTAGGCATTTCCCGATCCGATCACATGATCGGAAATTGGGTGGGATCGGGTTTTTAATTTAAAGACCCCTCCCTCCTGCTGCTTTTATGTCACCAGTGCAGCTGGTGTTTGGTACTTAAAGTTAATGATGATTGACAGGTTTGTTGCTTTGATAGAAGGCTCGGTAACTCTACGATCGAAGGCACAAACGTGTTAATCATCGTTTAGCCAATTTTCGTTGTCAAGAGGCTGTTCTCGGCAGCATGAGCGTCAACGTGTAAGTGAATTTGAGTTGACTCCTTCAATGAGGCATTTAATAAAGACGAGCATTTTTGTATGTTTTTCTTGTTTAAAAATTAGGGCTGTCAAACGATTAAAAATTTTAATCGAGATAATCACAGCTTAAAAATTAATCGTAATTAATCGCAATTCAAACCATCTATAAAATATGCCATATTTTTCTGTAAATTATTGTTGGAATGGAAAGATACAATACGGATATATACATTCAACATACTGTACATAAGTACTGTATTTGCTGATTATAACAATAAATCAACAAGATGGCATTAACATTATTAACATTCTGTTAAAGCGATCCATGGATAGAAAGACATGTAGTTCTTAAAAGATAAATGTTAGTACAAGTTATAGAAATTTTATTTTAAAACCCCTCTTAATGTTTTCGTTTTAATAAAATTTGTAAAATTTTCAATCATAAAATAAACTATTAGCTCGCCATTGTTGATGTCAATAATTACACAATGCTCATGGTGCTGAAACCCATAAAATCAGCGCACCCAAGCGCCAGCAGAGGGCGACAAAACACCAAAAACACAAGAAACAAGTGGACATGACACTGTGCTATCATTTTATTCTGTTTGAGTGGGGCATGTGCGTTAAATATTTTAACGTGGTTAATTAAAAAAATGAATTACCGCCCGTCAACGCGATAATTTTGACAGCCCTATTAAAAATAAATTACATTTTGAAAAAGGCATGGTGGGACAGTGGCTAGAACTCCCACCTCACAGTTCTTAGATCAACAGTTCCTGTGTCGAGTTTGCATGTTCTTCCCATGCCTACGTGGGTTTCTCCGGGTTCCTGCCACATCCCAAAAAATCGTGCATGGTATGCTGATTGAACACTCCAAATTGTCCATAGGTGTCAGTGTGTGGGTGAATGGCTGCGTCTCTGAGTGCCCTCAGCTGGCTGGCAACCTGTTCACGGTGTACCCCACCTTCTGCCTGGAGTTAGCTGTGATAGGCTCCAGCAATTCTGTGACCGTCATAAGGATAATTGATTCAGAAGATTAATGAATGTTATGGACAGTGATTACAAGTATGGCGTTTAAGGTGATACAATGAAAAACGTGGGTGTTAATTTTGTGCTGGTGCACCTTAAAAAAAATTAAAAAAAAAAAATTAAAAAAAAAAAAAGTTTGCCACCCCAGTGCAACCAATGCAAAAGTAAGTGTGGAGCTCTTGCAATATACAGTGGTGTGAAAAAGTATCTGAATTTCTCACATTTCTGCATAAAATTACCTTCAAATATGAGCTGAGAAAACAACAAATAGGAGTCAACCATGTAGGATGTGTGTAGCTGGCGCTCCGTGGCAATGCGGAATTTCATCCTGTTATATTAATTTGTAGAACTGTCCACCGCCAAGACGTAGCACAAACTGTGTTGCGATTTCTCGGAACAGCTTTTGACGAATTGGAGAGCCTTTGACAGAGAACTGATTTATTGAAAAGTGGCCGAGGTCAGCAAATATTAAATGTAATGGTTCACTTACTTATTTTTCCCCGCTTCTGTAATTGTTTGCGTACTATCCTCATGAAAATATGAAAACCTATAAATGTTTTGGTCGTTTTAGTTAAAGCACTTTTTTTTCATCTGTGTGATTTTGATACAGATCAGATCACATTTCATAGTGATTTTATGCAGAAATGTGAGAAATTCCAAAAGGTTAAGATACTTTTTCATACTACTGTATATCGCAATGTCATTTTTTTCCTAATATTGTTCACGCATTATATATATATATATATATATATATATATATATATATATATATATATACATATATTTACTTTTTAAGGGCTAAAAAGTAACAAAATAATCCAGAAATACAATGGCATTGCCAAAAGATACAAAGTTTTATACTCCGCAACAAATCCAGAAAAAGCAGAAGAGGAAGTACTGCAAAAAGTACAATCCTGTAACATGTTTGTTGGAACTTTTTGTTCAAATAAAAACAAATAAGTAACCATTTTTTTTCTGTATCGGGACTGTATCGGCAGATTCTCAAAATCAGGTGACCCGAACTCGGGTGCAAAAATATCATGTATTTACTCAAATTACAGTCACCCCACCTATTATAAATAAAGGCCAGTCAATCTAACATTTGTTAAATAGATGCACACACATATGATTAATCAATTATGTCTGTTAGAGTCAATGCCTGAATATAGAAATACCACTTAAAATAGCTCCTCTAGTATAGATTTAATAAGAAACAAAAAATGCAATTCAACACAGTAATTATCTAACACATCAAAGCCAGTCATTTAGTTCTAGTGAAACAGCACTGCAATCATTTAGAGTTCCATCAGTAGATGCCTATGATCTGTTAGGGCTTTGCTTGAAACCCATGAAAGCACGGCGGCCCTGAGAAACAAGAAGTGGTAGCAGATCTGGCAAAGGGAGAGTAATTTAGATGTCAGGAGTTTTGTGTGATGATAATGGGTCAGATGAGAGAAGAGGGCTTTTGCTTTGAGGCTCCTCCATCACAGTTAAGACCTGTCCCACGTGACCACTCCCCCAAAAAACAAGGAGCAAACAACATCAAAGAAGTTCTACAATTGGGCATATCTTTTGTGCACTTCCTTGAAATAATCATAGTTGTGTGCGTTTATTGCGCTATTGTGCAGTGTTCCGTGACCAGAGAAAGGGCAAATTTTACAAGCTAAAAAAGTTGTGTATACAGTAGCCATATTTTGGCAGGAGGATTGTGGAGTATTATAACGTTGGGCTAAATTTAAAATGCAAAGACTGCTTATTTTAATTCACATGAATTCAAGCACAGTGCCATTGCGTTCTATTCTCAACAAGGTTTGCACGGACAGAATTATACCGACTGCATTTAAATGACCCGTCTATTGAAGCTGTGTTGGCAAGAAGAAAATCTCAAATTTTTTTTCCTCCCACTTCAATGATCATCGTGCCTGCCAACTTTAGAACCCCAGAAGGATCAAAATTAAATAAATAAAAACAACATTTTGAAATGAATACCATTTTTGATGAATAGCAGGCAAATTGTGTAACATGGCTCTTAAATTGTAAAATAAGGTAATATTATTATGAAAAACATAGCGTTTTTCACAAAGTTTTTTTTTTTTTTTTAAATAATGTGTTTTTCCACAATGGCCTTTTTATTTCATGATGTCGTTTTTCTGCACAATGACTTGCTTTCTGTCAATCATATACCTCAGGCAGAGCCAGCTAAGTGATTAGCTGGATCGTGGAGTCTGGTTGTTAGCATTTGGTAAGGTCTGGTCGTTAGCATTTGGTTGCGTCGATGAACTGTTAGGTAAACTTCCAGAAAGCATCTCATCAAAAACACACTGCTGCTGAAATCCTCGCTCAGGCTGAGGTAAAGGCCTTTCCTTTACTATCCAACCAAATTGCAACTTCTCGGAGTAACTCTGAAAGTGACGCTACCAAATGCTAGCACAGCTACCCAGACTCCACGATCCCTTAACCTTCGTCTTGTGTTCGCCTTCGGGCCCATTTTTGGAATTTTGTGTAAAATGATAATGATTTCATTCCCCCCCATTTTCTTTTGTGTTTTTTCCATTGCAAGCGAAATAAATGAAGATATTACTACCAAAGCATTTGTAATTGCAATTTTCTGGGAGAAATTGAGCATTATCTGACAGAATTGCAGGGGTGCCAATACTTTTGGCCAGCACCGTATATGAACTGTTTTTATAATGACGCTCTACAATAACCCATTCCATAACAACATTAAGCCAAAGAAATATATATACTGTATATAAACAAATCATTAAATTCCCACAAGAAAAATAAATACATTAATGAAGCATTATTCGTTCAAAGAGCATGAGTGCCCACTGGTGGAAAAAAAAGTTCCTAGTTTGAATAGTGAATAATTCCTTCAAAATTACTATTTTGAATTTAAAAGGATCATATCACCAGTTTTCCGTGGTCACTCGGTTCCAAATAAAAACTGGGAGAGAGGTTAAAATCCGCACTTATAAGTCATATTGAGGGCAGTAGTCTATATCAAATACCGTATTGGCCCGAATATAAGACTGTGTTTTTTGCATTGAAATCAGACTGAAAAAGAGGGTGTCGTCTTACATTCGCGGTCTAGACATTATACCCATTCACGACGCTAGATGGAGCCAGATATCATTGAAGTGATGTTCTGTCATGACAGATCTCAGCTACTCTCCCCATTCACGACGCTAGATGGCGCCAGATATCATTGAAGCAATGTTCTGTCATGACAGCTCTCAGTTACTCTCAAATTTAACCAGTTTGCATTATTTTATTGCAATGTTTTCCTTACTCAGATTTGTTTCAAGACTACAGTTACAGTTAGACTTCACTTTGATGGTTAATGCAGTTATTGCAATTTTGTTGTTTTAGCACAATAGATTGGTTCATTTACATTTCAAAAACCAGAACCATTCATTTCCGAATGTGATTGCACTTTAGTTTACATATTTAAATGTTCAGATATTAAGATTTGAACGAGGCAAAATAACATGCTTTTTCTCTCAAATATATATTGTTATAATCATGTGTTTCGGATGTACAAGCTTGCGTCTGATTGGTATAATAGAGTCATGTGATCATTGTTACGATGTCTCATTGGTGAAATCGGTAAAGCTCCTCTTGGCATCGCTGGCAAAAATAAATAAATAAATAAATAAATAAATAAATAAATAAATAAATAAATCTAATATGTAAAATAAAGAGGAAAAATGTAACGGCTCTTGTGTAGCCCAAAGTAGCAGAGCAAGAGTAGCGTTTTTTTCTTCACAAATTACTCAAGTAAAAAGCATAGCTTAATAAAACTACTCTTAGAAGTACATTTTTCTCAAAAAGTTACTCAAGTAAATGTAAACTGAGTATACGTAACGTGTTACTACCCACCCCTAGATAGATTTATATCACGTGCCATTCACAGTCGAGTAAGAAATACATTAAATAAAAGAAGCAGCAAATTCCTGGTCTCCACTTGCAACTGTAAAATCTGGGCCTTTGCTCTGGAGTTTTCCAAAAATACAGTTCCACATGACCAAAAAAGCTTTAAAAACAGCACACAATAAACATGGCTAAACTGCCAAAATGCAGTGGTGCATACAAAAAGACCAATTTTGGTTTGGACTTTCAGATGCCATAAACACATCATCTTGTGTATGATGGCAACAAAAAGAAGAGGAGGCCCATTTTCGAAAGATAATTAGCAGTGTGGCTCTGAGATGTCAGTCAAGACAACCTCACTTCCTGCTCCGAGTGACACTAGAGCCACATTAAACACAGGGGGAATCCCACTTGAGTGTGTGTGTGTGTGTGTGTGTGTGTGTGCATCAATGAAAGAAATAGACAAGCATGGCGTTTGCATGTGCATTGTAACCACACACAATGCTAATGCCATTTGACGGTTAACAATGCTTCGCCCTGCCTCTAATCTGGCCTTTGTACCTCTGTAACAGTAGAGTTCATCTGCCAACGCTACTGCCACAGCTACGCTACTGTATTTAATGTCGAGCTTGAAACCAGATATTAGACTCACACACACCCCCAACCACCTGCTGCTCTACTGGAATGGGGGGCGCTCCATGAGCACAGTATGCGCTTTATAATTGTCTCTGATTACTCACACAGCCAGTGTTAGCCTTTTGAACCCTGTGTCGAATAAAGGCCACACACACATAGGCACCGCGGGGCAAGTCCACATTGTATTGTACAGTTTGAATGGTGCACCTCGCCATTTAAACTCACACAAGCATTAAAAACAACAATAAAAATGTAGACTTTTAAATTATGAGCATAGTTGTCCAAGCTTGGATTGTAAATGCTCACACACACACAAAGACACACTCATTCTTAATGGGAACCCAATCCTTGTAATTTTTTTTCTAGGCGCATCTCTGAGGTTTAAAAGACATCCGATCTACATTCCAACCCAGTTCCGCCCTGACAATGTGTCCATCTGTATGAGAGGGGTTTTATATAGTATTCCAGGATGCTCTAAGAACTGAGCAAGGAAATAACTGCGTAAAATGAAAATAAATCTGTCTCAGTTTTAAAGCGCTGATCCATCCAAAATGGGTGTGTCGGTCAACAAATCCTCATCGGAAGCTGCAAATCTCTTTAAGACGACATAACATGGTATAATCATGCAATGTCAACCCCCGCTCCCTAAAAAAAATGAACGATTTATAGCAGAATTAAGACCTGTGCTGCTTTTTGTGCTCAAGATGCATTCAAGTCCTAACATGAAAAACTCATTAGTAAAAACTGCGAGCCACAAAATGATGCCTGGTATGTTTTGCTTCTTAGAAAAAAACTGACGCAGTTCTTCCCTTATTTTTCCAGTAATATGCAGAAGAACATTTGCAGGACATGGGTTGTGATTTAAATATCATGCAAAGACTTGATTTGCCTTGGCCTGCTTTTGTCTTAATGCCAAAAAAGTTCCCCCTGAACCTTGTCTGACCTTTAAATCCAAGAACAAATTTAAAGGTCACACGTTTATGTAGTAGGGAAATTAATTCCATAATTGATTGATCTGGATATAACACTGGTGCTGCCCTTACTTGTCCTACTGTACCAGAATTGAACCTTTTCTTCTATTTGGAAGTAGTTGTTTGCTAAATGGATGATGTAGTGTTTTTGTCATTGCTCACCCACTGATGGAGCTCTCCTGTGATGCAGAGGACATTCTAGGGTGCCCTGTTGGGTGCGACCATACATGGCAGAGTAGACCGCGATCTGCATTCCTCGTTTGCAGCTCAGCCTCATCCTGTCCTCTTCACACACCACTTTGCTCTTATATTCATCTGGAAAAAAGAAGAAGTTTAAAACATTGATTTACAGCAAATTTACTGCAATGAAGGAACAAGAGGAGAATCTGCCAATCCATTTTTCAGCTTAACTATTTTCACTTTCCGCTGTAATGAAGGAACATATCTTTAAAACTATACACAAATGTCTCCGTATCTCATTGCAATTTAAATGTGACAGTTATTTTGCTAATTTCCCTGTTTTAAGTCATAACAATGACAAAAATAACAAAATAATTACTAATGTACAGCTTTATATTTACTTAATTAATATGTATTACTGAACTGTGATTCAATTGCAAAACAAATTCCCATAGTTTACCGCAGATATATACTAGTACAGTATACCTTTCAGTTTGTTGTGTTAAAAGAACAGACAACAACTAGTGTAAATGACCTTCATGTGAATTATGGTAGCTATATGCATTTAAGGGCGTGGTTATTAACTTTGCTAAAAGTCCCGAACCTCACAAGTTTCACATGTGGATTCACCGAACCCTTCGGGATTAGATAATTACGGTAAGCAATTTTTTTCCAAATTCAAAACCAATATATCCAACCAAGTAAGTTGATAATTTAGCACATTCCCATTCAAAATTCGTCTAATTTTGACAGTATGCTTTATAAACAGGTCCAAATTTGAGACCACGCTGCCCATTAGTCTGTTGTATTACCTCATACCAAGTGCGAGTCAACCTTCCACTGAGCAAACCAGTTCCTCCTCCCATCAGATCTATGACTAGCAATTAAAAGAAATGGATTAAGCCTGTAAATTGGGAGCACACCAGTCCAAAACCTGGTCTAAAAAGCCACTTTGGCTGGATTTAATCAGCGTACTAAAATAGGGGTCTGCGTTTCTTTGCCTTCGCCGAGCCCCTTGGACTTGCTCACGGAATCCATGGGGTTCGATCAAACACAGGTTAAGAACCACTGCACTAGACCAAGAGGGCCAGGGTCCGGTTGGAGCGCTGATCTGATCTTTGTCAAAAACTCACAGATGAAAATACAGTGTCTGCTTTAACCAAAACCACCCAAACGTTTATAAGTTTTCATATTTTAATGAGGATAGCATCAAATAATGACAGAAGGAGGAAAATAAGTAAGGGAACCCTCTGCCTAAGGAGACTTAAAGAGCAATTGAAACCTATTTTTATCAAACATTTTAAGTTAGGTGTGTGCCCAATCACTGGTGAGTGGTTTAAAGCTGCCCTGCCCACTATAAAACACACACCTTGTATGAAATGTCTTGATGAGAAGCATTGTTTGATGTGCATAATGGCACAGTCAAAAGAGCTGTCTGAAGACCAGCGATCAAGGATTGTTGATTTGTATAAAGCTGGGAAAGGATACAAAACCATCTCTAAAAGTCTAGATCTTCATCAACTGACAGTCAGAGATGTCTACAAATGGACAGAGTTTGGCACTTCTCTCCCAAGGAGTGGCCGTCCACCAAAGATGACGCCAAGAGAAAACTCAGAGAGGTTAAAGAAAGAACCCTGGAGTGTCTGCTAAAGACTTACAGAAATCACTGGCACAGTCCAATATTTCTGTGCACACATCAACTATATGTAAAACTATGGCCAAGAATGGGTTTCATGGGAGGACTCCACAGAGGAAGCCACTGCTGTCTAAAAAAAAACATTGTTGCTCGTTTAATGTTCACAAAAAGGCATTTGGACACTCCACAAAAGTTTTGGCAAAATATTTTGTTGACTGATGAAACCAAAGTTGAATTGTTTGGGAGTAACACACAACGTCATGTGTGGAGGAAAAATGGAACAGCTCACCAACATCAACACTTCATCCTCACCGTGAAGCATGGTGGAGGGAGCATCATGATTTGGGGCTGTTTTGCTACCTCCGGGCCTGGACAACTTGCAATCATTAATGGAAAAATGAATTCAAAAGTTTATCGGAATGTTTTGCAGGAAAACCTGAGGCTGTTTGTCAGACAGTTGAAGCTAAAAAGAGGATGGCTGCTGCAACAAGACAATGATCTAAAACACAGAAGTAAATCAACTTCGGAATGGTTTCGGAAGAACAAAATACACATTCTGAAGTGGCCAAGTCAAAGCCCACACTTGAACCCCATTGAGATGCTGTGGCATGACCTAAAGACAGCGATTCATGCCACACATCACAGGAATCTGACTGAACTACAGCAGTTTTGTAGAGAAGAATGGGCCAAGATTAATCCTCATTACTATCCTCTATACTATCCTCATTAAAATATGAAAAACCACCCAAACATTTTTGGGTTTAGTTGAAGCAGACAGTTATTTCATCTGTGTGATTTTGACAAAGATTCAATGACAGTTCAATTTTGATGGTGAGTTTATGCAGAAATGCGAGAAATTCCAAAAGGTTCAGATATTTTTTAATACCACTATATGGAAAATGAGTTGTTGAAAAGGTTCAGCATTCACACTGCGCCAACCGAACCTTCTGTGTAGAACAACATGGACGAAAGGCACATTCATTGATTGGACAACTTTAGAAGAGGAAATTCCTCCTGGGAGGGGAGGGAGTGTAGAGTGACGCACGTAATGTAGCATGTTAAACTGTATATATATACTTTTTTATCATGGTCTTTATTTTGCAATGATAATCTGTATGTGTCCATTTTTTGTCGACTGTTTTGTGAAGCAGAAGTTTGTATACACGTAAGTTTGGAAAAATTAAATAAATACATAAAATAAAAGTGTCTCGGCTAGTCACTCTCACACGGTACGCTCAGCAACGGCTTGCAAAAGCACAATCGCCAAATTAGAACCCAATTCTGTGTGTAAAATGTAACTGCTTATCACAGCACAACAAAATTTGGCCAAGGCTAATCGTCTGTCATCTTGCCATTGTTGATTTTGAACAGCGTTCGCGCTGTACTTCTGCTTCCAAGCATAAGCGGATTTGAGGCCGAAAAGTGTGATTGCATGTATTTCACTTTCCAACATATATATAAAAGTTGTAAAGCAATAAAACTGCAACAAAAATGATTGAAATGAAAAAAAAAAAAAAGAATTATAATGGGTCAAAATTATTTTTCGAGGACCTTAGACGGTCATTTGCTCTGCATATAATTAAAAGAAATTTTAAATAAAATTGGAAAAAATATTTAATTTTTTTTCTTCTTTGATTGAAATTGTTTTTATATTGAAACGGCTTTTTGGGGATTGAATGATTTAGACACAAATGTCCTAACACAAAAAGGATTGCTTCAATCAAAGAAAACTTTTTCAATGAAAAATTAAGCATTCAAATGCAACATTTTCAATCTCAAGTTTTTTTTTTTTTGCATTCAAAAACTTTTTGATTGATATTTTTCTTTTTTTTGATTGAAGGGATGTTCTTTTTTTAAAATCAATTAAAAAAGTATATATATTTTTTTGAAGAAACTTTTTTTTTGATTGAATAATAAAGACAAAAATGTCCTAGCCAAAATGTGGCCCAAACACGAATCAACATTATTTCGATCAAAAAAAGTTGTTTCAATCAAAAATAAATTTATTAAAAATAAATAAATAAATAAAAAAGAAAAATAGCTTTCACATGCATTTATTTTTGTTAGTTTTTTTGAGTCTCAAATTTATTTTTGGATTCAAACACATTTATTTTTGATTGAAGCGACATGTTTTTGGGTTGAAAATATTTTTTTTGATTGAATAATAAAGACACAAATCTACCTCTATATGGCTCCGCCCAGGGGATACAATTTTTGACTGGGGTAACTACATTGGCACAACATCGGCGAGCGTACCATATTCAATGGATCACGATCGGCCAAAAGTATTGCCTAAGCAGCCTGATTTAGAATTCCCCCTCAAGAATGATGGGAAACAAAAAACACCCATTGTCAACTTATTACAAATATTTTTTTAAGTTAATTTTATTGCTGACACTACGTTTTGGGTCATCAACATGTTGTGCCTCCCCTGCCCCAAAAATCAAACTATGCCTATGCTTCCAAGGATGCCCTGCATGTACCATTACAGCTCCAAGTTGTGACGCTGCACATAATGTAGCAAAAGCACACTCTGGTCCGGTTGCATTCACAACCGAAGCTGGGTTCGCTTAAAGCGAACCGAGACCCACGATTTTGAGCGGACCAGAGTTCATTTGTTTGGTCCGGACAAGAGTTCGGGTGCACATTCGCATTTACAAAAAGAAGCGGACTATCTGAGAAAAAGAACGCTCTGGTCCGTTTAAAACAGACCAAACAGTATAAGTGTGAAAGCGCCCTCAGTGTGAGTTCCGTAGACCTCTGATAATGGAGAGAATGATGTTTCAACACAAAATATGACACCACTTAGGAGCGCAGCCATTTTGTGACGTCAATTACACCCACGCACATACAGTGGGGCAAATAAGTATTTAGTCAACCACTAATTGTGCAAGTTCTCCCACTTGAAAATATTAGAGAGGTCTGTAATTGTCAACATGGTTAAACCTCAACTATGAGAGACAGAATGTGGGGAAAAAAACCAGAAAATCACATTATTTGATTTTTAAAGAATTTATTTGCAAATCATGGTGGAAAATAAGTATTTGGTCAATACCAAAAGTTCATCTTAATACTTTATGTACCCTTTGTTGGCAATAACGGAGGCCAAACATTTTCTGTAACTCTTCACAAGATATTCACACACTGTTGCTGGTATTTTGGCCCATTTCTCCATGCAGATCTCCTCTAGAGCAGGGATGTTTTGGGACTGTCGTTTGGCAACACGGACTTTTACTCCCTTCGCAGATTTTCTATGGGGTTGAGACCTGGAGACTGGCTAAGCCACTCCAAGACCTTGAAATGCTTCTTACGAAGCCACTCCTTTGTTGCCCTGGCTGTGTGTTTGGGATCATTGTCAGGGTGAAAGACCCAGCCACGTCTCATCTTCAATGCCCTTGCTGATGGAAGGAGATTTTCACTCAAAATCTCTCGATACATAGCCCCATATATTCTTTCCTTTACACAGATCAGTCGTCCTGGTCCCTTTGCAGAAAAACAAACCCAAAGCATGATGTTTCCACCCCTATTATTCACAGTGTGTATGGTGCAATTCAGTATTCTTTTTCCTCCAAACAAGTGAACCTGTGTTTCTAGCAAAAAGTTCTATTTTGGTTTCATCTGACCATAACACATTCTCCCAGTCCGTTTCTGGATCATCCAAATGCTCTCTAGTGAACCGCAGACGGGCCTGGATGTGCATTTTCTTCAGGAAGGGGACACGTCTGGCAATGCAGGATTTGAGTGCCTGGCGGCGCATTGTGTTAGTGATAGTAGCCTTATTTACTGTGGTCCCAACTCTCTGTAGGTCATTCACTAGGTCTCCCCGTGTGGTTCTGGGATTTTTGCTCCCCGTTCTTGTTATCATTTTGACGCCACGGGGTGAGGAGGGAGCTGAAAGTCCATGTTGCCCAACGACAGCCCCAAAACATCACTGCTCTAGAGGAGGTCTGCGTGGAGGAATGGGCCAAAATACCAGCAACAATGTGTGAAGAGTTACAAAAAACGTTTGGCCTCCGTTATTGCCAACAAAGGGTACATAACAAAGTATTGAGATTAGAGCTGAAACGAATACTCGAGCAACACTAACTCGAGTTTAAAAACTGATCCGAGTAATTTTGTTCACCTCGAGTAATCGTTTATTTTGACAGCTTTAAGCATCACGTTTTGCTCAGACTACTTTTAATGCGGGACAACGCGCTGATGTCACGTGCATAGAGGAAGAAGAAAAAAAAACAAAACAAAAAAAACTTACTGCAGCCGACAGCCGCTACAAACGACGCCGACGTTGCTAAATACTAGCCCGCACGATGCTACGTTGGTAGCAGGTAGCGTCTGATGCGTCTCATAGAGATCACATGTATGTTGAAGTAGATGCGAAATGACAGACTCGGCCGCGTCTAGGCAGCGTTAGTAAACAGCCGCCATCGTAAAGCAGTAGAGCGCCAAGCACTAATAAAGAGCGCTAAACACTAATAAATAAGATTAACGTCACTGTCACTAGCTCACGTAACGTTAGTCCTGCGGAGGGCTAGGTTTCTTTTAATTATGACCACTGTCGATGCGTGGCTAACGTGTCTTACATACAGGCTTTAACATAACATAGGCGTTGTGGAGTGATGAGGGTGTAAAATAAAAACTTAATAATGCTAACTATCAATTTAAGCTCAGTAGTCATTGCTGGATAAAACACCAAGTAGCACTGATCCCTAATGTGCTCCAATACAGCCTGTATCTTACATTTATTTTGAACACTGCAAAAACTGAAAATCCTATCAGGACTTACAGTTTCGACTAACTTAAAACTTAAATAGAACTTAAAAATGGCTTGACACAAATAGAAATTCAATTGAAACACGTGGGAACAAACTTAAGTGACGTGTGTTATCAAGCGTAACGGCATTTTTAGGTAAGATATATATATATGTATACACATATTTATATATACATATATATATTAGGGCTGTCAAACGATTAAAATTTTTAATCGCGTTAATTACAGCTTAAAAATTAATTAATCGCAATTAATCGCAATTCAAACCGTCTATAAAATATGCCATATTTTTCTGTAAATTATATATATATATATTCTGTAAAATAAATTGTTGGAATGGAAAGATAAGACACAAGACGGATATATACATTCAACATACGGTACATAAGGACTGTAGTGGGCATTTCACTCTACTGTCATTTAAATCTGTCTATGCTGTCCTCACTCCGAAGCGTCTACTTTTTCCAAAGCTAGACAGCTAGTGAACGACGCCTTAATAATTCTTCTTCCTTTTTCATCTAATTTATTAATAAAATGGTCTCAAACCATTGTCCTCTTTAGACCGTCGTAAAACTACAAAATAAAAGTACACAAGCATTGCATTAGCAACAACGTTAGCTTAGCACGCTATACAGATTCACTAAACATAAACAAAAAGCGTCTCATACAAAAAATATAACATTTCGCTTACTAACATAATATGTACATTCTTTACAACAACCATACTTACGGACAAATCTTGTCCAAGGATCATATAAGCACAGCATTATCAGCCAGAGACGTCGTGCAGCCATAATGAACTGGTAAGAAAACAATAAACCATGTCGCAAAGCGACCACAAGAGTTCGCTGTTGGACAGCATAAAAAGCCTTGCTGTAAAATTTACCAAAAGGCAGAATACTTTCTGAGCGGGACATGTGCGTTAATTGCGTCAAATATTTTAACGTGATTAATTTAAAAAATTAATTACCGCGCGTTAACGCGTTAATTTTGACAGCCCTAATATATATATATATATATATATATATATATATATATGTTGTTGTTTTTTTTAATAAGATCTAAAAGTTTTGGGAGTGAAAGCAGGGAATTAGTATTTTTTTAAATTCTAGTTACATCTAAGATGCAATTGTTGGCTGTTTTCAACAATACATCAAAAATAAAGACATTGATTGACTGAAAATGGTTCAAGATTAGATGAAATGTCTTGTTTACTCATGTATATTTAAAATTGCTCTTCACCTAAAAATATATTTGTTTTATCCGATTACTCGATTAATCGATAGAATTTTCAGTCGATTACTCGTTTACTAAAATATTCGATAGCTGCAGCCCTAGTTGAGATGAACTTTTGTTATAGACAAGTACGTATTTTCCACCATGATTTGCAAATAAATTCTTTAAAAATCAAACAATGTGATTTTCTATTTTTTTTTTCACATTCTGTCTCTCATGGTTGAGGTTTACCCATGTTGACAATTACAGGCCTCTCTAATATTTTCAAGTGGGAGACTTGCATAATTAGAGGTTGACTAAATACTTATTTGCCCCACTGTACAAATTGATGGACTCGAGCAGGTGAGTGTGATAGCAAGTCTTAAAGACATCCAGAAGAAGGGTGGGCAATCTGGGATACTCATAGATGATTGGCTAAACTAGTACCAGCATTGATTAAACGTCTGCCCCATATTGCACAACCATTTCCTAAAAATACTGCCTTTTAGTTATGTTTTTCACTACTATTACACATCAGAAAAAAAAAAAAATCTGTGTTTTTTCAATTCATTAAACAAGAATCTTCCCACTGTGATGCACATGATAAATGTGTTGTCTGTTCTTTTAGATCAAAAAGATGTTTTTAATATAACACAACAAACCAAATGCATGTTCCAACATTTACTTTGTTTAATGTAATCTGGTATGAAGCTAATGTATAATATGTCAAATGTTCCGCTCTCAATAAGCTCGCACTCGTGGCCGGAAGGCATTAAGGAGCGTAAACAGAAAGAGGTAGAGTTGCTAGGTGGACAAGTAGAGCCATGCAGCGGCATTCCTCACACACATCCAGTCATGGTGACCTGTGACCACCAGAGCAGCACCACTGGCCGCCAAATAAAAACAGCCCGCATTAATGTGGGGAGTGGAACAGGAATGCAGAGGACAAACGGAGGCAAGAAGGTTGCCAGAATGGCTTGTTATGTCTTTTGGTGACGGATGCAGTCTTTCCCCTTCGCTTCCTCTTTCTATCCTCTATAAACCTCTTCTTTTGGAGGCAGTGACACATTTCTGGTGCTGCCCCATGCAGCCTTTTTTCTTCTCCTAAAAGTAATTGGTTAAGTGACAGGGAACAAAGAGTTGTTGATTGGAGGTAGGAAAACTAGGGAAAGCAGAGGGATCAGTGGATTAAATTGCCCACTTCTGCTCACTCCACTGTGAACTGCATTGGGAGTCACTAATGAAGACGGGAATCTAGGTGGGATTACTGCACTGTTGTAGTCATACTCTTGGTTTCCTGGCTCATGGAGGGATTGAGGGAAGGCCTCCATCCATTTTCAATTCCGCTTATCTTGTTAACGGTAACGATAGGCGGTGGAGCTAATTCCAGATGACTAAAGGCGTAATGTGGACTCAACCCAGGATGTGTGCAGTCCTGGGCTGACTCTTCCCTCAATTGATTAATATTAGGGTAGGGCTGGTGACAGTTAAGAACTGCACGATTCGATCTGAATGGCGTACCGCAAGCAACACGTCACTTCCGCTCATTAATATTCATGACATTAGCTACTGTTGCCAAGTAAGGAGTAGCCACCGTTTGTCCCTAATAGGAAATGAATGGAAATCGTGTACGAAGGAGATGTTTACAGAGTTAAACCTACCAATTCTCTCCGAAAATGATGTGCCTGGTGCCAAATTCACTGGCAAAGATGTGGAACAACACAAAAATGTTCAGTTAAAGAGATGGCTTTAGTGTCGAAGGCTGAAAAAGACGAAAAAAACGACCCGACCTAAGCATAGCTTTAGCTTTTTTATCAACACGACTGACAATGACATTCTCCTGTTTCAACAAGCTAGCCTTTACCATCAGCCCTGTCTTTCTTATATATCCTCTGGTTGTCCTACGTCTCTTACCGTTCTTGGGGGTAATTTAGTTAGCTTTGTGTAGCGATCGCAAATGCTACTCAGTGACAGCCAACGAACACTTTTAATTTTTTCAATGATAACACATCTTAATCCTATAATTTATTTACACTTCCCCCTTACTAAAGTTTATATATATATATATATATTATTAGGGCTGTCAAAATTATCGCGTTAACGGGCGTTAATTTTTTAAATTAATCACGTTAAAATATTTGACGCAATTAACGCACTAGGCCCGCTCAGACAGATTTAAATGTCAGTACAGTGAAAGGCCAACTTGTTAATTGTGTTTTATGGAGTTTTTCCGCCCTCTGCTGGCGCTTGGGTGTGACTTGCATATGTTATGTGGCGTAATGTCGCCCTCTGCTGGCGATTCAGTGCAGCTGATTATTTGGGTTTCGGCGCGCTTTTCTGACGTGATTATATGTCGACGCGAACTCACACTAATAGACAGTGCTATTCAGACCAGCTAACGTCCGCATCCAGTATTCAGTGGCAGTTCTCATAGCCCCATCACACTGTTTGTGTCTAATACATGCATCGCTTGTGAGTTATATTCCTCCTTTGTTTATATTCATGAGCATTAGATAGTTATTGATGATGTGTATTTGAATTTGTTCACATATATGGTGAAATGCAGTTACATTGTTAGATGCTTGTGAGTTAATTGGCTAGTGCTACTGCTCAAATGGACACGTGTGTGTACATTTTATGTTATTTTGTGATTTATGCAAGTAATTGACAGATTGCCTTGTTATTTTCAGTTTTACAAAAATACAAGAAACGTGCTCCTGTCAAAAAGATATGACTTCAGTAAAGGCCATGCAACTTTGCCACAGCGTCTGATTTCTTTTTGGAACTTATGTTCGGTATCTGTCAATTTGTGTACTCACACACATTGAGGACAGAATAGGGCTACTAGTTTATTTTTTGATTGAAAATTTTACAAATTTTATTAAAATGAAAACATTAAGAGGCGTTTTAATATAACATTTCTATAACTTGTACTAATATTCATCTTTTAAGAACTACAAGTCTTTCTATCCATGGATCACTTTAACAGAATGTTAATAATGTTAATGCCATCTTGTTGATTTATTGTTATAATAGGCAAATACAGTCCTTATGTACCGTATGTTGAATGTATATATCCATCTTGTCTTATCTTTCCATTCCAACAATAATTTACAGAAAAATATGGCATATTTTATAGATGGTTTGAATTGCGATTAATTACGATTAATTAATTTTTAAGCTGTAATTAACTCGATTAAAAATTTTAATCGTTTGACAGCCCTAATACATATATGTATATGTATATATATATAAAACAAAAGGTAACAGTGGTAGTCAGATACCATTGTAATTCTTTTCAGGTCATTCATTGTCAGACAGAAGCAGTACGGCACAACGTTACGCTAAAAAAATAAGTTAAAAATATAAAAATGGCTTACCTCTTTGTCCTCTGAAAGACCATGCCAACCCAACATAATGTTTACTGCATATGAAACGTGAATGGATTCGCCGAGCTGGTGTTAAAGTCCGCGCAAGTTGAGTCGGTCTTCACATTTTTCCCTTTCGAGTTTTTGGTTTCCGGAAACGTATGAAGAAAACATCCTTCATGTGTCGTAATGTCTACAGTCGTTTCTACAAGTTTCAAAAAAGCAATGCGTGATCGGCATGTTCGTTTTTGAAAGATTACCGGAGAAAAGTAGCACTTTTTACGTTGGGTCTATGCGAGGGCGGGTCTATAATGTCCCACTTCGGCTTTACTTCCGCTTTACGATGCGACGTCACGGTCTAAAAATAGCATACGTGCGGTACGCCATTGACACACCTCTGACTTAACAAAATGCTACCAACGAATGGAAATCTTACATTTCCAAAATCAGTTTGCATGAAACAAACAAAAAATTACATTTTTTTCTTAAACAATAATATTGAACTGAAACAATAATCAAAGTCATTTTGGACACTCGACATTGATCAATATTTTGTAAAATATACAGGCTACAGGCAATAAGACAATAAGAAAAAACAAAAACATCTAATTATTTTAACTGTTAACACAACCTGTGAAACGATTGACACAAATTAAAATAACCTTTATGAGAAAGAAATAATAAATAAAAAGTTTAAAGCGGAAGTTCCGGATTTTTGACAGTAGGCTTAATCTTCGAGTTAGCAGGGGTTTAGTTAGTTGGTGGAGTTGATTTCAACAAATTTCATTTCGTTTGCAAGTTATTTGTTTGTTTCAGGGCTCCGGAGTGGCTAAGCTAGCGCAAGTCAATGGCACCATTATAGCATGCCAATAAAAAACAAGATATGCACACATGAAAATCTTCGATGACCCATGCAACCAATAGTGTTAGCTATGTTTTCAGGATAAAGTTACTAAAACTTACCATTGCATGTCAATAATTGTAGTATGAACAGCAAGATTTTTAATCCAGAAGCTCTGCAGAATAGCAGGGCGGAGAGATATCACATCGGGCGGATTTTTTTTTATGTCGTAGCAGCAGGAATTTACTAGTTTATATTTTTCCTCGTTCTTCATAGGTAATTTGTGGAAATTTTCCTTCGCCCGTTTCTTCTGCATGTTTCCACAGCTTCTAAATGGACAATTCGCCATGTTGCTGGCCGTCACTTAACAGACTGATGCTGCATTCGAGGAAGATGGGAAGTCAGAGTTTCAAACCTCTGATCTGGAAAGATATCATTAGTACACATCCACTATTTAATCGCTTATGAGAAGTCAGGTTTTCTGGAGGTCAAAATGTCTGAAGGCCAAAATATAAAACAACGGCAATCAACCATCTTTGCTGTTTACATTCGCTTGAAATGCAACCGGTACCCTCCGAGTGGGATAAGTCCGACTTCCCTCCTTCCTCGAATGCAGCGTGAGAACGACTGACCGAAGCACTCCTCTTTATTGGGGTCATACTACGCATCTAAAAAAATAGTCCTGCAGAATGAAATGAAATATGGCAGTTTGGTGTGACATTGTTTTGGCCGCATGGGTGTTTTGAAACAATGATCTGTGTTTTGAATTTATTTGCCAATGTTAGATCTGTTCGTAGATCTGCATCGTTTTTTTATTGGCATGCTATAATGGTGCCATTGACTTGCGCTAGCTTAGCCACCTGAACTTCCGCTTTAAGTTTAGGGTTGGAGCTTATGGGTTTTTCCTTGCTCTTTTGGGAGTTCCAAACAGTAGATGCCAAAGTTGTTTGTCAACTGTGGGCCTGTGAACCCCTCTGAGCCAATTTTACTTGAAGTCAATCGACCAAGTAAAACGGGGGATAATGTCAAATGAGTTTTATAGTTGTATTTTCCTCATAAATAAACATTAAAATGCAATATTTCCATCATTTCTTGTCCTTTTTCAAAACGGAAAGCACAACAAAAAACTACATATCCCAGGAGCCACTGTGAGTTCACAAAGAAAGGACGTCTTCTGAAAACTTAATATATTCCCCATAGACTTCATAATGATACTGACGGTACACACGCCCCAGACACTGCGCCACACTTTCAAGTAGGGGGGCGTCCCACACTCCGCTTCAGTCGGTCGAAGTGGGTAGCAGTTATTTTCAAACACATGCAGCGATCCAACGCTGGATTTAAGTAAAAAAAGTATGAAAGCTGTACCGCATACAATCAGGAAGGATTGTCTCAGGAGTGATTTGTTCGAGGATTCAAGATAATTATTATATCTTTCATACCATGCATGCATTTTGAAACGTGAAAAAAATCAGTGGGTGAAATTAACTGCTATGGCTTTGGTGTTATAATTTGTAATATTTATGTAAAATAAAAGCTAACAGCCCGTTTTTTTGCTTTTAACCAAGAATCAAGACTGTTTTACGTCCATATCTATTAAGAATTCAGGGATATACGCATTTATTCACAAGAACTTTCAACGTAAAAAGCTCTTTGTGGTGATAAGGCGGCGCCACAGTGGCTTAAAGACTCGCAGCACATTCGACATATTTATGTACAATAAATGCTAACTGCTGTTTTACGTCCATATCTATTAAGACTTCAGGGATATACGCATTTATTCACAAGAATTTTCTACGTAAAAAGCTCTTTTTGGTGATAAGGCGGCGCCACAGTGGCTTAAAGACTAGCAGCACATTAGACATATTGATGTAAAATTAATGCTAAATGCACAGTTCTTTGCTCTTTTAACAAAGAATCGAGGCTGTTTTACGTCCACATCTATAAAGAATTCAGAGATTTGAGCATTTATTCACAAGAATTTTCAATGTAATAAGCTCTTCGTACTGATAAGCGGCGCCACAGTGGCTTAAAGGCTAGCAGTACATTCGACAAATTTACGTATAATAAATGCTAAAAGCCTGTTTTTTTTTTTTGCTTCTAACCAAGAATCGAGAGTTTTACGTCCATATCTATAAAGAATTCAGGGATTTAAGCATTTATTCACAAGAATTTTCAACGTAAAAAGCTTTTTGTGGTGATAAGGCGGCGCCACAGTAGCTTAAAGGCTAGCAGCACATTCGACATATTTACGTAGAATAAATGCTAACTGCCCGTGTTTTGTTGTTGTTGCTTTTAACCAAGAATCGAGACTGTTGTACATCCATATCTATAAAGAATTCAGGGATTTAAACATTTATTCACATGAATTTTCAAAGTAAAAAGCTCTCTGTGATTGCACACGGCCAGCTTTGACAGAGATAGGCCCCTTAATTAATCAGCCCCGCGCCCTGTGTCCAATCAATATATTATGAAGTCTCTGATATTGCCAAGCCAGGCACCATTTAAAGAGAGGGAGGCATGGTAACGAGCCATAGCTGGTTGGATTAAGCGAGCGACTCGAAGAAGAGGATAGGCCAGATTTGTCGTTGTTGTTTATTCTAACAAGTTAAATAAATATTATCACGTTTCAAAACGTTTCGTTGAGCATGTTTAGTTGTCAATGGGACATCAATATGACAACATTTGACAAAATATTTGGGGATTTTTTTGTGCCTTTTTGGGTCCAAAATTTTGATTATAATTCATCAGTGAAGAAAACAACAGGTTGGACTTGAATGTTATGGTGTCCTGAAAAAAGGGACCTAACCAGGCCGTTATGATCATTTTTTTCTTTGAAATATTAAGGCAACATCAAAGGCAGGCAAATTCGGACAAAATAAGCCCAGGTTAATAAGCAACGCAAGGGGAGTAAACTATTAAAAACAGCACTTTGAAAATTGCAAAACGGAGCGAACAGATATTGAAAACAGCTCAGTTAAAAACAGTGTAAAGGAGTTTGAAAACACTTGAATACTTTAGTGTTAACTGTTAAATAACAAATGAGAGCCAAACTGAATATAGCAGTACATAACCATAGCCTTTATGGATTATCAAGTGAGTGAATAGTGTGTTATTTGTGAGGGAAAACATTTAAAAGTCATCAGGAGTGGATGCAATATATGGAATGACTTACTAGGTCTGCACTTGTACAACACTGTGAGGTATTTGCTGCTGCCGGGACACTGGTCAATCCCAAACACGCGGCTGTTGACAAGCACTTGACAGCTCCTTCTGTCTTGGCATTCGTCCAGCATTTTCTACACAGAGGCAGGGCGGCGGGAGAAGACCAAAACATGGTTTCAGTGGGTTAACAATGAGGAGCAGGCAAACCTAAAACCACTTCAAACAGGATTCGTAAAACCATCAGAGCGCAAAGGGGGAGAAAAGGAGGGAGGAAAGAATCCGGAAGGATCTACTCTACTCATTCATCTCTTTCCATCTCAGTTTTCATCCAAGATGGTCAAACATGCGACTTTGAGTTAGCTAACTGCTTTCCACGAGGAATTCCTGAATGGTAGAATGAATCATATACTGTATACAGCGCAAGGAAAATAAGATTTTATTCCTCTCAATGGTTGTGTGTGTGGTTTTTTTCCCCTTCAAAAAGCACACATGTGAGGTGAATTGAGTGAGGGTCATAGTGGGCGAGAGAAGTTGTTGGACTCTTGCACTTGAAAACAATGCACTCTGTGTCTCTGAGCATTCATAAAAGTCCAGCCTATTACGAAACAACACGCTGGTGTTCAACACAACAATGTCCTAAAAATACACCACATAGCTCAATGAATAGCAAACAGGGTGTGTGCGTCTGTGTTTGTATTGCAATGCAGTACTTCTACCCGTATTCTAATTTGAGAGTGGATGCTGAGGCAAAGAGCCCATGAAATTGCTTTGTGTCCCAAGAAAACAGAAGCCTGCCATCTCTTTAGGAAGTTTAATTTACTGGAAAACACTATCACAATGTATTACATAATCAGCAGGCCTCCAAATATGAATTATCCTTGACCACAGTTGAAATGATCATTTTCTTATAAAATAAGTACAAATGAGAAATAAAAAAGAGGATGATGTGGAATTACCTGTAGTGCAGTGGAGACAGAACAGTACTCATCCCCCAGAGCGTCATAATAACCGAGGAGAGCCTGGTAGCTCTGAGGGCACTGATAGATGTCGGAGGCGCCTTTCCTTCCGTAAAAAGCTGATTGGACTGTGATTGTGGTGCGTGGCGGGCAGCGAACGGACAGGAGTTCTCCGTCACAGGCCTGCTCTGTGTAGTTCTTCAACACTTTGGACAAGTAACCTGTAAAGACAAAAGACAATAGCGACTGTTAATAAATATGTTGGGCATTACGTTAGATGCGAACTAAGCATTCCAGCTACAGTTCCTGGAGTTACCTTTTACCACAGCGTACTGCACAAATGCTATTTTTAGGCCGCAAGGCTGCTTGACGTCACCATCGTAAACTGGAAGGGGGTCAACATAGAGGCGCGCTCGCATACAACCCATGCTAGTACTGCTCGTTTCTGCCGGTAATCTTTCAAAAAAGAACATGCCGAGTAAACACTGCCGCAATGGAACTTGTAGAAACGCCTCTAGACTTTACGACCGTCCACATATGAAGGATATTTTCTTCATACGTTTCCCAAAGCAAAAAACTCAGAGGGGAAAAAATGTAAAGAATGGGTCAACTTGTGTGGATGTCCAAAAGACCAGTTTAACGCCAGCGAGGTGAAGCCATTCACCTTCATATGCAGTAAACATTTTGTTGGGGGCCATGGTCCTACAGATGACAATCCTGATCCATTGCCTGCCCCAGCCTTCCCCGAAAAGGTAAGCCATTTTTATATGTATGTATATACTGTATCACAACAGTCATGTAGACTTATTTTTATTTATTTATGTATTTATTTATTTTAAATACGGATAACTAAATAAATTAGCCATGTTTGGCCTCAGTCTCTTTTTGGTAAGCCTGTTCATGCCTGCAGGAAGACTCTAGATTTAACAGCTTTACCTTTTCTGTTGTAAACAAACAACCTTAGTAAGGGGGAAGTTTAAATAATAGAGGTGGGAATCTTTTGGCACTAACGATTCGATTACGATTCAGAGGCTACGATTGATGATTATAAATCGATTATTGATGCACCCCCCCCCAGCTATTAGCTGCCTTTAATGTTTCGTACAATAGTTTCAAAAATTGTACAAAAATCCCCTCAAGCTTGAATAAACGACTATATCAGTAGCAACTTAACAGTTCAAAACAGTAAATAAAATACTCAAGTCCCCACTCTGTATCAGCAGCTTTAAACTATATTCAATTAATTTAATATTGTGAATACACCGTTAAAGTTATTAAAATTGCTCCCGGTATTCCATAATTTCCCTTCCGTCTACTTTCGAGATGTGAAAGTTTGGAAACGGTTTCATCATTCAAAGATAGATTCAAGTCAAGATTTTGCCGATTTAGGAGTATTTTAGATAAAAAGTTAAACAACAGCCATCCAGGGAAGTCTACTGATTTAACATGGCAGCTGTTTACTAACGCTAGCAAGTCTGTCATTTCGCATCTAGTTTTCTATACATGTGCTGATAACGCCGCCGAGTCTGTCATTTCGCATGTAGTTCTTTATAAATGTGATATCTACCGTAGTATTATTTGGGCGTAGTTTGTAGCGGCTGTCGGCAGCAGTCAATTATTATTGTTTTTTTATCTAGCAGCATGAGTTGAGCCAGAGCCATGAGTTGAGAAATGTCATTACCCGGGTAATGACAAGCATGATGTTTACTCTGGGTCAGTTCCTCATTGCGTCCCGAAAACCGCGCTGACTGTGTTTTAGTTCGGATTTACTTGGCATATTTCAATAATCTGAATCATTCTCGAATCTTCCACGGCCAAATCACGAATAATCTAAGAATCAGAAATTTCGTACACCTCTAGTAATTAATAAAATTAAGAATTGTTATTAATGAAAACATTTAAAAGTGTTCGTTGGCTGTCACTGAGTAGCATTCGCTACACAAAAATAGCAATATAAATTACCTCCAAGAACAGTCAGAGACATAAGACAACCAGAGGATATAATATATAATAAAGACGGGCTATGATGGCAAAGGTTAGCTTGTTGAAACAGGAGAATGTCGTTGTTGGTGACGTAAGGCAATGCACACAAGAAAAAGGTGTCGATAAAAAATGGATCAAGTCGGCTCTTTTGCCATCTTTTCCAGCCCTTGATACTCAAACCATCTCTTTAACTGAACATTTGCATGTTCTTTCACACTTTTACCAATGAATTTGGCACCAGGGACATCATTTTCAGACAGAATTGGTAGGGTTAGCTCCGTAAACATCTTGCTCATACACTATTTACATTCATCTAGCATGTGGGACAAACGCGAGTTTGACCCCCCTAGCAACAGTTGTTAACGTCATGAATATTAATGAGCAAAGGTGACATGTTGCGTACGGTACGCTATTGGCATTAACAGCCCACAATTTAATTCCCCCCCGGGCCTCCAATAAAACAAATGAAGGCATTTCGTCAAGTATTTAACAGCCAGTTTGTCACTGGGAAAATGCTCTTCTGTGTTCCTTTGCTTCACCGTGTCATTACAGCCATCAAGGACCAACAGTCACTCTGTCACTCACACAGAAGAACCAAACCCACCACAAGTCGCCATTAACATTCCAACCTGTGACGACAAAGCACTGATAAAAAGAGGCGACATCGCAGCTGTATTTGCAGTTATTTAGATTTTAAATCTCTGTGGAGGTATGAATAAAAGGAATAATTGTTAGGCGTGGAGTAAATCACTAGCCTCCTTATCGCAAATTAGAAATTGTTAATGAAAAATATCAAAATATCTAGAAATTCAAACATCTAAAAACCTATAAACTGGGTTCAAGTCTCCTAGTAAAGTGCTGAGCAAACACATTTACAAAGAGTCAACAGGTCTGCCCACACACACAAATACGTAAACACGCACCAAGTGAACACACTGTGTGATTCAATTACCACTATTTGGTCGGGCTTTGCTTGGGAGGAGGGGATTACAATGAAATGGTGTTCCTGAACACACATACTCGCATGCTTACACGGAGAACACACATTGTCCCCTTATCACCATGGCCACAGTTTCAAGGAGGAAGGCCTCGAAAGGTCATGTCTAAATACGGAATACGGATGCTTATTAAACCACTCTGGCTGAGTCACATATTTACACCTTTGGCAGACAACAGAAAACTTTTTAGAGGGGTGGTTTATGGATACATTTATTCTGGTGAGAATTTTGATATTATGTACAAGCATAGGGATTTAATTGAAACTTCGACGGCATTTATAGAAACTAGTGATGTCCCCGATCCGATCACGTGATCGGAAATCGAGCCAATCGGGCCATTTTTCAGAAGATCGGAATTAGGTAAAAAGGATCGGGTTTTCAATTTTTTAAAGGGATCCTTGGACTTAAAGACTTGAAGGCTCTAATAAGCCATAATTGTTCTCTTTTACTAAAATGTGTTATTAGAAACACATATATTATTGCCAGATTAAAAAATCTAATATTTAGTACATGTTTTGACCTACGGAGGGTGCCATGCTTTACATGCGCAATGCACGCTGAGGGTGATGATGCAGTTGGCCTGGACTGGGAGAAAAGCTGTGCTAGCTAGCAAGCAAAGCTAGGATGACGACTGGCATGATTTTGTCACATTCTGCTGCTGGTCAGATTGTTTTGTTACAGAGATGTGGAATTAGTTCCCAACGTTGTACTTGCATCCAGCAGCGTCTTTAAACCGATCCTAGGCGGCTTGTATTGACTTACTGTCATTTGACAGTTTGTATATCCCTTTATTGTTAGTGGCATCGTTGCCTTGTGTTTTAGTTTGTCTGCCTCTCACTGTGGTCCCCCCCCCCCCCCCCTTTTTTTTTTTTTTTTTTTTTTTTTTTAAATTGATCCCGACCGACTGTCACGGACCTTTATTGTGTCTCCCTGTTTGCAATTGCGTGTTTTTTTGCGTGTGTTCAATAAACCCTTTTACGCAATCCCAATGTTCATGTTGTCTGTTTTTTGAAGTGACCCGCGTTTTTTTTAATTCCGTGGTCAAGCCAGCTGCACTTTCTTTTCAGTTGCGTTTCCCTTTCAGTTTTTACCGCACAGACAGACAGAGCATGTGGGTTGCGATTGATTTTCTCAGGAAAATCATGACAAACGTCACGCGGATGTATAGTCCTGTGGTCTAAGTGCTCGTCTGTCGCACGGGAAACGCATGTTTGAATCTCGCTGGAGACTTTCATTTAATTGCTTTTGCTGCTCGTTTTGTGAAATATTGACAGTGCTGTTCTGCTCATCACTTTTCCGCTCGGGTTCAAATTAGAAGGGCAGAACCGACGACATAAATATGTATCTAATGAGTGACACTGTGGAAGTACAGCAGCACTGCCCAGTAACGTCACCACATTGCGTCATCAACAACAATGGCGACCTAGTAGTTCAACGAATTTTTCAAATTTTATAAAAACGAAAACATTAAGAGGGGGTTGAACATCAAATTATTATAACTCATACTAACATTTATCGTTCAAGAATTACAAGTCTTTGTTCATGGTTCCCTAAAAAAATTAATAATAATTAAAGGCTAAAAAGTAACAAAAAAATCCAGAAATACCATGGCATTGCCAAAAGAAATAAAAATATGTATGTTTTATACCTCGCAATGAAAAAGGAAAAAGCGGAAGAAGTACTGTAAACAGCTGCAACGTGGGAACTTAACAGCTCCTAGAGTGGTAATGTCTGCTGTGTGGAAATGTTTTACCATACAACGTGGAGACAGCGACTTGCAATGTATGCAAAGTGGAAAGGATAGAAATTTGTTTAGAGCAATGTATATGTGTATATACTGTATAGGGCAATTGGAGAAAAAACTCCCCGGTGTCGGATCGTGACTATCAGCAGATTCTCAACATCACGCGGCTCGGACATGGGTGCAAAAACATGCGATTGGAACATCCCTAAAAGTAACAAAACAACAACAAAAAATAGTCACATGATGACTTGTATCATATCAAAATCTTAGGTAATTACTTTCTCAAGGCACAACTGTATACGGTATATTGCATAATTTACTCTCCATATATTTCTGCATCAGATGAATATCATCTGTGATAAAAGCCTGTGCATGTTTTTAAAAAAAAAAAAAAACTGTCTGGCTGTGAGATCTGTGGAAAACAACATAGTGGGATGAAAACTAGCTGCTTGTTATTAAAGGAAGGGTGTGTGTGTGTGTGTGTGTGTGTGTGTGTGTGTGTGTGTGTGTGTGTGTGTGTGTGTGTGTGTGTGTGTTGCTTGGGAATTGAATTATCATTAGGGCTTGTTCTGGGCCATGAGCCAGTACGCAGAGGGACCACGAGTTTTCTGCGCCCTTCAGTTAGCAGAGTCTTGGCGACAGCAGTGAAACCATGGGAACAGGCTGGTGTAGTGTAAGGGGTTCAAATGATACAGCGGTCGATGATTGGAACTGTGAGGTAGGAGTGGCCACCACTGATATGATCCTCCACCCAAGAAAATAAGATTCGAAGGCAAGCATATTATCTCACTGAGAGATGATTTTTTCCCCCCATACTGTCTTGCTATTCATCTATCTTTTCTCTACATCATTGTTCCCTTTCATGCTACCTGTTGACTGACGCCGCCTTCAAGGCACCTGTGTAAACCAGCTAGCCAATGACAGGTGTCCCTCAGAGGCAGAAAACCTGCACGATACTCAAAGAACACCCACAAGTCTCTCCTCCCCATTTCTTTTCATGGCGACCCTTCCTTAACTAGTGCACTGGCCTTTCACTGAACAAAAGCGGTGTTCAATTGTGTTTGCTGGTTTGTGTAAATGCCCATTACAAAGGTAGTCCTAATCATGTACAAGAAGGGCATTTTCCTCTTGAATTGAACTCAGAAGCTACACCAGCGATTATTGAGCTCCAGACAAGTAAAGGAGCAATCCGGTCATGTGAAGCAATTACCTGTCATATTTAAGTTTAAATTGTAATCTCTTGCCAAGGCATCATGTGATGACCCTAAAATCTTGACCCTGCAATAGAGGGAGAGCTACATATGACGGGGATTAGTGCTGGCCAAGTGTGTTGTGTCAACATGACATGGAGAGAAGAGGAAAAAAAAAAAAGGATCGCCACTGGAGAAAGATTTGCTTCCTTGGGAAGTTGACCAGACTTTGTTGCAAAAGTCTTGTAAAATACATACTGGTAATTATCAGTGTTGTTAATAACGGCGTTACAATATAACGGCGTTACTAACGGCGTTATTTTTTTCAGTAATGAGTAATCTAATTAATTACTTTTCTCATCTTGGCAACGCCGTTACCGTTACTGAGGCGGGAAAGGCGTGCGTTACTATGCGTTACTAAGTTGGTTGAATAAAAAAAAGTCTGAGAGAAACGGACTCACGGGGACGAGAGCAGAGCAAAGCAGGAGTGGGGAAGACGCCGTTCCAACCGCGATGCTAGGTGGCTCCAATAATACCTGACTGCAGCCATAGCCGACAAACTACGCCCACATGACACGGTAGATATCATATTATAGAACTAGATGCAAATGACAGACACTGCTGCACTGCCAACATGTTTTAAGGACTACAAGCGTTTGTAAACAGACGCCATCTTAAAGCAGTAGACCTCTCAGGAAGGCCCTGATGTAGAGATCCTTCCTAGCGAACCTAAGTAATTTTTTTAAATCTAAAATGCTCCTAAATCGGCAAAATCTTAACTTAAATCTATCTTTAAATGATGAAACAGTTTTAAAACTTACACATGTTTAAAGTAGACAGAAGGCAACTAATGCAATAACGGGAGAAATTTTAACAACTTTAACGATTGATTCACAACTTTAAATGACTTCCACACATAGCAAAGGTTACTAGCTAGTTATCGCAATACCCTTGTGTCTAGTTAAGTGGAGGGTAAAGAATTGGGCTAGGGCCAATTGTCCCCCAAACACTTTAAGCTTCACATTGTGTGACCTGTGTGTTTTTTTTTTGTTTGTTTTTTTTTTTGAGAAAAAAAAATATCACTAGTTACTTTGCCAAGTAACTAATTACTCTTACATTCAGGTAACTGAGTTACTAACGCAATTACTTTTTGGGAGAAGTAATTTGTAACGGTAATTAATTACTTTTTTAAAGTAAAATTAACAACACTGCATGGCACTAAATGCGTTAGTAGACAGCCGCCATCTTAAAGCAGTAGACTTTTTAGGACGGCTCTGTTGTAGAGAACCTTCCTAGCGAACCTAAGTAACTTTTTATCTAAAATACTTCTAAATCGGCAAAATCTTGACTTGAATCTATCTTTAAATGATGAAACAGTTTTAAAACTTTCATATGTCGAAAGTCGAGAGAAGGGAAGAAATGCAATAATGGGAGCAATTTTAACAACTTTTAACAGTTGATCCAGGGTAAAGGGTAAATTAGGGTAAAGAATTGGGCTCGGGCCAATTGTACCAAAAACCTTCACAAAAAACTTCACATAGTGTGGCCAATGTTTTTTTTTTTTTTTTTTTTGAGGGAAAAAAAAAAAGGAATTATCACCAATTACTTTGCCAAGTAACTAATTACTCTTACATTCAGGTAATTGAGTTACTAACGCAATTACTTTTTGGGAGAAGTAATTTGTAACTATAATTAATTACTTTTTTTCAGTAAGATTAACAACACTGGTAATTATAAACTAGTACTTTATTAATATATCACAAGAGTAAAAAGAAATCAATAATTCCAGCGCAATTATTTTATAGGATCTTTAGAGAATGGCAGAAAAAAAAAAAAAAAAAAACGTTTTGTAAATATTGGATCTAATCAACACCTTTTGTACCTTCGGATTTTTCAGAAGGAAGTAAGCCTGAACGATAATCATTTGAACATCGTCATCGCGATGTGCAGATGCGCAATACTCGCATCACCATGATGTGTGATATATATATGGCGGAAAACACAAAGCTGAAAAAGCAGTTTCTGCTCTTGCACCCCTCTTTAAAAAAAACTGCTGTATTTTAATTTGTTGAATTTTTCCTTTATCCCAGACAATTGTCTTAGGTTGTTTTAATTATCTGACATGTTTCGGAAAACACTTTAGTCTGTCACAATTGTCTGGGATTTAAAAAAATAATAATAAAATAAAATAATAATAATAATAATAATTCATAAGTGTAGACAAACTGAACTCAATACAGGAGTGCAGTATTTTAAGCCCAAAAAACTGCTGTTTTTGATAGAACAATATGTCTACTATATATGCTGCCATAGCAGTTTTAGGGCGCATTAAGCCCCCAAACTATTTTTAATTTGCCCGTTTTACCCTGGAGACCCCCGTTTACAGACACAGCATAACCACTTTTGTTTCAACCCAGCCATAAAAAATTATATTTATTATTCGAAATGTTTATCATTTTAAGCTTAGAATCGTTAATTGATGTCTAATATGTCAATTAAAAAAAACAAAACATTATAAAACAACTTTAAACAAATTACATCACAATGAAAAAAATTGTGTCTGTAAATAGGTCACGGATATCTACCTCATAACTATCGCTAAATTGTATATATTTTTTTTTTGGTTACTGTCTCATTTTCCATGATAAATAATCGATCCAAACAAAGAAAAATTGGAAAATAAAATGTTTAAAAGGCTAAATATTTGAAAAAGAAAATCTCGACCACTCCTTGGTGTCTGCGGTTTCTGCATTGCGATACTTGTTATTACCGTGTTTCACCCATAAAATGCCCCAAAAGTCCGGCTGTGGCCATTCACAGCTGTTTCTCGACACTCAGTGGGACATGCTACACTGAGTTTTTGGATCAAAACAAGGTAAGTACCCGATAATATCTCGTTAAAATAATGGTGTCTTTACTTTTTTTGTCTTTCGTGCTCTCACCTCGAGTTAGGGTTTAGGTTTTTTTTTTTTTTTTTTTTTTTTTAAAAGCCCTCCTGTTCAAAATGTTTCTTCCCCCAGAAAATTGAGATTTTAAGCATTCCAATGATGCATCACACATGCATATTGGACAATTTTGAAATTTGACCATATTGGGGGTCTCAGAACAGAACTTCAAGTCACCTGAGTGTTTTCTTTTTTTTGAACATAAATTTGATAGACGAGACAGGAGGGAGGTGAGAGAGAAAGAGAGGACTCACTCAATGAAGCAATTAAGACAAGCATTTTCTACGTTACTGTATTCTTGTTTGGAAACAATTCACATTTGAAGGCGGCACAGTGTTTAGCACGTCCACCTCAAAGTTCTGGAATGATGGCTTCAATCCCGGCTCTGGCCTTCACCAGTTCAGGGTGTACCCCGCCTTCTGCCTGAAGTTAGCTGTGATAGGTTCCAGCACCCCCGCGACCCTCGTGAGATCGATGAATGAATGAATGATATGAACGTTATGAAGAGTGTTCAAAAGTATGGCGTTAAAGGTGATGCAATGAAAAATATGTGTGCCCCTACATTTTGTAATCGTGCACCTTAAGAAAAAGTTAGTGCAGAGCCAATATACAGTATATCGCAATGTAAATTTTTTCCAAATATCATTCAGGCCTATCCCAAACAAAGCTATTCAAGTTATCTAGTGAAAATTCTACTTTTAATATAGCAAAATATCACACACGCCCCCCCCCCCTTAAAGAAAAATCAATGATTGTTTTTTCAATATTATAGTTATATAATATTAGGGCTGCGGCTATCAATTATTTTAGTAGTCGATTTATCGATGAACTGCTTAGTTCAAATGAGTAATCGGATAAGGAACATCAAAAAATGAAAATGCCTGAGCTGAGTCTCAAACGGAAAAATAAATAAATAAATAAATAAATAAATAAATAAACGACAACAAAAGAACAATTGGCTAACTTACATTGCAAAAGTCTTCTTGCTATACAATGCTCAGTGATTTTTTTTTTTAAATGCTCTTCACAAATGGTTCAAAAACATATTCCCACAAAAAATGGCAAAATAAACTGATAAATTAAATTACGAATGCATAAAAAAACATTAGCTCAAACAAAAACTAGCTTATGTTGGTCTTAACAGGGATCAGCTGGATTCAGCCATTTGAAATGAATTATGTCATATTCACTGTTGCCACTAGAGGGCAGTGTATCCACCCAAATCAATAAAACTAAATGCAAACACTTTCATAACAAACCATTACAACGCCAGTTTAATTTTACGAATACACGAAGCAGCAAAATTGAATTTGCAAATATTTCTAATCGAATTACTCCAGTTAATGGATTAATCATTGCAGCACTATATAATATTTCCAATATCGTTCAGGCCTAGATGGAAGTAAATCGCTCAGTTGCTGTCCCACCTAACTCTTAGGCAGGTTGACATATTTCTCACCAGGGATCAATAGGCTGGAGTTGCTTTATGATTTTGCGACAGCAGGCTTGCTATTTGAATGTGAATGAAATAGTTGAGCCCGAAACCTCAGCCTCCCTTTTTGTTTAGACAACCCAGTTAATGGTTAACTGTTAGAGTATTGTCAGGCTATAATTGCAACTTTAACTACTTGCATCTTGGGTGCAAGTAAAGAACATGGTTAACTTTGTGAAAAAGCACACAGCCTTGGATGTTGTCATTTGTAAATATTTATTTTCATGCTTTCCAACAAGTCTTCAAACCGACATAGTCTCAAGCTTGTTTACACAAGAATCTCACCTCTTATTTAAGGCCAGACTGAGAGGAAGTAAAAAGTAAAAATAAACATTCTGAGGCTGTCATACTGAATATTTCTGACAGGTGGCAGGAGGAAAAGGGGAGTGGTAGTGATTTTACTCCAGCGGCAGTGCAGCTGGAGAATATGTTCTGCTTCAGGCTTTCTCAGTCTTTTCAAAATATGTTATTTGCTTTGATTGGCTGAGTCTGAGTAATGAGCACAATGAAGTATGGTAGACAGGTTGTAAAATCAGGTTTAGTTATTGGCAGAGGTGGGCAGTAACGAGTTACATTTACTTGAGGAACCTTTTGAGAAAACAATACTTCTAAGAGTAGTTTTACGAAGCCATACTTTTTACTTTTACTTGAGTAGTTTTTGAAGAAGAAACGCTACTCTTACTCCATTACTTTGAGCTACAATAGTCGTTACATTTTTCCTCTTTATTCTACATTCTAAAGATTTTTTTGGGGGGCAGAGACGCCAACAAACAGTGGTTCTACCAGATTAACCTATGACACGTCGCAACAATAATCACATGACTCCATTATACCAATCTGACTCAAGCTTATCGTTTTATAATCACAGGGGCATATTCAATAATGTGCCGTCGCTACAGCAACGTAAAAAAATTAAGTGTTTGACATAGAGCGCCGCCGTCAACTTGAACGACTCGAAAGCGCAGATTTTAATCTTTCTCCCAGTTTTTATTTGGCACCGATTGACCACGGAAAACCGGAGATATTTCCTATTATGAAACTAAAAGGATACGTTTTCTTCACTAGAGGGCACTCATGCGCGTTGGACGAAGAATGCCCAATTTCTGTAGATTTTTTCTCTCACCGGAATTCAAAGTTGTTTTGGTTTGTCTTTTTTTTTTTGGCTTAATCTGGTCATGTAATATATTATAGAACAGTATAATAATAACAGTTCATAGAGATAACGGTGCTTAGGGGGGAAAAAAATACCATTGTTTAAAAAAATAAACCTAACATCTTAAGCAGTTATTCACAAGGTTACTCATTACTTGAGTATTCTTTTCAATATTTTTTTTTACTTGTACTTGAGCATATTTTTTAGATGATTACTTTTGGTTTTACTGGAGTAATATTATTTTGAAGTAACTACTCTTAATTGAGTAAAAAGTCTGGCTATTCTACCCACCTCTGGTTATTGCTGTGGTAAACTATTTTGGTGTTCAGTTAACAAAAATGGGAAAGAAAATAACTGCACTTAATTTCGGCTGATACTGGCAAACAGTTCGAGGTACCAATTGTGGTGTTGTGTTGGGTGAGCTACTCTACAGTAGACTTGTATGTTTTCCATGAGTTAGTAATGCAAGTAGAGTAGAATTCTTCAGGACGTAGTATTTAATCCCAGTTGATGTTTTTTTTTTTATTTGTATGCATGCACATTTGTATATACAGTGCTGGCCAAAAGTATTGGCACCCCTGCAATTCTGTCAGATAATTACAAATGCTTTGGTAGTAATATCTCCATTTATTTTCCCTGCAAATGAAAAAACACAAAAGAGAATGGCTTTTTTTTTTTTTTTTAATCATTTTACACAAAACTCCAAAAATGGGCCGGACAAAAGTAATGGCACCCTTTGAAAAATCATGTGATGCTTCTCTAATTTGAGTAATTAACAGTACCTGTTACTTACCTGTGGCACATAACAGGTGGTGGCAATAACCAAATCACACTTGCAGCCAGTTAAAATGGATTAAAGTTGACTCAACCTCTGTCCTGTGTCCTTGTGTGTACCATATTGAGCATGGAGAAAAGAAAGAAGACCAAAGAACTGTTTGAGGGCTTGGGAAGCAAAATTGTGAGGAAGCATGGGCAATCTCAAGGCTACAAGTCCATCTCCAAAGACCTGAATTTTCCCGTGTCTACCATGCGCAGTATCATCAATAGGTATCAAACCCATGGCACTGTGGCAAACCTCCCTAGATGTGGACGGAAAAGAGGGATAAAGATGTGGTGGATAAAAAACCTCTACTAACATCCAAACAAGTTCAAGCAGTCCTGCAGTCCAAGGGTACAACAGTGTCAATCTGTACTATCCGTCGGCGTCTAAATGAAAAGGGACTCTATGGTAGGATACCCAGGAAGACCCCATTTCTGACCCAGAGACATAAAAAAGCCAGGCTGGAGTTTGCCAAAACTTACCTGAGAAAACCAAAAATGTTTTGGAAGAATGTTCTGTGGTCAGATGAGACAAAAGTAGAGCTTTTGGGGAAAAGGCATCAACATAGATTTTACAGGGGGAAAAAAACGTGGCCTTCAAAGAAAAGAACACGGTCCCCACAGTCAAACATGGCGGAGGTTCCCTGATGTTTTGGGGTTGCTTTGCTACCTCTGGCACTGGACTGCTTGACCATGTGCATGGCATTATTAAGTCTGAAGACTACCAACAATTTTTTCAGCATAATGTAGGGCCCAGTGTGAGAAAGCTCAGAGGTCATGGGTCTTCCAGCAGGACAATGACCCAAAACACACTCAAACCTCCAGACCTGAATCCCATAGAACACCTGTGGAGAGATCTGAAAATGGCAGTTTGGAGAAGGCACCCTTTAAATCTCAGAGACCTGGAGCAGTTGGCCAAAGAAGAATGGTCTAAAATTCCAGCAGAGCATTGTAAGAAACTCATTGATGGATACCATCTCTAAAGCTTGTGCTACCAAGTATTAGGCTGAGGGTGCCAATACTTTTGTCCGGCCCATTTTTGGAGTTTTGTGTAAAATGATAATGATTTAATTTTTTTTCTCCATTCGCTTTTGTGTTTTTTCATTGCAAGCAAAATGAAGATATTACTACCAAAGCATTTATAATTGCAATAATTTTCTGAAAGAAATTGAGCATTATCTGACAGAATTGCAGGGGTGCCAATACTTTTGGCCAGCACTGTATATATGTATGTACATTTTAAGTACATCCTGAACAAAAAGAAATAATTTGACACTATCAGATAATTTTAAGTAATTTAGTGCCACATAAGTGATTGCTCTTTCTGTAGTTTTGAGAGTTTCCACACGTATGAATGGGAATGAAGCGCCTTTAAATAGATCAAGTGATCATTATAATTATACATTTGTAACAAGACCTCAAATCACATCACGGCAAAAACAAAGTTCATGAAAGCCACAAAATCAAAGGCTGCATTGCTTTTCATCTCGCTACATTAGGTTTTTAACCATTTACAGCTTCATGGCTTTATTGGTGTTATTTTAAGCAAATTATAGCTGTCAAAACCATCAAATGTTTAAGAAAAGCAGATCTGCAGGCCTGCTGCAGAAGGAATTCCCTTCAAGTGGCGATTACTAGGGAGCGTGGAGGCAACATGAAAAACTAAGTGTGTTTCGTTGGAGATGAAGAGGTGAGAGCGGGAGATGAATGAAAATAGCAGGGGCATCGTTTACTAAGTATTTTGTTAAAAATCAGTGACAACTTTAAAAAGCTGAAATTGAGTGATCACAATCTTCAATTTTTCTGAATATGGCCACAGTTTACAGGATGTGGCAGCAGAGGTCCAAAGGCCAGAGGGGGTGGTTTTAGCTCCTGTACTAATTACTTCTCCCCAAAGACCGCAGAGGCTGTATGAGGCCCCGCGAGCACAGCCGTGACATGATGATAAAACGGCTCGAGCCCCTCTGGTTTTAAATCATATGTGGTCAGACCCTGACTTACCTTTAGAGACGTGAACGAGTGATAAACGAGCTGAACTAGGCATGTCGATAAGGTGTGCTGACATGCTAAAGACCCAAAACAGCACCACAAACCACAGTGCAAAACTACACAGTAGAGATTTCTCACAACTCGGACACACCTGAATTTACTTGGACAGAAAAAAAAAAAATGCATTCTTAAAATTCATTGCATTCCACTGATTACAACGAAATCGCCTTTCTGCTTAAATAACATTTCGGATTAGTGGACTTTTCTTCCCTCTTTTTACAGTATGCAGCAGGAAAAGGCAGTGGCAGCCAAACTTGACAAAGTCAGGGTTGGATTACTTTCTCAACTACTTAGAGTAAATGGATAGCTTACGGCAAGTTCTTTCAAGCGCTGCACAGAGTCTTGAGCGAAACCACCTGAGATTGTGTACACACAACTACGGAAACATGCATTAGCATGCTATTTTGGAATTTTGGTGACGGAATTGACTGTGATGAAGATATTAAAGACAACAGACTGCTTAGAAGGCTTCAGTGTGGAAGTGACTGATGTCATGTGCTCTATATGTTACAGTGCCTTTTAACCTTGCAGTTAGAAACTAGAAAATTACAGCTGGCTATAGAAAAGACAGCATGTGAAATACTCATATATACAAACTAGACATGTGCCGATTACCGGATTCAAGGTATACCGTGGTATGAAAACGTCAAGGTTTCAAAACCGCTAAAATTTTTTGTCATACCGTCCCTAAGCTATTAGGTATTTTTGATGTCCCAATCATGCATGGAGAAAGCCCTTGCTTGCATCTACAAGGCTCAACCCTCCACCACCGGTTGTTGCTTTGGATGAATATCTATGTTACATTATTACATTGTTAAGTGGCAGTGAGTCAGCTATGCTACACGATGGCTGGAGGAGGTGAAACTCCTAAACCTTTTCCCCCCATCGAAGAAAACTAAATTGCTGGTATGGGAATACTTCGGCTACAGAAAAGTTACAGACGGCCACAGCTTAGAAGAGGAGGGCCGACCGACATGTAAAACATTTTTGCGGAGTGTGGCTGCCGAGGAGCCAATACCTCCAATATGATTTTTATATTTATACAAAATTAAAGGTTAGTAAAAACTGTCATGAACTTTTTCCACCAGCTACGAAAGTTAACTCCAGAGTGTTTAGTGTGTCTAGCGGTTGTAATACGTGGTGTTTTTTTTCCTTGTCTGGCAACAGCCTGTGTTGAGAAGGGGTGTGTAACATGATAACATGATACGAGTCATACACACGTGATTTTTATGAAGCTGTGGCTGTGGGTTTAGGCTCACCTTAAGGACTGCATTTATTTTTTTTTTTATTTAGAACATTTTTAAAAAATGTACTTTAACTTAACATTATACCTATGTTCCAATTTGATGATATGTTTTGAAAAATAAAAATCCTGTTCAATGGAATAATTTTTTGTGTTTGTTTTTTTAAACCCAGATATCCCAAAGTAATACATTTTAGAGCTGTTGCAATACCTTGATTCAGTGAAACTGTGATATTTTGTTTTAAGATTATCATGCCATCAGAATATCAAATTGACACATGCCTAATACAAACATCACAAAAAGTCATCAAAAACACATTTGTCATGTAACAAACAACCAGAACGGCAAACGTATTAACAGTGTTCAACTAAAAATTGACACCACTGAACGGCTGTTGTTCATGAGGAAACTATAGCTTGTATAAGAGAGTCAGAGACCAATTAGGTCACACAGCATAGTGGTATATTGAGCTAAAGGGCAAACAGCAAAGTGTGACGGGGGGGGCAGATGGGGTTGTTGACAGCATTACTGGGTGGCATGTGAAGTGACTGCTGGAATGAGATCTCATTCGCATTCAATTGTGTGTACACATTCAGTAGCTACACTTAAAAGTGGGAGGTGTCAGCTGAAGGGGCTTAGCCCTGAATTTAACCTCAGCAATGGTCTTGCTCTTGGACTTTGGATTAAGAACCCAGTGAGGACCACAGATCCTGTTCCTCAGAACCAACAAAGACCTCCCACCCGTCTCTCATCCCCTCTGCAGGAAACAAACTAAAAACACATTTCACAGTTTGCAGCCAAGACTGGGGGGGGCACTCCAAAAACGGATAATAAAACTGCTTATCAAAACAAGCAGCTTGAAAACTAGTATGTCTCAAAAACAATAGACAGAATACAGGAACACATTTATAAGTAGATATTTTGACCAAATAATTGATTTGTTCCATTCGTATTACAGTATTTACAAAGAAAATTAATTAAATGGCAGACCAAATGTGAGATTGTGCTTGAACAGATTTTTCAAAATTCCATTTTACAATTTCTATCCACATGTTTATATATTACTTGCAACCAAATGAGTAAACATGGTTTAAAGTCTAATTAACTGTGCTGAATGGAGGTAATTGGATGGACAGATGAACAACACAATGTTGATTTCCAATTCCCATGACAGCTGTTTGGGAGACAATTTCAAAACAACATTTGGATTCATTCATTTCCTGCAACTGTGTGATTGCAAACCGCAGACACAACCTGACGCTGTTCCAACACGTTCCTTGTTATGTTTTTTTCTTTCCAACAACCAGAGGTCTTGGCTCATTGGGTGTTATCAATATCCACTGATTATGGCCTCCTTAATTCAGATGGCAGTGTGACCAAAGCTTTCCAAGTCTTGACAAAGAACAGAGCTAGAGTAGTTGAAGTAATCCAAACCAGAGATGCAAACACAAACACTTTGATTGCCACATCCCTTCCTCCTGCCTCAGATGGCTTATCATTCTAACTCCTACGCTCTCTTACACACACAAACAAACGTAGATTAGTGGACAATAAAACCAAACACGCAGTCAAGCCGGTAGGTTGTAGAGATACAAAATGGGTATATACTAGGGCTGCAGCTATCGAATATTTTAGTAATCGAGTAATCGACTGAAAATTCTATCGATTAATCGAGTAATCGGATAAAACAAATATATTTTTAGGTGAAGAGCAATTATACATATACATGAGAAAACAAGACATTTCATCTAATCTTGAACCATTTTCAGTCAATCAATGTCTTTATTTTCGTTGTATATTGTTGAAAACAGCCAACAATTGCATCTCAGGTGTAACTAGAATTTTAAAAAAAAGACTAATTCACTGCTTTCACTCAAAAAACTTTTAGATCTTATTAATATATATATATATATCTTACCTAAAAATGCTGTTACGCTTGATAACACACATCACTTAAAAGTTAGGATTTTTTTCCCACGTGTTTCAATTGAATTTCTCTTTGTGTCAAGCCATTTTTAAGTTCTAGTTAAGTTTTAAGTTAGTCTAAACTGTAAGTCCTGATAGGATTTTTAGTTTTTGCAGTGTTCAAAATAAATGTATGATACAGGCTGTATTGGAGCACATTAGGGACCAGTGCTACTTGGTGTTTTATCCAGCAATGACTACTGAGCTAAAATTGATAGTTAGCATGATTAAGTTTTTATTTTACACCCTCATCACTCCACAATGCTATGTTATGTTAAAGCCTGTATGTAAGACACGTTAGCCACGCATCGACAGTGGTCATAATTAATTGAAACCTAGCCCTCCGCAGGGCTAACGTTCCGTGAGCTAGTAGCGACAGTAACGTTAATCTTATTTATTAGCGCTTAGCGCTCTTTATTAGCGCTTAGCGCTGTACTGCTTTAAGATGGCGGCTGTTTACAAACGCTGCCCAGACGCGGCCGAGTCTGTCATTTCGCATCTAGTTCAACATACATGTGATCTCTATGAGACGCGCCAGACGCTGCCTGTTACCAATGTAGCATTGTGCGGGCTAGTATTTAGCAACGTCGGCGTCGTTTGTGGCGGCTGTCGGCTGCGGTAAGTTTTTTTTTTTTTTCCCTTCTTCCTCTCCGCACGTCACAGCGCGTTGTCCCGCATTAAAAGTAGTCCTAACAAAACGTGATGCTTAGAGCTGTCAAAATAAACGATTACTCGAGGTGAATAAAATTACTCGGATCAGTTTTTAAACTCGAGTTACTCGAGTTGCTCGAGTACTCGTTTCAGCTCTAGTATATACTGTAAATGTACCAGTTTTCACCTATGAGATATTGACTGAATTATGTCAGCTGAACCAAGTAGAGCGCTAAAACACAATATATATTTTATTGTGACAAATATCCTGGTCTGTGGTGGGTGACACCATCATTGGATGAATGGTGCTGTTTTGGTGCTAGCATTTCAAAATATTTGTCAACAACTTGGAACTACCATTATGTTCTCTAATCAAATTACTGACCAATAAACAACCGGGTTTGTATGAGAAGTGTGCCCTCTTAGGCACCCTACGATTCGATTCGATTATGATTCAGGGTGCTACCATTCGATTATTAAACGATGATCACAGTATTGACGATGATCACGATTATCGATGCATCATACATTACTAATTAATAAAGTAGCCAAACAAATTTATGTCCATTATTTATTTAGAATATCCTAAATAATCCAACAGGAACAATGGAAACATGCCCATGCAACAAAAAGCTGCCCTTAAACTGCTTTTTTTTTTTTTTTTTTTTTTTTTTTTACAAGAAAATGCAAAAAAAAACATTAACCATTTTAAAGGCAGTACTTATTTCTCAACATGCTTATACATCACACAGCTGACCTTGAGATGCTCTTTTTCACAACAAGGTGCAAAAACATTAGCTGTTTCAAAAGGCAGTACTTATTTCTCTCAACAATACAATAAAATTTACACTGGTGGAATGAATTCCACATTTTCTGGTAACAGTGTCTTTAGAAATAAGACTTCTCTTAACCAATATACTTTGTTTTCACAGATTTCTGTACTATTTCGCATGTTTGTAGTGTTACCGCTGTACTTAATCCTGGTTTTAAACGTTCTGCATCTGGAATAACTTTGTACACCAAACAACACACAACTTGACATGGAAATACATGTTAGCGAAGTCGCTAATTAGCATAGCGCTCAGCGCTTACTAGTAACATCTCAAAAACAACAATAAAAGCTAAACAGTACAAGAGGGTTCGTGTACTCACCTCAGACGAACACGGGACTTAGCAAAACACGAGGGAGTTTTTCCAATTAACACGACTTGAACCTCCTGCTGGACAACTGAAACAAGGAACAACGAACTATCCCTCTTCCCCTCTCGCTCTAAAAAATAACTTGCGCACAGAAGAGGACCCATTGTGCAACCGCTGGGTCCCTGCCTGTCTCATACACAAATTTATTTATGAGTCTTTTGAAAAGGAGTAAATCTCTCGCTCAGTAACCAGCTGCATCTATCATAACATTGTGCGCGCGTCCGTTAAAGGTGTCCGGGCAGCAGACGTTCTTGAATTTCGTTCTGCTACGAGCAGCTGTCATAAAGTTATTCGGGAAAATCATCGTTTTTGAACATTTACGAATCTTAATCGAATCGTCACCTGTCGAATCGCGATGCGTCTAATAATCAATTTTTTGGCACACCCTTAGTTTGTATATGGAAATCTAGAAACAGCGAGAGGAATAAATAATCAGAACTGATTAGGTGTCGGACACATGCCAGATAGGGAGAAGGCTTTATCCTCTGCAAGAGCGCTTGAATGCTGAATGTGCCTTTTTCTCTTCATTTCGATCAATACAGCTTGTGTACCGACAATCAAAGGCCACCCAAGTGACACTAGCAACAAGCCAGAGGTCACAATAAAGAGTGAACCCACTCTGTTGTCTAAGTTCATCCTCGGGGGTGATACAGGGTACAGAACATCTGCCAGGAAAAGACATGGCCTCACAGTAGGATAGGAGCTATTTCTTCCCTGGGGAGTACCCGAAAACCAAACTCCGGTCCCACGCATGGCCTCCCGCGACCTCCTTTAGCGTGTGCCTCTCTTTATGACCTCTTTGGGTCAAAGGACAATCTGCAAGAGGACACTTTTACTCTGTGCATGTCCGTTGTGAGAGTACTTATCACTGGTGAAAAGGGATAAGGTGGTGAAAGCGTGACGTGGGGGAAGGGAGATCTGCTAGAAGTCCCTGCATGAGTGTCCAGACACCCACAGACGCAATCAGTGTGTATATGTGACAACGGGACGAGACACAGAAAGAGATGGAGCTGTAGTGCATGTAAAGGTGAGATACGTCATTTTAATGGTCACTTTTATGACCCGCGAGAACTGAGTGGGTTCCAGACGTGCTCATTGCTGGCAGCCCAATGGACTCCAGACAGATGCATCTCTGTCTTTATTGTCACTAAGTGAACAACAGATGGATCTTCCATCAGGCACACTCTTCATCATATTGAAATGGGCTGAAGCAATAATTTGTGTAGTCATGTGACGCCCGAGGCTGGAGAAAGCAGAGGTCAAAGAATGCTCATCATTAATATCGTGAATGATGTACAATTTGAAGACACATCAGATACATGCAGTTAATTTCATAAAAAGAATATTCTTATTTAATCAATTATTATTAGTGCTGTCAAATTTATCGCGTTAACGGGCGGTAATTTTTTAATTATTCACGTTAAAATATTTGACTTAATTAACGCATGCATGGAATGACCAGTTCATGCGTTGCCTCATACAGTTTACAATGATGCCGTTTTAGCACATTGAGATCGAAAAGGCAGAGAAATGCGAGTGGACACAGGTGTTCATTGGACCGCGCCTTTTATTGGTTTAAGCTTAGGCAACTCTTTCACAACAAATATAAGTATTGTGGCGAACGACGTGGGGAAGAATGACAGTAGACGATCTTTTTCTTTAACATGCTTATTTGAACACAGAACGCAGAACATACTGTATACCATTTGCAGCCACCACTGACAGTCATGGTTGCCCAACTTCCCATCATGCATTTGGGCGGAACAGTTAAGTCGCTACAGTATCATTTAGTGAAAGCACAACAAAAATAATATTCCTATCTCTCAAAAAAATAATGTTCACAAAAAGAAAAGCGCTCAATGCAAAGAGAAATCCCATTCCCAATCAAAATGACGATGCAAAATAAACATAAAACTAACTCAGACTTTGCCTTAGCTAGATCTCTAATTAATTTGCTCCTGGTGCTGCGTCACCAGTAGGTGGATGGTGAGATAGTGTAAAGTGCTTTGAGCGCCTTGAAAGGTGGAAAAGCGCTATATAAGTGTAACACCATTTAAAACTCACCATTGACACCTTGTGGTGTATTTCAATCACTACCTTACGTAGTTGAAGACACTGTGGAAGAACGGCAGGGAGCCCATGTGACATCCCGCTCGGCAACGTCAACAATGGCGAGCTATCAGTTTGTTTTGATTGAAAATTTTACAAATTAGAACGAAACCATTAAGAGGGGTTTTAATATGATATTACTATAACTTGTAGTTCTTAAAAGATAAATTTGACTACAAGTCTTTCTATCCATGGATCCCTTTAACAGAAAGAATGTTAATAATGTTAATGCCATCTTGTGGATTTATTGTTATAATAAACAAATGCAGTACGTATGTACAGTATGTTGAATGTATATATCTGGCTTGTGTCTTAGCTTTCCATACCAACAATAATTTACAGAAAAATATGGCATATTTTAGAGATGGTTTGAATTGCGATTAATTACGATTAATTTTTGAGCTGTGATTAACTCGATTAAAATTTTAATAGTTTGACAACCCTAATTATTATGCCATGCTTGATTGACTATACTGTATTTTAGGAGGCATCTCTACCAATCTCTCTCTTAATGCAGTCTAACTCAACATAGTTTCACACAAGACAAAGCATCAAGTGGCCATAATATTGTGCCAGCACTTATTGGCCAATCAAAAGCGTGAAGAAAGTAGCTATGAAAAAGTGAAGCCGAAAGTCCTTTTCACTAACTTAAAACAAGTTTGTGACTGGCCTTGACATACTTTACTGTAATTTGGAAAGGAAACGTTATTTTAGTCAAAACATTCATTGATTTTTTTATGGACCATAAAATCTCCAAATGAGATATCACGGGAAAAAAAATACACCTTTCTTTGCAGTCAACTATGAAAAGCAACGCTCCATCTCGAGTAGGATGAAAAAAGTATCTGAACCTTTTGGAATTTTTCACATTTCTGCATAAAATCACCATCAAATATGATCTGACCTTTGTCAAAATCACACAGATGAAAAAAACTGTCTGCTTTAACTAAAACCACCCAAACATTTATAGGTTTTCATGTTTTAATGAGGGTAGTATGCAAACAATGACAGAAGGGGGGGAAATAAGTGAACCATCACATTTAATATTTTGTGGCTCCCACTTTGGCAGCAATAACTTCAACCAGACGCTTCCTGTAGCTGCAGATCAGTCTGGCACATTGATCAGGACTAATCTTGGCCCATTCTTCTCTACAAAACTTCTGTCATTCAGTCAGATTCCTGGGATGTCTGGCATGAATCGCAGTCTTTAGGTCATGCCACAGCATCTCAATGGGGTTCAAGTCTGGACTTTGACTTGGCAACTCCAGAACGTATACTTTGTTCTTCTGAAACCATTCTGATGTTGATTTACTTCTGTGCTTTGGATCATTGTCTTGTTGCAGCATCTATCATCTTTTTAGCTTCATCTGTCTGACAGAAGGCCTTAGGTTTTCCTGCAAAACATCCTGATAAACCTTTGAATTCATTCTTCTATTCATGATTGCAAGTTGTCCAGGCCCTAAGGCAGCAAACAGCCCCAAATCATGCTTCACGGTAGGGATGAGGTGTTGATGTTGGTGAGCTGTTCGATTTTTCCTCCAGACATGACGTTGTGTGTTACTCCCAAACAATTCAACTTTGGTTTCATTAGTCCACAAAATACTTTGCCAAAACGTCTGTGGAGTCTCCAAGTGCCTTTTTGCGAACATTAAACAAGCAACAATGTTTTTCTGAGACAGCAATGGCTTCCTCTGTGGAGTCCTTCCATGGACACCATTCTTGGCCATAGTTTTACATATAGTTGGTGTGTGGACAAAGATATTGGACTGTGCCAGTGATTTCTGTGAGTCTTTAGCAGACACTCTAGGGTTCTTTTTTAATGCTCTGATTATCCTGCACTGAAATCTTGGCATCATCTTTGGTGGACAGCCACTCCTTGGGAGAGAAGCAACAGTGCCAAACTCTCTCCATTTGTTGACAACTTCTCTGACTGTCTATTGATGAACATCCAGACTTTTAGAGATGACTTTGTATCCATTCCCAGCTTTATACAAATCAACAATCCTTGATCGCAGGTCTCCAGACAGATCTTTTGACTGAGCCATGATGCACACCAGACAATGCTTTTCATCAAGACGTTTCTTACCAGGTGTGTGTTTTATAGTGGACAGGGCAGTTTTAAACCACTCATCAGTGATTGGGCACACACCTAACTTATAACGTTTGGTAAAAAATGGTTTCAATTGCTCTTTAAGTCTCCTTAGGCAAAGGGTTCACTTACTATACTTTTTTTTTCCCCTTCTGTCATATTTTGCATGCTATCCTCATTAAAATATGAAAACCTATAAATGTTAGGGTGGTTTTCGCCAAAGCAGACACTATTTTCATCTGTGTGATTTTGACAAAGATCAGATCACATCTGATGATGATTTTATGCAGAAATTGAGAAATTCCTACCACTGTGTATAGCGTTAATGTGTATAGCGTTATCTCTATGTCTCGCTTCTACTTTCAAAGAGTTGCTTGTGTAATCACCAGTTGTTTACCTGGATACACAAGCAGTACACTAAATGGATTTACAACAAAACAAGCGGTAATGTTTTGCCAAGTTTGTTGGTCGGCTGCTTAGTAAGCAGTTCTATGTGAAAACTAAACTGATTAATAAAACACTTGGTGGAAGGAAAATGAGTTGGACGGAGTTCTTTTCCCAGTTTGAATTTATGTATAACAGCTACCATCTGATAGACAAACTGAACAACTCGTGGTTTCGTGCATTGTTCTAAGTTGTCATGGGATGAGGCCATGCTTGAAATCACACAAAACACTCCACATACAGTAGCCTACACTTGAGGCTGCAACAACTAATCGATTTAAATCAACTAATAAATTAGTTGCCCACGAATTTGATCACCAATTTTTGCCGGGAGCTATGAGCAGTCCCGGGTGTGTCCTTGTTTGTGTGTAATGTGAGGCTGCGCGCACACGCCAGTGATTACAGCAAGAGAGCGTTCACTGTTACACTCAAGTTGGGTTGCTGAATCAATAATATTACGAAGTGTCGAGATTAGACTGTCTTTTATATTGTTAGATCCAGCATGCCTCTGTCAGACGTGAGTAAAACAAGCCCATGGCGTACGGCACAAAAGCTATTTTTGGACCGTGACGTAAACCGGACATAAAACGTACATTGTAAACCGGAAGTGGGTCAACATAGAAGTGCCCTCGCATACAACCCATGTTAGTACTGCCTGTTTTCTGGTAATCTTTCAAAAAAGAACATGCCGAGTAAACACTGCTGCTATGAAACTTCTAGAAACGACTCTAGACATTACGACATAAGAAGGATGTTTTGTTCATACATTTCTTGAAGCCAAAAACTCAGAGGAAAAAATGTGAACAATGGATCAACTTGTATAGATGTCCAAAAGACCAGTTTAATGCCAGCAAGGTGAAGCCATTTACCTTCATATACAATAACATTTTATTGGGGGCAATGGTCCTACAGATAGACAATTCTGATCGATTGCCTGCCGGCAGAGGTAAGCCATTTTGATATCTTTACTGATTTTTTTAGCGTGGCGTTTTGCTGTGCTGCTTCTGTCTGACAATAAATGACCTCAAAAAAATTAAAATGTATCTGACTGCCACTGTTGTTACCTTTTATGTCGTAAAGAAACAAATTTAGTAAGGGGGAAGTTCAAATGATTATAGAATTAAGATTTGTTATTAATGAAAAATGAGTGGAATGAAAAGTGTTCATTGTCTGTCACTGAGTAGCATTTGTGATCGCTACACAAAAATAGCAATGTAAATTACCCCCAAGAATAGTCAGAGATGCAAGACAACCAGAGGATATATTATATAAGAAAGACAGGGCATATGGTGGTAAAGGCTCAGTAAACATCTTGTTTGTACACTATTTACATGCATTTAGCATTAGGGACAAACGCGAGCTTGACCCGCCTAGCAACAGTTGCTAACGTCATGAATATTAATGAGCAAAAGTGACGTGTCGCTTGCGGTACGCCATTTTATTGTTTGTATTCTTTGTTGATGAGACGTTACTACTTAGCACGGAGCGCTACGCTACTTAGCAATTTTGCTAATTAGTGTCTTATGTGTCTGTTTGTATTGTGTTTTGGAGAAGCATATTAGCACTTGAGTTACTGTTAGATAGTAAAGTTGTCTCATTTCCTTTTATAAAGAAACCACACACATAAACCCATTCATATAACAGTTTAGTCTCCTTTCATCACAAACTCCCATTCAAACTAAATTGTCATACAAGAGAGTGTGCTTTGAAATTGTATTTCAATTGTACCTGTGAACAACTTTTTGACAAAGACAACTTATTCATTACAGCCTGGCTCCTCCTTTTTAGATTTTGTTGCTTAGTTTGTTTAACTAAATGAGTCTTTTACACAGTTTATATCAGCGCTTCGCCAACAAGTAAAAAAAAAAAAAAAAAAATATGTCGAATCAGCCGCATTTTTTTTTTTTTTGAACAGGACTTTGGTCCAATTTGTGTACTGATTTTTTTTTTTTTTTTTTAAATGTTTTATTCTCAGAATCTTTATTAAAAACTTTAACAAATTTTATGTACTTAAAATAGTACAGTTGTAGACTATACTTAAATCGGGAAGCTGTAATAAAGTATTATTTTTGAAGGAAATAGTAATCCATTTTGTCTTCATTGTTCCTTGCAACATGCCTTAAACAAGTTCAAGTGAAATTGTGAATGTAATTGAAAGAGTGACATTTATCCGATCAATCTTTTTTTTTTTTTTTAATCGGCAGATTAATCGATTATTAAAAATAATCACTAGTTGCAGCCTTACCTACACTGAACAACAATTTGTACTAGAAAACTGCGAAATTCTCAGAGCCCCTTACCTGAGCTCTTCTGAGGGGCCAGAAAGTAGCAGATTAGCCTTGCTTTTGGGAGCAGGCTGCTGTAGCGTGTTGTAATGCAGACTGTCAGGGCGACACAGTTGGGGGGCTGTACAAAGCCTCCTTGTTCAGACTGGCCCCCTTCTGCGGCCCACCTCACCAGCTTTTCATCAAACTTTAGAATCTAGAATATTCTTTCAGTGTGCAATACTCAAGGGGGGGGGGGGGGGCAAACTAAAAGGAAAGGGCTATTAAAACAAAGGTATGGTAGATCAAGGTAGAATTGAAGGACATATATTAGCTTGCAGGGAATGGAGAAAGACGGAAAATGAGACTGAGAAGGGAGACCATCAAAGCTAAATTCTCCAAGACAGGAGAGCAAAAATGTGAGGACATAATTCAACAGCGCACTTAAGATGGAATGACATGTAGAGATAATTGCTGATGCACACGCCCACCGGGCATGTCCTCAACACATGGTAACCCTCTCTAATTAAGCTATACCCATTCATCTATGCTATTTGAATGCATTTTAGAAAATAGCGATTCAGTGAACAGGACACAGACATTCTTAATTTATTGCATTATATATAGAGATACGTATGAGGACAGCTTGGCTGCATGACGCGTCGAGTGTCACTCAAGAATCTCCCTCATAGAGTCACTAGTTTGTCTTGGCGCTGCCATGTTCGTTTTGCAAGAGAGGGCAAGTGCAAGCAATCCAGGCATTTTCTCAACTGAATATTATTTACGTATACTATGGCACTTTAACAATAAATAGAGCTGTGATGAAAGGCTAAAAATACAAATTAAGACCATAATTAAGATCATAATATATATACTTTAAAGCAACACTAGGTCACTTTTCAACCTTTATAAAAATATTTTCATTCCATTTGTGATAATATGTCGACTGACAACTATGACACCTCTTTTATATCTTGAGGGGGTCTTGTATCGCTTTCACATGCACTAATTAACTGAGGAGGGTGGCAGGAACCCTGCCACACACAAAAAAAACGTGCTGATTGCTTTACGGCAGGGGTCCCCAAATTTTTTCCTGTGAGGGCCACATAACTTTTCCCTTCTCTGATGAAGGGCCGGGGTCACTTTGTAACAGAAAAAGTGTGACTAAATGTAAAAATGTATTGTTTTTCAGAAAGCCACAATCAAATAACCCTTTCTGGATTCTTCACGGAACAAAAGTAAATAAAATAAAAATAATACTTAATTAAATAGATAATTAAATAGATAATAACCAAATAACCCTCTCTAGGTTCTTCACAGAAAAAAACCCCCAGGAAATAAATAACACTTATGGGGGGGTCAAAAAGCTCTCTGGTATTGTTCAGGGGGGCGGACCAAATGTGGAGTCGGGCCGTATCCGGCCCGCGTGCCATAGTTTGGGGACCCCCTGCTTTACAGTGTACGTCACTTCCCCCTTTCCCCATTCATTATAAAGATGGAAGTCGCTTTTGCGCGAATTCTGCAAAGATGGCAGAGCATCAAGAGACAAAAAGTTTTGTCTGAGGAGGAAAAAAAAATGCAGGATACCATGATATATATAAAATAAACATGGACCTGGCTTTCACTCGCTGACATTGTCAGCGCTGACGAGTTCAGATGGGGGGGGGGGGGGGTCGATTCGCTAAGCCACATGGTTGCTAACAGTCATATGCTATTATTTAGCCACAACTGGATTCATTACCTTTTTCTATTCATTCTTCACACAGACACTACAACAGGGGTCAGGAACCTATGGCTCGTGAGCCAGATCTGGCTCTTTTGATGACTGCATCTGGCTAACAGAGTAATCTTTAATATTTAAAAAAAAAAAAAAAAAAAAGTTCCGTTAGACTCCTATGTGCATTGTGCGAAACGGCAACGGTCACCGGTCATACGCTGGTGTTGTGCAGTAATGAGCAGACGGGATTTTGCGGCGCATGTTAACTTTTTTAATGCTCCGACAACACTCCCGCACTTCGCACTAGATATCAAATAGCAACCTAGATGTGCTATGTTAGATCTCCCCAAGTCCCATGCCATTGGCTGCGTGAGCCCACGGTGATCATTGGACACGCAAGTCCATTTAGTGGTGATTTTAGTGGGAAAGTGGCAAACATACATGTCGTTGTGTCCATCTATCTATTCATCTATCTACTGTATCAATCGCATAGGCAAAGCAGATGAGGCAGAGAAACTGTTCAAGTGGGGTTGCCGTATTTTTCCGTCGAAAATGGCGGCCTATGAGTTCAGGAAGTAAACTCGTTGTCAGTTTCGTTTTCAGCGTTGTCATCTAATTTTAGAAGATGGCAAAAAAAAAAAAAAAAAAGGAGGGGTGTCGTACTTTTCAGCAGGACATAAATGTGACACCATTTTTTCTATCGGTTTGGATGAGTCAACAGACGTTAGCTATTTATCGCAGTTCAGCGTGATTGGAAAGTTTTGACTATGAAAGTGACAACAAGAGGGGAGGATTTATTCAAGTCCTTCACGGTAAAGTAAAAAATCTACCGATGGATAAACTTGTTGCTCCATGCATCTCAATGCCCGCATGAACCAGACTACAAAGCCATCAGCAAAACCGTGCAGCACAAGAAGTCACATGAATGGTAAGAAATACTCAATGATTAGCAACATCATAACTACAGTATGTTATTAAAAAGAATTCAGAAACTTCTTTTACTTTAAAAGTGTTGAAATTACACAAAATGCACACATTACTTGTATTTTTAGTTTTAAGCAATGTATTGCTCTCACGGAATTACATTTAAAAAAATGTGTTCATGGCTCTCCCAGCCAAAAAGGTTCCCGCCCCCTGCGCTAGAAACAGAAATGTTGTTTAATCCATCTGCAGGTGACCGGTATATTGATTTTTGATTGATTGATGATTTTATGACACTGTACGGGTGTGCGCTGGTCCTCATGGGAAATGCAGTCTTCCTTAAGACAAAACACTATAACGCTAAAATCGACCAAAACGGAAACGTAACCAAGTCTTGCTTTAATTGAATAAAATGGTAGTGCAGAGTTTTATTCCCCTGAGTGTGACAATCAAATATGATGTAACAAACCCTGCAAAGGCCACTTATTACCCATTATTTTTTGTATTTGTAAATGCAAACAATAGGTATATTTTCAAATCATAAATGACAAATCCTTAAAAATAACTTTTCAAAATATTTTGATTACCAACCTAGCAACAAAACAGACTTAAGGAGCATTACCTCAGCTAGATTACGCTCTCATCCCAGACATACAGTATTGTGTACGGCAGCACAACAATAAGTGACTGTGATTGGCGTACATTAATATGGCTTGTATGCCCAGACTTGACTCGGTTGACACAAAGCTTTGAGGCACGTCCGTATTGGACATATTTCCACATTAATCATGTCAACACATTTCTTTTCACATGCTTTGCCTTTTCACTCAGGAATGTCTATTAGACTGGTTTCAAGGAGGATTACACCTATGAGACGCTGAAAGAGACCCCAAGTGTGACAATATACATTTCGGTAAATGGTTTAATTGCTCTGTATGTGGGGCTTTAAAAAAATACAAATAAAAAAGAAAATATTCCTTCAACTTGGATTTAGTTCTCAATTCAATAGCACTTTGTCACAAACACAGGTGCAATGTCTGCTTTTTGTGCACAAATGTGTACTTAATGCATTCAAAGGGAGGTATCTTTTCAGTACTTGTTCTACATACACAAAAGAAGCAGCCTAACAACAACCATAACACCTAATTGAGTGTCTGGAAAAACATGTAATATAGACCCCACCTTAACCTTAGATTTGAAAGTCTGCGTCCTAAATTATAGTCGTCTACATAATGGGCACTACCTGTTTCAATGGGTATATCTATTATGTCATGATTTAGTTAACGATCAACTAATAAACTTTTTAAGGTCTCAGCACAGGTAATGTTTAAAGTCATAAAAATAACAACGTAGCTCTAACCAAGGAAGCACAGATCCTAATAAAATCCTAACATCACTGAGCCGTGTTTTCTGTTTACTCTATTGTGTATAGCTATACTCTTTCTTTAGAGGTGTAGATAACCAATTTCATGACGATACAGGGAGTGTAACTCACCAGTTTCATGATGATACAATCTCTATGCTTTAGACAAAAATACAATATTTGCTGATTTTACAAATTCTACCACGAATCAGGCAAATCAAGAGTTTGCTTACTGAAGGTCGGCTTAACTGATCCTAAAACTGATAAAAACACAGGAAGCCATCACTTGATTCACATGATATTCAGGCAAATTTAAATGAAATTGGATAATTTCCTACAACACCAATGATGACCTCTTTCGACACCCTAGTTGGAAATCACTGATTTAATTCATGAACCATGCATTGTTTTGGCTTCCTCGTTCCAAACAGATACTGGGCCAGATTTAATTTGGATTTGACTGAATGAAAACACAAGCCTCAATGTCCACAAATTGTCTTTTATGTAGCTTTGTGGTTTCTGCTCTGATAAGGCAACAAAAACAATGACGTCTTCTTACGTCTGGAATTTCCTAAGAAGTAAACTAACCCGTGAAGAAGAGAGGCGTCCCCTCCATGTGATCAGACAAAGAGCAAAGCGGTTTTATGTCAACTCCTCGCTGTCCGCCTTGCTGTCTGTCTACAGTCAGCTAGACAAAACAAGTCAGAGGATCTATTTGTTTAGATGGAGCTCACCTAGCCCACACACACGCAGATAGTGTTTGGGGCAAGCCCCAGGAAGGCAAAGACTAGAAAAATGAAGGGGAGGTGATTAGTGTGTGTGTGTGTGTGGGGGGGCGGGGGGGGGGAGCAGGGGGAGGGGATGGATAGAAGGAGCATGCGGTCAGTGTTAACCCTCATCCAGTGGCACTCAAAAATCAGAGCAGATTAAAATGCCTATGACAGCAAAAAGCATATTTTATTTTACGCTGTATTTTATGCTCCTGAATGAAATCCGCCTGGATTTGTGTGGAAGCGATCATTTTATTTATTATTATTATTATTATTATTTTTTTTTTTTTTTTTTTAAATCTCGCGCCATGAAAATTAGTGACTTCCGGCTCCAGTCTCGGGTTGAGGACGAATGCCAATGTAACTAGGGGTGTGCCATCTTAGGCACCCCACGATTCGATTACAATTCAGGGTGCTACGATTAGATTATTTAATGATGATCACTGTATTGACAATGATCACTGTTATCACGATTATCGATGCGTCGTACATTACTAATTAATAAAGTAGCCGAACAAATTTATGTCCATCATTCATTTAAAATATCCTAATGATTCAACAAAAATGATGGGAACATGCCCATACAATAAAAAGCTTCTTAAACTACTTTTTTTTTTTTTTTTTTTAAACAAAGTGCAAAAACATTAATCATTTTAAAGGCAGTACTTATTTCTCTCACCATACATTAAAATTTACACACAAAGTGTCTTTAGAAAAAAAAACTTTTAACCATTATAGCTTGTTTTCACAGATTTCTGTACTATTTCGCATGTTTGTAGTGTTACCGTTGTACTTAATCATGGTTTTATACGTTCTGTATATGGAGTAACTTTTGTACACCAACAAACAATGCACAAATGGACATGGAAATACACGTTAGCGAATAACTAATTAGCTTAGCGCTCGGTGCTAACTGTTAACATCTCAAAAACAACAATAAAGGCTAAACGGTACAAGAGGGTTCGTGTACTCATCTCTTATAGACGCACACGGGTCTTAGCAACACACTCAGGACATTTTTCAATTGAAATGACTTTAAAATACTGCTGGACAACTGAAAAATAAGGAGCAACGAACTCTCTTCCCCTCGCGCTCTAAAAAATAACCTGCTCAATGAAGCGTGACCGCTGGGTCCTGCCTGCCTCATACACAAATATTTTTTCCAGTCTTTTGAAAAGGAGTAAATCTCTCGCTCAGTAACCAGCAGCATCCATCATAACGTTGTGCGTGCGTCCGTTAAAGGCGTCTGGATGGCAGACGAGTCTTGAATTCCGTTCCGCTACGAGCAGCTGTCATAAAGTTAATAGGGAAAATCATCGTTTTTGAAGATTTATGAATGGTAATTGAATAGTCACATGTCGAATCGTGATGCATCTAATAATCGATTTTTTGACACTCCTTTAGACGTCACTCGGGTCAGCGTATCACAATACAGAATTGCTTTATAGCATGCAGATGGACTGCGGATTCAGCTGATTTTGCGGATTCATTAGTTGTTTTTCTTTTCGCATCACACCAGCCAAAATGTCCAAAAAAGGTCCAAAAATGTTCCGTTCACCCAGAGATTCGCCAAAACAAGTCCAACAACTGCGGGACCATTGGTCTCATGAGGAAGTGAGTAAACAACATGTTTTGTATTATGTCAAATACTGGGATAATTGCACACGTTTTAATACGGAGGTGGCTTGCATTTTATGGCTGACAATGCTCTTTGTCCACCGAGAATGCCACTCGGCCGACGATCAGCGGCTTGTCGCACACCCCCTCGGTCCTCTTTGCGTGCCTGCCGGGAGAGCACTATACTCTGCTTATGCTCGTGCGGTTCTCAATATCGTCTAGACTTCCAGCCTCCTCTGCCTTCTTCGTGTGCCCGGCAATAGACCACTATCCTCCGATTGGGCTCGGGCAGCTACGCGCTCCTCCGACGTCAGCCGGTTTGTTTGGCATTCATTCTCCAGCTGCTTTCCCGGCAAAAGAGCTCTCTGGCCCGCAGCAGGGAACGACGCTCTGTAACTTGCACGCCGCCGGGGGGGTTGCCAATCCGTGAAAACAATCGACAACCCCGCCGCTGTGTGACATGGTCAGGGGTAATTTTGTGTGATTTTTCGCTTTAAAAGGCGAGAATAAGACTTGGAAACGCCGCTGGGTTCGGGGTAGCGTGTCGGCTAGCTGTCATGCCTCCTGGTTTGCTTACGCTTTCCGAAGCCAGGGCAGGGAAATGAAAAAAGCCGGACTAACTCCGGTGGCAGAAGTCGACAATTTTGACCATTATGGAGTAATTTTGCCATGTCGTACTAAATAAATGCATTTTTAATATTCCGTATTCCATTTAGCACAAGACTGTTACTTGTCATGACCACACAATTTATTTTGCAATTGGGGGAAAAAAAAATATTGGAGTAGAGATTGAAACAATGACATTCTGCTGCTCTCTTCATCACATTTTCCTCATTCTGAATAATTTCCCCCTCAATGGGCTGAATTCTAAATCAGATGAAATCGTGACCCTGCCAATGTCATCCTCCAGCTGGGGATGCTAGAGCGCTATAATGACAGGCAGGGGCTAAACGGCAGATTAAAAGACTAATTTCTTGTCATCTGCGCTTTGCCAAATTGTTTTATATAGTCGAATCGTCTCAAAATATGATTCTAATTCACATAATAATGCTATTTAAGATTTTTTTTTATGCCTTCACAGGCACTTACAGAGACCATTTCTCCACCATTTCCAACTGAAGATGGGGAAAAAACTGGGTGGTTTATTTACATGAGAACAACATTTTGGACACTGAAAACCAGGTTCCTACAACTTGTTTAAAAAAAGGTAAAAATTTAACATAAATCATACATATGTGTAGCTACTAACTGGATTGGCATGCATATTGTAATGTACAGGTTCATAATATTATGAGGTCAACAAGACAGCAGAAGGTACACAATTCCCCCTTTTATGGACTTTCTGAAATATTCTTTCGGTGATGTGCCACAATTTTAAGTTCTTACAAATTAAATGTTTGTTGAAGCCAAAATCAGAAGATGGGTTTGGGTGTTAGTGGTAGCACTCAACATTTAACAGGAGTTGGGAGTGACCATCAGGGAAATTCAACAGAAAACTTTCAGTTGACACTAATCTAGATATGACTATGGTTTTCTCTCTTGTGTCTGCGTTTGCCGTGATTCTGTGAGGGAAGTGACAAAGACCAAGATACACAGCCGCCTTAAACCATGTTTGCAGTTACGATGCAGTGACCTCAGTTAACCTTTCTGCCCCCTCCAAAACCCTCACTTCCCATTGACTGGTGTTAAATGGGGTTTTGTGACAGGAGGCGAGGCAAGGGACGACAAATCTAATTTAGTTCATTCATCTTCTAACCCGCCTATCCCAGCTAACTATGGGCAGTAGCCGGGGTACACCCTGAATCCGTTGCCAGCTAATCGCGGGGCACAAAGAGAAACAACAAGTCACACACACACACTTATACCTAGGGACAATTTCGAGTGTTCCGTACGCCTACCGTGAATGTTTTTTGGATGTGGGAGGAAACCACAATACCCGGAGAAACCCACACAGGTGTGGGGAGAACATGAAAACGCCACAAAGGAAGGCTGAAGCCGGAGATTGAACCCTTGTTTTCAGAACTGTGAGGTGGACATGCTAACCGCTAGTTCACCATGCCACCCGCAAATTTATTTGTATAGCTCATTTTAACACAGCGTAACTCAAAGTGCTTTCCATCACATTAAAAATCAATAAAACATCATTTAAAATAAACAATCAAGGAATAGAAAAAAAAAGATACAAAAAAGTTATTTAAATCAAAAAGACAGTTAAAAACAAACAATTAACTCCAGCTAATCAAGAATGTACGTCTACATTAGGACAGATATTGGCGTTAAACATGCAATTAGTTACACTACTGGCATGTTGGCTACACTAATGTACCTCATGTCTTGGGATTTATTACACGGACTAGGGAGGCGCGTAATTTCAAGAACTAAGGCTACTAGGAGGGATCATTTTCTCCAGGGTAGTTTGCCGACTATTTTTATACCTGTCTGCACTTTGTTTAAAGTGCGTTTAAGGCCCCACCGCTTCGGCAAGGTACGCCTGCATCTGCGCAAACTACGCATGCGTAGAAAGAAGTCTCATGTGTTACGCCATCACCTGCGCGTTTTACCTCTGAACCGGAAACTCATTACTCGCCGGCGGGAAATTTCTAAATTACTACACCTTCTTGACCAGGGGTCAGGAACTCCGTTTTATGATCACTGTATTTTTCGTGATCTCAGTTGAACGCATCAAACAGAGCGAGAGTAAAGGGACTGAGGGCATACTCTGCTTTTACAAGCAGTCGCCGAGTTGTGATTGGAATAAAAAGAACAAAAACGAAAGCCTGACATTGTTACTTGGGAAGTTACAATCGATGCTCAATTGCGCACTCACCACTTCGAAAATAAAAAATAGAAACATGGTGTGGCGCTGCGTATATTTTCTGGATGTGTAAACCGGAGCAAGGATAGCTTATGCATAACAGTGGCGCTCCTCGAAGTGGCGACAGTTTTGACAGGTGGAAATGTCATCAACATAAAACTGATCTAGCGCGTCTTTGACTTTGGGCACCACGCAGTTCACTTTTTGGGGTTTAATTTTCTTCTATGCATTTTTATATACTCCAGTTCGACCGGCATTGTGTTGGGATGCATTGTGTTGGCTGATCGGACACTTAACGATGAACTAATCCACGATGGGAGGACCACAAATGGGCACTGAATTGAAGCATATTATTGCGACGTACATTTGAAGGTTCTAGACAAATGTGGGAATGCAGAATCAGCTCATCGCAGCTTGCTGTGGAAAAGAAAAGAGGTGCAGGAATAATACCAAGTCTTGATCGTCTGTCTCCATTGTTTACAATGCTGTCATGCCGCACTAAAAATGGCAATGGCACGCTCCATGAAGTCACTTCCTTAGGATCTGATAGTATGGACTGCTATTTCTGTACAACTAAGCGGTGGGTAATATTACCCGCCTACATTATCCGTGTAAAAACTAATCCAGACAAGTGGTATACTAGTGTGGCCGACATGCCGTATAGTCTAACTAATTACATGTTTAAGGCCATTATCCATCCTAGTGTAGATGTGGCCTAAGCCGCCAAGTACAGCCAGGCTAGCCATGTAAAAGTCGAATACTTGTAACCGGCATTGTAAGCAATGGAACAGAACGGTACAGACTGAGCTTTCCTGCGGACGGAGCCTATACATTTTATGCTTGAATATGTCCGGAGAAGACCTTAAACAACTCCCAAAAATTATAAGATTCCGGTTCAGATGTGATCTGCACGGACGATGACGCCACACACGAGCCTGATCCTTTTTGCGCAAGCGTAGTCTGCACAATTGCACGGGTCCCGCTGCAGGAGTGTGGCATTTATAAACTAACCTTAAACATAGTGCGGACAGGTATAAAATATTGTCCGAATTACAAGCCAAAAGAATTACCGGTATCTGGCTGGGTGTAGACGTAGCTTAAGAACTAAGGCATGTTTTTGTCCCCGAGCTGTGCTGGGGGATGTCCCCTTTATCTCCATTCACAACCTAAGGATGCCAGGTCAGCATTTCCAGTACGTTGCGGTACACAAGGCGCTAGGGATAAGGTAATAGTGAAATGTGAAGCCAGTGCCACTTTGGAGATTAGAAGCAAGAACACACACACACACACAAAAAAAACACTGCAGATTTTGCCTCAGACGCTGTATTAAACAGGCAAACAATGGCCCATTGCAGAATTGCTCTGCCCGAGTTGAGATTTAATTCATTAATTAAGGACTACGACAGAGGTTTTGAATAATCGCAGCTGAGCCGCTGGTGTTTTGGTAAACCAACTCAAAGAGGAAATCTGTAATCAGTTGCTCAAATTACTTTCCCCTTCTTACTCAATTTAACTTTCATTTTAATCAGTGTCTAGCCTTATTGGCGGCCAAACCAACAACCCCATTATATCACCAAGCCTGTTAACGCACAACCATTAAAGCACAACCATACAGTACATGCAGGGAATATGTGACACGAATGTGGTCCTTAGCACCTCTCCCCTGCAGTGTACTAACCAGCTATTACAGCCATTAGAGACCAATTAACACCAACGCAAAGCCACCTTCCTGTTTTATGACACAGTAAACAAAACCTACAGGCATGCTCTTGGCTCGGTAATGCAACACAGAGCCACATTAGTCAAATTTGCCTCCTCTATTTCATAAGGCTGACTTTCTTAAGAGACATAAAAGCAAAATATTCTATCACACCTTTGTGCACATAGAGTAGCTCCCAGGTAATTGGCAGCCTGGCAGGTTTCACGCGATGATATTAAGTTATTCGTTTACTTTGACAGAATATTCATACACGCGCTTAGCTGCAGGACTGTTTGCTTTCTTGTCTGGGCTATGAATCTAGAAACCGTCTCAACCATCTCAAGATAATAGCTGTCTAGTGACATTTTAACCAGATTTAGTTGTTGTTTATCTCCATTAGATAATGGTGTCTGTCTTGCACTTCACTGATACCTTACTAATAAACAATAAGTAATCTGCATTGACAAATTGCAATGTTTTACTTTGACATCCTGACAAACTAAAAACAAATGAATTATGATTAGTCCCAGATCATTGTTAAAGGGCATAGTAAGGTGCAGCAAACAAGACTTTTTAGTGTCTGCGACATGATCTGATCTAAATTTTATGCATCAGTTTTCACTTACTGTAGACAAAAGTAGAGCTGTCCCGACTAGTCGACGTAATCGATTAAGTAAATGCGTCGACGAGCACACTATCCTGTCGACGGTTAAAAACCGGTTTAAACAATTACAGTATATGAGTGGAAAGTTGAGAATGGTGGATGCTCGGAATTCGCGGGGAAAGCGGCACAAAGCCAAAAAGCGCACCAGACACCAAAGCATGGATTTATTTCAACGAAACAAAGGAGGGTACACTGGTGTGCAGTCTCTACAATGCCAAGCTTGCATACGACAGCAGCACGTCGGCTATGAATAACCACCTAAAGCGCCGTCACCCAGGTATAGTTTTCAAAGACTGATGGAGACAACAAGTTGGCGGATCGTAAGTCCATATAATGACGTTTTTTATTGAAGTTGCCTTTATGTGGGTCGTAGGACAGAGTATTAGGGGCTAATGTAGCTAATTAAGCAGCTACGTATTTTAAGCAGCGCGTTGCCGCCGCCGTTAAATAGACAATATTGAAAGCATCTTGTGTTTTAGAATCGGTTTTACAAATCATACAAATCAAATCGTAGCTCCCAGCGAAGGTACATGTATGTAAAGTGCATAGCGGCTCACAGCTACATTAGCCCTACGTAATCATGCGACCTTTTTTTCTCGTAGCAATATTACGACTTTAATCGTTATTTTTTGGGGGGGGGGGCATAAAACTCTGTCGTATCAACGCGCATCATTAAGTTTTTTTTTTTTTTTAATCCACATACTTTACTCCAGTGACACGTGACATGTATTTATCTACTCAGCTGGTGTTCACTCCAATGCTGAGAACAATATAGACATACCACAAAAAGATAAAGTAAAAATTGTTTTGAATCCTGCTGGAAAAGGGAAGTCACAGTGTTCTGAAGCTGTTTACGTTCCATTCTTTTGCACTAGTAAATGCCATCAGCATTTGACCTCATTATTTGTGATTTATTGTTGTTATTTATGTGTTTATTTGTAGTTTAATAAAGAATTTTAGTGTTCCAAAAGGTTTTGTGAATTAATTATCATCAACAAAAATTTAATTGCAAGATTTTTTATTTTTTATAAGTTCATAAAAATATATTACACTGGTCCACTAATTGTTTAAAAAAAAAAAAAAAAAAGTCTGCAGACAAATCGTGAGAAAAATAATCGTTTGGAACAGCCTCGACAAAACTGAAGACAGTATTGACTAGAATGGATCACCACCTGTGCATAAAAAATCGTTATTGTCTACAGTTGCATCCCTCGAAATTGAAAAATTATGCTATACAATACTGGCGATCAATACAGTGACACATCCATTTAAAAAAAAAAAAAAAACACTTTTCCTCAGCTGTTCCCACTGATTATGAAAAAAAGTGCTAGTCGCCAACCTGTCACAGGTCTCATGGACAAACAACAATTCACACTCATATTTAGACCTATGGAAAATTAGACTAAATACCTTAGCAAGTTTAATGTGGAGGAGGACCAAGACAACTCATATGCAAGCATGCAACAAACATACACAGTAAGGCTGAAATCCTTGCTGTCCATATTGTACAAACCAAAGGTAAACACTTACATTTCAACTAAATCATCATTTGCCTCCCCTAATTCATTATGTAAAAACCTGGACCAAATTAAAATGTCCAAGTAACAGCAACACTTAATAACGTTCTTATGGAATATTTCCAGCGAAAAGTCTTTAGAATAAGCATGACTCATGTATATTACGTGGTGAAATCACTAAATGAGAGGAGAACAAGCTGTTAAAATTTGCCAGACATGTAAAATGATAACCGCAAATTTCCACGTGTTTAGTATTTGACAACAAACGAGAGTGCAAGCTGCAGCTCCGACACACGATGCAACTTCGAATCTGTTTAAAGTTTACTTTCTGAAGTAAATGTTGATGCCAAGTCACTTCAGATAAGTTGGAGCGCAATTCAAGCTTCCGCGGCATTAAAACAAGTGCTTGCACATGTCGATTGCGTGTTTCACCGTGGTACAAATCATCGTAATAATGAAATAGCTGACCTGAGAAGTCGGAGTTGCCTTTAGAGAAATCACAGACGACGGTCAGACAAGTTATTCCCAACAGGAGCGCATTAGTGACGGCTGACAGAGTCCCATCGAGGTGGAACATCCTTGAAGCCTCAAAGGTGCATGTCAGGTCCCGCTTGGCATCAGAAAGTCCACATCGGAAATAGAAGCAGCAGCAGCGCGGACCAGTAGGCTCCGAGTGGCGCACAAGAGACGTTCAATGCCCCCCGAGCACGCTGCAAAAACTCGTGGGATCGGGATGGAGGCGCTTCTTCCTCCTCCTCCAGGGTGCAGCTGCACGCATTTTTTTCTTGCTTTCTTTGAACTGTGGTGGTGGAGGTGCTGGCCCACCTGGAGGACTATTGCCCTCCTCTGCAAGCTTCCTGACACCTGCAGACGCAATTAGGCAGAACGGTGCCATTAACGATATCAGATTTCTTACTGCTTTATTGACAAAAAATAAATAAATAAATAAATGCAGTGATCCCTCGTTTTTCACGGTTAATGGGACCCCCCCCCCCCCCGCCACGCGAAAATCGATAATCAGCGAAGTAGTACTTATTTACATTAAAAAAAGAAGAAAAAAAAAAACAGTTTTTTGGGGGGTGGGGGATGTTCAATGTATTTATTTGGATTTAACATCATTGGAAAGAGATGCATAATATGCATATTTTAATCCGTGGTTTTTAAGCACTGCAAATGTAATGATATAAATGAGATTTATATGTATAAAAGAAAACAATGATTTGTACATGTATACATGCATCAACAGTGGTATGAAAAAGTATCAACCTTTTGGAATTTCTCACATTTCTGCATAAAATCACCATCAAATGTGATCTAAGCTTTGTCAAAATCACACAGATGAAAAAAATGTCTTTAACTGAAACCACCCAAACATTTAAAGGTTTTCATATTTTAATGAGGATAATATGCATACAATGACAGAAGGGGGAAGATAAGTGAACCATCACATTTAGTATTTTGTGGGCCCCGCTTTGGCAGCAAGAACTTCAACCAGATGCTTCCTGTAGCTGCAGATCAGTCTGGCACATCAATCAGGACTAATCTTGGCCCTTTCTTCTCTACACAACTGCTGTAGTTCAGTCAGATTCCTGGGATGTCTGGCATGAAGCCCTGTATTTATGTCATGCCACAGCATCTCAATGGGGTTCAAGTCTGGACTTTGACTTGGCCACTCCAGAACGTGTATTTCGTTCTTCTGAAACCATTCTGAAGTTGATTTACTTCCGTGTTTTGGATCAGTCTTGTTGCAGCATCCATTCTCTTTTTAGCTTCAACTGTCTGACAGATGGCCTCAGGTTTTCCTGCAAAACATCCTGATAAACATTTGAATTCATTCTTTCATTCATGATTGCAAGTTGTCCAGGCCCTGAGGTAGCAAACAGCCCCAAATCATGATGCTCCCTTCACCATGCTTCACGGTCGGGATGAGGTGTTGATGTTGGTGAGTGTTCCATTTTTACTCCACACATGACGTTGTGCTCTACTACTTTAGTTTCATCAGTCCACAAAATATTTTGCCAAAACTTCTGTGGAGTGTGTTTTTGCGAACATTAAACAAGCAACAATGTTTTTTTTTAGACAGCAGTGGCTTCCTCTGTGGAGTCATCCCATAAACACCATTCTTGGCCATAGTTTTACATTTAGTTGATGTGTGCACAAATATTGGTGCCACTAAATTCTGTAAGTCTTTAGCAGACACTCTAGGGTTCTTTTTTTTTTTTTTTAACCTCACTGAGTATTCTGCGCTGAACTCTTGGCATCTTTGGTGGACGGCCAGTCCTTGGGAGAGAAGCAACAGTGCCAAACTCTCTCCATATGTAGACAACTTCTCTGACTGTCGATTGATGAACATCTAGACTTTTAGAGATGGTTTTGTATCCTTTCCCAGCTTTATACAAATCAACAATCCTTGATCGCAGGTCTTCAGACAGCTCTATTGACCGTGCCATGATGCACATCAAACATTGCTTCTCATCAAGACATTTCATACAAGGTGTGTGTTTTATAGTGGGCAGGGCAGCTTTAAACCACTCATCAGTGATTGGGCACACACCTGACATAAATTGTTTGGTAAAAAATTGGTTTCAATTGCTCTTTAAGTCTCCTTAGACAGACGATTCACTTATTTTTCCCACTTCTGTCATTGTTTGCATACTATGCTCATCAAAATATTGGTTTTATTTAAAGCAGACACTTTTTTCCATCTGTGTGATTTTGACAAAGATCACATTTGATGGTGATTTTATGCAGAAATGTGAGAAATTCCAAAAAGGTTCAGATACTTTTTATACCACTGTACCTTAACATTTGAAAAAAAAAACAAAACAAAAAAACCCTCTTTTATATAAACTTTTTTTTCCCCCTTAATCCTCCATGGACAGAGGGCACAAAGTTTGAAGTGCGATATAGCAAGGGATCGCTATATAAATGTTCCAAACAAGTACATCTACGTAAATTAGAATATGTATGATTAGAAAGTTATTCATACATCACACAAAAATGTATAGATTACCTATAATTCGAATTTTAACAAAATACATTTCCGTAATAAAAATATAATTTTTGGGGGGGTCAATTAGGTGAAATAGGACATCTACTAAGGCACATCAGTTGGGAATGATATATCTAATTTATTGAGACTAACCTTTGGTACAGAATTTAAATATCTCATAACATACAGTACTGGTACATATCAAATGAATATTTCAATAGTCCAAGTCAATTCAATCTGATTCTATACAGTTTCAGTAAATAAGTTACTTTTAAGAAGGAAATTTCCTTATTCAAACTTAAATAGATCTAATGAGATGGTAAATTTTCATTAGTCAGAAGCCATACTCATTCCAAAAGAAAAATGAAACATGAATTTAATGCGCAAAGATTGGATAATGACATTTTTTATGCACGACCGAAATACCTTTCCACGATATTCCAACTCAGTTGACTTGCACTTATACAGTCGCCTGTGAAATACATCTTATGAAGAATATATGGATGGATAAATTATTCATAATTGTCTAAATTGTAACTTCAATTTGCATTTACTGTACTTCAAACTAGCAGAATCCATTTGAAAAACTACTTTGCCATCTTGTGGTCATTAGGCTACATTGCAGTTGTAAACAAACTTGTAAGACTGCCCCAATAAGGCTTCCGTACTCCGTACATGACATGAGGCAACAGAAGGTCAAAGATGGCAGCCTCCACTAAAGGGCTCAAAAAATGTCTAATTTCCTCAGTGTTGCTAAGAAAATTACATCTACGAAATGAACGTAAGTTACCACGTGTAGCCAACTGTCCTATAAACAGTAGTGACCACGCGAGCTAACCATAAGCTAACGTTGCTAATTCAGTGGTCCGTCGTCACCTCACCGTTGTAACGTTATGATTGTAAAGTTATGGTTAAATAAACGGCCCTTTTCATTTTCAGGATTTTTGTCAACGTCCGTGTCTCATCTGGCTGCCGAAAGCGACAGCGAGCGTCCACCGAAATTCACCCCTCCGCCAAAGCCTGTCATAATTGACAAAACGCAAACCGTGGCAGCCTTGCGAAAGTATGTGCAACACTCAAATGGAAGCGGTTTCTTTTGTTGATATTTTTGTCTAAAGTTTTTGACAAACAGATCTAAATTGGAATGCACCGTCTTACCTTGACATGCATTTGTTGGCTCTATTTGTTAGGTACCTGAGCCCAGAATTCATTCCTCCCCGTCAGAGGACAAATCCGCTAAAGTTTTACATGGAGAGGAAAGACATGATCCGCAGGAGGAGTGTGCTCAACATTCCTGAATTCTATGTTGGTAAGTCGCTTGCATGGCACTCATTTACATCGAGTCTCCAACATATTCCACAAAGGCCTGATGTGGGTGCAGGATTTACTTCCAACCAAACAAGAACACCAAACTGGTGTTTTACAAATGCAATCAGTTGATTTCAGTCAGGTGCTGCTTGTTTTAGCAGAAACCTCATTGGTTGAACTCAGGCTACGTCTACACTAGAACGGATAATGGCCTTAAACTTGTAATTAGTTGGACCATATGGCATGTCGGCTACACTAGTATGCCTATTATCCGGATTAGTTTTAGACTGATAATGTAGGCGGGTAATATTACACGCCGCTTAATATGGACTGCTGTCTCCGTACAACAATCGGATACTAAGGAAGTGACATAATGCCGTTGAAATTTTTAGTCCGGCATGACGGCATCGTAAACAATGGAGGTGGACGATCACGACATGGCATTCCTGCTCCTCTTTTCTTTTCCACACATTTTTCTTGAACCTTCAAAATACGTCACAATAATATGCTTAATTTTAGTGCCCATTTGTGGTCCTCCCATCGCGGATGGCGTGGAGATGAGCTTTTTTTACAGAGCTCGTCTCCCACGTTGTCTCCGATCAGCCAGCTGCAGGGCTGGCCCCTCCCAACTCAATGCCGACCGAACATGAGTATATAAAAATGCGTAGAGGGAAATTAAACCCCGAAAAGTGGCCTGCGTAGTACCTCCAGTCAAAGAGGCGCGATCAGTTTTTTTTCCATGACATTTCTGGCTGTCAAAACTGTCACCACTTCCAGGATCCCCACTGTTATGCACAAGCACTCCTGGTTGCGGCTTCCAGGAAATATATGCAGCGCCCCACTATATGCTTCTATTTGTTATTTTCCGAGCGATGAAAGCGCAACTGAGCATCGATTGTAACATCCCAAGTAACGATGTCAGGCTTATTTCCATCACAACTCGCGACTGCTCGTAAAAGCCGCCCGAGCTCTCCCTTCATTCTCGCTCCTGCGTGTTGCGTTCAATTGCGTTCACGAAAAAAAAAACGGTGATCACAAAATGATAACAGTCTAAAAGGTGTAGTAATTTCGAAATTTGCCGCCGGCGAGTAATGAGTTTCCGGTTCAGAGGTAAACTGCGTGGGAGATGAAGTAACAAATGAGGCTGTTCCTTACTTCGCATGCGTAGTTTGCGCAAATGCAGGCGTACCTTGCAGAAGCGGGGGGGCCTTAAATTCACCTTAAACGTAAGTGTGGACAGGTATAAAAATTGTCGGCAAAATACACTGGAGAAAATTATCTGTCTTAACATTTATGTCAGCTTGTATGACTTGAACAATGGAAAACATTATAAATATCGATATGGCAACAGTGCAAAAATGTCATAACACAAATGACTTACAGCAAGAGGGGTTTGAACAGTACAATTTAAACAGAGGACCGAGTATCAGACAAATTATTGTTAATGGCTGCTGTGACATGATTACTCGAATATAAGTGATGATTTCAGGTTTCTTTTTTCCCCAGAGCATTTTTTAAAATACATGCACCCTGCACGCACACACACTTGAAGCTATGCTGCTCTAACTCCAATGCCAATGAAACATTTAAGATTTTATGATGGCAGTAATGACGGAGAATAAAGGAAGCACATACAGGAAAATAGCTGTGGCCATTTAACGGTCATATTATAGGCTACACTGTTGGTTTATACTTGATGCTGAAACTGTAAAACGCTTTCTCGCTCGGGCATGGGGCCGTTCGCCACCGGACGGAAGCACGGATGCGAGGGACGGAACAGGTCGACGCGGCGTCCCCGGCCAAGCCGCATCATGAAAGCTATCAGAAAAATCACACACACAAAGATACAAAATAACGTGACATGCTGATTGCTAGATGCAGTCTTTGCCCATTCAACTCATTAAGTTCAGCCGCTTTGACAAGGTTAGAGCCGCTGTCACAGGTGGTGACGGCAACTTTCTTGGCACCACACTATCAGCGTCGACCGATGCTATACTCAAAATGCCTATGGCCTGGCTACTAGTAGCCATTTCACTATTATCCGACTCAATCATGTTAATTTGTAGCGATAGCCACTAGCGTTACCGTACCAGGCTTCTGTTTGTTTGATTTCCTGATAGCCATGTGACTTCACACGTAAACACACTGACTGCATTCTCAAAGGGGAATGAGCATAGCTGAACAACACATAATTAAAGCGGGCTGAAAATACTTAATATTTTTGTTTCATTAAAAAAACAAATTTACCAACATGGTCAAAACTGCGTCGTTCATCGTGAACCACCTCGGTAACAGTAAATGTTTGGGCCTTGGAGACCCCTGATTTTCGTAATTATTTTACTCATACAGCCTTGTGTTATGATTTTATAGGTAGTATACTTGCGGTCACCATGGCCGACCCAAATGCCAGTGGCAAATTAAACCGCTTCGTCGGCATATGCATCCAGAGAGGTGGCAAGGGTCTCGGAGCAACGTTTATCCTAAGGAACATCATCAATAGTCAAGGTGACCTAATTAAGTGCTAATCCATTTGCTGTTTTCCATCAAAATACTAAAATCGAATTATATTCACTGCATGATTTCCAGGTGTGGAGATATGCTACGAACTGTACAGCCCACGTATTCAGGAGATCCAGGTGCTGAAGCTGGAGAAACGGCTGGACGATAACCTGATGTACCTGAGAGATGCGCTGCCTGAGTACAGCACTGTGGATCCAGAAATGAAGCCTGTGCCCTACTCCCTCACTGGAGAGGTGCCAGTCAACACGGTGAGATTAGATTGCACTTTATTAATCCTACAGGAGAGAAAATTACTTGTCACAGCATCTGAAGCAAGAACGGAAACACAGAAGACATAGTACACTATATATAAAAACTAAAAATGTACTACAAATATTTGAGCAACACACAGTAATTCCTGTAGGGCAAAGATAATTGAAAAATACAGAGTGGGATAAAAACTAATGTAAATTTTCTACACAGAAATAATATGAACCTATGGGTGAAATGCCATTATAGACCCTACTCACCGACGTCACAGAATGACGTGTCGCTGTATCCGGCCGCCATATTGTCCGTCTCTGTTTACCCCTTTTCTCAATGGTTTCAATTAGTCGTTCAGTTTATAGAGCAATTCATGGAAGCCCCAGTGCTTTCAGACGCTGTAAACTCATTGGATGCGTTGCATAAAAGGGGTTATGTGGAAAAGCTTCAGTCTATCCATTCGGCAGATCCATATTTGATGCCTAAATCGATATTTTTCGACCCGCTGTCTTCGCCCTCTCTGCCTGACATCTGCTACCCTGAATCTACAACTATCTTGTCCACACAAAATCAGCCTATTCTCACAAAAGTTTGAAAAACTTTAGGAGCAGCACTCTAAGCAACATTACCCTGTGCGATTTCTAAAATGGCGACAATCAAAAAAAAAAAAAAAAGTTGACTGCGATGGCCGACGCTTCAAGGATAGGGGGATATTGGACTATTTCTTCAATAAAACACGGAACAACTGTGTCTGCCTCATTTGCAAAGAGCCAGTCGCTGTTTTCAAAGAGTTCGATGTGACGCGATAATATTACCGAACAAGACACGCTGACATGTACGACATTACAGGGAAGATACGCAGCGAAAAATTATAGCAACTAGAAGCTAGTTTAATTTCACAGCAGCAGTATTTCGCAAGAGCCCGAGTGTCGAAAGAGAACGCCACAAAGGCGAGATTGTTGAAATTATTGATTCATGAAAAAAAAAAAATAGAGTAAATGTGACACACAGAAGGGCTTGCTAAAATTTGTTTAAATATATTGTTCTATGTAAATCAGCCAAGGTAGCCCCCCGCATTTTTACCACACCAAATCTGGCCCCCTTTGCAAAAGGTTTGGGCACACCTGTTTAACTGATGATCCGTAGACGAGGCCAGCTTCTTTCACTTGGTACCAGCTAAATATTATTCAAAATGTAATGATGGTGGAAGAAATAAGCATCTTGAATTTGAAACGGTATGTTGTCGGCGATTAGCCTCGCAATGATCTTAATTGTGGTTGTCAGCCCAAAAACCTCTAAATATATATTAAATGCATCTTACCAGATATAAAATGACTACTACATAATCCGTGGTAATCGTTTGGAGCCCAGTTTTCTCGTCGAATTGCGCAGTCCATCTTGCTCTCCTCTCCGGGTCTCTCGGAATACGGTAAAACTTCAAGTCTCTCCGTCTATCCTCTCTGTTACTGCAACCAACCGCCACACACGCTTTCACCATTATGATTATTAATGTTAACGAGCAGAAAAACACGCCATAATAGGAGGAATTTACGTAGCGGTATTGCGTATACACGACAAGTAGACGGACAACATGGCGCAGAGGCGTGGTTGTGACGTCATGTGAGTAGGGTCTATACCTGTGTTTGATGATTGGGTCTCCGAGGAATGGGCTGAAGTACGTCCCCTGGTTACGAACGAGTTCCTTTCCACGCTGGCGACGTAACCAGAATTTCCACATTAGTCGGAATTCACCCTTTAAGTAACCCTAAATCTCAAAATAACTATCCAAAAACATGAATTATATTTCATTGTACTGTCTGCGCCAAGACGTTGGAGCCCCCCCCTTCCGTGGAAGCAAATGCCCCCTTCCTTGTGTGTGCACGTGCGCTCGTCTTAGTGCGTGCAAATACGTTCTTCTTTGTGTATACATGCACTCTTACTCGTGTGAGTAAGTACTACCAGCTTTACACTTCCTCCACTAAAATAAAAGCATGCTTCACAAAACAAAAGTCAACATTATCATTAAATACACATTTTGCCAAGGGGCAGAACAGTGGTATTAATAAAATAAAGTAAAAAATAAGATACTGTAAGCTACAATAAGACAGTGTTTTTCAACCTTTTCTGAGTCAAGGCATGTTTTTACATTAAAAAAAAAATCTTGCAGCACAACACTAAAAATGTTCCAAAATGATTTTCTGTACTGTAAATTTAATTATTAATATAATTTCTCAATATTTATACTTACTCAGTGTTATATTTGATGGAACGTGAAACATAATGGAGTAGGTTTTGTCTCATCCCCGGTGAATGTAAATCCTAAACAAAACATAGCTTTCACTGTATTGCCTTGCCTTTGAGCTCTCAGTCTTTGTTTTTTTTTTTTTGTTTGTTTGTTTTGGTACCACGACTCATACTAAGGCCTTGTCCAAGGCTTGGATTTGGAAGGTTTGGATTTCGAAGTTGTCCTTTTTAAAAAGTTATCCATGACTGCCACCATGACTTCCGTGTGCGTCACATTCGTTCTCGGTCGCGTGCGGGCAAGTGAGGTAATTGCTCGTCTTCTGTTCAAGAACTGCTCGGAATGAAAGCCATCAGCCACCTTGCTGCCCACGACAATGTGGAACCCAGCACGTCCACTGTATATTATTTGATTAGACTCGACAAGTATCGATATTCACGGAAGTATCTTTTCCATTTTATCCATAAATGACGACGGTCAATCCACCCCAGCGGTTTATTCCAACACATTGTCGTGGACAACAAGGTGGCTGATGGCTAGAAATCAGAGCAGTTCTTGAACGTGACAGGAGAAGTAACTCGCTCGCATGCACATGACCGGAAAAAAAAAAAAAAGCAAACTGGATAATTTCTCACGGCACACCTGACGATCTCTTACGGCACACTAGTGTGCCATGGCACACAGGTTGAATAACACTGCAATGATGATATTAATGTTTCCTGCAATGCAACATGTTTAATTATACTCAAGTAAAAATAAACAACTCTCCTTGGCAAATAGGTGATTTTTTTAAGGACATACTATGGTCGTTATTTATTGTTATTGAAATGGTCCACCTATTTACGTTCCATTTTCCTCAATTCTTATGGATACTAAAGTAAGTTTTCTGATAAGGATTGTACCACATCTTGAAAACCTGCGGAAAGTCCAAAATGCAAAAAAAAAAAAAAAAAAAAAAAAAAAAAACACTAAATATCAGAATAGTATCTGTAAGGCACCAAATGCATTACTGTATTTTAATGTGTATTTTTATCAAAATATCGTTGCTATATATCTAAATTGACATTTTTTCAACTCCGCCTGTCTATCCGTCCTTCAGCTCAAGGTGAAGATGCGTCCAAGGCCATGGTCCAAACACTGGGAGCGGCCCAATTTCGCCATCCAGGGCATCCGCTTCGACCTGTACATATCTCCTGCAGGGATGGAGTACGTCAAAAAATGGGCAAAGCCTTGGTTGGAGTATGACATGTTGCAGGAGTACGACACCTCTGAGATTGAGAAGCAGATCTACAATGAGATCCAGCATGAGTCAAGCAAGCTGAAAACCTCCTGAGGTGCCACATTGTTCTACCAACTCAATAGACTGGACTGAGATTTTTTTTTTTTTGCCAAAAGTCTGTTTTCATGCAGATATTGCGTAATAAATACAACCCAACAGTATAGCGGGACTTCATGTCTGTTGTTTTACATGTATTAAACGGTTTTGGCTCTAGGCGGCACTGTTCCCTTCCATATACTCTTGAAACGTAACCAAGCCTCTGTAAGTGCAGCAAGAACTCTGCCAGAATTTTGCAGTTGAATCAACAGAAGTGAGCTTAGTTCTTTCATAGGCGCAAAACCCTAAAAGAAGCCTTTGAGTACAAGTTACTGATTAGAAGTATTTCACTCTGTGTAAACCTGTAAAAAGGGAGGAAAGTGCATGGCGGTATTGAGAGCAAATGTACCGAGGACACCCAGTAGTGTTTTACTGTTGTGGATGGAAAGTTGCGGTGTTGAGAAGGTATGTTAGCGCGTCACTCGCCTAGTATAAAAAAAACACTTAGACTCCTTATGTTATGTCTGCTCTTGGTGAATGTGTGTATAAACAGTCAATGAGTCCCTGCACTCTAATTTCTCCATATTACAGGATGAGACGGGGTTAAAATGGCCTATAATATGGAGTAGCAGATGTTTACCAGGCTCATTACGGACCACACAGATAGGAAATGTATGAAGAGGGTGATCATCTGTTGTGACAGTTAACGTCCTAAAAGCTCTCTTAGCGTCATCATATATATACACAACATCTTATTTGGCACCAAACAGTGCACCTGTCAAACGACCCAAAGTCCGCTACAAAAACATCAACACTTAGGACCTGCAGCAAAAAAGCCAGCTGCTTTTGTGTACAGTAAATCACCCAGCATGTTGTCATTCCACCACCTTCCCTCTTTATTTTGCTTTTTTTCCCCCCTCTCCTTTCCCAACTGATGTTCAGTGCAAAGGCACGGATCCGGGATGTTTATCCTGCAGCATGCTGCCAAGTCTTTATAAGCATACAGCAACTGGTAAACCAGTTTTAAAGTGCAGTTACTGCTTCAAGGAAAGTTCCTGTGTTTGCATGTGTGAGTGCATAAGACAGTGAGATATCTCTACTTAATGTGCCTCGCATGCCCTCAGGTTGACTTCTATGCACCTGGAGTTAAAGCCCCCCTGGCTGGGAAAGGAGATCAAACACCCATACATGCATACTTTTAACCCCAACACACATACACTATCAGCCTTCGCAGACAGACACCTCAAACAGTGGCAACTGTAAACGTCTGGGACAGGCCCAGCTTGACAGGAAACTAGATATGGACCATTCACGCTCGACGTGCAATTGGTAGGCAGAGCGTTCAGGGTTTGTTGACAAGTGGCTAATCACATTAACATTTTGGTGATACATGTCCAATCCATTTGGTGATCACTCACTGCCAAAATTTTTGTCACATCACTGATGTGATGCTCCATTTACATACACATATTGAGTGATTATTTCACCATGTAAACTTGTCAGTTCTTCAGCTTTAATTTTTTACTTTTATGTGCACATATGCCACAATAATTCTTTTTAACACAAAATGGATGAGAAAGCTATCGAAATAGTACAGTGGTATGAAAAAGTATCTGAACCTTTGGAATTTCTCACATTTCTGCATAAAATTACCATCAAATGTGATCTGATATTTGTCAAAATCACACAGATGAAAAAACTGCTTTAACTAAAACCACCCAAACATTCATAGATTTTCACATTTTAATGAGGACAGTATGCAAACAATGACAAAAGGGGGAAAAATAAGTAAGTGAACCATCACATTTAATATTTTGTGCCCCCCCTTGGCAGAAATAACTTCAACCAAATGCTTCCTGTAGCTGCAGATCAGTCTGGCACATCCATCAGGACAGATCTTGGCCCATTCTTCTCTAAAAAACTGCTGTAGTTCAGTCAGATTCCTGGTATGTCTAGCATGAATCACTGACTTTGGGTCATGCCACATCATCTCAAGAATGTGTATTTTGTTCTTCTGAAACCATTCTGAATTTGATTTACTTCTATTTTTGGATCATTGTCTTGTTGCAGCATCCATCCTCTTTTTAGCTTCAACTGTATGACAGAAGGCCTCAGGTTTTCCTGCAAAACATCCTGATAAACTCATTCTTCCATTAATGATTTCAAGTTGTCCAGGACCTGAGGTAGCAAAACAGCCCCAAATCATGATGCTCCCTCCACCATGCTTCATGGTGGGGATGAGGTGTTGATGTTGGTCAGCTGTTCCATTTTTCCTCCACACATGATGTTGTGTGTTACTCCCAAGCAATTCAACATTGGTTTCACCAGTCCACAAAATATTTTGTCAAAACGTCTGTGGAGTGTCCAAGTGCCTTTTTGTGAACATTAAACGAGCAACAATGTTTTTAGACAGCAGTGGCTTCCTCCATGGAGTCCTCCCATGAACACCATTTGTGGCCATAGTTTTACATATAGTTGATGTCTGCACATAGATATTGGACTGTGCAAGTGATTTCTGTAAGTCTTTAGCAGACACTCTAGCGTTTTTTTTTTTTTTTTTTTTTTTTTTTTTACCTCTCTGAGTATTCTGCGCTGAACTCTTGGCGTCACCTTTGGTGGATGGCCACTCCTTGGGAGAGAAGCAACAGTGCCAAACTCTCCATTTGTAGACATCTTCTCTGACTGTCGATTGATGAACACCCAGACTTTTAGAGATTTATACAAATCATGATCGCAGGTCTTCAGACAGCTCTTTTGACCGAGCCATGATGCACATTAGACAATGCTTCTCATCAAGACATTTCTTACCAGGTGTGTGTTTTATAGTGGGCAGGGCAGCTTTAAACCACTAATCAGTGACTGGGCACACACCTGACAAATTGCTTGGTAAAAATTGGTTTCAATTGCTCTTTAAGTCTCCTTAGGCAGAGGGTTCGTTTACTTATTTTCCCCCTTTGTCATTGTTTGCATGCTATCCTCATTATTAAAATATGAAAACCTTTAAATGTTTGGGTGGTTTTAGGTAGAACAGACAGTTTTTTAAATCTGTGTGACTTTGACAAAGATCAGATCACATTTGATGGTGATTTTATGCAGAAATGTGAGAAATTTCCAAAAGTTCAGATACTTTTTCATACCACTTTAACTTGTAAAAATAGCCAATTATTGTACATTTCCAAAGTAATCTTCCCAACACTGCATATAGTATAAACATCTGTCTTTCCATTCACATGCAAAATGCAAACGTGCGTAGGTTATTGTGAAGTTTTTTTTTTTTCTTTTTAAAGCTGCAGGGTAGCGTACAGTGTTTGAACTGTCTGTACATATGACAAGTGCAACAGGATCTTCGGCCACCCGTAGGCTTCAGGTAAATTACATCTTGTCACTTTGTGTGTATAGTAGTATAGTATAGTGTATAGTAGTGTGTGCACATATGCCAGGCCACCCGTAGATCCAGGCTGAATTACACACTTGAATTTCACCATATGCTTCAAGCCAAATGACACGGCCGTCTGCGCCCAGTGGCCCCCGATGGTCTCCTGCTGCCATCACTCTCTCTTTTCGTTACACACTCACACACAACCCGACAGAGGCGGCAGCTGTTGGCGTACGTCGCCTAGCCAGCAGCTGATGCCTGCAGCGGAACCGGCGCCCATCAAGAGCCATTTTTATTAATGGCGTCCTGTGTGGCAGGGGTCTGGCGGGTTTCTGTGGGGTCAGGGGTTCACTTGCAGTTAGGGGCCAAGCAGTCCTTTTATGTGTCACGGGTCGGCATGTCAATCAAGCGGCACGTTTGCGAGGTACGTTTCCGTTGGCGGGCACGCGGGGAAGTAGCTATCAACGCCTCCCAAATGAACTGAGCACTCCATGACTGACAGATGAAACAGGAAACCGTGGTCCTCTCAAATTCCTCACACTCACGTCGTGACACAACTGATAATTCATGTCGCTGTGACGTAACCCGAATTTCTCACACTTGACAAAGCATCAAGAGGCAAGATGTTTGAGTGTCATCTTTATGTGCTTGTCAGCATAAAGCATGAGAAGCCAAAGTTAAAACCTCCAAAGTGGGTACACCTACAAAATCTAATTACAAAAAGCTTCTCTGACACAGTGTTCACTTAAAATACTGTACGCTATATTACGTACTGCTGCTATGCAATCACAGGGAACATAAACTCTCATTCACTCTGATCTGCACCAAAGTCAGGCGACTATAACATCACTCCCTGTAAAGTGCCACTATAGTAAACAGCGATCACGTATCATCTAAATACAGAGAACAGAACCATGTCGCGACACAAGACTCTCAGTATCACATTTAAAGGGAATGAGAGGGAGCGCTTCAATTGGCTTGTCGAAGAAATTACCAACACCTGTCTAACTCGTGTAAGATTTACACCGTTCATGACAATAGAGGCCAAGGATTTGAAGAGGAAGGCAATAAGAAACATATGTCTTGTCAAAGGCAGTGTATGCATACTGATTGTATGGGAAGCTTTGTGAAATCGCAAATAAAATATTCATCCGTTAAGAATTCTTTTTCTTTTCTAACATGAAGCATTTAGTTTTGTGTCCAAGGACATGTAGTTACTCAAATACTTTGTGGAACACCCTGTACAAGCTGCAAACTTCAAATTGACTGGCACTAAAATACCGCTGGTGGCATTCTGAGTGACTTAATTCATTCATTCATTTTCCATGCCGCTTATCCTCAGGAGGGTCATGGAGGTGCTGGAGCCTATTCCAGCTAACTATTGGCAGTAGCCAGTCGCTGAGCACAACGAAACAAACAACCATTCATGCACATGCTCATATCTACAGATAATTTGGAGTGTTCAATCAGCCAACCACGCATGTTTTGGCCGAGTGGTTAGCACGTCCACCCTACAGTTCTCAGATCAAGGATTCAATCCCGGGCTCCGGCCTTCCTGTGTGGAGTTTGCATGTTCTCCCCGTGCCTGCGTTGGTTCTCCCCGGGGACTCCGGTTTCCTCCCACATCCCAAAAACATGCGTGGTTTAATTGGCTGCCTCACAAATCTTTAAACCCATAGTCAGCGGTGGGTAGTAATGTCTTGCATGTACTCCGTGACATTTACTTGAGCAACTTTATAAAAAAAAAAAAAAAAAAATGTACCTCTAAGAGCAGTTTTACCAAGCCATACTTTTTACCTTTACTAGAGTAGATTTGTGAGGAAAAAAATGCTACTCTTATTCCACTACTTTGGCCTACACAATTTTTCCCCTTCATTCTTCATATTAGATTTTTTTGTTGTTGTTGTTGCCAGCGATACCAACAGTAGCTCTACTAATTTCACCAATGAGACGTCGTAACAATAATCGCATAACTCCATTATACCAATCAGACGCAAGGTTGCCGTTTTATGATCCTGCCAGCCTGTTCAATCACGTGGCTTCTTTAAAGCAACGTAAAAAAATGAAATATTTGACATAGAGCGCTGCCGTCAACATGACCCGAAAGCGCATATTTTAACCTCTCTCCCAGTCTTTATTTGGCACCGATTGACCACGGAAAACCAGAGATATGAGCCTTTTCATTTCATAATAGTAACTATGAGGGAACTATTCACTATTCAAACTAGGAACTGTTTTTTCCACTAGAGGGCCTTTGTGCTCTTTGGACAAATAATGCTTCATTTCTATCATTTTTTTCTCTCTCGTCGGAATTTAATGATTTTTTAATTTATTTTTTATTTCTTTAGCTTGATGTGGTTATATAATGGGTTATTGTACAGTAACATTGTAACAACAGTTCATGTAGATAACCTTATGCTGAGAAAAAAATGAAACAAATTTGTAAGTAGTTACTCATTGCTTGAGTATGCTTTTCAGCACGTTTTTACTTGAGTACATTTTTTGGATGACTACTTTTACCTTTACTTGAATAATAGTATTGTTGAAGTAACGCTACTCTTACTATAGTACAATTTTTGGCTACTCTACCCACATCCGCCCATAGTTGAAAAAAACAACAACAAACAAACGGAGGATTGTACCACTATGAGCCATGTTCAAGTGTGCCAGTGGACTTTGGTCATATGATCAGAGGAACACTCTGAACATTCCAGAGGCAAATGTAATTCTTAAAACATTTGTCTGGCAAGTAATCAAGTCGGATTTTATTTATCTATTAGATGTCCTGAAGTAAAAAAAAAAAAAAAAAAAGCCCACATTATACAGCATGTCAGGAAGCAGAAATGAAACAACGAAGAGCATTTATTTTTTTTGACACAGTATTTCATGCCTTGGGCAGCAAGTATAGCAGTAAGAGAAAAATAAGTCAGTAGTGTGCACGTGTATCTGACAATTTAATGACATTATAACACAATGCATTATATCAAGTTTTTTTCAACACTAGATAGTCAGGTGTGCCACGAGAAATAGTCCAAAATCGATTTTTAAAAAAAATATATAGAATTTATAACACTATTAGGGTGCCCTGACAGTATTTTGAAGGATACTCAGCCATAAACGTCATAATGATATTGACATGGCACGGGGCGCTGGGCCGATTAATAGGGGGCCTGCATTGTTGGCCAACAATGGAGTAGAGTGGAATTGAAGACAAAGAGCTTTTTTCATTGAAAATTCTTGTGAATAAATGCTTAAATCCCTGAATTCTTTATAGATATGGTAGTAAAGCAGTCTCGATTCTTGGTTAAAAGCAAAACAAAAACAAAAAAACGTGCAGTTAGCATTTATTTTACGTAATTATGTCAAAGTACGATGCTAGTCTGTTAGCCAATGTTGCGGCCGCCTTATGTAAACAAAGCTTTTCCGCTTATAATTCTTGTGAATAAATGCTTAAATCCCTGAATTCTTTATAGTAAAACAGTCTTGATTTTTGGTTCAAAGCAGAAAAAAAAACGTGCAGTTAGCATTTATTTTACATAGATATGTCGAAGTACGATGCTAGTTTGTTAGTCAATGTGGCGGCCGCCTTATGTAAACAGAGCTTTTCCAGTAAAAAAATCTTGTGAATAACCAAGCTGCTTCCACGCCCCTGGTAGGCAGAGCGGTCTTAAGCTAGAGCCCAAGCTGCTTCCACGCCCCTGGTAGGCAGACTGGCCTTCTGCCATGGAAGAGTTTTTTTTTTTTGGTATTTATTATTATTATTATTATTATTATTTTATTTTATTTTTTTTAAGAAAAGAAGGAGAAGAAGGGAGAAGGGATGCTTAAATCCCTGAATTCTTTATAGATATGGACGTAAAACAGTCTCGATTCTTTGTTAAAAGAGAAAAAAAAAAAAAAACGAGCAGTTGGCATTTATTTTACGTAAATATGTCGAAGAATGATGCTAGTCTGTTTGACAATGTGGCGGCAGCCTTACAAAAAAGAGCTTTTTATATTAAAAATTCTTGTGAAAAAACGAAAATATAATAACTACCTTGAATCCTCGTACAAATCACTCCTGAGATAATCCCTCCTGTTTGTATGCGGTACAGCTTTCATACTTTTTCATTCTAAATTCGACGTTGGATCGCTGCATGTGTCGCTGGGACCGACTGCTGATAACTGAAGCGGATTGTGGGATGGCCACCTACTTGAAGGCGTGGCGCAGTGAAGGTGTAATCTGACCCGTCAATATCATTATGAAGTCGATGACTCAGCCTTGTTAACAGCACGCGGACGTCGTCGGGCGAGGTTACAGTAGGAAGGAAGGAGTTGGAACGTTCTCAGTCGTGTGCAGGTGAGCGAGTTATTGATTGTGTCGCGTTCAAGAACTGCTCGGATTTCTAGCCATCAGCCACCTTGCTGTCTACAGATGATTGACGGTTGTCACATAGGGATTAAATGGAAAGGATACTTTCGTGTCTATCAACACTTGGCGAGTCTAATCAAATTACCTATATACTGCAGACGTGCTGGGGTTGACATTGTTATGGACAGCAATGTGGCTGATGGCTATAATTTCGAGCAGTTCTTGAACGCAAGACGAGCTCAAAGGCAAGGCAATACAATGAACGCTATGTTTCGTTTCAGATTTACTCTCACCAGGGATGAGACGAATACTCCATTATGTTTCACGGTCCATCAAATATTACACAGAAGAAGTATAAATATTGAGAAATTATATAATTAAATATACTGTACAGAAAGTTTTTTTTTTTAGAACGTTTTTAGTTTGTTTTGTACCGCAATTTTATTTCCAATGCAAAAATGTGCCGTCACTCAGTCCTAAAATAATTCCTGCACAAGTGGCAGCTGTCTGAATATTTCCTGTACCGGTTTTGGTACAATCATAATTCACTTTTTTTTTGGTGTGCCTGCATGTTGCTCAAGATAACAGCACCAAGGTTGTTCAACGCATTTTTCACATTTCCAGGGTATCACAGCGTGTTCCGGCCACAGCTTGTGTTTTTATGTGGGTTTTCACGCTCGGGACAGGTCATAACACAGCACACTAGGTGCTATGATGGGCGGTTGGTTCTGTTTGGTCACGATGACCTTGTCAGGGCACTTTGAAAAGCAGCCATGAGCTCGGAAACTATTCCGGCTGCTTTGATCCCAGCATGATATATAGGTGCAGTCCCAGTGGTATTCCTCTGAGAGGCGCCCTAATCTTAGCATCCTCACCATTCCCAATGGGCCGCACAGCTGGTCTTCTTCCATCCCAAGTTGTAATTGCAGCTCTGTCCTGGGAAATGGAAGGAGGAAATCCCTGAGCTTTCGCCCTGCACCAATGACAATAATAATAATAAAAAGTCAGGAAAAGAGGAAGAAAGCTTTGCAGCTTAGATGAAAGAGGGAGGGAGACTTAGGAATTGGGAGGAGTGCTGGGTGAGGAGGTGGATGTGGAAACAGGAAGGTAAAGGCAGAAGAAGGAGGGCAAGGGGAGATGCTGGTAGTAAACGTTCCACTTTATTAACCTCATTTATCTGAGCGCCTGAGAGTGAAGGGAAAGTAGTGGGCTCATACTGTGAGCACAAGGCTGGAGTTTGCTAATGACTGTACACACACACACAGTCAGGCGAGAACACTGACTCACATTAATTTCCTGCACACCTACCTTGACCTCCGTTATTCTAAGCCCCAACAGTACAATTTCACCAAATAACAATCTAACACACGGTCAATACTCCATATTCTTGCTTTGTCATTTCTTAAGTCACTACTCACAGATATTTGGGTGGTATATTCCTTTGTTATTTGATGAAAAACTCAACGATTTATCGTTTTTGTCCTGAGGCTAATGTAATAAAACTATAGTGGCCCCTTCAGTTGTGAAGGACCTGACTTTTGATCTTTTTGAGATGAATGGAAACGTAGAGTGGCTGTTTTTTGCTTTTGTCTTGAGAAATGAGTAATGATAATGAGTAATGAATGAGTAGTGACATAACACTATCAACTTTTCAGGATGCTTAAATTGTCCCCACCATTATTTAAGGAACTTTATATGCATTATATAACAAGTTCAGTTATATAGATTGTCATCTCATATGTTGTAAGGGTAGAATTGACCCTACCATTATTAAGTGAATTATTTTCATTATGTTCAGACTTACATTTACTCCTTTTGTGCCGGTACCCCCCCCCCCAAACGTACGTTTGATTGGCTCACCTGCCACACATACGCTCACAGTCACTAAGTTTTTTTTCCGGCCAGGAGCAGCCATTGTACGTAATGTAAAAAGACGTAAATGTTGTTGACGTGGGAAACACACCACAAATTTTGCCACTCAAAGTCCGACCTGCATCAGAGTTAGCATAACATTAAACTTTGTGAACTTGCTAAACTGCAAAACTTGAGTAGGAAGCTTCTTAGGCTAGGTTCATACAGCAGGTCTTTCGATTTTTTGTCATATCTTTTTTTTTGGAGTGTAAAGCGTTTTGAGCACCTTGAAAGGTGGAAAAGCGCTATATAAGTATAACACCATAACACCCGTTCAGACTGCCCTTGTCCATTGAGCCCGTTCAGGTATTATTCATGCTCAGTAATTCGTAGTCTGACACACGCTGAGAAAACTGACCCGCATGCACAGAAGCATCAAAACAAATAACTACGCATTATGTGTGCATGACGCACACATAAGCCTTATGTGTGTGCGTCAGTTTGCCCCAACTCGGCCATGTAAGCAATACTGAAATATTGCTCATTTGGCGCACAATAAGAGAATGAGCATTATCAGGCTTATGCTTTTCTTCATTGTATTTTTTTATGACTGTGGTCAACCCTGCCTCCTGCATAGTAAAAGCTAAGCGCTGACGCTAATGAACAGCTACATCGCTGCAGTGCGTGCCGCTCTCACTCTTTGCTAACGTAATTGCTGCATAATTTCGTTTTGGGAGACTTGACAGTTCAGACCGCCGCCACATTCTGGAGAAATGTAGCCCAGATTGGATTTCAACCACTTGTCCCGTTCAGACTGCCAAGTTAATGCCTCTCTCGAGTTGGGAAAACACGAAAAAATCGGATTCGTGCATTAAGACCTGCAGTATGAACCTAGCCTGAGAGAGAAGTGTCCTTCAGTTTGTGTTTTCTACTGTTAACGTTAATTAAACCGTGAGAAATGCAGTGAAATCTGCTGGAAATATAGAACCACAAAACTGTGAGCAAGAAGCTGCTTGGAGAGAGAGGGGTGCTGCATAACCTCATTTGCTGCTCACACAACACAACATAAATGCAAAATAATCATAATTAAAGATGTACATAAATAATTTTTTTTTTTTTAAATGCATTTTTTTAGATGCCGCAAGCTACCCACACTAGCGTTGCGAGCCACTGGTCGATCGCATTCGACGTAATGAGCACCCCCTGATTTAGCTCATCAATTAATAGGTTAATATTCATGAGAAATGCAGCACTAAACCCCGTTCAACCAATCTGTTTGGTCTTATTAATCTCCCGTTCTGAGCAAAAACTACAAGCGGGTTATGCTGTTATATCGTCCCCACCAATGTTGAGTCCAAACCTACGGCCTTGGATAAGAGGCACGTCGACTTTAAACACCTACCACTAGATGTCTGGTCACCATCAATTCACACTGGTTTCCTTGTAGTAAACGGACAATATCAGTGGCGCTAATGCACAATTAAGCTGGGATGCAACCCCAATAAACCTTGAAGAACACAGGAAAAAAAAAAAAAAACAATAGGCACTGTACATTCATCAAGTACACTTGCATTTGTTATTATCATGTTTTATGGATGTACACATAAAGTATTTCAAACCTCAATCTCACACACGCGTCTTATAGATAAAACTAAATTGAGTTGATCTAATGCCAAATCCGCACACATTCGTGCTCCATCTACGCCTCACCGCCACTTCTCATTTATATGTCATATCAAACTAAAACGCTTTCAACCATTATTTCACTGGTAAATTGGTGCAATCTTTTTTTTCCTTTCTGCCAGATTGCAGAGCTTTTGAAAGGTTAGCCATATGACAGAATGAAAGGGCACTCAAAGGTTTGGGCAAACAGTCCAGTGGAATCTCATCACAGTGGGAGGCAACCGGATCAGATAGTAAACCCGGACGAACTCTGTGCTGCAATGGCCCCGGGTCAAGAAGGCCACTAAACACCTAAGTGAATCATCTGAAGTCTTTTGAAACAACATAGTCAGGCCTGGTTGCTAATGCTGCGTGTCCACAGATATGCTTTACTTTAATAACTATGTCCGTTTACGACCACAAAAAAAAAAAGCGATCATTCAATTGTAATCTTATATTTTGCATTTGAGCTTTACCATTGAAAACAAATGTGACAAAATAGCTCTGACACATCTTAACAATGAAGCAATAAGTCATATTTTTGTGACATAACAGTAATACATTTATTTCGATTGTAATTTAATTACTAAGAAAAACAGCCTCTTTTATAAACTCAAAATACATTAAATACAGGGTTTTTTAATAGTGATGGACAAGCATCAATGCTGCATGTTTTGCGTGTGGAAACCTGTTATCAAGCGTATCATGTCCACTCTTTCATAATGAAATCTCAGTCTGAGTTAAAAACAAAAAGCAAAATACATAAGGCGGAAAACACAGACAAAACTGAAAAGCTTCAGCCACAAAACGAAGGTAATTAATTATATTTATTATTCAAAATGTCCGTCATTTTTAGCTTAGAATCATTAATTGATGTCTAATATTTCGTTTAAAAAAAAAAAAAAAAGAAAAAAAAATTATTCACTTGCATATTTTAAACTTTTAAACAAATTACATCACAATGAAAAAATGGCGTCTGTAAAAAAATCACAGATATCTACCTCATAACTATTTCTTAATTGTATTTTTTTTTTGTTACTGTTGCATTTTCTCCGATATGTTAGATCAGACATGTCCAAAGCGCGGCCCGGGGGCCAAATGCGGCCCGTGGTCAAATTTCATCCGGCCCCCAGCCTCTGTCATAAGATCAATAACGTCTGGCCCGCACACAGACTTAATAAATTGGTCAGCAGTACTGCTACCAGCATATGAAGTAGCTTACACATTAAATGCTGCTCCTTGTTTACCCACTAAAAGGCAGCAGCACTCTAAGCAACGTTACCCCGTGTGACGCTTGACTTCCAATTTTCTAAAATGGCAATAATCAACAACAACAAAAAGTTGACTGCAACGGTCGACGCTTCAAGGATAGGTGGAAATTGGACAATTCAATAAAATACACAACAACTGTGTCTGCCTCATTTGCAAAGAGACAATCGCTGTTTTTGAAGAGTTCAATGTCAGGCGATATTACCAAACAAGACACGCTGACATGTACGACAAGATTATAGGGAAGATACGCAGCGAGAAACTGAAGCAGCTTGAAGCTAGTTTAATTTCACAGCAGCAATATCCTGAGAGTCGAACGCCACAAAGGCTAGTTGCAAGATTCTTGAAATTATTAAATGCAAATAATAATAATAAAGCAAATGTGACACACAGAATGGCTTGCTAAAATTTGCTTAAATATATTGTTCTATGTAAGGGACGTCAGCCAAGGTCGGCCCCCCACATTCTTACCACACCAAATCTGGCCCCCTTTGCAAAAAGTTTGGACACCCCTGTGTTAGATGATAAATTATCGATCCAAACAAAGAAAAATTGAAAAAAAAAGTTTAAAAGAGTAAATAAATATATGAAAAAGAAAATCACCACCACTCCTTGATGTCTGTGATTTCTGCATCGCGACCCATGTTATATTACCATGTTTCACCCATAAAATCCACCAAAAATCCAGCTGTGGCCATCCACAGCTGTGTATTGACACTCGGTAATACATGCTACATGGAGTTTTTGGATCGATACAAGGTAAGTACGCGATAATATCTCGTTAAAGTCATGGCGTCTGTAATTCTGCTCTCACGTGCTCTCACCTCCAGTTAGGGTTTTGCTGTTTAAAAAAATATTTTTTTAAATGCCCTCCTGTTCAAAACTTTTCTTCCCCATAAAATTGAGATTTTAAGCTTTCCAATGATGTGTCACACGTGCATATCGGACAATTTTGAAAGTTGGCAAAATTGAGGGTCGCAGAGCGGAACTTCAAGTCACCTGAGTGTTTTCCGCCGTAACAGTGGCAATTATGCCAACTGAATCATACTTAGTTGAAGGTTCACCAGGTTGTTGTAATGCTAACACTAGCTCACAAATTTTGCTGTCAATGTGTCTGTTTATTACAATTCAAAAGAAAAAGTCGACATAACCCTGAATTTCCTTTGTCATTGCCTTGAAGATAAATGCAGTAAATTTCACATTTAAAACAATGGGTTTACCTCATATGCGTTCGATTGTCCAGTCAAGCGAAGACATCCACTCTTCACACTCATCAATTATACACCGTGGTCATTAATGACCTGAGTGGACACAAAGAATGCACTCTTAAGACACTTGCAGAAGATGAATGAGCAAAGATGCACTCTGAACTATTGACAAATGGCGTGAAACGCACACCGGACACACACTTAGAATGCAAAGATGGATGACACGGACAGGGCCGCGGCCAAGTGACACACCGTTGCCTGAGCTGAACTGAAGGTGACAAATGACCGGTTGCCTCAGTAGGCCTACTAAACCAATGTGACAGCTGACCGGGGGGCTTCATTTTTGATTCGGAAAAGGTTAAGTGACTAGTTCTTCACTGTCTTTCTCACGCTGATGAGCCTTGATGGAAAGTAAATAAGTACATTTTTTAGCTTTTTTGTTTTTAAGTGTTTGTTTTTACAACTTTGCTAAACATTGAAGCCCAATTAGTTCCTGTTTTACTTGATATGAAAATCTCATTTGTCTTAAACATATCTTAGTGTATAAAATTTACTAAACACTAAATGCACATTTGCTCAGTGGTGGAATGTAATAAAGTAAAAGTACTTAGTTACTGTACTTAAGTACATTTTTTGTGTATCTGTACTTTACTTGAGTGAAGTGGTACTTCTTACTTTTACTTCACTATATTTTACAGCATGTATTTGTACTTTATAACTCCACAAATTTTCAAATTGTCGGCTGCGTTACAAGTTACTTTTGTTTTTTGGTTTTTTTTCTCATTGTGAATTGATAGTTTCGTTTTCATGCCTCCGTGCAATCGATATGCTCAGTGCAACTATACCGTAATTGAGCACTAGAGGTAGCAACACATGTATAAGCAAGATTCAGCATGTGAGTAAGATATTGACCAATAAAAACCAACAGTGAGAAGCGCGCCTTCAGATGGCTGCTGCAGGCTCTTGTACAGTAGGTGGAGGTATGCACCTGATAGTTGCTTGTAATCCGCCATTAAGCTAAGTTTTTGGGATTGTTAAACTTCTATTTACAATGTAGTCAATTTTATTGCATGTTTTTTTTCCATTCTGCACAGTTTTACATAGAAATGAGCAGTCAATGAATTTTTTGGGTATTTCTTTCATGATTGTCTCAGATCTCTGTATGTGCATATACTGTATACCGTGATGTTCAGACGATAAGGTGCACCTGAGTATAAACCGCCAACCACCAAATTTGACAGGAAAAGTGCTTTTGTTCTAGATAAGTCGCACTGGACTATTAGCCGCAGCTGTCCTCACTGTATTATGGGATATTTACACCAAAAGATATTAACCGGTAACACTTTATTTGACAGTGGTGTCATAAGACTGAATGAACCACCATTAAGGTTTGAACCAATTGACTGCAAAGCTTTATTTGGCCACCACTCCTCCCTTGGAGGAGACAGCCAACCTCTGCTGCCACCTGCTGTAAACACTGTTGTCTTCCAACATGCCTCCTAGCATGCATTGCAGCGATACAGATGTAAATAACAATTAAAATTCATGTTCTGTGCTAATTATTTCTTCATTTACTGTTCCAGTTGTTTCATTATTTTTTAGTTATGGTATTTGTTAACACTTTATTTGACAGTGGTACTATAAGACTGTCATATGACCATGATAATTATGACATGACACTTCCAAGAACATTAATGAATGCTTATAGCAGGTGTCATTTTGTGTCATCCAGCAACTGATCTCACTTTTCAATGGATGTAAAAGATCCGAGCGGGACATAAATGGTGTTAGTAACATAATTTGCCGGATAACATTTCATGACATTGGTCATGAGCATTCATTAATGCCCTGATAGTTTCATGTCATAGTTATGACGGTCTTATGCCAGTCTTACGATGCCTCTGTTAACCCAGTAAATCAACAAATAAGCCGCACTGGACTATAAACAGCAGGATTCAAAATTAGGGAAAAAAGTAGCGTATTATAGTACGAAAATTATGTTATATATATATATATATATATATATATATATATATATATATATAGCGGAAAACACAGACAAGACTGAAAAAGCAGTTTCTGCTCTTGCACTCCTCTTTAAAAGAAACAGCTGTATTCTAAGCCAAAACAACTATTGTGTTTGATGAAGGTGATTAATTATATTTATTATTCAAGATGTCTGTAAATATATGAAAAATAAAATCTCAAACACTCCTTGATGTCTGCGATTTCTGCATCGCGACCCTTGTTATATTACCATGTTTCACCCATAAAATCCCACCAAAATCCAGCTGTGGCCATTCAAAGCTGTGTCTTGACACTCAGTGATACATGCTACATGGAGTATTTGGATCAAAACAAGGTAAGTAAACGATAATATCTCGTTAAAGTCATGGCGTCTGTAATTCTGCTCTCGCATGCTCTCACCTCCGAATAGGATTTTGCTGTTTAAAAAACTTTTTTTCAAAATGCCCTCCTGTTAATAATGTTTCTTCCCCCAGGAGATTGAGATTTTAAGATTTCCAATGATGTATCACACATGCATATCGAACAGTTTTGAAAGTTGGCCAAATTGGGGATCTCAGAGCGGAACTTCAAGTCACCTGAGTGTTTTCTGCCATCTATATATGTACTGTATACCGTATTGGCCCGAATATAAGACAGTGTTTTTTGCATTGAAATAACACTGAAAAAGAGGGGGTTGTCTTATATTCGTGGTCTAGACATTATACCCATTCAAGACGCTAGATGGCGCCAGATACCGTTGAAGCGATATCCTGTCATGACAGATCTCAGCTACTCTCCCCATTCACGACGCTAGATGCCGCCAGATATCATTGAAGCGATGTTCTCTCATGACAGATCTCAGCTACTCTTTTTAGTTTAACCAGTATGCATTACTTTATTGCAATGTTTTCCTTATTCAGATTTGTTTCAAGACTACAGTTACAGTTAAACTTCACTTTGATGGTTAATGCAGTTAATGCAATTTTGTATCACAATAGATTGGTTTATTTACATTTCAAAAACCAAGAGCCATTCATTTATGAATGTGATTGCACTTTAGTTTACATATTTAAATGTTCAGATATTAAGATTTGAGTGAGGCAAAATTACATGCTTTTTCTCTCAAATATATTGTTATAATCATTTGTTTCGGATGTACTTTAATTATTTTCTGTACGAAAATTAATTTGGTGTTCAAAAAGTCTTTTTTCAAACTTGAGTCTTGAAAAAGAGGGGGTCGGGGTCGTCTTATAATCGGGGCCGTCTTATATTCGGGCCAATACGGTGTGTGTGTGTGTATATTATATATATATATATATATATATATATATATATATATATATATATATATATATATATATATATATTCGCATCAGGAGAAAGTACTTTTACGTTTTACTTGTAAAGTAAATTTTAAAACAAGTACTTTTGTGCTTTCACTTGAGTATTTTGTTCTTCGATACTTGTACTTTTACCTAAGTATGTCTTAGCCCCTCAATCTGTACTTTTACTTCAGTTAATAAAAAAAAATTAAAAAGTACTTTGATACACTTTGATTTAACTAGAGCATAAGAAAATTACATTTTGTGACTAGTTTCAGAGTATCTACACTGACACCTTTTCCCATTTGGAAACTTCAAGCTAATTAAAAGAAAAGGAGCTAGACTGCCAAATAAAAATGTGAGCAGTCAGAGGTGAGTCAACACCCCTTGAATCAGGTAGATGGATGACATCTCGCATTGAGAGTGTGATCTTTTAAAATGCTGTGACCGGCCATTCACGGAAGCTCTGAAATGTTTCTCGACATGTCAATACACAACCCGCGTTACTATCTTTCACACAATGCGTGCGCACCATCATTAAACTTTTGACCCTGTTGTGTGTCAGTCTTTAGAAAACAAGACTTTTGTCTTTCATTTCATGGATCGAGACGATGTCACTACTGAAACTGTTTTTTTTTTTTTAATTGTTTCAGGCTTGTTTGACATTTTTGCAAAAAATATTAATTTTAAGGGCACAGAAATGTTAAAGTATGTTATTTTTAAAACTATATGAATAAGTTTTAGGCTTAAAAAAAAAAAAAAACACCTTTAAGAGAGTGGTTAAAAAACAAAACAAAAAAAAAACACTGCCTTATAAACAAATTGGCACCAGAGGTATAATCATGTTGAGATTGTACACAGAACACACAGAAGGACACAGCTGTTTCCAAACACAACTGTCGTCCCTTTGCTGATAATAAAATAACAAAACAATACAGCAACAACAAAATATAACTTTCACCACAGAGGTCTAGGCTTTACTTTACATTCTTCTTACATACTGCTGGCATTCCTCCAATGTTACGCTTTTCACACTACTTCAGAAGTTGGCAAATTTGTGGTTGGCTTTTAACCCCCATTCTACTTAGTGCACACTGGGCAGCGAGCTGGGAAAAAGTGCGGCGTTTTGGGCCCTTTTTTTTTTTTTTTTTGCAAGGAATAAGTTTGACATTGTGGAAACTTCAAAAGCACAAGAAAATAAAAGTTCTCCTGTTTCGTGTTTGAATTTGAGAGCATGTTACAAGAGGTGTGGGTGTTTTAACACCCCTAATTATCCCAGTGAAAGGTTTTAGAGCACTTTTGTCTGTGATTTAATTTGTATATGGCGGAAAACACAGACAAGACTGAAAAAGCAGTTTCTGCCCTTGCACTCCTCTTTAAAAGAAACTGCTGTATTTTAGGCCAAAACAACCGTTGTGTTTGATAGAACAATATGTCTATATGCTGCCATAGCAGATTCATGGAAAACTAAGCCTCCGGACTATTTTTAATTTGTCCCTTTTACCCTGAAAACCCCCGTTTACAGACGTCGCACAACCGCTTTTGTTTCAACCCAGCCATAAAACAAAGGTAATTAATTATATTTATTATTCAAAATGTCTGTCGTTTTTAGCTTAGAATCATTCATTAATGTCTCATATTTCGTTTAAAAAAAAAAAAAAGACTTTAAAAAAATTATTCACTCACATATTTTAAAGTTTTAAACAAATTATGTCACAATGAAAAAAATGGCGTCTGTAAAAAAAGTCAAGGATATCTATGTCATAACTATCGCTTAACTGTATTTTTTTGTTACGGTCACATTTTCTCCGAGATGTTAGATTATAAATAATTGATCCAAACAAAAAACAAGTTGAAAAAAAAGTTTAAAAGGGTAAATATATGAAAAAGAAAATCTCGACCACTCCTTGATGTCTGCGATTTCTGCATCGCGACCCTTGTTATATTACCATGTTTCACCCATAAAATCCCCCGAAAATCCAGCTCTGGCCATTCACAGCTGTGTCTTGACACTCAGTGATACATGCTACATGGAGTTTTTGGATCGAAACAAAGTAGGTACGCGATAATACCTCGTTAAAGTCATGGCGTCTGTAATTCTGTTCTCGCGTGCTCTCACCTCCAGATAGGGTTTTGCTGTATATATATATATATATATATATTTTTTTTTTAAATGCCCTCCTGCTCAAAATTTTTCTTCCCCCAGAAAATTGAGATTTTAAGCTTTCCAATGATGTATCACACATGCATATCGGACAATTTTGAAAGTTGGCTACATTGGGGGTCTCAGAGCGGAACTTCACCTGATTGTTTTCCGCCATATATATATATATATATATATTTTTTTTCCCTTTTAGCACCATCACTTAACATTTTATTTCCCATTGATAACTCCAAAATGCTATGATTTAAAAGTGACAGATGGTTAAAAAAAAAAAAAAAAAATTACACATGGATGTAAACTACACAATATTGTAGTATTGTACTGTTCTTCTATTCTTGATTGTAGACTATAATGAAATAACATACATCTATAAAGAATCTTTATTGTCAGATCGATATCAGATGTTGTTACAGCATGTGGGTGTGGATAAACCGATTTCCTTGGTTTTACTGCAGCTTAGCCAGCTGATAGCCCCGATAACAACGCAGTATCTATTACTCGATGTACTACCCTGACACCATTACCGAAAGGTCGCGACCTCGGAGCCATTGCCAGTCTTCATAGCCAACTGGTGGCAAGTAGCACTCAATACCCAAGGTCCAGTTTCCCAATAAGTTTCAACTTTTCCCTACTGCAGTATTAACATAAGTGTCCGGATTGGAGATGGGAGGGAGTGTTGGCTGGTAACCAGCTGCAGATGTTGCTCCGAGAGCACCGGCCCTCATTAACTTCAATGGACTTCCTAATGCGACAGCTACCATATTTCATTGACCGCTCACCCGGCCCCGGTGGACCTGACGGGGGGCCCGGCTGACGCTTCCACTCCTTGTGATCAGAATGCTCTGATGACAGCGAGGCGCGAAGAGACCAGGGGAGTGCGAGGAGAGACGTCGGAAAGAAGACACGCGCCCTCTCACCGAGAGGAAATCAATTTATTGAAGTTTTTTTACAAGGTTGTGATGATAGCTTGTGAGAAGTCGGCAGCAGACGATAACAGCTCGCACACTTCTAGGAAGACTTTCACAGATATTTTGGATTTTGTCTGAGATTTTTTTTAATCAATTTGTCTTCAAGAACACTTGTGAGGCCTCAGTTGCCAAGTCACATGGTATGCTAGTCCATGTGTTACTCTACTGTATATGCGCATTTGAGACGGAAATCACTAAGTAGATCCATCATTCCACTTTGTTACCCTTATTAAAGTTGCAGGGCTTCATATGCATGTCGCAGAGCGTCTGTAGATTTTTTTTTTTTTCTTTGCAATGGTCCATTCCAAGTCATGGTTGAATTCACGAGGTGTGTGGTTGGCGTTACAGTTCTGAGGTTTGGGGTTCAAATCTCTCTTTTTACTGGGTAAATTGGTGTCCTCAAAAAATGCAAAAAGGTGCATGTTAGGTTCATTAAAGACTGTAAATTGTCCATAGGTATCAATGTAGGGATGAATGGCTGTTTTGGCTCTAAGGCCGCAGGTCTTGATGCACAATTACGAGTTTTATTTCTTTTTTAGGCGTGCCGGTTCAGACTGCCTTTTTCCATTGAGCCCATTAAATGTTGTACGCATGCGCACCAACTCGAAGTCCGACATGCGATGAGCAAACTGACCCGCATGCACAGAAGCATCACAACAAATGACTGCACATGCTGGCTTTACGTCATTCTAGGGTGATCATATTTTATTTTCCAAAAAGAGGACATAAAAATCCCCGTTTAGTTTTATAGTCAAAGTTTATATGGATTGATAGAACGTACATGACGCACACACATACGGTCAGTTTGCCCCGACTCTCGGCCAGGAGCAATCTTGAAATATTGCTCATTTGGAGCGCGGAAAGAAAACCAAGTGTTCTCACGTTTATCTTTTTTCACCCCATCTTATTTTTTTATGACTGTTGTCAAGCCCGCCTCTTCCCTAAAAGCCGAGTTCAAGCTAAGCGCTAACACTAATGCACAGCTCCATTGCTGACGTCCTCTGTTCCTCTCTCGCTCTTTGCTGATGTAATTGCTGCATGAATTCCGATTTGGGAGACTTGACAGTTCAGACCGCAGCCACATTCTTGAAAATGTGGCCCAGATCAGATTTTTACCACATCCAAAAGTGACCTACATTGGATTTGAAATGGTCCACTTCTCCCGTTCAGACAGTCAAGTTATTGCCTCTCTCGAGTCGGAAAAACATGAAAAAATCGGCTTTGTGCATCAAGACCTGCGGTATGAACGTAGCCTAAGTACCCTATGATTGACTGTTGACTAGTCCAGTATGTAGTCCTTCTCTCAACCCGGCTAGGAAAGCTTAAATGTGGCTGTGTTTTCGTGATCCTAGTATTTCACAACACCAATATTATGCAATAAAAAACTAGTAATGCAAATTGCTGAAGCTTAAAAAAGGTCATATGATTTTTCAGACATTTCTAAATTGAAATATGCATACCGCAAACGTCTCACATGATCACTTCTGTTCAGTTGTCTGAGACTCATACAACAGGTTTTAGGCGTCCATCTTCCTTCATTATATTGTATTGGCCCGAATATAAGACGGCCCTGATTATAAGACGACCACCTCTTTTTCAAGACTCAAGTTTGAAAAAAGACTTTTTGAATACCAAATTAATTTTTATACAGAAAATAATTACAGTACATCTGAAACAAATGATTATAATATATTTGAGAGAAAAAGCATGTTATTTTGCCTCATTCAAATCTTAATATCTGAACATTTAAATATGAAAATTAAAGTGCAATGACATTCGTAAATGAATGGCTTCTGGTTTTTGAGATGTAAATAAACCAAACTATTGTGATAAAACAACAAAATTGCAATAACTATTAACCATCAAAGTGAGTCTAACTGTAACTGTAGTCTTTAAACAAATTTGAATAAGGAAAAACATTGCAATAAAATAATCCAAACTGGTTAAACTTGAGAGTAGCTGAGATCTGTCATGACAGAACATCGCTACAATGATATCTGGCGCCATCTAGCGTCGTGAATGGGTATAATGTCTAGACCGCGAACATAAGACAACTCCCACTTTTTCAGTCTTATTTCAATGCATAAAACACTGTCTTATATTCAGGCCAATATGGTAATATCGAAGGATGAGACTTCACAAGAGGTACAATTCACATTTCATTCACAATTATACTATACTTGGCCAAAATTTTTGAAATATTGCTTTTGTTTTGCAAAATGCAGTTCCAGACTCTACTAAAGTGTTTTGGGAAATTGTTGGATTGATAGAAATATGACAAATATTTGGCAATCAATCCATGGTATCGCTTGACTTTTGTCCAATATCATTTTAGCAAAAACGTATTTCACACAAAAGCGCCTCGACTGCAGTATATCCTAAAGATGTTTGTATTTTTGTAGAACTGGGCTCTTAAATGCTTGACCTATGAGAACCGAGGAAAAAAAGAGGTCTTCCCGAAGTGTTGAAGTCCAAAATTAGATTCAGGTTGAACTTGGTAACTCAACACAACCATTGATTGAATAATTGATTGCTTAATAGGCTATGTGGGGGTCAAAGAGAGGCAGCAAAAGCACCAATAATTGCAGAAAAGAGCTGATAAACACCAGAAAGAAGCAAGATAAAAGGAAGCAAGCATGCAGTTTAGTGAGGGAATATATATTCCCCGGCCTCATTGTTCTTGCACACGTGAGGGTGCAAGCTTGGGGAGAAGAGGGAAATGGGGTACAGATGTAGTGTATCAAACACAGAGGTTTGAACTTCAATAGATACATTACCATGCGCTCCCCTGCTGCACAGCATCCCCTGACATCAAAACCTCTTTCTAGCTTTCTCACCCTCCCTCCTCAGCTACCGCTCACCCCTCTCTCCCTCTTTACCTGATCGCTGCGCTAATATCCGCAAGCCTGCTTGCCGTTTGTTCTTTCTCAACGGCGCTGGGTCGCATTCATTTGACTGATTTTATTCTCCTTATTTTTACGAGCACAGCAGGCTTTACCAGCAAACTGTGGCCTCCTTTGAACTGAGTTTGCTCAAAACGCCGTACACTTTAGTAACATCCAGCCCTAATGACATGCTTATATTATCATGCCCTGCATGACGATATATCACTGCTGTTCACACTTGCTCTGCCCAGCATGTTCACATAAATACAAATCATTATGAGAGAATATACGTGGAATGAAGTGGTGAGGGATCAGGGAAGGGTGAGAGAATTCCATGCTCCCTGGATCTTTGGGCTTTACCTTTTATGTGTCAGGATTGCCGGGGGGCAGAGTCGTGCAGGACAAGGGTATCAGTAGAGGCCTGGAAGTGGAACTGGCCATGACCCTCCCCTCCTCTTTTTCACTACTTACTAAAGAGAAAGGGCGAGGGGTTCCCTTAGGAGCAGAGAGCTGAGATGTCGGAAAATTCCCGGTGCTTTCCCGGTGCCTATAGAGGAAGGGGCCCCTCTGGATTTGTCAGTTGTGGCTGCAGCTGTCTCCGGGAAAAAATGGACCACAGTGGACTTGACACTTGATCTCTCTTCTCCTTCTCCATCCTTTTATCTCTCTGTGCTCCGACTCGGTGTATTTCTTGCCTCATCATTCCTCTCACTGTCTCACACTTTATGTGTACCCCCACCCCATTGCCCCGAGCGCCAACAACTATGTCCCATCTCAACTGGAAAATCACCTTTTTCACACCAAATAACAGTTCTCACACAAGCCTTTTTGTTTTATGTAGGAATTATGTAAAGGGATTTAGATATTTCATCATCTTCAGTTGTGAACAGAATTGACAGCTAGTGCAAACTTTGCGGGTTTTTGCATGACATAATTTTTGCTCACATTTGTCTTGAAAAAAATTGGATTGGAAGTCAAAAATATCTGTATCGAGAAATAACTAGAATATAACAACATTCTTGACTATTGCTACACCACAATCATATTGCTTTGTTATCGGTGCTGCTTTGGCTTCATCTGATCACCGTTTTATCCAAAATACAGTACAAATAAGGCAAAGCTAAAACTGCAGGACTGTTTGGACTGCACAGACTGGAGCATCTTTGAAAATTCAGCCGCCTGCTTGAATGAATATATAGACTCGGTGACATCTTACATCAGCTTTTGTGAAGACGTGCTACTTTCTCGCACATTTAACGAGTTGTGTTGATCATTTTTAAGATTATATCATCAATGCAAAAAAATTGCCCAACTCATTTTTTTCTGGAAATTTTTTTTTTTTTTTATTGTAAATATGAAAAATTCAACAAATGGTTCAGTTTTTTGTGTTTCCTGAAAAATCTGAAAAAGCAAATATTTTAAGAAAACGTCCAATTATTTGAAAAGAAGACGAAATTCTATCAGGCTTTTTGCAGCCCAAACAAAAATTCTGTTGTGGACTGTATGTAAACACTTGGCCTGAGTTTGACACCTGTACTGTAAAGTCTTGGAAAAGATTCTTTCATTAGAAACCAATCAGGAATTTACAGATTTCAACTAACGTGAGTCCTCTCAAAATGAAAGTAGATGCTGCCTGACTTTATACATGCATCTATGGTTTAATCTAGAGTTGTCCGATAACATCGGTCGATAAAATTATTTCAAAATGATATCGGATACTATCCACATCAGTTTTTCATTGTCGGTTTTGGGCCACTATGCATTTGGCAGTGTTGTCATGACCACTTACTGTCTGCCTGTGTTTCTAGTGTTTTCTTGCCTCTTGTTGGCACTTAGGTATAATTTCTTTTGACAAGTTCCAGCACTTTCTGCTGACGTAATTATATGTCGACTTCAGCTCATTGCGAATAGAGAGAGTTAAGTTGACGAGTTAGTCTGCAGCCAGTGTACATAGCAGTTCTTGCCATCTCACCACGTTGTTTGTGCCTTATACAAGCATCACTTGTAAGTTATAGTCTTCCTTTGTTCTATATTCGTGAGTGTCGTGTAGTACATGGGAGATGTGTATATTTCATTGTTTTTTTTTTTTGCATTTGTGGTGAAATCTGGTTATATAAATATTCCTTATTGCAAACTGTACTACCAGTTGCTATTCAAATTGACACGTGGTGTATACTTTGCTTTATTTATTTATTTATTTATGTTTGACTTTTTTCATGTTATTGACAAAATGCTTTGTTGTTTTTAGTTTTACAAAAAAGTATCAGTGCTCTTGTCAAGAGAAAGATGACCACAGTTAAGCCAAATCAACTTTACGCCAGCGTCTGACTTCTCTTTAGAGCCTGATTTATTCGCTATCTGTCGATTTGTGTACCCACACACACATTGAGGAAAGAATAAGTGCCTTACTGTAACGTTGCGATTACACTTGTTCGAAAAAAGAAGAAAAGAAAAAAAAGATATTTGCACTATTTTGATTCCAACAATTAAATTCCGCGGTGCAATATAGGCACTTTTCCCCACAACTTCAGTTGAGGTTGTCATCTTATTTTTCAGAAAACGTTAATTTCATTTGGAAAAACCTTGAAGTTGTTACATTTATCATGATTAAAGCATCCAGTGGGGCATCACAATACAATTAGCCATAATATGTTAAGTCCACAACCACATATATTGGTATCGGTTTGATATCTGTATTGGATTATTGGAGTTGGACATTATCGGGATATTGGTTAAAAAGTCATTATCGGACAACTCTAGTTTTATCTGATCATTTTCTCATCTTCCTACTCGGCATACTTGGAAACTCATTTGAAGTGACACTAAAAATGCAGTAAGCACTAACTAACTGGAAAAGGTGAGCAAGGGGTTGGTATCGTGCTGTGGAAAAGCAGCTCAACTTAATGGACACATCCGTGCGTGTGCTCGTGGAAGCCGAGCCAACGCTCTTTTCCGTCCCCGTGTAATTGGTCTATTTTGTCCGTGGCAGCACATCTGGCTCCCAGAGCTGTCCAGTCAGCCCGACGGTCTCTATAAAGTACAACTCCATCCATAAAATCTCCATTAGTGTGGGGCTGTGTGGAGGTCACGTTGAGGAGAAGCGGGGGGTAAGCGCTGCACTGTAATGCCTTCACACGTGGGGTTAGAGGTGAGCGCTGTTGACATTCCACCCATGACTGTCTGATATCAGTGTGATTGATCTACAACAACCAGGTTGTGGGAGGTACGCTCCCCGCTCACATCCTTAAACTTAAACATTTACGTTTTGCTTATGCGTCTTTAAATCTGTCTGCAGCGCTTTGCTTTCTTCCTCATTCACCTCCACGTCTGCTGGATCTCCAAGTGTGGCTCGGGTGTCACACGGGGATTGACCTTGGCCACGCGGTACTGCAGAGTGTTTATCTGTTTTTCCTCTTAGCTTAGAGCAGATAAAAGGAAAGAGTTGTGATTGATAGCCAGCAATTCTCCACAGGTTTTTTGTTAGCACGTCTTCGTGAAGTTTTCAGTGGAAGACTGCGAGTTATTACCCTGACAAATTCCACACGTTCCCAATGATGTTGGCCGCGGAAGGCAACTAAAGCTTTCTTGCTGACCACATGTAAATGAGAGGTAAATGTACTTTTTCACGCCCTCACCAACATTTCATAGCCCTGGTAACAGTCTGGAAATATGAAGTATGAAGACCATGCGAGAGGTCTTTTAAAGACGTTAGTTTCTTCTATGCGGCACTTTTTTCCATAATCGTTGGATATGACATCTGAGTGCTAAATGCCAAGCAACATTTAACTCATTATTGACTCAGACCTAAAATTTGATAGCCATATAAAGTCTGTCACTAAATCCGCTTATTACCACCTAAAAAAATATAACCAGAATTAAGGGGCTTCTGACTCATCAAGACGTGGAAAAACTTATGCATGCATTCATTTTCAGCAGATTGGACTATTGCAACGGTATATTTACAGGTCTTGATAAAAAAATCAGTCAGGAAGCTGCAGCTAGTACAGAATGCTGCAGCCAGAGTCCTCAAAAATACAAAGAAGCTGGACCACATTACATCGGTTTTGAAATCTCTACACTGGCTTCCAGTGAGTCAAAGGATAGACTATAGAATACTACTGCTCGTCTACAAAACACTTAATGGCCTTGGACCAAAATACATGCTTGACTTGTTAGATTCCTATGAGACATCTAGACTCCTAAGGTCGTCTGGAACCGGTCTTCTGCATGTTCCAAGAACAAGAACCAAGCAGGGTGAGGCAGCATTTAGTTATAATGCTCCTCACCTCTGGAACAAGTTACCTGAACGTCTGAAGTATGCTCAAACTGTTAGCTCTTTTAAATCAGGGCTAAAAACGCTTTTGTTTAGCACTGCATATCCATAACTGGCTATATATTTCAATCTACCTGCTTTCTATTCCTCTTGTGTTTATCTTTATTGCTGATTTCAATTATTATTAGTAGTAGTAGTTTTTGTTTTATTTTTATTTCTGTTTTATTTTTATTTATTTTTATTCTATTTGTGATGAAATGCGATCTTTTGCCTTGGTTTTTACGTTGTATTGATTTAAATGTGATTTTTATGATCTTCATGTGATGTAAAGCACTTTGAATTGCCTTGCGTTGAATTGTGCTATATAAATATATTTGCCTTGCCTTGCCATTTAGTGCCATCGACGGTGATAGACGTTCAATCCAATATGCCTGGGAGGGCTGGTAGCTATTCAAGCGTGCCAACGGCACTAAAAATGTGTATTCAGAGCCAGTCCACCCATTTAAATTGAATAGGATGTCTATTGTTGTCAGAGGCAGCCAATGAGTTAAAGAAAAAAAAAAGCACAAGGCAAATAAACTTTGTCATACCGAATGCTAGTGGTGACTTGTGATAAGCTGCAATGGTATTGTGAAATTTTCTTTCTTCATATGTTGCGCCAGTTTTTTGGAAATTTAAATCAATTCATGAAGTATTGTAAAAAATGATGAAAAATGTTGTATTATGCATGCAAGAAACAATGGGAACGATCTTCAATTTTCAAGAGTAAATTATCATTTCAGAATAGAGGTAGTACGGTATCCGATTTATGTGATTTCGACTTCTCGTAGTTTTTTTTGTTGTTGTTGTTTTTTAATTTTGACTTTTTTTTGTGATGCATGCTTTTATTTTGGGGCAAGAAGCGTAGAGCAGGTAGTACTTCCGCACGTGAGAGCATTTATTGAGTTAGAGCAGCTGAGTGACATAGAGAGGTGACAGCCACCTATCCATCCATTATCTGCCGCTTAATCCGGGATCTCTGCGGGGGCAGCAGCTTTAGCAGGGAAGTCCAGACTTCCCTCTCCCCAGCCACTTCAACCAGCTCCTTTGGCAGGATCCCAAGGCGTTCCAATGGCCAGCCGAGAGACAGTTGCTCCAGCGTGTCCTGGGTCGTCCCCCGGGGGCTCCCGCCGGTGGGACACACCCGGAACACCTCTCCAGGGAGGCGTCCAGGAAGCGCCCGAGCAATCTCAAATGGCTCCTCTCAACACGGAGGAGTAGCAGCTTGACACTGAGTTCCTCCCAGATGACCGAGCTTTTCACCATATCTCTAAGGGAGAGCCCAGACACCCTGCGGAGGAAAGTCATTTCAGCCGCTTGTATCCGGGATCTTGTCCTTTCGGTCACGACCCACAGCTCGTGACCATAGGTGAGGGTAGGAACGTAAATCGACTGGTAAATCGAGAGCTTCACCTTTCGGCTCAGCTCCTTCTTCACCACTACGGACCGGTGCAGAGTCCGCAATACTGCAGATGCTACACCTATCCGCCTGCCGATCTCCCTCTCCCTCCAACCCTCGTGAACAAGACCCCAAGATACTTGAACTTCTCCACTTGGGGCAGGATCTCATCGCCCATCCAGAGAGGGAATGCCACCCTTTTCCGACTGAGGACCACGGTCTCGGATTTGGAGGTGCTGACTTCATCCCAACCGGTTCACACTCTGCCACGAAACGCTGCAGGGGAAAGTTTGAGGTCACGGCTTGTTGAAGCCAACAGCACCACATCATCTGCACAAAGCAGAGAAGTAATGCTGAGGCCACCAAACCGGGACCCCTTAATGCTTCGGCTGCACCTGGAAATTCTGTCTATAAAAGTTATTAACAGAATCGTGGTGACAGCCTGCGTGCACATTTGTTGCTTGTGAAGCACCCAGAGACGACGGCTGTATATAAACCCTTTTGGACTGTTTATTGTGCGTTTTCAAGTGTGGTGAAATACTTTGGGCGAGTTAATGTGATTGTTTTTGGTGATGTACGGACACTAACTGATACATGCAAATCATTTGTTATTGCTGCATCGGGAGCAACTTGAATTGCTGTTATTGAAGATGAGACTGATTTAATTTCATTTTATTTTCGTTTCATTCTGCAAGTGTTGATGTCATGAGCAGCTGAATAAAGTCAGAAAACCACACGGATATCTGACATCGTCATTTTGGAGCTTAGCTCACTGTCTAGATTAGGGCTGCAGCTATCGAATATTTTAGTAATCGACTGAAAATTCTATCGATTAATTGAGTAATCAGATAAAACAAATATATTTTTAGGTGAAGAGCAATTATAAATATACATGAGAAAACAAGACATTTCATCTAATCTTGAACCATTTTCAGTCAATCAATGTCTTTATTTTCGATGTATATTGTTGAAAACAGCCAACAATTGCATCTCAGATATAACTAGAATTTAAAAAAAAAAGACAAATTCACTGCTTTCACTCAAAAAACCTTTAGATCTTATTTAAAATATATATATATATATATATATATATATATATATATATATATATATATATATATATATATATATATATATATATATATATAAATAAATGCCATTACGCTTGATAACACACATCACTTAAAAGTTAGGATTTTTTCCCACGTGTTTCAATTGAATTTCTATTTGTGTCAAGCCATTTTTAAGTTCTAGTTAAATTTTAAGTTAGTCGAAACTGTAAGTCCTGATAGGATTTTGAGTTTTTGCAGTGTTCAAAATAAATGTATGATACAGGCTGTATTGGAGCACATTAGGGACCAGTGCTACTTCGTGTTTTATCCAGCAATGACTACTAAGCTAAAATTGATAGTTAGCATTATTGCGTTTTTATTTTACACCCTCATCACTCCACAAAGCTATGTTATGTTAAAGCCTGTATGTAAGACACGTTAGCCACGCATCGAAAGTGGTCATAATTAATAGAAACCTAGCCCTCCGCAGGGCTAACGTTACGTGAGCTAGTGACTCAGACAGTAACGTTAATCTTATTTATTAGCGCTTAGCGCTCTACTGCTTTAAGATGGCGGCTGTTTATTAACGCTGCCCAGACGCGGCCGAGTCTGTCACTTCGCATCTAGTTCAACATACATGTGATCTCTATGAGACTCATCAGATGCTAACTGCTACCAACTTAACATCATGCGGGCTAGTTTTTAGGAACGTCAGCGTAGTTTGGAGCGGCTGTCGGCTGCGGAAATGTTTTTTTATATTTTTTTATTGCTTCTTCCTCTACGCACGTGACGTAAGCGCGTTGTCCCGCATTAAAAGTAGTCCGAGCGAAACGTGATGCTTAGAGCTGTCAAAATAAACGATTACTCGAGGTGAATAAAATTACTCAGATCAGTTTTTAAACTCGAGTTACTCGAGTTGCTCGAGTATTCGTTTCAGCTCTCGTCTAGATAGGACTTAGCTCCAACATCTTGGTGAGGACACTACAATGACATATAATACATGTTTTTGGATAGGTTTTTTTCAGGTTAGATGGTGTTCAGAGGTACTTAAAGGGTTAATTCCGACTTACGCGGACATCGGGGTTTCATTGGCAGCACAGGAACGGAACTCATTCATAAACCAGGGACTCCCTATATTTTTTTAATTTGACTTAATGTGAAACACATTTTAATTGAATAATAATTTAAGGTACCGTAATTTAAGTACCTATTATTAAAACTGCATCATGTTACATACAAATAACTTTTAATAGGCGCGCCAAGTAACTTTTAGATGATACTTGGTGTAAAAAGTTCGAGAACTCCCGTAATATACGGACTATAAGGTGCACCCAACAAATTTGACATGAAAACAAAATTTGTTCATAGATAAGTCGCACTGGACTATAAGCTGCAGCTGTCCTTACAGTATTAGGGGATATTTACACCAAAAGATGTTAACCGGTAACACTTTATTTGACAGCGGCATCATAAGACTGTCATAAGACAAAATGAACCACCATGAAGCCTTGAACCAATTGGCTACATAGCTTCATTGCATCAAGAAGCCTTATTTTGCCATCACTTCTCCCTTGGGGGAGACGGTCAACCAGTGCTGCCACCCACTTTCAACACTGTTGTCGTCCAACATGCCTTCTAGTATACATTGCAGCGCTACAGATGTTCCAGTGGTTTCATTGATTGCTAGTTATGGTATTTGGTAACACTTTATTTGACAGTGGCGCCATAAGGCTGTCATAAGACAATCATAAGTATGACATGACACTGTCATGAGCATTAATAAATGTGTATAACAGATGTCATTTAGTGTCATCTTTCATAAGCCTTCAGTAATGCCCATGATAGTGTCATGTTATAATCATGACACTCTTATGATGCCACTGTCAAATAAATCGTTACCTATGAACCCAAATAAATCAAGAAATAAGCCGCACTTGACTATATGCCGCAAGATTCAAAATGGGGCCAGAGGCGTACCAAGGGTCCCCGGGGGCAGCAATAGAAGAAAGGGTAGCAACACAAAAAAAGCACCATCGGATGCGGAGGTTGTCAGGCCGAGATGACGAGGCGGGCTCAGCTGCGGAGTTTCAAGCAAAAACTTTTATTGAGAAAAAAGAGATTCTTCCGCAGGCACGCGGGGATGAGGAAAAATACTAACAAAAAGCGCTCCAGACAGAGGAATAAGTCAGGACAATCACGATCAAAAGCTCAAACAAAAATCACACCAAGAGGAGGAAAATTACAAACATAAAACGCTCCCAATGGAGGAAAAAGCCAAGATAACTATGATCAAAAGTTCAAACCAAAAGCACTCCAAATGAAGGATAAAATCTAGACAACTATGACTGCTGTGAAACCAGGCCGACGTGACTAACATGGGTAGTAAGACAATTTGGCACAAGACAAGGGATATGCAGACTATTTATACACAAGAGGTAACGGGGGAACAGGTGGAAACAATAGGTGATTAGGTGACAAGAGGAAGGGCAGGTGTACAGACACAAGGAGGGTGAAGCCTTCAAAATAAAACAGGAAATGACGTGACACAACTCCCCCATGACGTGACAGAGGTATATACCTTTGTGTGAATTCAGTAGTCAGATTGGCCCTACGACCCACCAAATTCAAATTATTCCGTAAAAACCACTGATTGGTGGACTACCGACCGAAATGAGTATTAAATTGCTAATAAAATTGTTTAGGATTATTTCAGATGCATGTATGTTATATTTTTCTTATAGAATATTCAACGAGGAATATGATAGACCCATTAAGAGACTTTTTTGGAAAAAATCACCATTTCTTTAAGTAGTCACATTGATAACAGAATCGTTAGATAATCTACCAAATGATTCCATGGTATTGAAAGACTCCCTACACTTGTCGCTGCGACTGTGCAGTAAAGCTGCGTGTGTTAAATCTGTTGGCCCTCTGGGGGCCCCTGCTGGCTGGGGGCCCTGGGCAATTGCCTGTTTTGCCTAATGGGATGCGACACCTCTGAATGAGGGGAAAAAGTAATGTCTTATAGTCCGAAAATTACGGTACTAGAAGAATTTTCTTATAGTGTGCTTAACCTTAAAGGTGTATAGAAACATCAAGAACAGCACTTTTTTTATCTGATGAATTTTGACGACGTAACCGCAACGGTGCGATTCCTCGAAAACTAAACTTGTCATTGTTGTTCACTTTCATCTTTAGAGCTTGTTTTAATATGCTTGGTTTTTCAGTCTTCAAAATGCAGTTGTTGAGTAAACGAACCCACAGCATGAAACCATTTTCAGTTAGAACCGGTGTTGTGTAAACATTCCCTAAATGTCTGCTAACCTACAGAATATGGGCATGCTGTAACAGGCTCTTGGAGACAAACTTCAAGTGAAGATGAGAAGTTAAAGGCTTCTCAAAAAAGCTCCTGACGGTTACCTGTTATACAGTGCGGGTGAGACCTTTTGTACCTTGCGCCTCCCTCTTGGTTGCTTTTTTTCCCTACAGCTCCTACAAAACCAAGTCTGCAATTATTTGAAACGTTATGAGTTGTGATTTACAGTAAGGAGACAATTAAATGAGGTACACCCAATTTTCCTGTAGACCAGCAATCATTAAAGCCCATTCCTCTTATCTCCCCCTATCAAATTACCATCGCCGTATGAGTCCATGATGGACCAAATCACATGTAATTAAAGTTATTTTTTTCTTTATTTTCCCCTTTTAGCCTTAGCTCCGTGCAGATAACCCCCCCGCATCCTATGGTAAACAAACAAACAAAGTTGGAAACAGACGGTCAGCGGCTGGATGGGCTGATTAGGGTTCAGTCGCCAGGGCAACGGGACCTCAGCCCGTTTGTTTTCCCCTTGGGAGGTGAAGTCTAGTGAGTATTTAAGAGTCTATGAGGGGAAGGAGGTGGGGGCACTTGTTGTTTATTACTTTAATTTGTCTGAGTGATTCTTGAAAGATTTCCAGGTTGTTTGAAGAGAGGCTGGATGAAGCCTGGAGTGTGGCATGCTGTGCTGGGCGGCGGGCCCAATTTTTAAACCCTTCACCCCTACTGTTGTCTCCCAGCAAGCAGGTTGTTCTCTCTAAAACTTATAAGATTACAAACAAGAACACACAGCGAAAGCAGACGGTGCCAAGATTTAAAACATTTCAGCGAAAAAACATGTTCAGTGTAAATTGCTGTGATCTACAAAGACCGAAATTACTTTGTTTTCAATTCATTCGAATAAAAGATTGTAATCCAATGTAAAGCACAGAAAATTACAACCACAAGTGTTGTTTGAATGTGAACCAAAAATAGGCACTTAAAGGGATAGACAAGACCTTGATCACGTGCATCCCAGCAGAGAGAACCTTATTAAAAAAAGACACAGAATTTCATTTTTCAGATGGGAATACAGTGCTACCTCTATACACGAAGTTAAATCTTTCTAGGACCTTGTTTGCAAGTCGAAATGGCCGTATGTCGAGCAGGATTTTCCCATAAGAATAAATTAAAATTCCATTAATTCGTTCCACAGCCCTTAAATCCTTAATAAATGATGCTGGTACTGTTCCAAATAGCAATTGCACAGAGCAAAACAAATAAATAGTAATAATAATAACGTAACGAATCGGGTTCTAATGTGGCAGATGTGTCTTGCGTGTTGTACCTGAACGCACCGCGTGGCTGACTTTGCAGAGGACATTTTACTTTCACTTTGTTCAGCTGCGGTGGACAGGTGGCATGTTGTGTTGCACAAGTTCAGAAAAAAAGATTAAAAACCTGACAAAGCTGGCGATTTTTTTACGATGTTACCACAATAATAATAATTGTCACCTCAACTTATAAAGACTGGCAAACGGAGGTCGGAGGAGGACCGTCGAGATTGTAGTTCACGGATGGCACACCACGCTCATATTTTTCTGTCATTTCCATCTTCATTTCACTGGTAAGCCTCACCTTTTTCCTTTTGTCACCACCAGCACTAACATTCGTGGAACCTATGTTGATTTCTCTCACATGAAAATCCGCTGTGTGTCCGTCTTGCGGGAAAACAAAAAATTGTGACGCTGTCATAAATCGTCGTATTTCGAGCATGTCATCGGATGTAGAAACAAATGGCTAGTCAAATTTTACGTCGGATGTCGAAATGACCGTATGTCGAGGTACCACTGTAGTGGAGAAACTTCTAAAAGCCAATATTTCTCAGAAGTAGACAAAATAACCATTGTCATTGTTATATTTTTTTCCCCTTCTTTTGATACATTTTTAAAGACAAGTTCTATTTTAGCCAATCAAATGAGAGTATACCAGATTGTCCTACTTACTCACGCATTGGCTACCCACTATAGTCCGCAAAGCTGTTGCAGAAACAAGCTTTCATGAATCCATGAAGTGAAACAGGTTTCATCTGAATCTCAGACAGAGACAGAGTGCACAGGTACAGAAACTATAGCGTGTGCGTAATCTTACAATAAAGAACATGCCAGCAAACACTGCTGCTATGGAACTTGTAGCAATGCCTCTAGACATTACGACATATGAAGGAAGTTTTCTTCATACGTTTCCCGAAGCCAAAAACTCGGAGGAAAAAACATGAAAAATGGATCAACTTGTGCGGACGTCAAAAGACCAGTTTAACGCCAGCATGGTGAAGCCATTCATCTTCATATGCAGTAAACATTTTGTTGGGGGCCATGGTCCTACAGAGGACCAAGAGGTAAGCCATTTTGATATTTTTACTTATTTTTTAGTGTGGCGTTTTGCTGGACTGCTTCTGTCTGACAATGAATGACCTGTACAAAATTAGAATGGTATCTGACTGACTGCCACTGTTGTTACCTTTTTCTGTTGTAAAAAAAAGACTTTAGTTAGGGGGAAGTGTAAATATATTATAGAATTAAGATGTTATTAATTAAAAAATTAAAAGTGTTCGTTGGCTGGTACTGAGTATCATTTGTGATTGGCACATAAAAATGACAATGTAAAATAGCCCCAAGAACGGTAAGAGACGAAGACAACCAGAAGAAATAATATATAAGAAAGACATATGGTGGTAAAGGATAGAATGTTGAGACAGGAGAATGTCATTGTCAGTGGTGTAAGGCAATGCACACAAGAAAAAGATGTTGATAAAAAAGGTACCTCTGGATCAGGTCGGCTCTTTTTCCCGTCTTTTTCAGCCCTCGACACTCAAGCCATCTCTTTAACAGAACATTAGTATGTTCGTCCACATTTTTACCAGTGAATTTGGCACCAGGGACATTATTTTCGGACAGAATTGGTAGGTTTAGCTCAGTAAACATCTCGTTTACCATTTTCATGCATTTACTATTAGGGACAAACGGGAGGTTGACCCGCCTAGTAACAATTGCTAACATCATGAATATTAATGAGCAAAAGGGACGTGTTGCTTGCGGTACGCCATTAAACCATTTTATTTTCTTTTTAACGGAATATGGAGGATTATAAGTTTAAACCACGACTGTTCTGAAGTTATGTTTGACATTGTATATTGAATATGTCATCCAACTTCTTACATTTTACATCACTGTCTACTGCTTTAAGCAACAAACACGTGTTGACAGATTAACCGTATAACTGCTGATGGGAAAAAAACAACTGTGTTTTGTTTATATTCAACTGTTTCAAGGTATGATAAACATGCACTGCCATTGATCATTATAGTTGTCAATTAGAATCCCAATATTCACAGCCATTGACGAGTTTACTCGATATATTGCGTTTTGCATTGGGGATGGATGCAAGAACGTCTGATGCGGAAAATGATTAATGTACATTTGCCAGTAAAATATTTTTTTAAATAATATCAGCACAATTTGTAAGTACACATTAAGGGGTTTCTGAGAGAAACAGCTGCATTTTGTAAATATCTTTTACTGTAGATTGTTGATGAATGGAAAAAGGTAGAATCAATTTTACTGCTTAAAAAAAGAATATTCTTTAATTTGGTATAATTAATGTATACATCAGTATGATCATAGCACAGAATATTCTGTGGGTTTTGAAAAAGCAATTCCAAAACAACTGACAAATGGGGTTGACTGCTCTGATTACCAACAATCAGTTACACACAATGTAGAAATTTTTAATAGATGAAATTGAAATTGGGATCTGCTATGAATTGAGTTTGATTTAAAAATGCATCTTCGGATCCCACATACACATTGCAAAAAACTAACATTTGAGGAAAAATTGGACTACAACAACACTACAACAAAAAAGTGTGAAAATCTCACTATTCCGTGTGTGGCCCTTAGCCAAACCGTAACGGGAACATCCTCTGAAGAAGAGACTTAAAAATAACACTAAGAATAAGCTGTGTGTCGATGGAAACATAACTTCCTGGTCATAAAAAGAGGTCGTAAAATGTCCCAGTGGGTGTAAGCTCAATTGTCATCAAGACAACAGTAAAATAGAATATCCCCTGTCTGGGTGCCAGGAAATGTATATCAAATCATAAATCAAATCATTATGAAGGATAAACTATTTTGATAAAGGAGAAGAAAGTGTTTGGTTGATTTATGCAAGGGTGTGTGATAACATTTCAGAGTGTGCTACTGTAAAACTGCTGTAAAAATACAGTGGGATCCCGCATATTAGCATTTTAGTTATTGTGAATTCGCCTAATCGGGTGTATATTTTTTGGAACATTCATTCTATTGCTGCAACGATTAATCGATTAACTCTAGTAATTCGATTAGAAAAAAATAAAAGATTTGAATTAAATTGTGCTGCTTCGAGTATTCGTTTAATTAAAGTGGCGTTTTAATGGTTTGTTTTTAAGGTGTTTGCATTTAGTCTCATTGATTTGGGTGGATAAACTGCCCTCTAGTGGCAACAGTGAATATGACATAACTCATTTCACATGGCTGAATCCAGCTGCTCCCTGTTAAGACCAACATAAGCTAAGTTTTTGTTTGAGCTAATGTTTTTTTAATGCATTCATAATTTAGTTTATAGGTATATTTAGCAGTTTTTTTTGTGGGAATGTGTTTGAACCATTTGTTAAGAGCATTGTTAAAAAAAAAAAAAGTTAGCATTTCATGGTATTTGAGCTAGTGGACTTTTGCTATGTCAGTTAGCCAATTGTTCTTTTCTTGTACTTAGATCCTCATTTATTTATTTAGACCATTTGAGGCTTAGCTCAGGTATTTTAATTTTCAAGTTCCTTATCTGATTACTCGATTATTCGAACTAACAAGTTCATCGATTGATCGACTACTAAAATAATCTAATAATCTACTAAAATAAATTCATTCATTCATCATCTGAATCACTTATCCTCACAAGTGTCACGAAGGTGCTGGATCCTATCCTATTAACAACACTCACACCCACAGACAATTTGGAGTGTTTAATCAGCCCTCCATGCATGTTTTTGGAATGTGGAAGGAAACCAGTGTACCTGGAGAAAACCCACGCAGGCACGGGGAGAATATGCAAACTTCACAGCCGGGATTGAACCTACAATCTCAGAACTGTGGGGCGGCTCTTTCATATCCATCATAATATATTTGCAATTTACTCAAACATGCTGAAAAAGGACCAACATGATCTTTTATTTTCATTTTACAGTTCGTGTGATAATTATACTATATCAGAATCAGTTTAATTAAGAGAAAATATTTTAATATACTGTATATTTGTAAAATTATGACTTCTGACCTTTAAGGCTCAAAGTAATTTGACTTTTTATGTTTTTATTTATTTTTGTGTTTCACATTTTCAATATCTTCAATATTAGCAAAGAGCTTGCAGAAATTGTGTTGGGTAGATTATCAATCGTCTGTGTTATGGCCACTAACGCGTTGCTTACTGTAATCTGATTACTTTCCTTCAGTCATGAGTAATCTAACACATTAATTTTTCCAAATCAGTAATCTGATTTAAGTTAGTTTCTTAGTGTCTGTGTGTTACTATTTTGTCATTGCCTCATAATGTATGTAGAATGAAGAATATTGTAGTCATGTACGAGAAGCATTTTGAATAGAGAATGCTAGAAATATTCCCGGTACGTATTCGTTTCCATGGTAACCGCTCACAGCTACTTTGTGTTTTGGGAATGAGAAAGGCGTGGGCCGGGCTGCCAGCGCGGGTGCACATTCAAGCCGAGTGTTGACATGTGCGAGGGAATGTTGATCTGTCAACATCCATGAATGAACGTGAGTATTTTTCCTTCATTCTGGAGGGTATCAGCGATAGGTTGGACCCCCTACATGCGCGGCTGTTTCATAGCTTTACCACAGCGGTTAGTCATCGGCGAAAATTGTTTACATCAAATTCGTGTTGCACATTTATGTTGTGAGGTGACATGTTCGTTTAGCATCTTTAGGATGTGTTGTAAATCTGATTCAGTGTATTGTGCTTAGTTGCCGGCACGTTTTGTGCCTAAATTGACCGTGTGTGTGTACGCTGTACTTCCAGGTTGTGCACACACATCTGCGCCCGCCCCCACCTTTGTGTTTATTGCACTGTGCAATTCATTTGTGTGTTGTTGATTATTGTGCAGTCAATTTGATTTGTTTTACATTGGCACTGATATGCTGTTAACCCGAAATTTAGACATTTTGACATTAGGCTTAATCTTGTAGTTTAACTGTCAGTGGAGTTGGTTTCAACAAATTCCATGCAGTTTGTCAGTTATTTATTAGTTTCAGGGCTCCGGGGTGGCTAAACTAACGCGAGTCAATGGTGATTGAAATCAACTTCATCGACTAATTATGATTAAGCCTTATGTGAAAAATTCTGATCTTCCCCTTTAAATTCAATTATTGGAAAGTCAATTTCATGCGATGACATTTTTCTGTTGTCATTCTTATGTTGAGGCGGCAAAGAGAAAAATTAGTAAAAAGTAACTGATAAATGTTGTTTGTGTTATTGCTTTACAACTTTTATAGACAGCATTTTAATGGCTATAAAGGAATTTTAAAGGCTATAGCTAATGTCTTTATTTTAAAGGGGAAATTCAGAATTTTTGACATTAGGCTTAATCTTTGAGTTAGCTGGGGTTTAATTAGTTGTTTGAGTTGATTTGAACAAATTCTGTGCAGTTTGTCAGTTATTTGTTGGTTTCAGGGCTCTGGAGTGGCTAAGCTAGTGCGAGTCAATGGTGGCTGAAATCAACTCCTTCAACTAATTAAACCCATGCTAACTCAAATATTAAGCCTTATGTGAAAAATTCAATTACAAGCGATGACATTTTTCTGATGTCATTCTTATGTTGAGGCGGAGAAAACTAAAAAGTAACTGATGAATTACTTTTGAATAGGGCTGTCAAACTATAAAATATTTAGTCGAGTTAATTACAGCTTAAAAATTAATTAATCGTAACTGTTCGTAATTAATCGCATTCAAACCATCTATAAAATTTGCCATATTTTTCTGTAAATTATTATCAGAATGGAAAGATAAGACACAAGATGGATATATACATTCAACATACGGTACATAAGGACTGTATTTGTTTATTATAACAATAAATCAACAAGATGGCATTAACATTATTAACACTCTGTTAAAGCGATCCATGGATAGAAAGACTTGTAGTTCTTAAAAGAAAAATGTTAGTACAATTTATAGAAATTTTATATTAAAAACCCTCTTAATGTTTTCGTTTTAATGAAATTTGTAAAATTTTCAATCAAAAAATAAACTAGTAGCCCGCCATTGTTGATGTCAATAATTACTTACACAATGCTCATGGGTGCTGAAGCCTATAAAATCAGTCGCACCCAAGCGCCAGCAGAGGGCGGCAAAACTCCATAAAACACAATTAACAAGTGAGCGTTTCACTGTACCGTCATTTAAATCTGTCTGAGCGGGTAATCTGCATTAATTGCGTCAAATATTTTAACGTGATTAATTAAAAAAATTAATTAACGCCCGTTAAAGCGATAATTTTGACAGCCCTACTTTTGAAGTAACTTAGTTACTTGGATAATAAAGTAATAAGTACAGTAACTAGATTACTTTTTTGAGGCACAATCAGTAATCAGTAATTACTTTTTCAAGTAATCTGTGACAACACTGGTTATGGTAATCTGCAAAGATTGGATTGAAGCAACAAAACTTGTGTTTCTTGTTTGACTTGTCCAATAGCGTTATCATTATACTTAACATTACTTTTAAATAGACAACGGAAATCAACGATCTAACTTGTGTATCATTGCTTGTCCACATTGGATTTGTGGTTGAGCTGGATCATATCCCAGCTGACTCTACTGTACACTGCTAGCCAGTGACCATAGCCAAGGTAATATAAACTGTCTATCAACGATATTTTTGTTCAGTCTCATTTCACCCTAATTAATCCATGCAGAGTTAGAGTGTGTCTGTCTGTTATCATTAGACTGCTTGACTTAAGTCTCTGGCTTCCTTATTTCTCTGGAGACAAATTCCCTCGCTTACTCAAGGACACACGTCGGACGTGAAAACAATGGGACGGTAGGGACCGAGAAAGAAAACAGAAGAAAAGCAAGGATGAACGATCAGCATAGAGTGTTTTAAAAAAAAAAAAAAAAAAAAAAAAAAAAAAAAAAGCAGACAGAGAGTGGGAGAGGAAGCCAGCAGATGGAAAACTAGGGCAGTGCTGAGAGATTTTAAGAGGCAGGGATATGGTCAGAGACAATGGGACAGACTGGGACACAGAGAGAGTCATGCAGTCGGGAGGAAGTCCCCTAATAAAAGCTTTCCTGTCTCACTTAGCATCCCGGGTCTCCGAGGCCCGCTTGACACCAATTAAACCTGCTCTTCTCAGACCATGCCACTACCCCACACCCCTGCTACCCCTCTGAAACCCACACAGGACACAGACAGACAAGCACACGATGGCTGGAGACTCCCTAAAGGACTTCCTATGTAATGTATAGACACAATGATTGCATGGCCGTTCAGAAGGACACCCCACACAGAAGGTCACGTTAAATTGAAACCTTTTCACTTAATTCTGACAGGTGGTGTTCATGGTTTTTTTCCCACTTACTCTTTTATTCACATTACAAAAACATGTACCAGTAGATTAGGACAATGAGTTGTCTTAAAGTGCCTGTGACACGAAAAAGCATGTTTATTTCATATTACACGCGGTATTTTATGCTCCTGAATGAAATGGACCGCTTGGATGTGTGTGGAAGCAATCGCTATATTTATTTAGTTTTTTTAAAAATCCCGCGCCATGAAAATGAGTGACTTCCGGCAACAGTCTCGAGTTGCGATAGAAGGCGCTGTGACGTGTACGGAGGAAGGAGTCCTCTTCACAATACAGCTGTACTGTTGTATTAGAAGGAATAAGGTTTCAGCTGATTTTGTGGATTAATATGTTTATTTTTCGCATCACGCCAAAAGGCTGCAGAAAAATCTTGCTGTACGAGGTTTTTGGGGTTTCAAAAGGTTCCCACTCACCGGTGATTATTGGCCAAAACAAGCCCTACTACTGTGGGACCATGGGACTTACGAGGAAGTGAGTAAACATCGTGTTTTGTATTATGTCAAACACTGGGATCATTTCAATATGTAGGTGGCTTGCATTTTGTGGCTGACATGCCCTTCTCCCCTCGGCCGACGGCTTGTCGCACATCCCCCCGCCGGGAGAGCACTACACTCGGCTTATTCCCTTCTTCGTGTGCCCGGTGTTCTGTCAAATTTTCCGACCGATCAGAAATTGCAACTTTGAGGTAAAAATAGCCGTGAATAAAGAGATTACAAAGTAAACACGACAAACTTTCTTTAAATAAAGGACTACTTACGTTTGATCATGGATGGGCATGTAAAAAACTCTCCTCATACACATTAGCTGCACATGTTAGCTGTACAACATATGCAGCCGCCCTCCTCCACTGAGTCTCTCGCTGTTTACGACTTCGGCGTGTCGTAAAGCATTATTTTGCCATATTCGTGTGGACCATTTGGCAGCTACACGCTCCTCCGACGTCGGCCAGTTTTTTCAGCGGTCATTGTCCAGCTGCTACCCCATCGAGCTCTCCTGTCCTTAGTAGCAAGGAAACGAGCTGAAAATTGCTCTCCATCGGGCGTGTTGGCGATTGGCGAAGACAATCGACAACCCAGTCGTCATGTGAAATGATCCGGGCTAGTTATGTGCGATTTTCCGCTTTTAAGACTTTGAAACATCACTCGGTTCGGGTTAGCATGTCGGCTAGCTGTCGTGCGTCTTGGTTTGTTTACATTCTCCGAAGCCGGGGAAGGGAAATGACATAAGCCCGATTTAGGTAGCATAAAATATTGTTCGGGAGTTGCGACAGTAAGGGTGAAGTCCACAGTTTTGACCATTATGGAGTAATTTTGCTATGTCGTCTTGAATAAATGTATAATCATTCATTCGTACTCCATTTAGCACAAGAATGTTATTTGTCATGACCATGCCATTTATTTAGCTATTGGGGAAAAATACTTGGATGAAAAGAATATCCTGCAAAAATATTGGAGGAGAGAGACTGAAATAATGACATTTTGCGGCTCTCTTCGTCATGTTTTCCTCGTTCTGAATAATTCCCCCTCAACGGGCTGACTGGTCTTTCTCAAGCCATTTATTTAGCTATTGGGGAAAAATACTTGTATAAAAAGAATATCGTGTGAAAATATTGGAGTAGAGAGACTGAAACAATGACATTTTGCGGCTCTCTTCGTCGCGTTTTCCTCGTTGTGAATAATTCCCCCTCAATGGGCTGCATACTAAATCAGATGAAATCGCGACTCCGCTGACGTCATCCACCTGTTGGGGACGCTAGAGCCCTATAATGGTAGGCGTGGCTAACCGGCAGATAAAAAGACTAATTTTTCGTCATCTGCACTTTGCTAAATTGTTTTATATAGTCGAATCGTCTCAAAACGTTTTTTCTCCTGTCGTACCCTCAAAAGTGTAAAACTCAAGGCCTACAGGTCAGATCTGGCAGTTCGGAACACTGCTGTAAACAAAACATCCCTTGTGTTTGATATGTTCCTCACAATTTCACTTCTGTGGTGGTTTGGCTGCTTTGTGTATGGACTTGAGTCATATTCTATCTACAAAGCAATCTTAATCTATCAGGAACCACTGATTCACCTGCACTGCACGTACATTCCTGAATATTTGCATATACATACCTTCACACAGTTGCACACAGCCACACAGAGTAGCTGTGCTGTGTCAGCATGTCCTAGTCCAACTGTAACTGTCTAACTGTGATCAGTGTTACACAAGCCAGCAGACTCTCCTCCAAAAAATGTGCATGTGCAGTTCCTCCTCATCACCACACCTGTACTTCAGGTAAACTAAAGAAATCACAATACATTAACAACAGAGCAATTTCTTTCCTGTCCAGGGTAAAAATTCTATTCCTTATGCTGTCCACTGAAAAATATAACTCCAAGTTTTAGTTTGTGTTTATCACTTCTGCTCTTCAGGGTCGGATTAAGCATTCAAAGAACAAACAAAATCCAAATTTGGAGATACTTCCCACCTCCTACCGAAACCTTGGTCCAAATCAGTGTTGTTTTTGTCAACGATGACGACAAAAACATTTTTCATGACGATAACGAGGTAAAAACGCGTTTCGGGAGACTGAAACATAACGAGACGAATGCCAGATGTCGTCTGACTCAGAAGAACATGACAAAAATGTGCAATATTTTCCATCACATGTTCACAATGTGTGACATTTTATGGGTAGTTAGCCTGCATCGTAGCAGTGTCTGGTTGTGTCACTCATGACGTGCTGCACCCCCCCCCTTTCCTGACTCGCCAGGTTTTTGCACTTCCGATCCGATACCGATATTGTTTTGCACTTCCCATCCGAAACAGATACTGGCTGATACCGATAATGTTCTTTCTGAGCATGTATCAAAGTTTTAAGTTATTTAGCCTCCTTACTTAGTTGTCAGACTCAAGTTGAAAAGGGTTTTAGTACTCTTGATAACAACTAGCCAGCTGAATTAGGTGAGTTTGAATAACACAAAATGGTTGGTAACAAGAAACTGACCTGTTTATTCAGTGATAAATACAAAACATTATAAATAACAAACATAAATGGCATATTCAGTCATTAAAACGTGCAAATAATATTGTAAACTGTCTTAAAAAAGCAAAACACACAAACAACCTCAGTGGAAAATAAACTATTAACTCAGCATCAGTTCTCTGCTCTTGAACAACTGTACCAAGGCTTTAAAAAATCAGTGCAAATAATACTATTTTAAACCAAAAATGGCTTCTACTCCCCAATCTTCTCCACACTTTGTTGCTCCATCTCCATCTATTCTACACACTCCTTTCAGCTGTTTGCCCTGGATGCAGTCCCAGCATGATGGAGAGATTTTTTTTTGACAAAGACAAGCATTTCAAGATGCTCAGGTGACAGCTGACATTTTTACTGATAAACTTTAAATTTACATTGCAGTTATAATGCAGGAGATTTCATGGAGGTAAATTGGGAGACGGTAATGCTAGTGTGCTGAAGGTGTAAGGTAAAAGTGGACCGGTTTTTAGGTAAACCAAAGCAAAAACTGGAATGGATTGTGTAAATCGGTGCGCTGGAAAATCCGGAATGGATCAGGAGTCTGGATCGAATTTTTTCCGTGTTGGCCGCTCCGACACCGATGCACATTTTTTTGCGCATATAGGGACTTGATCCGATCCAAATATCAGATCGAGACAACCCTATCTGAGTGATCATCACACACTAGATGTAACTTAGCATTAGGGTAATGCTAATGGTGAGCGTCTTTTTAAACTCTCGGACAACTTTTTTTACTTATAGTTGGTGTTGTCCAGGGGGTTATAATTGAAGAAAAGAATGTGGTGTTTTCCTGCTGAGTATTATCACCAAGTTGGCATTGTCCTTGTAGACAGACGCTACAATATGTGCTCATCTGTCAATGTTAATTCGAAATAGTTGAAAACCTTTATTTATTTTTAGAGTTTTTTTTTTTTTTAACGTTAAAGATGAAAACATTTTTAGTAAATGTCGACTAAAACTAGACGAAATTAGTCTTGCCTTTTCATCAACAAAAACTAGACGGAGACAAACACATTTTTAGATGATTAAAATATGACCAGGTTTCATAAGGATTATTGTCCAAAAGTCTAAGAGGAAAATTAAAAGGGCTGCCAAAAACAACACTGGTCCAAACCTGCTCCAACTATGCTCACACCACATTGTGTAAAGAAGAGGAAAAAAAAACAAAACAAAACTGGAAGTAGGGACAAGCCCAAACTCATCTTGAGATGCCTCAAGCGTCAGCGGCAAGCTAACGACAATTGTTACAAGCTGCTTGTGTTTTATCCTGTGTGGTTAGATGATAAATTTGCACATTGGGGAAAATAACTATCTGGAAAATCTTTGCGTGTACCTGCAGAACAGCAGTTGCCTTCAAAAACTATCGAGTTTTTAAACTTTTTTTACTCAAACGTTAATCAGGCTTTAATTCCCCAGTTTTCTTCCCTCTAAATTATAATTCACCTCTCTTTTAGAGTGCCCCCAAATGCCAATTTACCTTTTACTCTCCCTTTTATTTATTCATGGAAACCACGTTTCCCCCCTCCTATTCTAAGTCCCTTCTCCCTTTTTTCTTTTCTTTTCAATCTACCCTCCCTCTTGTTCGATCCCTGACTCAACTTTCACATTCCCAAAGCATTCCTGCAGGATTAGCCTTTAGCATTCTCAGGCTATGGAAAGGCTGCCCCCCCTCCAAAACCTACCATGAACCCACTACCCTCCTGCCCCCACCACCGTGATGGTGGCAGGCACTAACATATGACACAAGTGTGTGATTTGTCATCTCACTCAGATACTTAATTTCCACTCCTCCAATTATGATTTGCCCTTTTGATAATTGAAAATGTTTCAATGTGCCACACTAAAAATATTGATAAAGTGAAAGGAATAACACGTTAATTACATAACGTATCATCACCATATGTTCATTGTTACTTTTAAGTAACAAATACTACACATGCAATAAGTGAAAGTTGCAATGTATTAAGTTGTAAAAACATAATACACTTTCACTTTAGATACACACTAACATCTGGCTTTTGTCTGCTACGGGAATACAACAACCTTCATTCCGGTGTCCGATGACTGTGCGGTAGTCACGGCTGTTTATCAGCTCCAGCTCAGATCAGCTCTAATGTAAACATGACACCCGCTAATTGTCCCCCCAACACACACTTTTTCCGGTCTGATGCTGTGACACATCTTGTCATAAATGCTCAACTTAAACCTGTCAAGTGCTCAGATAGCAAAATTTATAGCCTCCAGTCAAAAGGCTACACATCGACTACCTAGCGCAGTAGTGCTAACATGTTCTGACTACTTGCGGCTAATTTCCAAATGCATTTAAAGTTTACTTTTGTTTTTTTTTAAATTTTATTACAGTTTTGTGAGAACAGGTGTATCAGTAACCCTAAAAATTGGTTTACATTAAAATGAGTAATCATTTCATATTTCCTGGACTTATCATGATTGCTGTCTAAATTATTATTATCTTAAGTATTGCTGTGCTAGCAAAATAAAAACTCAGACCTACTGTATATATTTTCAAATTACGGCAAAATATATATTTATGTGTATATATTTTTAATCACGTTGCTACTACGCTCAACAGCGAAGTTGAACTAGTAACAGACTATTGTATAAAAGAAGCATTTTAGTATACTCTCTTCTGCAATAATTAAGAAAGTACGACAACATATTTTTCGCCCCATTTTATCAGACAATTAGTTACCGTAGTATGTTAATCTTATTTGTTTATAATAATACCATGTGCAGGGCTAAAACTAAAAATTATTTTTATTATTGCTTTATCGGACTATTATTTAAATGATTAATCGATTAATTGGATAAATGCCACTTTTTTCAATTACCTTCACAATTTAACAAAATGGATGACTTTCCTTCAAAAATAATTTTATTACAGCTTCCCGACTTAACTGTACTGTAGTCTATAACTGTACTGTTTTAGGTACATAAAACTTTAAAAAGTTTTTGATAAAAGATTAACTACGCCTGCAAGCAGGACTGAACGGGCCCTCGCAGTTTGCCACAACTCGGACTTCACGCAAACTCGGACGGCATGCAGGTCGCGGTGGTGGCAGAACGCCCCCCTCTAAACATCTAATGAGAACATAACATGCTTGAAACGTGCCTCGTTTTTTGGGACAAGAAATAAATTCACACACCTTGGAGAAAAAAACCCTACTGTAGAGTACTTCAAAAAAGGAGGCGCTACTGAGCTGTGCAGCGACACCCTTATTCAAAACCAAAGTGAATCTTCTAATTGGGCCAATTCGACCAAGTGTGCCATACTCCTTGGCTCTGTAAGCTGCCTAAGTCCCTGGAAAAATATACTTCCTTTTAATGGTGAACAAAGGGTCATCACGGCAACAGACAGAAATATGTGGACATTGGCCTTAAAATGTAATATTACAAAAGGTCTTGAAACTACAATGACAAATCTGAAAAGAACTGGACATACTATGTAAGTAAAATGAGTGACTTTCTGCTGCCACTAAACGGCGCTGTAGGGTTGATGCAAATGACCCCTACAGGATGACTCTCAACCAGCATGGGAAGTTTGGCGCAGATATGTTGTATGTCTGCAAAGTTATGACTGTTCAGAATTTGAGGCAAGAAGAAATGGCGACGGTCATTTTCACTTTCCTGTTGGACCCCCTCTGGTTCAATGACACCTCAACATTTTTCATCTGGCACCTTAACACATGTCTTAAGGCTCCCCTGAAACAGGTTTGAGGTCAATCGATTTTTTTCCCTTGGAGAAGGAGCCAGTCTAGTAACAAAGGGCATTTCCTGTTCCCACTAGGGGGCACCATGCCTAGTGGGTAATATTTCAATGCAGTCGTGTTCAGGCAGGGATACCTCACATATATACAAAATATGAAATAGATTGAACGTTGTATGAGGGAGTTATTAGTAATTTTCTGAATTTGGCGTTTTGCCAAAAAATGGCCGACTTTGGCACCCTGCCCAGGTCAAAATGCACTATTTTGAAAAGATCTCATATGTCTCCTGAACAGTCTCACCAAATTTGAAGACAATCCAACTAACGCCCTAGGCGACAAGGGCTCAAATGTACCCTGTAAATCGATAAAAATTTCACATTCGATCAAAAATATCCGATTTCCTGTTGGGTTTGGAATATGGGTGCAAGACACTTTTTGGAGCAATTTTGCACAAGGTATCGACTCCCCAAATTTTATTGCTCTACGTTGAAAAAACCTAAATGGAGAGGCCTTTTTTAAAAATTCAAGAGGGTGCCACTGAGCCATTTTGCTACGTTTTTCGCAACGATGCAAAATTATCAAAATGTATGTAAAGCCACATGTATGTGCAAATTTTGGTGAGTTCTTGAGCATGTTCAGACCTCCAAATTGGCCATTTTCATTTGCCGAGAAAAAAAAAATCCTTTGCATTACAATAGGGCTTTCGCACGTTTAGTGCTCGGGCCCTAAAAAGAATTTCTCAGTACACAAATAAGACAAAAGTCCTCTTCATTCAAACAAAAAAAAAAGTGCTGCTGATTGACATTTATTCTCTGTTCAACACTTTTAGATTTTCGTCGAGCTCATTCCAAATTTGGGGGCTTCTAGTTGCAATGCTCAGGCTGGGGCTAACAAGTCTTCTCTTTTTTCCATTTTAAGCTTTCCAACGATGTATAACAGATGCATATCGGACAATTTTGAAAGTTGGAAAAAATTGGGGGTCTCAGAACGGAACTTCAAGTCACCTGAGTGTTTTCCGCCATAAATATTTTAATAAGACATTGTTTGATGTGTAATTTGGCTACCATAGCTATACAGCTAACTCAATAAGGAGAAGGGAATTGAGCGCGTAAAACTAACATGCAAACACAGTTAAGGAGCACAGATTTTTTATTTTTTTTTCTCAATATTATTTTCTGTGCTCAAAATCTATCATTGTTTGCACAAAACCTTTAATTGCTCCCTCAATATATTTTTCTGTGCTCAAAATCCATCATTGCTCGCTCAGAATAGTGGCACAAATATAACGCCATAAATAGACAGCATGATCAAATTCAAATGTGTTTTGAATCAAGCCAATAATGACAAGAATGCAGGGAAACGGTGTAGGATTTTTAAAGGTACATAAGATAGGCCTATTGCGGTGCATAATGAATATTTTCTCTGGCTCTAGTACACGCACAGAGCATAGTCCGCTGCTTTCCATTTATTCCGACGCAGGCTTTTAAGTTAAAAGTGAAGCATTATGAGGTAATCATGGCCGCTTTCCTGTTTGCTCTAGGCTTTCTATAAGGAGGGCTTTGTGTTGAGTCAGTGTTACAAGCCAAACTAGTAGCACTGGCTCGCCACATGTGGAAACACTCACAGGACAAAAAAAGAGCAGGGAAAAAAAAAGAGAAAAATTGGCAGCGACAGACGGGTGAGGAGGGGAGTCGAGACGGACCTTGTGCAGCTTTTTGATGGTGAGGATCACCTTACTTGAGCCAAAATAAAAGTGCAAGCGGAGCCAAAGGCGCACCTCCAAAAAACCTCTCAGCTGTTTCCCCCTTCTCTCTTGCCAGCATGACTCATATCTATCGCACCTTCTTGCACTCAGTTTTTTGCCCTACTGGGGCTGCAAAAAAAACTTCCCATTCCCCCGGAGTATCTTTTCTTTTATACATTTTTCCCCTTAAATTGACCCACTGCTAATTTCCCTCCTTATCCACGGCTTCATCTAAATCCTTCTTCCCCGACTCATGTTGCAGCTCTCCCTGTGAATGTACAGTACACTACTGTGTTCCTCCACATCAAACTGATTGCTTTCTGTCAGGCCGCACTGCTACGAGGGGCCTCAAAGCGGGGGCTAACTCGCTCACATCTAAACATCTGTCCATCCCATTACTGCAGTGGCCCCGAAGAACCCCCTCCTTTTTTTTTTTTTTTTTAAAAAACAAGGATGATGGCGTTCACGATTTTCTCCTACCGTGAGCCTGCGGTCTCTGTTACGGTTGGCGACTCACATGGCATCCGACCAACCGGGCCTCAGACATTTTGCAAGTACGAGTTTGATTAGGTGGATGTATGGAGAGCAGTGTGAGGATGGGAACGCTAGCGCTGCTCCAGGCATCCGTCGGCTGGATCGTTTGGTAGGAATGCGGGTCAGGAAACCTATAATGGGTTTAACTGTATGAGGTGAATGGATGACTGGTGTCTTTTAGCGCAGAGAGGCACACAGGAAACACACAACTAGTGATGGTGATGCTGATGATGATGGTGGGAAGAAAGACGCGAACTCTTCTTACAGTGGAAACTTCAGATTTTTTCCCATGGGACATAATGGAAAGAGAATTCATCTGTTCCAGGGTCAATCTGCTGTCATCATAAAATAACGTGTGAACTGTCAAGTGTAAAAAATACGATAATCATTACCGGTACATTAATATGTCAAAAGTATAATTTTAACAAGTATTGAAGGCTCACTGCAAGTGCATTAATCTTTTTTTCTGAATTGTCATGTCTAAGATTTTTACATGGGTATGAAAAAGTATCTGAACCTTTTGGAATTTCCCACATTTCTGCATAAAATCACAATCAAATGTGATCTGATATCTGTCAAAATCACACAGATGAAAAAAACTGTCCGTTTAACGAAAACCGCCCAAACATTTATAGGTTTTCATATTTTAATGAAGATAGCATGCAAACAATGACAGAATGGGGAAAATAAGTTAAGCCTCCACTGAGGAAGCCACTGCTCTATAAAAAAAAACTTTGTTGCTCGTTTAACTCATTTGCTCTCAGAAACGTATAAATACGTTATATTTTTAAATGCTTCACTGTCCCAAAAACGTATTTATAAGTCTTTTGGGTTTTTTAATTTAAAAAAAAAATTGTTTATAAGAAGCATACAGTATATAGCTTCTGCACTATCTGAGAAACAAAGAACAACGCGCCAAACCCATTTTAAAGCAATAAAACTGGCCACTGGAGGGCAGTAGTGCATTTTGTAAGACAAGGCAACCCGATTCAACAGCAGTGAACGGCCCGTCAGCATGGTCGGAGCGCTGGCGGCATGAACAAAATAACAGAGAGGACGCCTGGGAGGCCAGGCGCTGGAAGACCGAGCAAAACGAGTGAGACCCCCAGTGCAGCGGCTTGCCGAGCAGACCCCGCAGGAACGCAAAAATAATCCATCTTTGTGAGACAAACAACGATGAGGGAAAAGTTTACACGACTGACGTGGTGACAACGGCGTCATCTCTCAGTAGTCATGTGTGAATAAATTGTTACTTTGCTATCAAAAACTCTATTTGTCTGGTTGTTCATGGTATTTTGTAAAAGGAAAACATGATTCAGATGTTTGGGATGTAACTAATGCAAAAAATAGCTTGGTTAAAGTCAAAGTTATGTTTGAAATGTATGCGTTTACAAAAAGCTCATTTTCTCTGTTTTTTCATCAGAAATTGGAAAATTGCTCAAACTAAGCTATTTTCTAATGCTGATTTCTAAAGAATGGAAAAATATATGAACTTACTTTTTTCAGCTGAAAGAAGAGAGTCTAATCTTTCTTTTGGTGGGTTCCATGTTTGTATAGCAAGAGAAGAGAATTTTCTGTGGGCCTTGCAAAATCGGTCAAAATCCAGAAAAACGGCCGGGAGCGAAGGGCCTTGCTCTGGTGAAAATGGCTGGGAGTGAATTAGTTAATGTTCACAAAAAGGCACTTGGACACTTCACAGAGGTTTTGGCAAAATATTTTGTGGAATTATGAAACCAAATGAACTGTCTGGGAGTAACACACAACGTCATGTTTGGAGGAAAAAAATGGAACAGCTGACCAACACCTTATCCCCACAGTGAAGCATGGTGGAGGGAGCATCATGATTTGGGGCTGTTTTGCTACCTCAGGGCCTGGACAACTTGCAATCATTAATGGAAGAATGAGTTTAAAGGTTTATCAGGATGTTTTGCAGTAAAACCTGAGGCTTTCTGTCAGACAGTTGAAGCTAAAAAGAGGATGGATGCTTCAACAAGACAATGATCCAAAACACAGAAGTAAATCAACTTCAGAATGGTTTCAGAAGAACAAAATATACGTTCTGGAGTGGCCAAGTCAAAGTCCAGACTTGAACCCCATTGAGATGCTGTGGCATGACCTAAAGACGATTCATGCCAGACATCCCAGGAATCTGACTGAACTACAGCAGTTTTGTGAGAAGAATGGGCAGAGATTAGTCCTGATCGATGTGCCAGACTGATCTGCAGCTACAGGAAGCGTCTGGTTGAAAATGTGGAAAATATTAAATATTATAGTTCACTTACTTATTTTTTCCCCTTCTGTCATTGTTTGTTTACAATCATCATTAAAATATGAAAACCTATAAATGTTTGGGTGGTTTTAGTTAACACAGATTTTTCATCTGTGTGATTTTGACAAATATCAGATCACGTTAGATGGTGATTTTATGCAGAAATGTGAGAAATTCCAAAAGGTTTAGATAATTTTCATACCACTGTAAAATTGAGAACTGGTGGTATGATGTTGTTAGTTTCCTGGCATAATTAACTAAGATCAACTAAGAGTCCAAAAATTAGGTGTTCACACAGTCACTAACAAAAATGTACATTCTGTTGGCCATAGGCATACAGTGAGTGGAGTTTAACCTATATATTTTTGGTTTAAGGTAGCTGTAATGTTTTTGTTTTTTTACTATGGTAAATTTAGGAGTGCAATCTGAAGTGATAGAATTAGAAGTGTTAGTGGAAGAGGCAAACACTTTCAGGATGGTTCACCACATTTGTTATGACCCCTTTCGAACCACACATAGTTTGCACATTTAAAGAATGTGTGCTTACGATCTCTTTACTGTATATAAACTAAGGGGGGAACAAGTTACACATGAGTGCAGTCTATCGGTCCAACAATTTTGGTGAAGCCAGCCATGTTCTGTTTGATTTAACTTGTCCTGGGTGCGTCTGAAATAGATGCATCTACAGTCATGGATGAAATTATAGGCACCCCTGGAATTTTTCCAGAAAATACAGCATTTCTCAAAGAAATTAATGCAATTACAAATGTTTTCAGTATGAATGTGTTTATTTCTTGGGTGTGCATTGGAAAAACACAAAAACGGCTAAGAGAAGTGCCAAAATGTACACAATTTTACACAGAATTCAAAAAATGGAGTGGACAAACTTGTTAGCCCCTCAACTCAATATTTGGTTACGCATCCTTTGGAACAGAGGTCCCCAACGACCGGGCCGCGGACCGGTACCGGTGCTTGGCGCATTTGGTACTGGGCCGCAGAGAAATAATAAATAGTTTATTAACGACTGCATTCTGGCCGATTGACTTTGGCCTGTGCCGCTTAACACACCAATATCCCTGTCTACTCTAGATATACAACTACAGGATAGGAGGTCGTCATAGAAATGCATTCATTGGACTGTTAGCAGTACTTGTTTTGTATATCTATGTGTGCTTGGCCTCGATAATAACGTATGACGTAGGTCGTCGCCCATCACATTTGTTCCCGGAAATAATTAGCCCTCACACTAGAATGACTGAAAAACAGACGTCTTTGGACAGATCTTTTTACAGGGGAAAGGGAACTTGATGAGCCTACAACCTCGAAGAAAACAAAATCTATGCTACTTCCCAATCACTAAAGACCCACAAATTGCGAAGGAGTGAATTCGTGACCCGTATGTGAATAAAACGAGTGATTCGAGCATGTCTGTGCAACAGGAATATCAGCTTGTAGAGATCGCAAATCCCGGCGACCTTAAACGTACATTTGAGACAACAACTCTCCCGAGGTTCTGGATTAAAGTCATTTCGGAATATCCTGACATCGCTGCTAATTACTGTGCCACAATTTCCAACATCGTATATTTGTGAAGCGGGCTTCTCTCACTCTCCCATCTCAGGACCATCTTGTCTCAAAGAAACAAATCCAGGCCTCCCACTGATTCAGCGGGTGAATTGTATTTTCCCTGCACTTAACACGACGGGGCTAAAAACAAATGTTATTTTATGTTTGATGTATTTTCCTGCCGCACATTGCCGGTGTTCTGATAAACTTGGCATGTGCGTAACGATAAAAATGACCGCAAATGCAGCGATTCCAAAGCACAAACTACAAACTTTCTTTAAAAAAAGGAATATTAACTTACGTTTGCCATGTTAGCTGCACACAACAACTGCACGCGGCTCTCTCACTTAACGACTTCGCTGTGTCGTTACGCATTAATTTACGCCATTTTCGTGTTGCACATGTATGTTTATGATGTAAATAGTATTTTAGCACCATTGGATAACATTGAGAGTCCAACTGAATATAAAAGAGGGCTTTTTTCTCGGCACAAAAGCTTTGGGAGCAAAATTTTATAAGGGTGCAAAATTTGACAGAACACCGGTCCGTGAAAAAAAGACCCAAATCACACCGGTCCGTGGTGCTAAAAAGGTTGGGGACCCCTGCTTTAGAAGAAATAACGGAAAGCAATCGCTTCCTATAAACATATACACACATAAACACATATTTCATGGAGACGGTTGTTGCTCAGTGTCAGCTCTGCTACATGATGGCTGAAGAAAGTGAAACTCTTGAACTTTTTAACCACATCGAAGAAAACGAAATCGCTGGCATGGGAATACTTCGGCTACAGAAAAATTACAGACGGCCGCGGCTTACAGTAGGAGACAAGTAAAACATGTTGGCCGAGCGTGGCTGCCGAAGAGGCAATACCTCCAATATGATTTCGCATTTATACAAAATTAAAGGTTAGTAAACACTGTCATGTATGTTTCCCACCACCTATGAGAGTTAACTCCAGTGTGTTTAGCGTGACCAGCAGTGGTCAATGTGGTGTTTTTTTACTCTCTGGCAACTGTCCGTGTTGATGAAGAGAGTGTGTAAACATGATACGAGTCATACACACGTGCTTTTTATGGAAAATTAGGCTCACCTAAAGGACTGCATTTATTTTGATTTCATTTAAATTTATTTAAAAAAATTTTTTAACTTAATATTAAACATATGTTCCAATTTTCTAATGTTTTGAAAAATAAAAACCTGTTCAATGTATTTTTTTTTAACCCAGATATCTCAAAGTAACACATTTTAGAGCTGTGATTGCAATACGGTGATACCGTGAAACCATGATATTTTGGCTTAAGGTTATTATACCGTCAGTATATAATACCGGCACATGCTTAGTTGGTAGAATTCCAAACTATACCACCTCATCTAGACATCTACAGTGGGGCAAATAAGTATTTAGTCAACCACCAATTGTGCAAGTTCTCCTACTTGAAAAGATTGGCGAGGCCTGTAATTGTCAACATGGGTAAACCTCAATCATGAGATTTTTATTTTGGATTTAGTTTGATTTTTAAAGAATTTATTTCCAAATTAAAGTGGAAAATAAGTATTTGGTCACCTACAAACAAGCAATATTTCTGGCTGTCAAAGAGGTCTAACTTCTTCTAACGATGTCTAACGAGGCTCCACTCGTTACCTGTATTAATGGCACCTGTTTTAAATCATTATCGGAATAAAAGACACCTGTCCACAACCTCAGTCAGTCACACTCCAACCTCCACTATGGCCCAGACCAAAGAGCTGTCGAAGGACACCAGAGACAAAATTGTAGACCTGCACCAGGCTGGGAAGACTGAATCTGCAATAGGTAAAACACTTGGTGTAAAGAAATCAACTGTGGGAGCAATTATTAGAAAATGGAAGACATACAAGACCACTGATAATCTCCCTCGATCTGGGGCACCATGCAAGATCTCACCCCGTGACATCAAATTGTAAGAACGGTGAGCAAAAATCCCAGAACTACACAGGGGGACCTAGTGAATGACCTACAGAGAGCTGGGACCACAGTAACAAAGGCTACGATCAGTAACACAATGCACCGCCAGGGACTCAAATCCTGCACTACCAGACGTGTCCCCCTGCCAGCACACGTCCAGGCCCGTCTGCGGTTCGCTAGAGAGCATTTGGATGATCCAAAAGAGGACTGGGAGAATGTGTTATGGTCAGATGAAACCAAAGTAGAATGTTTTGGAAGAAACACAGGTTCTCGTGTTTGGAGGAGAACGACTACTGAATTGCATCCGAAAATAGCCATACCCACTGTGAAGCATAGGAATGGAAACATCATTCTTCGGGGCTGTTTTTCTGCAAAAGGTCAAGGACGACTGATATGTGTCAAGGAAAGAATGAATAAGGCCATGTATCGAGAGATTTTGAGTGAAAATCTCCTTCCATCAGCAAGGGCATTGAAGATGAGACTTGGCTGGGTCTTTCAGCATGACAATGATCCCAAACACACAGCCAGGTCAACAAAGGAGTGTCTTCGTAAGAAGCATTTCAAGGTCCTGGAGTGGCCTAGCCACTCTCCAGATCTCAACCCCATAGAAAATCTGTGGAGGGAGTTGAAAGTCCGTGTTGCCCAACGACAGCCTCAAAACGTCACTGCTCTAGAGGAGATCTGCATGGAGAAATGAGCCAAAATACCAGCAACAGTGTGTGGAAAAGCTTGTGAAGAGTTACAGAAAACGTTTGGCCTCCGTTATTGCCAACAAAGGGTACATGACAAAGTATTGAGATGAACTTTTGGTATTGACCAAATACTTATTTTCCACCATGATTTGCAAATAAATTCTTTAAAAATCAAACAATGTGATTTTCTGGGGGTGGTTTCCACATTCTGTCTCTCATGGTTGAGGTTTACCCATGTTGACAATTACCGGCCTCTCTAATATTTTCAAGTGAGAGAACTTGCACAATTAGTAGTTGACTAAATCCTTATTTGCCCCACTGTATATATATATATATATATATATATTTTTTTTTTAAATTTTATTTTGGTGTTTTCAATGTATTTATTCAGATTTAGCATTGGAAAGAGATACATAGAAGACATGTTTTTCACTTTTTTCCCCAAAGTATTTTTTAAAAAATACTGATTTTCTGTTTTTTTTTTTTTTTTCACATTCTGTCTCTCATGGTTGAGGTTTATCCATGTTGACAATTACAGGCCTGTAATATTTTCAAGTGGAAGAACTTGCGCAATTAGTGGTTCACTGAATACTTATTTGCCCCAATGTACTTTAGAGAATTCAATGTATGACAATCCTGTTTTCTTGAAGGAGTCATTTAAGTTAAGCAACATAAGACATTGTGTACAGAGTACATTTTCATACCAATTGATGCGAGAAATTCAATTATAATGCATGTAGGATATTGTAACTCATGATTATCATAAGCTCTCATTGCATTTCATGCCAAGGGGAAAGAAAAATGTATTCATCCTATTGAAATTGTTAGATTACATTAGTGTTACATTTATTGCCACATAAATTCCAAGCTTCTTATACTGCTACAGGCTAATGTGAACATCAATCCCATTTATTGCCAGTTTTCAAAAGCAATTGTGAGCTTGTTTCCTCTGCCAAGCTCAAGTGTGAAGCTATTCAAGGAGGGATGATAGGCGAAATAAAAACTTGAAACTGTCAATTTCTAATTAGCTGTGAATCCTTATATTATAGTTTGCGCAGGATTTCGCATCTAACTGACTCAGGAATTTCTGTGGCAGTATTTGTCCCTTAATTTATTGGACTAAATGAATGTAGAGTATGCAATGTGTAGACTGTGTTGTGGTGAAAATTCACTGAAAGACAAGGTAAAAGCATTTATAAAAGGAAGCAGGGAGAAATGAATCTACAATTATCTGGCTCTGTCTGACCTTTGCACTCGCTATTGTTTTTAATGAATATTTGAGATAACGTTGACATAATTGATGGTATTCTAATAATTAAACAAGCTTTGTGAAGTAATAGTGTATTATCATGGGACGCCATCATATCCATTCATTTATTTTCAAAACCTTGCTGAGGTGAGAGGCAAGATATGCTGGACTGGTTATTGGTCCATCGTATGGCACATATAGTGGATATAAAAAGTCTACACACCCATGTCGAAATGACAGGTTTTGGGGTCTTTTAAAAAAAATAGATCAAGACAAATAATTTCTAAAGTCTTTCCACCATTAATGTGACCAGTAAAACTCGAATGCATTAATTTGGGAAGAAACATTCGTTACGCAAGGCAACTATGATAAATATTATTGTATAAAGCAGCAAGGTGATTCAGCCTATAAGCTTACATATTTCCCTTCAAGCGTCGCCGTTCGAGGACAAAGCTAAGTCACTTTTCCAGGGTGGAGCCGGATTTTGCGGATGAACAAGCAGGACAGATGGTTGCATGGACGGCTGAAACCGAATCCGTCACGGCAGCCCCGGCAGAACTTGTTCCTCAATGCTAATGCCTCTCAAAACACAACGTATTTAGTCAAAGTCCATCCATCATCCATACCGCTGATCCCGTGAAGAGTCATGAAGGAGGTGAATTAGAAAGGCGGGGTCAACCTGGACTGATCGCCAGTCAATCAAAGAGACTGAAGGATTCACCTTTCCACACTTTGAATTTGACCTAACACGAGTGTTTTAGGACTGCAGAGTACATTAACCAGAACCGCCAACTCTGTGTTTTCAAGGTGCTCACCACCTAACTTGTCTATCTGTGATCTAAAGACGGAAAAATAGTGCTAGATCCTAAACCAGTTTCCCTTCAGATTCAATTGTGGCACCTTGAGTAATTAGGGGTAATTTTCTTTCGAGTTCAGTAGTTTGCGACCAGATGCATAATCACACACAGACACTCAGAGAATTTTTAATAAAGGGAAGCATGTTGCGGTTATGGTTTGCATCGCAGTTCTTAAGTTCTGGGTTTGCAAGGGCGTAGGTAACCTGGATGTAATTTTTGCTGGGGACAGGACATTAAAAAGACCAAAAACATTATTGAAGGGGGGTCAGGGCTACATTTCTTACGAATATGAACCTAATTAATTGACAGGCTAAATAATCGATGTAATATAAATCAGTATTGACTTATACTAACTTTCATGTGTATTGGTTTAGGTGATACAACATTTGATTCAAACCTTTGTTTTCAAAAACTACTAAAGAAACGTTTTGAAGTGCAATTAATGGAAAAAAAAAAAAAATCTGAGATATCCAAGGACTGATCTACGTCTGAGGCATAGTAGGCTACTTCCAAGACTCAAACCAAAGTACTGTCATGAAATTCTGATGTGTGATTTCATTTCACAGATTTTTTGTTCGTGTCAGTTCTTGTTCATGTCAGTGTCCCCATGGAGTTGACCCATTCTTGGATAGCTCCCCATTTTTTTTTTTTTTTAAATAAAGGGACTTGCACTCTTAAGCCACCGCATTGCATCACCCTAACGCACATAATGCAAATAATGATCCAAATGACGGCTTGACTTCGTTTTTCCTCGTGGAGGCTGGCCTGACTGCTGTAGTTTTGCAGGTTAGGAAATTCACACAGTTTAATGTTATGCTAATTCTGATGCAAGTCAGACTTTCGTTCGCAAAATTAGTGATGTTTCCCCCACAACATTGACGTCTTTTTACATCACTTACAGTGGCCGCTGCTGGCTGGAAAAAAAACTTCAAATATCCCTCCTCTTCGAAGGGGGCGGAGGGGGCGTTATGTTGTTGACACAATCTGTCGGGCTGTGTGAGTGGGCATGTGTGTCTGTGTGATGGGGGGGTTGGGGGTTCAAGTCATCAGCCAATCAAACGTACGTTTGGGGAGAAAAAATGGACTGGCACATTCAGCAAGTCAAAAGTAAGTCTGAACATCATGAAAATAATTCACTTAATAATAGTAGGTTCTATCGTTATAACATATGGGAAGACAATCTAAATTACCTAAATAACTGAAGTCATTATGTTATGCAAATAAGGTTGCCTAAAAGTTGGTGGGGACAATTTGAGCCATAGACTTCATAATGAAATTGACGGGTCAGATTCGACCTTCAGTGCGCTACGCCTTGAAGTAGGGGGCCATTCCAAAATTCGCTTCAGTTATTCGTAGTCGGTCGCAGGGACACATGCAGCAATTCAACGCTGGATTTATGTTGAAAAAGTACGAAAGCTGTACCGCAAACAAACAGGAAGGATTGTCTCAGGAATGATTTGTTCGAGGATTCATGGTAATTATTATATTTTTCGTACCATGCATGCATTTTGAAACGTTGTGAAAAAAATAAATGGGAGAAATTAGCCGCAACAGCATTGGCATTATACTTGGCAATATTTACGTAAAATAAATGCTACATGCACGTTTTTTTTTTTTTTGCTTTTAACCAAGAATCGAGACTCTTTTATGTCCATATCTATAAATTCAGGGATTTAAGCATTTATTCACAAGAATTTTCAACGGAAAAAGCTCTTTGTTTACATACGGCGGCTGCTAATTTCCTTACTGACCAGCCTCATATTTCGCAATATTTACGTAGAATAAATGCTCCCTGCACGTTTTTTTTGTTTTTAACCAAGAATCGAGCCTGTTTTACGTCCATATCTATAAAGAATTCAGGGATTTCAGCATTTATTCACAAGAATTTTCACCAGAAAAGCTCTGTTTACCTGTGGCGGCCTCCACATTGACTCACAGACTAGCATCATACTTCGACATATTTACGTAAAATAAACGCTAACTAGACGTTTTTTTTTTTTTTTTTTTTTTTCTTTTAACCAAAAATTGAGACTGTTTTACATCCATGTCTATAAAGAATTCAGGGATTTAAGCATTTATTCACAAGAATTTTCAACGAAAAAGCTCTGTCTGTGATTCCACCAGTCAGCTTTGACAGCCACGCCAACAATGCAGGCGCTCTATTACCGTATTGGCCCGAATATAAGACTGTGTTTTTTGCATTGGAATAAGACTGAAAAGTGGGGGTTGTCTTATATTCGAGGTCTAGACAGTATACCCATTCACGATGCTAGATGGTGCCAGATATCATTGAAGCGATGTTCTGTCATGATAGATCTCAGCTACTCTCAAGTTAAACCAGTTTGCATTATTTTATTGCAATGTTTTTCCTTATTCAGATTTGTTTCAAAACTAGTTAGTTAGACTTCACTTCGATGGTTAATGCAGTTATTGCAATTTTGTTGTTTTATCACAATAGATTGGTTTATTTACATTTCAAAAACCAGAAGCCATTCATTTACGAATGTGATTGCACTTTAGTTCACATATTTAAATGTTCAGATATTGAGATTTGAATAAGGCAAAATAACATGCTTTTTCTCTCAAATATATTGTTCTGATCATTAATAACTTGTTTCTGATGTACTGTAATTATTTTCTGTATAAAAATTAATTTGGTGTTCAAAAAGTCTTTTATTAAACTTTAGTCTTGAAAAAGAGGGGGTCGTCTTATAATCAGGACCGTCTTATATTCAGGCCAATACGGTAATCGCCCCCACAACCCATGTACCGTCAATATCATTATGAAGTCTATGTTTGAACATCGTGAAAAGTTGGTAGTGTTATGTCCCTACCGTCCCTATGCAAACCCTTGGTTTGAATATACAGTGCCCTCCATAATTATTGGCACCCCTATTCACGGTCCCAGTTGAAGCCTGGGACGGTGTGCTTTGGTCAGATGAGACCAAGATTGAGCTTTTTGGCAACAAACACTCTAAGTGGGTCTGGCATGCCACGAAAGATGCGCATGCTGAAAAGCACCTCATACCCACTGTGAAGTATGGGGGTGGGTCAGTGATGCTGTGGAGCTGTTTCGCTTCCAAAGGCCCTGGGAACCTTGTTAGGGTGCATGGCATCATGAATGCTTTGAAATACCAGGACAATTTAAATCAAAATCTGTTGCCCTCTGCCCGAAAGCTGAAGATGGGTCGTCACTGGGTCTTACAGCAAGACAATGACCCTAAACATATGGCCAAATCGACACAGAAATGGTTCACCAGACACAAAATCAAGCTCCTCCCATGGCCATCTCAGTCCCCAGACCTTGTTTTGATGGCAAAAGGGGGTTCTACAAAGTATTAACACCAGGGGTGCTAATAATTGTGACACACATTATTTGATGTCCAGAGGTAGCGCTAGACTTTTTCGTTGTCTGTCATTTTGACTGACAGGGTCATAAAAATCCGGTCATAATCTATTTTTACACGTCACTTAAATTTTTAAAGTGACGATAATGACATTGTGGTGACCCTTTGTTTGGCATAATTCACCTTCCGTACTTGTGTGTCCATTTGGCCGAGCGCGTTAGCGGCTACGACACAGTCATGTGACAGAGACACTTAAGAGCCGCGCGCGTTCAGGTGTACGCTTGAATAGAGTTCACAGAGAGCAGCAGAGCTACAGCGGCTGGACACAGCAATTCGAGCTAACAAGACTCTTAACATTGCATACCGCTTCAACATATTCAATAGTATTTAGTTTTCATTCAGTTTAAATTAATATTCTGTCCGAACAAGCTTAACAGAGAATCCACACCGTACCATCATGCATCAAGCAGATGAATATTTAACTTTTTCTCATCAGTGACAAAAACAGCTGACTGTGGCCCCAGTAGGTAAGGCTACATATGGAACAATGAAATTAACAGTTCACCTGCTGTGGCCTGAACGGAGTCTTACACCTTCCTCCTGGTGCGCATGGACTTGAATTGCGTGCCCGCTTGTGCAGTCCCTGTTTTTTCACCTCTTTTATCAACACCATCGTCGTTTTGGGGCTTTTTGAAGAAACTTCGGACACTCAGTTGCCTTGACATTTTTCAGAGTAAGGCCAACGTCATGCATCAAGAGAGACAATAGACCCTACTCACCTACGTCACAAAATGGGCGTGTCGCTGTTTCCGGCCGCCATATTGTACCTCTTTTTCAGACTTATTCTCATTGTTTTCAATTAGTCGAGCAAGTTATAGAGCAATTCATGGAAGCCCCGGTGTTATCTGACGCTGTAAACTCATTGGATCCGTTGCATAAAAGGCGTTACGTGGAAAAGCTTCAGTTTATCCATTCGCCAGATCCGTATTTGATGCCTAAATCGATGTTTTTCGACCCGCTGGCTTCGCCTGACATCTGATATCCTGATATTTACAACTATCTTGTCCACACAAAATCAGCCTATTCTCACGAAAGTTTGAAAAACTTTAAGAGCTTGGAGGCTTATAAATGCTACGTTGCTGGTTGGGTGAAACAGGTCCTCGTACACGAAAATTCGGCAGGAATCTTGTGCTCGGAAGGTGAGTTACGAAATTTTCAATTCAAAATCTTTTGTTCTTGCTAACATCCACTGTCAAGTCTAATGTATTTCATATCATTTGTCAATGGAGCTAGGGCTTTTAATGTTTATATGGTTTAGCGATAGCACTCTCACTGTATACATATATAATACGTAATAAATATGAAGTGCGATAGCACTACTCCAGATTGTCCCTAGTTGAATTTATTTTTTGGCTTTTGACCTCAATAGTTAAATTGTAAATTAATTGTATGACAACTGTCTGATTATCCCCTTATAATTATATATTTTCAGGTAGTTCATTCACAACGTCTGAGTGTATGTTGTCGGCGATTAGCCTAGCAATGATCTTAATTGTGGTTCTCAGCCCAAAACCCTCTAAATATATATTAAATGCATCTTACCAGATATAAAATGACTACTACGTAATCTGTGGTAGTCGTTTGGAGCCCAGTTTTCTCGTCGAATTGCAGCAGTCAATCTCGGTCTCCTCTCCGGGTCTCTCGGAATACGGTAAAAATTCAAGTCTCTCCGTCTATCTTCTCTGTTTTTGCAACCGACCGCCACACACGACTTCACCATTTTGATTATTAATGTTAACGAGCAGAAAAACACGCCATAATAGGAGGAATTTACGAAGCGCTAATGCATTAACATGACTAGTATCCGGACAACATGGCGCGGGGGCGTGGCTGTGACGTCACGTGAGTAGGGTCTATAGCTAATTAATATGCTCACTCGCCACCCTGTGGTCTGGGGTGTGAATTGCAACCTCTCAAAATGACAGGTGGACTTCAGTTTTTTCCGTCACCGTTTTAAAAAATCGGTCAACGACGGAAAATATTTGGTTAACGCGACCCCTGTTGATGTCAAATAATTATTTCTTGATGTGGGATTTTTTCCCCACTGAATAAATGCACTTATACTGAAGGTTGGATTTTTCTCTTTTTTTCCATTGAGGTCCCAAATTATTTGAAAAAAAATAAAATATTAGAAGCTAAAAAACACATCTTAACCAGGGGTGCCAATAATTATGGAGGGCACTGTAAGTTCCTGCCTTTTTGTGTGGGGTTTGCACAAGTCACTATACTTGTGTGGCTGTTCGGTGAGTACTCCTGCATCCTCCCACATTCCTAAAACACACATGCTGGGTTTACTCAAGACACCAATGTGTCCCCTGTTTCTTGATCAAAGTCAGCTATGATAGAATTTAGCTCAGCCATGACCATAATGAGAATTGGCGGTTAGAAAACGGATGGATGAATTGAACTGCTAAGAATAATGCATCATAAATTGCAAAAATACAGACATGTGTGAACTCAATGACACTGCAATATAATAGAACGAGATTATGTGTTATTTTTGGTTTCCCCCCACTTTCATAATTACATATTAGATGAGGACAAATAGAAAATCCATAAATAGAGATTTCAAGAACTCACACACACACACACACACAAAGAGGACATGCATATAAAATGTTCATTCATGGTATATACTCACACACAGACAGACACGCATACATACAACGCACTTGTCTTGTGTAAGTGAGCTGTCTTGTGTTTCAACAATGTGTGCAGTGTGAGTTCCCTGCCTTTTCTTCCCCTGGCAGAGTTACCCAATCCCCCTGACACGCATTCTGCATGGATGACGGCAAGCTCTTCTCATGACGCCGCCGGAGCCACCCGTTTAGTTCCGCTCCGGTTCTGTACACGCACAGTTCACAGGGTCAGCGGCGAGGAGGGGGGTTGCCGACGCAATGGGAGAGATGTGTCTGACCTCCAATAACGACGGTGGTCTGTCCTCGTCCGGCATTGAGGAGAGGCCTCGCGCGGAAAGGCCTCTCAGTACAGTGAAGAGACATACAAATAAAGCTGACCCTGGATGTGATATGTGGAGCAACAAAGAGTCTGTTGACCTTGCTTGGAAAACTGGCAGTGAGAACTATGTGTGTGTTTGAGTTTGCACTGCCCGTGGCTATGCCGTCACCTCCGCTGACCTCCTGAAGAAAGAGCTCAAGGGCACAAAGGCGACACCTTTTGACCTCTGACAGAACCCTAGCCAAATTTTAAAACGCCGCTCATTTATTATTGCAGGCCCTGACATTTCACGGATAACACGGGAATGCGCTCCCAGATCAGCGACCTGCCTGTTTACATGTCACTGATTACCTTTACATGGTTCTTTTTTTTTTTTTTTTTTTTTTTTTTTTTTGAGGGGAGCAGATTGGGATGCTGCTCAAATCATTTTTTACATTTTCAATTCACAATAAAATATATGACTTATTTTAACTAGCATTTCGATGATTAATCAAAATTAAATGAACTTAAGAATCTCTGATTTCTTTCATAATGTGGAAAGAAAACTTGTTTCTTTTTAATTTTTTACATTTTTGACGTAAAATTTGAACGTAGCAAACATTACTACAATGTTTAACACTATTATGCTTTTACAAAGGAGTGTGAATGCAGTAACATAGAAAAAAGACAAGCTGTGGAGAAAAAAAAGTTTTTGATTCCGCAACCAAAAATGTATTAAACACAACTGTCAGACCTACTAAATGAATTATAATGTTTAGAGTTAGCAATTTTTCATCTTACAAGAAAAAAATGGCTATGGTTATGCACATCTGTGAAGTTGGCCCCCCATCAGACGCAAATTTATAGAAAAAATTTTTTTGTTTGTGCAAGGTCTGTGACGAAAAAAATGTTTTGTTTGTGCTGCTATCGTTTTTAAGTTATTAACAATTCTGTTATAAGCAGTGTTGGAAATAACGCCGTTATAAATAACGCCGTTACAAAACGGCGTTATTATTTCAGTAATGCGGTAATCTAACTAATTATTTTTTCCGCCGTTACCGTTACTGACGGTCAAAAGCGGTGCGTTACTTACTCTGAATAAATTGAAGAAACTACCAGCCGTAGCGAGTCTGCTCTGTTTATTTGTCATCCAAGACTTGGGGTGCGTTCAGGTTCGAGAATAGCGCACGTGTTCTGTTTTGTGCTTTTTCTTAGCAAAGATATACCACACAGGACGTGTTGGCACTGTTTCTTTAATAGCACATATAACCAACATTAACACAAACGTACGGCTCTCGGCAGGCCGTGTCTCTAACTCACTCCCGCATCATGTGAGCAAAACAATATTGGAGTCGTGTGCACTTTAGGGTGCCTCAGATAATTCTGTATCAGAATATTACAGCACGTACTTCTTATGACTCCAGGCTGTTTTTCCCTGCTCATTCAATTAGACAATGCTTTCCAAAGTTTGCTAACATTTCTGTTTTTGCTACACCTGAATGCTAGCCTCGTTCCCATCCCCCACTGTCAGCCAGCAAGAATGCTGCTTCCATCTTGAGGACGGCAGACGCTTTGAGGGTGACGGGAGGAGTAGGGGGACGAGGCTACCTGAATGCACCCCCTGGATAGATGCGATAGAAATGATTGTGATTGGCTGAGGGTTAGAGTCATGTGTCATGGTAAGTCAATCAGAGCCAGTGTTTTCACACACAAACCGGAACAGGGCGTGCGGCACACACACGCAAAACAGATGCAGAGGGATATGATGGCAGAGCATCCAGAGGAAAATTAGTCCTTTACGAGGTGGAGATATAAACACTATTTCAAGTCAAAATACTTGAAGTACAGTAGGCTATGTCTACTTGACCAGTTGTGTCAGGTTGTGAGAGTTAGAATTAATTGATTAAACTCACTTTATATTGTTTACTGCTGATTGTTATTTTATTGTTTACTGTTCATTTTTGTTGCACTTCAAGTGTAGGATAAATCTGTTGCTGGTGAGGTACAATAAATATTACAAGGTTCTATAACACAACTACCTGTCTGTTCTTCTCTATTCAACTGAATACTGCTCAGAAAATTTCAAATTCTTTGACATACGACGACTTCTTTTTAAAGTAACGGAAAAATTACTTTTCCTGGTAACTAGTTACTTTTACGATAGAGTAATTCAGTTACTAACTCTGTTACTTTTTGGAAGAAGTAGTGAGTAACTAAAACTTTTTTTTTTTTTTTTTAAGTAACATGCCCAACACTGGTTATAAGTCAATCTGAGGTCAACCAGCCCTCCATTTTGATTAAAAATGGCTAAAAATGGTGTCAATTGTTTTGCTACGTTTGTGCGGTAAAAATTTTTGTTTCTGCTATTGTTTTTGAGATATTTATTGATGACATCACGCAGCCCCCCATTTATTGCAAAACCCGAAATGATGGCAATTGTTTGTGCTATGTTTGTGCTGGTTTGTGCTGTAAATAGTTTCATTTCTGCTGCTGTTGTTTTTGAGATATTAATTTACATTGATGACGTTACGCAACCCCTCATTTATTGCAAAACCCAAAATGGTGCAAGTCGTTTGTGCTGGTTCGTGCTGTAAAAAGTTTCATTTCTGCGTCTGTCGTTTTTGAGATATTAATTTCGATTGATGACGTCACATAGCCCTCCATTTATTGCAAAACCTGAAATGGTGCCATTCGCTCATGCTCTATTTGTGCTCGTTTGTGCTTTAAAAAAATTGTTTGTGCTGCTATCGTTTTATAGATATTGAGATATTAATTTCGAGTGATGATGTCACTCGCAGCGTTTCCATATCCAACTGCCGCGGCTGTCGGAGTGTACCAACTCTCTCAATAACAGAGGGGTGTACCAACAACTAGCGCAAACGTAGCACAGATAAATGACAGCCCTTTGGGTCCATTTTGCAGTAAATGAGGGGCTTGAGATATTAAATTTCGAGTAATGAAGTTTCTCGCAGCCCCCATTAACTGCAAGACGAAGGTGCTACGATTGACGTCATGATTCAAAATTAATATCTCAATATCTATAAAACAATAGCAGCACAAATGAAAATATTTAAGCATAAACGAATGGCACCATTTTGGGTCCATTTTTTAATAAATGGGGGGCTGCGTGACGCCATCACTCGAAATTAACTCAATATCAGGAAAAATCACAACTGCACAAACGAAAATTTTTACAGCAGAAACCAGCACAAATGAAGCATGAACGATTGACGCAATTTCTAGCCATTTTTAATCAAAATGTGGGGCTGGTTGACCTCAGATTAATTTATAAAAGAATTGTACATACAGTGATCCCTCGCTACTTCATGCTTCAGACTTTGTGCCCTCAGTCCATCGTGGAATTTTTTTCAAAAAAAAAAAAAAATACAGATAAGCTGTCCCAAGCCAATCGCATAGTCAAACTCTCTCTCCCTCCCTCCCTCCCTCCCTCCCTCCCTCCTCCTGCTCTTTGTTGGTGGCAGTGCACTGGAGTTGCTTATTAAAGTTAAAGATGATTGACAGATGTTTAATGTCTGCTCTAGCCAGAGAAACGAACTTCAGAGCGCCGTATGCGTCAATCATCATTTAACTTGTAAAACAGTGGCTGTGTTAACTCATTGTGTGTAAGTGAGTAGCTTGAGCCGATTTGAGTGGACTTACTCAATGAAGCATTTAATAAAGAAAAGCATTTTTCTTCTTTATTCTTGTTTAAAAATAATTCGGTGGGACAGTAACATGTTTACAATTTATCATAATTATTACATTTGAAGTGCTAAAAAACATTTATTAAAATACATAAACGTGTAAAACATGTCTTCTATGTATCTCTTTCCAATGCTAAATCTGAATAAATACATTGAACACACCAAAATAAAATAAAATTATATATATATATATATATATATATATTTTTTTTTTTCCTTTCGCTTCTTCAGTGTTCCTAAATTATCGCTATGGGTTCTGGTCCCCGTTAACCATGAAAAATGAGGGATCACTGTCTCTTAGAATCAATTTCAGCACAAACAAAACTTTTTACAGCACAAACAAGCCCAAATGTAGCACAAACGATTTACATCATTTTTCTTTACATTTGCTTCTGATAAGAGGACAAATTCACGAAGGTTTTATATGTCTCAGATCAAAAATGGAATTGGAAAATTCTTTCGTATTTCTGATGTAAAAAAAAAAGGAAAACAACAAGGTCACGTTTGTGTTTGTGATCAACATTTGAAAAGTGAATAAATGACACAGATTCTTGATTCTCGACCACATGCATTCTGGCAAAACGTGTGCAGCGCGATGCTTGAAAATGAGCCAAATGAAATCTCACAACTTTGTCTGTAATTGCAGGCTTTTGCCCAACATTGCGCCAGCAACACTCCGATTCCCAGAGAAAATAAGCGATGGCGTTATGAGGGCATCCATTAAAAGTCAGTGTGCTGGCTATAGCGAGGTTGAGGTCTGGCATGCTGCTACTGTATGCTTCACTTTTATGATGTTCTCACAGTTATAAACTCACTTATTATATACTCATATAGCCAAAGCTGTCAAATCAAAGCTTGTTTTTAGCGTCTAATGTCTTGAAGAGTTGTATAGCATGAATATAAAAAATAACTAATTAAAGCTGCAAGCAGCAATATATAGTATGTCTCCTTCCACTTCTTTTTTAATCCTTAGACATGATCCTAAAATATCACCCAATAATATGCTATTTGGCATGGGCAAAAAAGCTTGGCAATTTAGCATTGGCTATCTGTCAAAGATGCTTTCCAAGAATTTCAATATGTTGTAAAAGGAGCAGCTCGAAACCTAAAAACACTTTTCCAAAATGGCTGACTCAGTGTTTGATTTCCAGTTAGGTATCATTGTGTGAAATTATATGAAACAAACATCTGATTTTACTCTAGAAAACAATCTACACTTTTGATGATTTTCCTCACAAATAGTTTGAAGTAGTTTGTGTATTTTATGCACTTTTCAATTTTTAATTATTTTAATAAAAGGGTATAAGTTAAAAAAAAATCTTATCCAAAAATAAATAGTATAAATGCAAAATTCTCAAGATTGTGTTTTTCTTTTAATCTTCATGTGGGCAGTACTGATGTGAATGCACGCTTGTGCTGTCAGCAACAGGATGCGTCGACGTAAATCGGGGTTTGGCGCGGCGTGCTCCGGCTCAGCGGCGGCATGAACACTGGCACGGGGTTATGTTGTGACGCCGCATGTTGCAGAAAAAACATACACTGCAGATGTCAAATGAGAGAAGGAAGGGGCAGCGGCATGCAGCAGGGAGAGAGAGGCACAAAAGATGCTTTGACTCATTTCAACTAGTTTGCCTGTTTATGAGACGTCAAGGCCAAACCAGTATTAAGCAAGCGCTGTTGTGTATATGAACACTTTACATAGTGTCATCCAGTTTCTTCTTTTTAAGTCTAATTTTTGTCTGGAATTATACCACAGCAAACATCATATTGACTAATCCATTAGAGAAAAATTGAATTAAAAAACTGTTTGGAAAAACACAGTCATAAGCAAGCAAAGGCCAGTTAGTCAGTGACATCACTTTGTAAAGAAGCATTACGATGAGTATTATGTAGACCAACGGCTTGTTCTCAGGGGTCTTAACTGAAAGCTTCTTTCAAATATCTTGCATTGGTGATATGCTTTTAAAATTTGACAAATATAAGTAATGCATTTGGTTGCTGTGGTGGTGTGGACAAACCACAATTTTTAGTTCTTAGACCAAGGGTATCTAAATTATGGCTTGGGGACCATTTGCAGCCCGACGCCCTTTTTTTTAACAACTTGCGGCATATGCAAAAATATATATATATATATTCGATACAGGCCTGAAAAAAATACATCTGTGTGCGTATGGGAGAGGGAGGCAACAGCATGCACCTGACTTCTACTAGTACTACAACTACTACTACTTAAAAATAATGCATTGGTTTTAAGTGGAGCTTTTCTAGCTATGCAAAAATATTTGAAAAATTAAATAATAATAATAATAATGATAATTTAAAACAATAGTCTTTAGAATGCCTTAGGAATTAAGTTTTAAGTCACAGATATATTAAGTTTTCCTCTACCTTATGTCCTATGTCAAGGTCTGATTTATGAACATACCACATGTAGACATGTGCCGATTACCGGTTTCAAGGTATACCAATGTATGAAAACGTCGAGGTTTCAAAACCGCAAAAATTTTCAGTCATACCGTCACTACAGTATTAACTATTGTTTATGTCCCAAAAATGCGGGGAGAAATCCCTCGCTTGCAGTTGCAAGGCTCAAACCTCCCCCACCGGTTGTTGCTGAGTGTCAGTGAGTCAGCTGTGCTACACGATGGCTGGAGGAGGTGAAACTCCTGAAATAATTCCCCCATCAAAGAAAACAAAATCACTGGTATGGCAATACTTCGGCTACAGAAATGTTACAGATGGCCGTGTCATAGAGGAGGAGAGCTAACTGACATGTAAAACATGTTTGAGGAGGATGGCTGCCGAGGAGGCAAAACCTCCAATATGATTTTGCATTTATACAAAATTAAATGTTAGTAAACTCCGCCTCACAGTTCTGAGATTAAGGGTTCAATCCCAGGATCCGGCCTTCCTTTGTGGAGTTTGCATGTTCTCCCCGTGCCTGCGTTGGTTTTCTCCGGGCACTCCGGTTTCCCCCCAAATCCCAAAAACATGCATGGTAGGCTGATCGAAGACTCTAAATTGTCCTTCGGTATGAGCGTGCGCACAAACGGTTGTTCGTGTCCCTGTGCCCTGCGATTTGCTGGCAACTGATTCAGGGTGTACCCCACCTACTGCCCATAGTTAGCATGGATTGACTCCTATATCCCCGTGACCCTTGTAAGGATAAACTGCTCGGAAAATGAAAGAATGAATGAATGAATGAAGGAATGAATGAAAAGTTTAGTTAACACCGTCATGAAGGTTTCCCACCAACTACGAGACTTAACGCTAGCTTGTTTAGTGTGTCTAGCTGTGGTAAAACATTTGGGGTTTTTTCTCTCTGGCAACTGTCTATGTTGAGAAAGAGTGGGTGTGTATATAATGTAAACATGATAGGAGTCATACACACATTTTAATGGAAAATAATTATTTTTGATCTGATGGTAATATTGTTGAGCTGTGGCTGTGGGTTTAGGCTCACCTAAAGGACAGCATTTATTTTAATTTAATTTAGAATATTTCAGTTATTTTTTGTTATTATTTTAACTGAAGTATAATGTTATGTTCCAATTTGCTAATATTTATTTATTTATTAATTTTTCAAAACCCTGATATCTCAAAGTAACACATTTTAAAGCTGTAATTGCAATACTGTGGTACCGTGACACCGTGATATTTTGGCTTGAGGTTATCATACCGTCTGAATCTCATACGGCACATGCCTAACCACATGATGATGAATTATCAAAAATAATTAGTAAATTGTTTTTAGTGATCCCGCCGTGATAATCGAAAATCCGCAAAGTGGTAAGAGGCAGAGCTTATGTACATTAAAAAAATATATTTTTTGTGTGTGTGTTCAATGTATTTATTCAGCTTTACCATTGCAAAGAGGATAAATATAAGACATGTTTTTTCATTCCCCCAAAGTATAATTAAAAAAAAAACAAGAAAAAAAACTTTTTATGTATATTTTAAAAAAAGGTTTTAAACATTTCAACTGTAATAATTATTATAACAAGCTAAACGATGATTGACACATGCGGCGCCTTGAAGTTTCGGCTTCCAAGTTTCTCTGGCAAGAACAAACCTTAACGCCTGTCAATCATTGTTAAATTTACAAGCAGCTCCAGTGCACTGCCTGACCAAGAAAAGCTGTAGAAGGGAGAATGAGAGACTACGTGATCGGATTGGGACAGCTTAATAAAATACTGTATTTATTTTTTTACATTTTAATTGAAAAAAAGTACAATTATTACTTATGGTGCTGAATGTGGAAAACTCCTGAGGACAGGGGTGGTTCTAATTTAGGGGATGTAGAGGTAGGGCTGCTGGCCACCTCAAAATCCTGAAAAATATTTAACCATTTTCCCTAAGGCAAAAACACACTAGTTCAGTTACTTTGGTAGAGGGATTAAAACATTTGACCGAGTGTAACCTGAAATAATGGTACCGTATTTTTCAGACAATAAGTCGCAGTTTTTTTTCATAGTTCTGCTGGGGTGCGACTTATACTCAGGAGCGACTTATGTGTGAAATTATTAACAAATTATGATATCATTTCACATGTTATTTTGGTGTTTTGGAGTGACACTGATGGTTAGGTAAACTTGTTAGCATGTTCTTTATGTTATAGTTATCTGAATAACTTAATAGCTATGGCCACGTTCGCGTTTTGCCTTTGGCAATGTGTGTTCGATTGTATTATTGACTTGTTTATATTGAAATGCATGCTTTTAGTTTGTGGCGCTTTCACGCCCAAGTGGGGGCGCACTCGCACTTGTTTACGCGAAGAAGAGCACTCACACGCCAGAAGAAGCCGGACAGCTACGTAACGTCTGAGCGAGTGGGCGAGAAACACGGCTGCGAACCTACGTTCATTGTTTATGCTTGTAAAATATCTCTACAGAGGCAAAGCCTGTGTGTATCATCTTTTCTGTTGTTGTTGTGTGTTTTCCACCCGAGATCGGACACTTAGAGGCAGTTGTGTGGTCGTTTGAACGATGTGCTAATGCTAGCGAACGCATGATAACAGTTTGTGTCATTGCTGTAATAGCAGCTAATTATCATTTATCTACATTGATGCGAACCTGTTTGGTATTGAGGACGAAATTGATTTGTTTTATTTCTATTTTTAGTTTCACTCTTTAAATGATGGTGTCATAATGACAGCCAAAATTAAGTCAGCAAATTATACGGACATCCAGCATCATCATTTGGGAGTTTAGCTCGCTGTATAGCCAGGACCGAGCCGTAGCTTCCTGGTTAGGACAGTATATTCGCGTTTCGGTGTTCATGCATCATGTAACTTTATCATACTGTACAATTATTCAGCATGTTGTTTTCTTGTATTTTTATATTAAATTGCCTTTCAAGATGACATATCTGTTCTATGTGTTGGATTTTATCAAGTAAATTTCCCCCAAAAATGTGACTTATACTCCGGTGCGACTTATATATGTTTTTTTCCTCTTCGTTGGGCATTTTATGGCTGGAGCGACTTATACTTAGGTGCGACTTATAGTATGAAAAATACGGTACTTGCTTGAAAGTTTGATAAGTTAAGCTTGAATATTCAATATTCTTTGGTGTTTCTGGGCAGCCGTGGCGCAGTTGGTAGCTCGAGTTGTCCTGGGACCGAAGGGTCAGCGGTTTGATTCCTGTCAAAGTGCCATTGGGCAAGGCACTGAACCCTAATTTGCCCCCAATGCACCTTGCATGGCAGCAGCACCATTGGTGTGTGAATTTGTACGTGAAAGGGTATATGTGTGCTAATGCAAAGCGCTTTGGGCATTGTAACAATGTAGATAAATGCGCTATATAAGTACTGTCCATTTACCATTTCTTTCTTCTTTGGTGGGGCGAGGGGGTGTTGTCAATGGTAGTTGGCAAACCAACGAAATGGTGCATTACCGCCTACTCAAACTCATTTATATATTAAGGCTATCGCCGCAAATTCTATTGCCACAGCCATATTGGAGTTGTAAGCGTCCCCATCCACTTCAGAAATGTCTCCAAAAGGTCGGGTGTGTTTCCGCCTTTACCACCTATAACAGGAAGCTGTTATGCAGCGGTTTCACAAACTAAGTACAAAACAAGAAATTGCTGAAGGATTAAATTTAGCTTGATCAAGTTGAAGAACATCAAAGTGGTGCTTGCTTCCATCCAAAAAGTTTGCAGACCCTAGGCTTACAGTAATAACATCTTTTCTCGTGACAAGTTGTTGTTGTTAGCTTTCAGTTTAAAACATTCGGAAAATATGATACAAAATAAAAACAATATTTGTAATAACTATTTAGATACTTCCCCCAAATTGTCATTAGTGCAAAAATGCTGCACTGAAGTACCAAAACAGCAGCAGAGACCAGACTAGTGCTAAAATAGTAACGCAATAATAGAAACTGACAGGACCCAGACAAATGGTTTGGCCTATGGAGCAATAATGGATAGAGCATAGTCTTTGCGGCCCCTTTCCTACACATCCTGAACACTACGACCTCTCTCCTGCAAGTCGGGCCCTCCACTTCCTTCCAGGGTTAGGGTCCAGGCCTTGGCCTTTCACCAGGTGGCTCCTGTCTGGCCACATCCACCCTGTCTGAATCGATCAACTTCATTTGTTGATGCACCAGGAAGCAAATGTGGCTTCATCAGCGGCATGAGGATGACATGTAATTTCCCTGATGCTTCTCAAGTGCCCTACATCATTTCACACAATTATTGTTATTATTGTTGGAGAAGGGATACACCTAATAGTCACAAGGACATGAACGGGAGAAGAAAGGACGGATTAGGGCATGGCAGGGCAGTTAATTTACTCTGGAGTTTTGAAGGGCAGATGAAGAGTTCAATTCTTGAGCGTTTTGCTCCGTTAAATTGTATTGAATGGATCATACGCTGTGTCGAAACTCATTTTACAAAAGAAAAACAAAAAACAAAAATTGAATTGGCCGCATAGTTTTTGAGTTACTGCCATAACAACTCCTTAGCAACGAGGGACGCGCCTCGCTGCTGGGAAGTGTAGCACTACGCTATCCTCGCCATATATTGAAAGGTTTTCTGGGTTTTACCTGCGAGATTCATCATGCTATCTCGATGTATAGCGATGAATTGCTCACACAAAAGCTCGAGGCCCCAAAAAAACCTTCTTCGGCAAGGATTTGGCTATCTTTTGTGAGAGTCACGCGGAAGAACTTCTTCCTGGCTCCTCGATCGCTTCTTTCTTTTCAACATTTTAACGACGACAGCTTTGAAAGCCTAAGAGAATACAATTTTGGTTTTTCAAAGATGTAAGTAGACCCTTCCTGGCTTTTCTAATTCATAAATCCAATGCATTTCTGCTGATATTGTAAGGCAAATCCTTCTGTCTGTTCATTGAGTGCGACCTGTAAATTTTGTTGATGTTGCTGGCCTGAAATAAGTACAATAGATAGGACAGCTGACAGGTTCTCTATTAATAATATATATAACTACTTGTATGTTTTTGCAATTACCATATTGGCCCAAATATAAGACAGCCCTGATTATAAGCCGACCCCCTCTTTTTCAAGACTCAAGTTTGAAAAAAGACTTTTTGAACACCAACTTAATTTTTATTAGGGCTGTCAAAATTATCGCGTTAACAGGCGGTAATTAAAATCCCTCTTAATGTTTTCGTTTTAATAAAATTTGTAAAATTTTCAATCAAAAAATAAACTAGTAGCCCGCCATTGTTGATGTCAATAAATACACAATGCTCATGGGTGCTTAAGCCCAAAAAAATCAGTCACACCCAAGCGCCAGCAGAGGGCGACAAAATTCCAAAAAACACAAGTAACAAGTTAGCATTGCACTGTGCTGTCATTTTAATCTGAGCAGGGCATGTGCGTTAATTGCGTCAAATATTTTAACGTGATTAATTTTTAAAAAATAATATAAAATTTCTATAACTTGTACTAACATTTATCCTTTAAGAACTACAAGTCTTTCTATCCATGGATCACTTTAACAGAATGTTAATATTGTTAATGCCATCTTGTTGATTTATTGTTATAATAAACAAATACAGTACTTATGCACCGTATGTTGAATGTATATATCCATCTTAATTTTTAAGCTGTAATTAACTCTATTAAAAATTTGAATCGTTTGACAGCCCTAATTTTTATACAGAAAATAATTACGGTACATCTGAAACAAATGATTATAACAATATACTTTAGAGAAAAAGCCTGTTATTTTGCCTCATTCAAATAATCAAATTAATATCTGAACATTTAAATATGTAAACTAAAGTGCAATCCCATTCGTAAATGAATGGCTTCTGGTTTTTAAAATGTAAATGCACCAATCTATTGTGATAAAACAACAAAATTGCAATAACTGCATTAACCATCAAATTGAGGTCTAACTGTAACTGTAGTCTTGAAACAAATCTGAATAAGGAAAAACATTCCAATAAAATAATCCAAACTGGTTAAATTTGAGAGTAGGTGAGATCTGTCATGACAGAACATTACTCCTCAAGTTCAGCATTCGCTTCAATGATATCTGGCACCATCTAGCGTCGTGAATGGGTATAATGTCTAGACCCCGAATATAAGACGACTCCCACTTTTTCAGTCTTATTTCAAAGCAAAAAACATCGTCTTATATTCGGGCCAATGCTGTACTTATCACAGAATGACTGGGGAAAGAAAGGTTCAGAGAGAAATAATAATGCTAGATGCCAACTACTCTTCCTTTCGTGAAGTGTCGAGCCGCAAATCGGTGTCATCACCACTGTCTGATGTGCTGAGTAAATTGTCGTTATCTAACGCCTCAGGTTCAAACATGTAGAGATTATTTGTAGATAATCTTTCCTCAGAGCCCTCGTCATCGCTAACATCACGAAAAAGCGATCCTGAACGGCTACTTTGGCTGGAAATACCACTATCGCTTGTGCGTCTATGGATGAAGTCCTTTCCGGTTTTGGAAGGCAGTATTGACGGAGTGCTAAAAAACTACAAAAAAATCAAATTCTTCTCGCAGTTATGCGTTCAGAAATGACAGTCCTTTCGACGAACTTGTCCAAAGTTTAAATTTGTCAAATTGCACTGACAAACTCTTCATCTGTCCTGCATTCAGCCGCCAGATCTTCCATTCTGTACGTACCCATCATCTTACTCCCACCCCACTCAGAACTCCCCTCGGCCTACGCGTGTGTTTGTGTGTTTAGTTACACAACAGGGACGCCAAAGTGTTTTTTCACCTCAAGTTTGTACACAAACTCATTAGGCTGCGCATTTGAACAGGGTGGAAAAAGGCACGGCGGATGTACAAACAGAGGGGGGGAGGAGAGGCGCCTGATGCAGACACCTTTGTAACAATCGGAGGGGCTCTGCTAAGTTTCCTGTTTGACTTTTTATTGGCCACGCAGTCATCGCCTCGGCGATGGTGGCAGGAAGTTCATGATGGACAAATGGACAGGAAGATTAAAAACCGTGAGGAGAGAATGTGCGGATACACTCCATGATCTATTTCAGGCTTTCAAAATACACATACATGCTGAGGATGCTTTGCTCAACCGGTGAGTCAGACGTTTTACTCTCACTGTGGATATGTTTTGAATTCCTTTCCCTTTCTTTTAGAAGTCAAACAATTGGAAAGTACAGTTATGTCAAAACTGTCAGCTCAGGCACAAAGGCTGGACAATGGAATAAAGCACAAAGGTAAGAGGTTCAGCAAACATTGTTGACCCATTTGGTTCCATTTATTAAAATAAAAATGATGAATTCTAACTCTTTGAAAATAAAGGACCTCTGAAAACTAGAGATGTCCCGATCGATCGGGATGATCACGTCATTTTCAAAGTATTGGAATCGGGAAAAAAATATCGGACATGCCTTTTTTTATATATATTTTTTAATTAAATCGTTTTCTAATTGTATTTAACGTTACAGACATAATGTGTTGCACTCATTCAGGGTCTTTAGTTTAAGCTTAAGGTAGGGTTATCAAATTTATCGCGTTAACGGCGAGAAGTAATATTTTTTACATTTATCACGTTACAATAATCTATAATGGCGCCGTTTTACCCATACAGTATATAGAGCTAAAAGGCAGTGTAAAATGAGTAGAGTGAATTTTGGCAGCCTTTGGAGCCATTTTTTAATTGGCTAAAGCCTTACAATCCCTCGCCCAACGATTAGAAATATCATGGGAAGCAATGTGGGAAAGAAAAAAGGTAGTAGTTGATCTTTTTCTTGACACGCTGTTATTTCTCAATGCAGAGAAGATATATCAATTGGTACCACTACGCACAGTCATGGTTGCACTTCCCATCATGCATTTGGGCAGAACAGTTAAATGGCTACAGTATCATTTACTGAAAGCTGAGCAAATACACTAGATGGCAATATTTAGTCACAATATACAAAGTCACCTTTATCCTTTAAGAATTACAAGTCTTTCTATCCGTGGATCCCTCTCACAGAAAGAATGTTAATAATGTAAATGCCATCTTGAGGATTTATTGTCATAATAAACAAATACAGTGCTTATGTACTGTATGTTGAATGTATATATTCGTCCGAGTTTTATTCATTTTTTTCTTAATGCATTGCCAAAATGTATATGTTTGGGAAAAAGTATCGGGAATGATTGGAATTGAATCGGGAGCAAAAAAAAAGCAATCGGATCCGGAAATCTCGGGATCGGCAGATACTCAAACTAAAACGATCGGGATCGGATCGGGAGCAAAAAAACATGATCGGAACAACCCTACTGAAAACTTAATTGTGTTCTTTCTTTCTTATGCTTTTAAGGTCTTAAAGGGATCCTCGATCTTAAAGACAAGTAATTCTTAAAAGATAAATGTTAGTATGAGTTAAAATAGTTTGATATTAAAACCCCTCGTAATGTTTTCGTTTTAATAAAATGTGTACAATTATTTTAAGTGATAGGTCGCCATTCTTGTTGACGTCGCAGTGCGGTGACGTCAATGGGCCCGCTGCCAAACTTCCAGCGTGTCACTCGTTAGCTACCCCAACATGTCGTTGGTTCTGCCCTTCCAATTTGAACCAGGGTGGAAAAGTGAAGAGCAGGACAGCACTGTCGGTCGTTCACAAGACGAGCAGCAAAGGCAAAATGCAGAGCAGGAAATACCTGATAAGAAAAGAGTTGGGCAAAACTGATGATGTACTTGCAGCAAGCGTGTCTCAATAACAACGGAGCGAGAGAGCGTATGCTGTTGAGACCTCCGGTTTTGTTAGCAGATCTTCAAGGTGAGCTATTGCGTGATCAAACTTATTCCAGACTCTAGTATAATTTTTGTTAGCATCCAGAGTTGTCGTGTGCTTTACATACAGTACAGGCCAAAAGTTTGAACACAACTTGTCATTTGTGTATTTTTATTTTCATGACTATTGACTAGGCCTGTCAACAATAACGCGTTAACGACCATGATTAATCTGGAAATATTAACGCATTAAAAAAATAACGCATCTTACCGCTCACACTAAGTTTGGCCACAACTGCCTCCCGTAGTCCCACACGCTGATGTTTACATTCTCATTGCGGCAATGCAGGACAAAATGCCAGCCACGATGAGTGAGGATGATGACCAAATTCCGTTTTAAAAAGCTGCCTAATGGAAACCTGGATAAAACCAAAGTTGTGTGCACATACTGCTGTGATGAACTGTACTTCGATCGAAGCTCAACCAGCCTAAATTACCACCTTCGGGCAAAGCATATCTTCGCTAGTGTTAGCAATGATGCTAACACTGCGGGAACAAGCCGCAGTCATCAAGCTACACGGCAGAGTGCGGACTCGGACTTGCCAACAAAAAGAAACCAGGTAGGTTGACTACTGTTATCGCTACATGGGTAGCCAGAGACTGTAGACCCATTAACATAGTCGAAGACAACTGACACTGACAACAAACAGCAACAACCAATGACAATCCACTAGACGAGTACAAGGCAGTGCCAGCATGGACTCATGACTCATGTCCACTACAGTGGTGGTCTGCGCACAATAGTGCCCACAGTAAGCTGGCCCACCTCGCAAAAAAAGTATCTGGTCACACCTGCCACAACCATTCCTTGCGAGAGACTGTTTTCTTGGACAGGGCACATTGTTCAAAAGAAAAGGTCTGCTCTGATATCTGAAAATGTCAACTAGCTAGTTTGCCTGAGCAGTTAGTTAAAAAAAATAAATAAATAAGAGTATGGCTAACTTAAGCAGTGTTTCTAAACACCTTTACACACAGTTTAGTGTACTGTTTTTCAGTTAAGTGTGTGAAAATTGACTTTTTAAAATTTATTTATTTATTTATTTTTAAATATCTCACATAGCTTTCAGGCCATTTAGTGTAAAACTGCAAATGCTGCATTTATTTGTGTGAAATGTTGAATTTAACTGACAAGTTGTTTACACATTTTTTTGGAAAAGTTGTTTAATAAAATTTTAAAACTCTATTTGGTTAATTATAAATTCATTCCCACATCATACATTTAATCTTAAAACAAATTTTAAGTCAATTATAGTATTTTCCTAGATTTTTTTTCCTGAAGAGCAACTTTATTTATCCCGAGGGAAATGTGATTAATCATGATTAATCACACAATTGACAGATGATTAACTAGATTAATTCTTTTTATCGTTTGACAGCACTACTAGTATTGACATTATAAACTCTCACTGAAGGTAATAAAACTAAGAATGCACACGTGTGATAGTCAGGATCGGAATCGTGTCATGGCTGACAGTTCTCATTAAATTCGTCATCTGGATCAAGTGTCCTCCATGTCTTGTACATCCAACTCAAGTTTAGCTACGTAAGGGTGGTCCATATTAAGTGCGCATCAGCTGGCCACTCTATCGCTGCATCGGCGTGTCTGGATCAGTTTGAGTAGCAGCATCACTCATATTAAGTGAATACTGAACAGACACACTTACTGCCTGATGAACTGACAGTAGAGGTGAATTATTAGCTTCCTCTGTGGCTAGCGGCCATCAGTTTGTCTTTGGCGCTTTATTGCGCGCATTTCACTCGCTACCTGAGCGCGTTGAGGCTTCTTGTGAGGGAAAATAGTTGGAACAGCATTTGATTTCAATCTCTGCTTATATCCAGTCGCTCCGGTGAGCTCTTTCATAAGTTGTCGTCGACTAAAAGCCTCGAACGCGTTAGAAGAAAAATGGCGAGAACAAAGCCTTGGGTCTTTGGGAAGTTTTGTCAGTCTACAGGCATTTTCCCAAACATCTCTCCTCTTCTTGTCAATAGGAAATCTGTGGAGACTCACATCACTCCTCTTGTTTCCATTTGACTATAAATTACATCAAAAAGCAGCACATCGTGGCATTTTACTTAGCAAGTTTAGGCAGCAATACACAATTGTTGTACACAATTGGAAACGTCCCAATTACGTCATCACTCCTAACCCGCAAAACATGGTGCTAAAATATGTACTAAATATTATAAATATTATAAAATATTGCCATTGACTTAACATTTTATGTGTTTCTAACAACCTATTTTAGAACAAGAGAACAGTTGTGGTTTATTAGAGCTTACATGTCTTTTAAGATCGAAGAGTCCTTTAATTATGCGCTACAAAAGTCATTCAATGACATTTCAGAAAGAACCAGAATTGTTGTACTGTACATCCACAGGTGCTCTTTCGCAAACATTTGAATGTCTAACTGTCCAATGTTTCAGTACTTTTTGCAAAACCTGCTGTTATTTGACATGCAGCTGAACAGCAAAATTCCCACCAGGTGTTTGATCCCTGTAAACCGATGAATTCCTGCTCTATTTGCAGTTATGCGTAACCACCTTCCACTCTTGGCAAAACAGGACAAAGCACTTCCTTCCAGTTCAGGAAACTATTGAAGCTCTATGCCAAAAAAACGGGAAATATGTAGAAATCATAAACGTCAACAATGCTTTTAAGACCCCAGCAGGTCTCCAGTAAAGTGCTAAGAGCCAGCCAGCAGCGTCATGTGTGGCCAGTGTGTCTTCAGCAGAAATAGAGCAGAGCTTTTGGGAATGAAAAAAAAAAAAAATCTTATATCAAAACTATTTCATTCAGTTCCTCATCAATTTGCTCCCGATGGAGTTCTCGGTAATCAGTCTTCCTTTTATGGGGGTCAGCATTTTGGATTAGGATTCAAACAGCGTGTTTTCTCAGTTGGCAGCAAGTAAGGCAATCTGGCATCTTTCCACAGATTCACAGAAAAGGAGAAGTCAGAAAATCCAAGATACAACGATGAGTGTTTGCTGTTATGAGCTCAACAAATGCCAAAGAGGACCGAATTATTAATTATATGCTCTTTGTCTGCTTTTTTTCTTCTTGTCAAAAGACTAATGATTTCAAAAGATTGTTGCGTATTGAATCGAAGAGGGCGTATCGAACGGTTCAATATAAAACCGAGTATTGTTGCATCCTTAGATATTACTATGTTTAAGTATTTTCTTAAGGCATCTTTAGTATGTTCTGTCTGTATGCATCTAAACAAAACAAGCTGAAAGCACAAGGTCGCACTTTGGGTGTCAAATTCAGCTTTTGTAGGACGTTTTGCCGGTGTTGAACATTCTGGCAGAACACGTTTTTTTTTTCCCTTACCCTCGTCTCGTCTCATCCTGTCTTTCCTGTTCATTTTGCTTTTGCTGGTTGTTTGGTGAAATATCGACAGTGCTGTCATGCTCATTAATGTTCCTCTCAGGTTAAAATTTAAAGGGTTGAACAGATGACATGTTAATGTCGCTGGAGACATACTCTGGAAGCCCGGCAGCGTAACCATGCGACATCTCGCCTTGCGACATCAACAACAATAGCGACCTACTAGTTAAACCAATTTTACAAATTGTATAGAAACGAAAACATCAAGAGGGGTTTCAATATCAAATCATTTTAACTCATAATAACGTTTATCTTTTAAGAATTACCTTTCTATCCGTGGATCCCTTTAAAAACCATCACCATATTCAAATGTAAGCAGGACAAATTTAAGCATCAGCACCATTTTCGATTTCTTTTCGTCATCCGTGAAAACTAAAAAGAACATGAACACAATGACATCAGTGTGAGTGCTTTTATCACAAGACATTGCGGATGCCCTATAAATGCCTTTTGTCATAATTTGATCATGTAATTCAAAAGATATCTCTTCTATTCAATTAATACAGAAACAATGATTCATTATGATATGAGTTCTGGATGTTACTGATGTCTCATAAGAAATAAGTCAACTTTTTTTCATTCTGCCCCAGAATGGCTCGTTAAACCGCTCTGGTTATCTCTGATAAATTGTAAACATCCCCCTTTCCGCTCACTTGACTCCACTTTAATGTCTATTATCATCTGATCGCCTATTAAGAATACCCGCCCCACCAGGGATGAGCTATAATAGACTAGTTATTATGCTGTACATTCAGTTCGAGATCTTTAATTCCCCAGAAGAGTACATCTTCCATGTCGCTGTATGTGTGTGTGTTGGGTATTTCATTACATCATGACCTTCTTTCAGGGCCTCATTAGCCTCCTCGTTATCTCATTAGCCAATGGAGCGGATCTCGTTAGCACCTGTAAACGCCACCATGTTGTTCTGGTGTTTGTGTGGGATTGATTCCATTCAAATCACGAGTTTTCGGATGCATTTTGGCTTTCAGGAAGTTGATTTGATCACTGCGGTGGCCATCTGCTTCGAGCCGAGCATGACTGCGTCTGTGTATCTGCATCGACTTACCAAGTTAAAAGCAGGAGCTGGCAGCTGTGACGTTTGACCACAAGCTGAGTCATCCATCCCATGCAGCTGTTTAGTGGAGGTTAGTCGGCTGTGGTGGCAACAACAAACACACACACCAAGATATTTAGACTACCAGGAAGAGAGCTTTTCCTTTTTCCAAGAAAAAAAAAACAGAACAAAACAATCCCAATACAACAGTTATGCGTTTCCTTTAAATGCCAGAATGACTTCTTTACTAGCTTTAAGTGGGTAGGTATTTCTGGAAGTGTGCCGCCCGAGGATGCAAGATTAGGGGGGTTGCAAGTGGGGGGTATCCTTTTAGATTAATTTGGTCCTATTTAGCTAGTGGTCATGCTGAAGTTGTGTATCGCCCAGAGGGACATGCTGTTTTTGAGGTGGGGAGGAGGTCTGCTGTGATTTTTTTTTCTTTCTAAAGGGACACAGAGGAAACACTGGTAGCACTTAAGCAAAGCCAAATAAACAATTTGGGCCCAAATGACTCACAGGTGCGAGCAGGCAGGACCGCCATCTGCGGCCTGGCCCTTGGTGGCACCTCTGCCGTTGCGGCGGTGGCACGGTCTGTGGCAACACGACGATTATGTAATCATTTCAGCTGCCCGTACAGCTCAAAACAAACCGCAGAGGGTGGATATTGACTTTATGGCCACGCCGCTCCGAAAGCTCTTTTTATGAACACCACTGTATGAGCGTACATTCCTAGGATAGAAGTGCTCAAGGTCCTTGTGCCATGTTTTTGTTAATTTTTTTCTTTGCTTGAGAGCTTAAAACTGAGTTGCAACGCACTGTGAGTGATGTGCTTAAGTGCATTCCTGACACTCAATATCACGAAAGAAATAAAAACCAATGACATGTACGTGCCGTGACTTTAAGGAGGGTGTCCTAGTGAGTGACGCCAAAACTTTGTCCTTTAAGGCTAGTTTATGCTTCTACGGCGGACCTACGCCAGCAAGGCAGACCCCATTTACGACCCTCCGCCATAGCCTGATGTGCACCTCCACAAAATCCTGACTCCTGATTGGCCCGCTCAGATTGTTCTTTGCGGTTCAGCGGGAAATCACCGCCATTTACAAACATTCTTGCGCTACACTCAAAAATGGACCAAGCCAACGAGAGGACCATCGAAGAGGTCCGCGTGTACGACCACCTGGACAATGTTTCGACAAGGCATTATAAGATTACCAAATGGCAATCAATTCGTAGAAGGAGATTCCTGAAAATACTGGGCTGGAAGTCAGCGAATGCATAAAAAACATGAAGAACCTCCGAGACAAGTATGTGTGTTCGGAAGTCAATGGCCACACGAAGCGGGGACCTAGCCGGCCAAAAACTGCCAGCATTACATCACTTTATGTCGTATTTTTGGTTGTGCACGTTATCATTTGGTGGGAAACACAGACTAGCCTGAAAAAGCAGTTTGTGCTCTTGCACTCTTTAAAAGAAACTGCTGTATTTTAAGCCAAAACAACTGTTGTGTTTGATAAAACAATATGTCTATATGCTGCCATAGCAGATCCATGGCAAATTAAGCCCCCAAACTATTTTTAGTTTGCCCGTTTTACCCTGAAAACCCCTGTTTACATACACCGTGCAAAAGTTTTTGTTTCAACCCAGCCATGAAAAAAAAAAGCAAGTAATTATATTCATTATTCAAAATGTCATTTTTAGCTTGGAATCATTAATTTATGTCTAATACTTTGTTTAAAAAAAAAAAAAAAAGCGACTTTAAAAAATTATTCACTCACATATTTTAAACTTTTAAACAAATTACATCACAATGAAAAAAATGGCGTCTGTAAAAAAGTCACGGATATCTACCTCATAACAATCGCTATTTTTTTTTTTTTTTTTGTTATTGTCGCATTTTCACCGATATGTTAGATAACAAATAATCGATCCAAACAAAGAAAAATTGAAAAACAAAACGTTTTAAAAGGTTAAATATATGAAAAACATAATCTCGACCACTCCTTGATGTCTGCGATTTCTGCATCGCGACCCATGTTATATGACTGTTTCACCCATAAAATCCCCCCAAAAATCCAGCTGTGTCCATTCACAGCTGTGTCTTGACACTCAGTGATACATGCGACATGGAGTTTTTGGAGCAAAACGGTAAGGTAAGTAAGTACGCGATAATATCTCGTTAAAGTCATGGCGTCTGTAATTATGCTCTCGCGTGCTCTCACCTCCAGATAGGGTTTTGCTGTTTAAAAAAAAATATATATATATTTTTTTAAAAATGCCCTCCTGTCCAAATTTTTTCTTCCCCCTGAAAAGTGAGATTTTAAGCTTTCCAATGATGTATCACACATGCATATCGGACAATTTTGAAATTTGGCCAAATTGGGTGTCTCAGAGCGGAAAGTCAAGTCACCTGAGTGTTTTCCGCTATTTTTTTTTTTTTTTTTTTTTTACATATGTTTGCTGTGCGTCTGTGACTTATTTACATTAACACTTCAAGTATATTAAGAATAAAGCACAGGTTTGGTGTCAAAAGAGTTGTTTTGATGTTTAATTTTCAACAACAGTTTACACACTTTATACTGTAAATCATCACTGATTGAGATTGCCTCGGTGTTTTTATGATAACGTGTTTACCATCAAGGCTTCCAACGCAGTTTGGGAACTTCCATAGCCACCAGAAATCTGCTATGGCTTCCCACTGGCTGGTTGTAGGACACGGCAAAGAAATCGGACAAAACGCTGGACACATTGCTTGACGCCAGTTTGTAGCTAGCCACCACAGAACTCATAATGTGATTGCCAGTCTCTGTGTGGCATCAATAGTTGGACAGACCACCTCCGCAACAGTCTTCTGCGTCGCCTGCGCCTCAACATTTGTATGATCATCATTTGTTGTTCAATGTTGATGAGCTGAAGATCCATATTCAAGTGTTCCCTCTCCATTGCCATTGTTGTCTAACCGGAAAAAAAACTCAAGGAATTCGACAAAAGCCCCCCAAAACCGCACAAACACAATGCAACAACCCTCTAGTGGCTTGGCGGTGAATTACAGAGCAACGCGTTCCCTTGACGCAGAACTTCGAATGCTTGTTGACAACGTAGGGTCTACGCCGTCGCTACTCCGTCACCGCAACACAGAAGCATAAATTAGGCTTTAGTCTGCGAATTAGCATCTAAGTGTGGCTTTGAACAACTTATTGTAGCTTACTGTTTTGTATTTGTGTGCATAATCTACTTTATATTTATGACATTCAATAAATGTTGAAATAATCCCAATAAACTGAAAATGTTGGGCTTCTGGAAATTCTGGAAAATCTTTCGCAACTACCGTAGGTCCAATAACACAATGTTACAGAAAAAAAAACACAATTGTGTTCCTGGCTAGTAATCATATTATGGTGTTGCTTGGGTCCAAACTAAATGGAAAAAGTGCCACTAAAATGGTAAAAGTTTGATTTTGAAGCTATATTCAGAATTTTCCATTTTATGTCCTAATTAGGCAGAAAATATTTGTTGAATGTCATTTCTTTGTGTTTAAGGGCAAAATAAGTCTATTAAATTAGGATGACAATGTACATCTATAGATATACGTAATTATATATAAAAGCATTAGAGATGAAGATCAGCACCAAATCCGAGACCATGGTCCTCAGTCAGAAAAGGGTGCGGTGCCCTCTCTGGGTCGGGGATGAGATCCTGCCCCAAGTGAAGGAGTTAAAGTATCTTGGGGTCTTGTTCATGAGTGAGGGTAGGAGGGTGTGGGAGATCGAGAGGCGGCTCGGTGCACTGTCTGCAGTGATGCGGACTCTGCACCAGTCCGTAGTGGTGAAGAAGGAGCTGAGCCAAAAGGCGAAGCTCTCGATTTACCAGTCAATCTACATTCCTACCCTCACCTATGGTCATGAGCTGTGGGTCGTGACCGAAAGGACAAGATCCCGGATGCAAGCGGCCGAAATGAGTTTCTGCCGCAGGGTGTTTGGGCTCTCCCTTAGAGATAGAGTGAGAAGCTCGGTCATCCGGGAGGGACTCGAGCTGCAACTCCTTCGCGTTGAGAAGAGCCAGTTGAGGTGGCTCGGGCATCTGGTTTTGATGCCTCCTGGAGGCCCCTGGGATGACGCAGGACACGCTGGAGATACTATGTCTCTCGGTTAGCCTGGGAACATCTTGGGATCCTGTCAAAGGAGCTGGTTGAAGTGGCTGGTGAGAGGGAAGTCTGGGTTTCTCTGCTAAAGCTGCTACCTTCGCGACCCGACCCAGGATTAAGCGGTAAATGATGGATGGATAGTTAGAAAAGTATTCGAAAGTACAAGAAAAGTGGAAAATACAATTTCAAAGTCTTGACTACAAACCCAAACTTTTTGGGAAACAAAAGTGTTTTTCTATGTCAATGCGACAACACAAACTAGGAAATACCACTTAGAACCTGGGAACAAAATATTGTGTTACGTGGTGTAATGGGGCTTAAATCTTGCAGTCTGATTAAGGGCTTGCACGGTATATATTGTTGTTGGACCCGCCAAGATACCGCCAGGGTTTTATAAGCACTCAAAATACAACTGAAATGTAAATATACAGTAACCCTACAAAAAGGATTTGCTCCAAAGGAAGGGTTCAATTCATGACAAAAAGCTTTCCAGTGCTACGTTTCACAATAAGTGTATCCATTTGTATGGACAACAATAACATTTTTTCATCTCCCAAAATGGCCAGTTGGGAATAAAACAATACTTTTCAAGATTCCCGGCTGCTAAAATCGTGTTTCAAAGTGTCACAAAGCACAAATACAAGCCTTCCTTTCAATGATGCTCGCTGCAGTCAAAGCCTTAACTTGATTAGTCGGATAAACATCAGCTCAAAAGCATTTACAGGGTATGGTATAACGGTGACCTCACTGATAATGCGCGCACACACACACTTAGCAAGCACTAAAGCTAAGCTAAGCATGGGCAGCTGCCAAGGCCAATCAAAGGCCTCTGTACATCCCTGGAGCAGCTGTCTCGTCCAATCATAGCAGCACGTGTGTCATCCGCCTTTCAGTTGGAAATGAAGTTCAGAAAGGCTCTGTGTTGGACCAAACAGCATGACTCTTGTTGCTGTGTTCTTCGGCAACAGAACAGGACGGATTCAGTAAATGTGGAAGACCCATTCCGAACATGGTTGTCAGAAGAAAATTTGAAAAAAATCCTAGATACAATCAATATAAAAATAGCATAATATGTACAGTATATCAGTAAAAGAGTAGCCTTAAGGACTAAGTACTACGTTGGCAAAAAATACAAAAATAAAACAAAGTGGAATAGTGGATTTTTGTTGACTACAGCTATAGATTCCTGGATAATTTTTGGACAAAGGATCACGAATTGGGTTATTTTTTTGGTCTATGGCCCAAATTTGTAGATCACTTTTGGCCCAAGACAATCCTGGAGCTTTCTAAACCAATGGCTCCAAATTTCTGGTTGCTTGTCGAGCGGTTCTTTTAACGGATGGTTTGAGCTTTCTTGGCTTATGATGCAAACTTTCAGGATGTTTCCATAACATAGCTCAAAATCTTGCAGTCTTTCTGTATCTGTAGGCCAAATATTTCAGAATCTACATTGTCTTATGATCCAAAATTTATGGATCTTTCTAAACATACAGAATGATTGTCAAAAATTTCTGTTATCATCATGAGACTGATACCTTCAATTTTCATTATCTCTCTTGGCCCAGAGCAGTGTTGGTAATAACGCCCTTAAATAACGGCGTTATTTTTTCAGAAACGGGGTAATCCAACTATTTTTTCCGCCGTTACCGTTACTGACGGTCAGAAGCGGTGCGTTACTTACTCTGAATAAATTGACGAAACTACCAGCTGTAGCGAGTCTACTCTACTCTGTTTATTTGTCATCCAAGTCTTGGGGTGCGTTCAGGTTCGAGAATAGCGCACGCACTTCTTATGACACCACGCTGTTTGTCCCTGCTCATTCAATTAGACAATGCTTTCCAAAGCTTGCTAACGTTTCTGTGTTTGCTACACCTGAATGCTAGCCTCGTTCCCATCCCCCACCGTCAGCCAGCAAGAATGCTGCTTCCATCTTGAGGACGGCGGACGCTTTGAGGGTGACGGGAGGAGTAGGGGGACGAGGCTACCTGAATGCACCCCCTGGATAGATGCGATGGAAGTGATTGTGATTGGCTGAGAGTTAGAGTCATGTGTCACGGTAAGCCAATCAGAGCCGGTGTTTTCACACACAAACCGGAACAGCACGTGTGGCAAACACACACGCAAAACAGATGCAGAGGGATATGATGGCAGAGCATTCAGAGGAAAATTTGTCCTTTACGAAGTGGGGATATAAACACTATTTCAAGTTGGTCAAAATTAAAGGAAAGAACGTGCATGTAAAGTGTAATTTATGTTCCGGGGCAAAGCTTTTGTCGACATCTGTGGTAAGCAATTCAAATCTGCTGAGGCACCTAACAACTACACACGCTACCACAAAGCTAGTGGCGAAAACTAGCTGTTACTGTTTATTTTTGTTGCACTTCAAGTGTAGGATAAATCTGTTGCTGGTGAGGTGCAATGAATATTACAAGGTTCTATAACACAACTACCTGTCTGTTCTTCTCTATTCAACTGACTGGAATACTGCTCAGAAAATTTCAAATTCTTTTACATACAACAACTTCTTTTTAAAGTAACAGAAATAGTTACTTTCCCTGGTAACTAGTTACTTTTACTATTGAGTAATTCAGTTACTACCTCAGTTACTTTTTGGAAGACGCAGTGAGTAACTATAACTAATTACTTTTTTAAAGTAACTTGCCCAATACTGGCCCAGAGACACCAAATTTCACAATATTTGTTGGACTTCGTTCCACCATTTTCTTCATTTGTAGCTTGGTTTTTGAGATTTTCTAGAGCCATGGCACCGACTTACTGGATCAGTGTCAAATGCAGTTTTCTGGATCTTTATTTAAACTGTAGTCCTGCTGCCTAGTGGCTACGCTTTTGTGCACAGTATTTTTTTGGACCGTGGCCTGAAATCTGGGGATTTTTGTTGGACTTGGTCCCAATATTTCCCTTGACATATGGCTCCAAATTTATAGATTTTTCCTGGCCCATGTTTGCAAATCTTCTAGATTTTTCTGGCCAATGGTCCCACATTTACTGGGGTTCTCTTGGACACTGGTCCTTACCAACATAGTCTCTAAGGTTTCAACACAATACCAGACTATCTTCAAAATATAATGGACTGTCCCTTGGGAGATTATCAAGTAGTCCATTTCTTTTTAATACAAATGTGATCCTGTGATCAACGAAATATCCATAAACACTTCCTTTTGGCAAAGGTAACAAACTCTCTCAGTCCCGTCAGAATATGCAGATATACTCAGGTAACCCGGGTCAGTTCCTGTGCCCATGGGCGTTAAAGGTCATACCAAAGCTTGGATGATGAGAGGGGAAAATCTTAGTAAATGGTTGTTTCCCCCCTTCAACATACACACAAGTCAGTGTAGATGATGGAGGGCTAGCCAACTGAGGTGTGTGTGTTCTCCAGAGGAGGCTGGCTCAGAGAAAAGCCCAGTGTGCTTCACAAAGTGTGTCTGTGGTGAGGTCAGCTGGTGACAGCTGAACGCTCCCAATCGGTACACCTCCGCCAGCCGCTGATTCGCATACTTACTGAAAAGGCTGATTCATGCATTCATCCTGGCAGCAAAGTGATTCACAGCTTGAATACGCACGCACCGCACACACACACAAACTTGGACCTCAAGCGGAGGCCAAGAGGACTTAACACAATCACCTTTTCTTCTTTGTTGGAAGGCAGGAAAAACAGCAGAGCGACATGGCGTCTTCTCTGCCATGTGGAAAGACTCATGGGAGATTATCGGCGTGTAGCTCGTGCAGGGGGCGAACAAGGGCCCAGCTGTTAAACAGGAAGTCACCTCCGGCAGGCCCAGCGCCTCCAGCAGTTCTTCACTCGGTCCGGACGGCAGTCAGAGGAAAGTCAAAGCAGACTCTGATGTAACAAAGTCTGCAAAGTCAAGAAAGCGTTGTGTGTGCTTTGACTGTTTAGATGAGGGATGCCAAAATACAAGTCATGTTAAAGATTGATTTTACAAGCGGGCAGACCTTTCCCAAGGCTACAACATCAGTCACCTGAGAATTCAATCAGTGAATACTAAAATTCATCACTTTATTTAACTCGTTCAAGCCCCTTTCACACACCTATCCCTGCAAATTCCCATCTAAAGTGACGCTGATTTACTTACGTCATTGCTTTCACGCATGGAGAAATATCCCAGGAATGACGCGGGTTGGACACTTTCAGAACTTGTCCCATGTTGCCCACTGGCGCTCTGTGTGTGGGGAGGGCTGCTGGCGCCACTTTATAACCCGGACATTACGTCATTTTTGGTCGGCATCGGCTGTCACAATGTTGGTCAAATCATGTTTTTTTACAGAGCCGTTTGTGGGAGGGTTCTCGACGTCGTGACTGCAGCCAATTCAAGCTCATCAAGACTTTATTTAAGACCAGGCGATTCAAGAGAAGGGTGCCGAGATATTAACTTGCTGGGCGCCATTCGACACCTCTGCCGCCCTTGTTTTGAAATCCCCTACATTGTTCTGGTATTTGAGTGTATTTGTGTTGTCGTCTTATCAGCTCTCTGCCTACCGCTTAGGTTGGTATTGACAATAAAGCCCTTTTCACACATGTCGAAACACCGGGAAAATCCCGGGATTTAAACGGGCAGCCCCTGTATGTGAACGCAATTTCCCGGGTCGACTGACATGAAGATTACGCGGACATTTCACGGGTCCTGTCTTAGTATAATTCCCAGGAAAGACCCGGGACGAGGCTTATGTGAAAGCAAGCGTTAAACTCCAGGGTCACAGCACGATGGCTTATGACGTAAATATCATCACCGGCCGATCGTCACTTCCGCTTTCTTCACAGTAAGACGAAAAGCGGTTAAAAAAAATATCGCAATTATTAAAATAGCAAGCTAGAAATAGCTAAATTAAACTGAAAACAAAACAAAATTAAATTGCTACTGGATAGTAGAGCCAAGGAATAGAGTCCATCATCCGTCTTTGGAAATGTGTGGTCTATTTTGTTGCTGATGTTAGGGACAGTAACTGCGAAAACAAGGTTGTACCTGAAAGCAGAAAAGAACGGAAGGATGCGTTCAAGGGTTTATTACATACAAACAAAAATTCACGCGATCGCGGATAAGGGGGAATAACACAATAGGTCAGTGACAGTAGGTCGACGGGGATCAATAATAGTAACCTAACAGGTAGGCAGAGAGCCGATTAGACAAAATAAATGCACTCAAATACCAGCACAACATAGGGGATTTCAAAACAAGGGCGGGAGAGTTGTTGAATGGCGCCCTGCAAGTTAATATCTCGGCAACCTTCTCTTGGATTGCTTGGGCTTGAATACAGTCTTGATGAGCTTGAATATGCTCTAGTTACGACGTCAGGAATGCTTCCACAACTGGCTCTGTAACAAAACACGATTTGACCAACATTGTGACAGCCGATGCCGCCCAAAAATAACGTAATGTCCGGGTTATAAAATCACGCCAGCAGCCCACCCCACACAGAGAGCACCAGTGGGCAACACGAGACAAGTCTTTGAAAGTGTGCAACCCGCGTCATTCCGGGAATATCAATACATCTCTATGTCTATCTCATATCTCTACGTGAAAGCAATGATGTGAGTAAATCCCACGTCACCTTACACGGGAATTTATCGGGATATGTTTGTGAAAGGGGCTATAGTGTACGGGTCGTGGTATGTACATCCACCCTCATTAAGCTCATCACAGGAGAGGAGCTTTTCATTTTATTATTTTCATTTTTTTCCCCCAGTCCTATGAGGTAAACAATGTGAGCAGTCATGCGGCATCTTCGAACACTTTTTTGGATAGTCGCCATAGCTGCTTCCTCTCTTTTATACACTTGTTTTACGGATGCTACTAAGACTACATTTTTCAGCCAGCATCCTTGAATCGATTTTATTTGACCTTAACTTTTCAACTGCAGCTGCTTACAGTTGCACAGTTAGGTAGATTAGAGCGTCAATGACGTTTGCTAACAGGGTTGTGCTTTGATGCAGCTTCTCATGTCACGCCTACACAACATGAGGAAGGATAGGGTGAGAGAGAGGTCTGCGGAAAGAATGAAAGAAAGAACAGAATATGGAAGGACGAGCATGCGTCGCAAAGTCGTAAGCATTCTCTCCAGCAGGAAAAAAACGTCATTAGCATTGCAGATGCTCGCGATAGGAGCGTGAATGGGCCTCATGCATACGGGCTTGAATCCCAGCATTGTCCCGGGATGTGCGCAGCAGTTTACAGTACCGCTTCGGTGTGGGAGTGCAGTCGGGATCCGCAGCGCTCGGAATTCACTGTGGATACGCGTGGGATTCAAGGCTTTCCTCTTATCACAGCCAAATGTCAAAGTGAGGATGTAGCCGCGCGGAAACAGAATAAAGCATAGCGGGAATACTTTTCAGCCTGTGTCAGCGGCATACTTCACATTCAGCTGGAGCTGCCATGAGGCACTCCTCTTTGAGACCTTCAGCTGATTAAACTTATTTCAAAGCAAAACTAGCAAAACTAAATCTCATTCAGTGCCTTACTTTATGTCTGTGAGAAAATGCTAGTTCACAGATTAATCAAGATGTAAGAAGAGTTTGCATCACTGAATTATGTTTTTTCCTCAGTATTACCCCTTTCCCACTGGCCAAAAAACCCATGTCAACCCACTAACAATCGGCTTTTGGTGGCAGTGGGAAAGGTGCAGCGACCCGCCTCGACCCGTGTCAATCAACCCGCCAAGCCACCCGCGTTAAAATCACCTCGGCTCTGATCGTCATGCAGTGTGAAAGCAAAACCCCGGGTCAACAGTCAACACCCTAATCTACGTGGTGACGTAGGCTCTTACGTTATGTGTCACAACAATTTCGACCATTTTGAGGGCAGTAAAAAGCATGAAAACAGATAACACAAACGGAAAGGAGGCTTCCATGTTGCTCTGCATTGTTTACTTCCTTACACTGAATGAATTCGGTCGCACTTGTGTCGACGCGCATCTTAGCGTGGTGACGTCACGTAACCTTATGCACGGCTGAGGAGGGGTGGGGGTTAGACGGGTGAAAAAAAAAATTGTCAATGGGAAAGGTGCCAAATGCCAATTGCTAGTGGGTTGCATCGGCTTGGAAAAAACGCGCGTTGACCCACTAGTTTCAGTGGGAAAGGGGCATATGTCAGAGTCCTTACCATGGTAGAGAAATTTGAACAATAATGCGCTCTATTGTAGCTCTACGCATCATCATACGTTATTTTGAGAATCAAACCTCGCCCACCCGTGCCCCCTTAATGCCCAAAAGCCAAGCCCCCTAGACCTAGACTGCCAGTCCCACACATAATTTCCGCCCCTGGGTTGGCTATAGTTCTGCCAAGTGTCTGCTGAATTTCTAAAGTTCCTTCCTGGTAATGTCATGTTTTCTCATGTATAAATATATGTAAAAAAAACTATTGATTACTAAAATGATTACTAAAATATTTGCTAGCTGCAGCCCTAGTTGGTTTCATCCTAAATGTTAAATTGCCAAAATAAAACGTTTAGTTGATTTTCTGATTTTTTAAAACTTTTTGGGGTAGTACTGAAGTTTACAGAGTGGTTTGATTTACAGCAGACAAAAAGCGTGAAGTTGCTGAAAACACACATGAATCCTGGATTGGCCCCGATCTTGTGACCAAATACTTTCTAATTCTATATAATAGCTATGTCGCCATACTGATATTGAGTATCAGATCAGGACAACTTTAATAATATAAAGCATTTAATTAAGGATGTTTTCGAAACTTATTGAATATTTCCCAAGGAAAAGCCAAACAAGCAAGGCGGAGCTGAACTGATGCCTGATCCTCAAACCTTAAAACTGAGAGGCAAACTTTCTAACCAACATTCTACTGCGTTCCATGCTTAGTTTGTCAACAAATGTAAGTCAATTATTACCAGAAGCAAAATAAATAATTATTCCAAAATCTGATAAAGTAGTCTTGCTGATAGAACCCAGTTACTTGTTGACAGCTCAGGTCGCCTTTGGAGTTTAGGTCCATCCCCAGTTAGCTGCCATCGTTCACATTCACCATGATCAAATACAGCCTAACAATGTAAGCCGTGCCCTGACCACAACCTCCACGCCCACGTGACCCCTATCAAGCAACGCCGCACGTTACACCCGCTGCGTTTGAAGTGTAGTGAACGTCATCATCGCCTCCTGCCTCTGTAACAGATGACCCTGCGACCGTGTCCTTCAGAGGCAGGCCCAATCGATACATACAAGACCCCCTCCTCCCACATCATCAAAAGAGCGTGGATCTTTGTGTGTTCAGGCACAGACTGGCGATGTGCGTGCTTGTGTGCAGAGCCGTGAACTTCTACCTACAGCTGTTGCCTTTCCGAATGTACATATTGGGAATCAATACAATGGGGTGGCGTAGTGGGCGATTAGCATTTAACATGTCTATTGATTAGGATTCCCTAATGAACACTCACCCATAAGGATTAAACACATGGCACGGAGAAAACACATGCAGTATGTATGCATGCATTATGAAGCGGACGCACTACTATGACAAAGTAGGGGGAAGTCCAATCCATGGACACAACTTTGCTATTTAACCCTTTATATGTCATTTGGCCATTTTTTGGAATGTAAAAAAAAATATTTTCACAGGCAAATGCTCTTTGTATACGGGCATAAACAAGTTATATCAACCATCTACTCTATATACGGAGGGGCGCGTTCTTCTTCTTCCACTAGTGTAACAAGGCATGCAGGCTCTTCTCTTCGAAGTGCTGCCTCCGACTGGCCATGGTGCACACCAGGGTTGTCAGTAACCCGTTACTATAAACTGTAATCCGATTATTTTCTTTCAGTAACAAGTAATCTAATGTGTTCATCTTCCAAACCAGTAATCTAAAGTTAGTTTCCTTAGTGGCTGTTAGTGACTATTTTGTTATCGTCTCATAATGTATTTAGAATGAAGAATACTGTAGTCAGGTACGAAGACCATTTCTAATAGAAATCTTACCAAGGGCGTAGGTTTGCATAGGGACGGTAGGGACATAACACTACCAACTTTTCAGGATGCTCAAATTTTCCCCACCAACTTTTAAGCAACTTTATTTGCATTTTATAATGAGTACAGTTAAATAGGTAATTTAGATTGGCTTCCCGTATGTTGTCAGGATATAATTGAACCTACCATTATTAAGTGAATTATTTTCATTATGTTCAGACTTAGTTACCCCTTTATCACTTGCTGAATGTGCTAGTTCATTTTTCCCCTCAAACTCACGTTTGATTGGCTGATGACTTGACCCCCCCCCCCCCCCCCACACACACACACACACACTGACCCGACGAGAATCCAACATGCTGCCTCATACGCCCCCTTCAAAGAGAAGGGATATTAACAGAACACTCCACTCTCAGAATGCAGGTTTACTGGTAGTTCCCAGGGTTTCTAAAAGTACTGTCGGAGCTAGAGCCTTTAGCCACCAAGCCCCTGTTTTATGGAATCAGCTTCCAACTAATATTAAAGAAGCCGAGACAGTCTGCACATTTAAAATCAGATTAAAAACGTTCCTATTCAGCAAAGCTTATGGTCAGGCTAGTTGAAGTCGGAGTAGACTCAAAGTTTAGTCTAAGCTGCACTAGAAGCTATAAAGCTGGGGGAAGTACAGCCACTGAGTTCTGTCTCCTTTTTCTCACTCTACCTACCACTTATCTTACTTTATTTCTATTTTCCAATGTTAATATCGAGTTGTCTAGTCTCTTCATCACTAGTCACCCAGTGTCCCCTTTCCCCCCTCCCCTCTGGGGAGGGGCTATTTTTCAGCTGCAGCCTCCTGACTGTCCGGACCCCTGGCTGGATGGACGTCCTCATTGCTACCCCCGTCTCAATTGGCTAGATGGACCTCTTCTTGTTCCTTTACTCCACTGCATTTTTACGGACTGTAACTTCGCCTGCTAATTCCCATTAGCAGTCCTGGGGCTTCCTGTCAATCTGTCCTGGGAGTGGATCTCTCCTGACTGTGGTACTCCCCAAGGTTTCTCATTTTCTCCCAAAGACTCTAGAGTTTTTGGAGTTTTTCCTTGCCGACATGGAGGGTCTAAGGATGGGGGATACCCAGGACTTGAATTTATTTATTCATCTTTGTTGCTTCTTTAGCTGTTTCTGATTGTGTATCATATTGCCTCTGCAAAGCCCTTTGAGACAACGTCGTTGTGATCCAGGGCTATACAAATAAAATTGAATTGAATAGAAGGTTTTTTTTCAGCCAGCAGCAGCCACTTTATGTAAAAAGACGTCAATGTTATGGCGGTGGGAACACACCACAAATTTTGCAACTGAAATTTTGCGACAACCTGCATCAGAGTTTGCATAACATTAAACTGTGTGAATTTCCTAACCTGCAAAACTTGAGTAGGGAGCTGCTTAGGGAGAAGTGTCCTCCACTTTGTATGTATTTTCTGCTGTTAACGTAAATTAAACTGTGAGAAATGTAGTGAACCAAGGTTTACCCCCTTCTATTCGATTTTCATTTTTGTTTTGTTTATGTGGTATTAAAGCACCACTTGGTAGCTTTTCAGTTTTGGTCTATTTTAGCGACGCTGGTGGACAAAAGCGGTAGTTTTTTTTAGGACTGTGTTTCCCATGAGGACCAGCGCATGAGCGCATAGTGTCTTCCTATGAGGGGCGTAACAGAAAATAATTGAGAAGGACTGGCATAACTCAATACACATTTATTTTGCAATGATCTGTTAGCGTATCAATTAATTAGGTTCTAATTAATTAGGTTAATTAATATTTTTAATACTACTTATTTGATACTTATTTTTCCACTTCCTGAGTGCCTGTTTTTTGAATCATCACTTTTTTGATCTCCACATCGAAGACCATCAGAAGTATACTTTCTACACCCAGCAGCACTCCATGCACCTCATGTTATACTGTTATAGAGAACATTTGAATGGCTAGGTCTGTATTTTAAAGGGGAAGTTCAGAATTTTTGACGTTAGGCTTAATCATCGAGTTGGCAGGGGTATAATTAGCCATTGGAGGTGATTTGAACAAATTCCTTGCAGTTTGTCAGTTGTTTGTTAGTTTTAGGGCTCCAGAGTGGCTAAGCTACCGCGAGTCGATGATGGTTGAAATCAACTCCATCAACTAATTAACCCCCGCTAACTCAAAGATTAGGCCTTATGTGAAAAACTCTGAAATTCTCCTTAAATTTCAATTCTCGGAAAGCCTGCGATGACATTTTTCTGTTGTCATCCCTATGTTGACGCAGCAAAGTTAGAAAATTGGTAAAAAGTAACTGATAAAATACTTTTAAAGTAACTTAGTTACTTTGATAATGAAGTAATCAGTAAAGTAATTAGATTACTTTTTAAGGCGTAATCAGTAATCATAATTAAATTACTTTTTTAATCGGTGACAACACTGGTGCACACACACGCAAGGTTGTTCTTTATACTAATTAACTGAATTTACAGAATTTTTTTTTTCTTTTTTTCTTTAAAAAACAGTATACAGATTCAGACCCAAGTGGAAGAGTTCAAGTATCTTGGGGTCTTGTTCACCAGTGAGGGTAGGAGGGAGCGGGAGATCGACAGGCGGATCGGTGCAGGGTCTGCAGTAATGCGGACTCTGCACCGGTCCGTACTGGTGAAGGAGGAGCTGATCGGGTGAAGCTCTCGAATGACCAGTCGATCTACGTTCCTACCCTCACCTATGGTCACAAGCTGTGGGTCTTGACCGAAAGAACAAGAACCAAGATACAAGCAGCCGAAATGAGTTTCCTCCGCAGCGTGGCCGGGCTCTCGCTTAGAGATAGGGTGAGAAGCTCGGCCAACTGGGAGGGACTCTGTGTCGAGCTGCTACTCCTCCGCGTTGAGAGAGTCAGTTGAGGTGGCTCAGGCATCTGGTTCGGATGCCTCCAGGACAACTCCCTGGAGAGGTGTTCCAGGCATGTCCCACCGGCGGGAGGCCCAAGAGACAACCCAGGACACGCTGGAGAGATTATGTCTCTTGCCTGGCCTGGGAATGCCTTGGAATCCTGCCGGAGGAGCTGGCTGAAGTGGCTGGGGAGGGACCTGACCCCGGATAAAGCGGTAGATGATGGATGGATGGACGGACGGACAGACAGATGGAAACAGTAGCTCCTGAATATATACTAACTAGGGCTGTCAAAATTATCGCGTTAACGGGCTTTAATTAATTTTTAAAAATTAAATCACGTTAAAATATTTGACGCATTTAACGCAGATGCCCAGCTCAGACTTGTTAATCGTGTTTTATGGAGTTTTGCCGCCCTCTGCTGGCGCTTGGGTGCGACTGATTTTATAAGCTTCAGCACCCATGAGCATTGTGTAAGTAATTATTGACATCAACAATGGCGGGCTACTAGTTTATTTTTGGATTGAAAATTTTACAAATTTTATTAAAACGAACACATTAAGAGGGGTTTTAATTTAAAATTTCTACAACTTGTACTAACATTTTACTTTTAAGAACTACAAGTCTTTCTATTCATGGATCACTTTAACAGAATGTTAATAATGTTAATGCCATTTTGTTGATTTATTGTTATAATAAACAAATACAGTCCTTATGTACCGTATGTTGAATGTATATATCCATCTTGTGTCTTATCTTTCCATTCCAACAATAAGTTATAGAAAAATATGGCATATTTTATAGATGGTTTGAATTGCGATTAATTGCGATTAATTACGATTAATTAATTTTTAAGCTGTAATTAACTCAATTAAAAATTTTAATCGTTTGACAGCCCTAATACTAACACAATTTAGGATTCAGTTATTTTACAAATTCTTGCATTGTTGAGCAATGTATCTATTATATATTTAATATTACTATTTAACCAATTTGTTACAGATCATAAAGTACCACTGGAGGAGTTTTTGTACCACGACAGCACTCTTCTCTTTTCAAATCTGGCCAGGGATATATTTTTATTGTTCTGTATGTAAATCTGATTAAATGAATTTGTTAAGTGTTGTTAACTGTGTATATTTGATTCAATTGTTCACGAAGATCTATTTAAATAGTGTTGTGCAATTAAAATGCAATTAATCAAGATGATTTACCTACAAAGTTGCGAATTAAATGGATTATTTTAAAAACTATTAATTGTGTACTCTCACCAAATGTATCATTGATACATGTGTATACAGTCTGTCTTTCCATCTATCCATCCCTTTTAACTGCCATCCATCCAATCCCATCTCGGTCCACAAGATACACAAGGAGACTCACATTCACAATTGTTGAACCTCTGAAAAGTCTTCATTACTACTGACAAGCGAGTTGTTGGAATGTGTAGCACCTAAAAGAAATCCTGCACGAACAAAGGGAAAAATATAAAAATTCCAAGAGAATTTGAACATGCAACCTCTTGACTTTGAGGCAGATTTGCGAAACACGAGGTCACTGAGCTGTCAATGTGTCGCACAAAGAATTCAAATGAAAAGCAAAAGTCAAATAAATCCATTGAGGAATTCAAAATGTTTTCATCCACTATGTGTGTATAATTATCCATTATTGGCTACTATTCAAGTCATGAGAGATCTCTAATTGTGGCACTTCTGTGGAATCTCTGTGCAATTATAACTTTTATTATGGCAAGGTAAAAGACAAAGGGCTTTTTATCTTATTTCTAAGCCTGCCAGCTCTTAAAATAGAAACATTTAAAGAGAGCATAAATGAGATGCTGTCTTGACTGTCGAAAGAACTGTTTTTTTTCCTCATGCTGTTTTGTCTTCTACATAATGCAGAAGCCTCAAGTATATATAGCACTGTGTCTGCAAAGGCTGACTTTTTTTTCTTGTAATCCATCACATGATAGGCGATGCCGAGATGTGATCATTCATGTCTAGTATTTTTCTAACTTTGAAAAAGAGCGCTCCACAATGCAAAAACGCTAAAAATGTCATCCCCACCTTTAAGGATGGCTTGTTCCCTGCCATTTTTCACGTCCGTTTACCTCAACTATGCGAGCCTAAAAAGTAGGGCTGCATGGCTGTGAGCGAAGACCCACAATATGTACTTTTCATATTCACACAGCATGGAGGAAGATTCGCTTTTTGCGTTTCACAGCAATCCGTCAGGGTGCCGCGAGCCACAAGCGGCACGCTGACGCGCTCAAACAGGGGTGCCATTCTCTTCCAATGTTTCTGGACCTTCATGACTCATAAAGAAACTGGCGCAGCTTAAAACAAGAGCAGAGGCTCGGCGCTTCCTTGCGGCCGAGGTTGAGGGGATAATAAGAGAGTTGGGCCGAATCGGGGGGCCGGCCTTTCTATTCCTAACCTTCATTTAGACAGCGCTATTATCAGCCTTGTGTTTAAGGCGGATTACATGCTACAATTAAATAGAGGTATCAGCAGGCTTCTTCATGGGTTTGGGGAGGTTTAGAGAAAGGCCTTGATGGCATTGTGGAACTATTGAGTCATTATGTGGTCAAAACTCAAAAAGGTCAGCAGTCGATCAAATCAAAAATCGGGCGACAAGGAACTGGGCCCAAAGTTTAAACAATAATCTATCCATCAATTTTCAATGCTTGTTGGAATGGGTCAATAATCTATCCATCAATTTTCAATGCTTGTTGGAATGGGTCAGCAGGCAGGGTATTCCAAGTGTGGGCGAGTGGAAACGTAAACCCTTTACTGGTCGCCAATCAATACAAAAGGTCTATCTCTGAAAAAATTGATATTAGCACCAATGAACAACTTAGAATTTTTGATAAACTAATGTATATGTGTTTATGTGCACACATAGTGTCCACATTCCAGAACAAGAAAGCAAAAAAGGCACAAAGTACAAGGCACAAATCAACAATAGTTAACGAGCCATCAATCCATCCTTTTTTATCTGGCTGGTATGCTCTTCAGGGTCACCTGGAATACCATCGAATTCAGTGTTGTTAACCTTACTTTAAAAAAGTAATTAATTACAATTACAAATTACTTGTCCCAAAAAGTAATTGCGTTAGTAATTCAGTTACCTGAATGTAAGCGTAATTAGTTACTTGGCAAAGTAACTGGTGATAATTTTCATGTTTTTTTTTTTTCTAAAAAAACAAAAAACAAAAAAACAAAAAAAAGTCGCACAATGTGAAGTTTGAAGGGTTTTTTGGGACAATTGGCCCTAGCCCAATTCTTAAACAAACATAAACAAAACTAGACACAGGGGTATTGTGGATATTGCGATAACTGGATACATTAGTAACCTTTGCTATGTGTGGAAGTCATTTAATGTTGTGAATCAACTGTACAAGTTGTTAAAATTGCTCCCGTTGTTGCATTAGTTCCCTTCTGTCTACTTTTGACATGTGTAAGTTTTAAAACTATTTCATCATTCAAAGATAGATTTAAGTCAAGATTTTGCCGATTTAGGAGTATTTTAGATAAAAAGTTACTTAGGTTTGCTAGGAAGGTTCTCTACAACAGAGCCTTCCTGAGAAGGCTACTGCTTTAAGATGGCGGCTGTTTACTAACGCATCTAGTTCTTTATTATACATGTTGCTATTGCAGCCGTGTCTGTCATTTGCATCTAGTTCTGTATATATGCGATATCTACCGAAGCATCATGTGGGCGTAGTTTGTAGGCTATCGGCCACAGTCAGGTATTATTCGAGCCACCTAGCATAGTAGCATTGCGTTTGCAACGGTGTAACACTCCCTTGCCTCCACCCCACTCCTGCGCTGCTCTCTCATCTCCATGACTCCGTTTTTTTCTGACTTTTCTCGCATCAGTCAACCAACATCGTAAAGCCTAATAACACACGGCTTTCCCGCCTCAGTAACGGTAACGGCGGTGTCAAGATGAGAAAAGTAATTCATTTGATTACTCACTACTGAAGAAAATAACGCCGTTAGTAACGCCGTTATATTCTAACGCCGTTATTAACAACACTGATTGTAAGTGCCTTAAGATCCCACAAAATGACTCCTAAACTCTACCTTTGCCTCAATGAAGCTCCTCAACTTACTCCCATTATTTCCTTGGCACAATCATGCCAACAGATGCCATCAAACAATACTATTATTGAAACACTATGACTAATTTTGCAATGTATAACTAGGCAAGATGCTTTGGCAATGTTGAGCACAACTGACTTTGTGATTGCCTGCATCTGTCTAATTTGTTTTAATATAAGAAAGAAATATACAGTATATATAAAATTTGGACATGAAACATCATAACAGTATTTTTGTGGGATTTTCCTTTTACTGTCATCCACACAGAAACATTTGTTGCAGCGTCTCTGTTTCAAATTTGGTTCTACGTAAACTGAACCTCTATTGCTGATTTAATTAGCTTGATTTGTCTGCATCAATGCTAATTAACATTGCGCCATTCCTACTTGTTTTACCATATGGATTCATGTGTAAATTATATGTGCTGCCCGAGAGTTATTTCCAGTGCTGATAATTAATAAACCAGGCAGAGTTATGATGCTCAACGACTAATACTTAACCTTTTTAGAAATATGCGCTTTGGGTCATATGACTCAGCTGTTTAATCAGCTTTAAGCGTTATCCATCATGTTATTATGTGCTATTGGCACTTGTATGGACTGGAAAGGAAACAGATCCTGTGTGGGAATTCTTAACCCTTAGATGCATAAGTGGGTCAAAAATGACCTGGTGAGGTTGTTTTCTTGAAATATCTTCGGAATGAAAAATTGTTATCAATTCATATTCCAGGTATTCCTCAAAAAACATGTTTTTGATATAATGCCGTTCAAATTTTTGATGATTTTTTTTTTATACATTTGAAGAAATTGTCATTTTTGTATTATTACCCTAAGCTTCCACGAGTGGGTCAAAAATGACCCACATGCATTTTCTATGGAATCCAATGGGAATCTTTCATTCTTTCATTCTTTTCAACTTTGGCTGTCAGGAATAAATTTACCGTGGACCACACAGACTCTGTATGTAAAATGTGACATCCCTTAAGAAGATTATTTTACACAGCAAGAGCTGATACGCGTAGTGTAAGTATTATGTCCATATAGTATTTTGTGTGTGTGTCTTTCATGACTATTTTTATTATTATTTATCAACAAATTACTCTACTTCATAACTAGCTAGCTAACTAAGGCTAGGTTCATACCGCAGATCCTATTGCACAATTCCGATTTTTTCGTCATGTTTTTTTTTGCGTACCCGTTCAGATTGCCTTTGTCTATTGTGCCAGTTCAAGTATCACACAATGCGCTCTAATTCGCAGTCCGAGATACGCTGAGCAAACTAGCCCGCGTGCGCAGGAGCATTGGAGCAGAGAGAAAACCGAGCGTTGTCAGGCTTTTCCTCAACCCATTTTATGTTTTTATGACTGTTGTCAAGCCCGCTCCTTCCTCAAAAGCCGCCTTCAAGCTAGGCACTAACGCTAATGCACAGCTGCACCGCTACCGTAGCACCCGGTCTCTCTCGCTCTTTGCTGATGTTAATTGCTGCATGAAATCCAATTTGGGGGACTTGACAGTTCGGACCGCAGCCACATTATGGAAAAATGTGGCCCGGATGGGTATTTAACCACATACGAAAGTGACCTTGATCGAATTTGAAATGGTCAACTTTTATGCGACTTTTCCCGTTTAGTCAAGTCGGAAAAACACAAAAAAATCGGACTCGTACCTAGCCTGGGTTAGCTAACATTACTGTATATATATATAGTGTGTGTGTGTATTTATTTATATAGCTACATATTGATCTATTGAAAACACTACTTTTATGTTTCCTTATCCAAAATGTCATAGCTGCTAGATTTACAACTGAAATGGTCCTACAGATGTTGGATGACGGAGAGGCAGTGACGGGGTTGGACTCAAGTGTCCAAAATTTCTAATGATGAGGACCCAGACAACTGTTCAGGTGGCAGTGGCAGTTGTCGACCTGGAATTCCAAATGAACAGGATCAATCTGACTCATAAGATTCCACTTATGTGTCCTCTGAAGAAGAAAGTGTCCAAATAATGGCCAACAGAATGAGTTGGTAGGGCTCTTACTATAGAGAATTACCTCCCACCCAAGGCAGAACACAGAACTCAATATCCTCAGAAAGTCAGTGCCTGCACAAGGGCTTAGCACCGCTGTCTCACCAAAAAGATGCAAGGGAGCTCTTCATCATTGATGATAAAATACAAGGAAGGATGAAGTCTATTGATGTCCCCCCCCCCAAAAAAAATGTTAATTGAATCATAAAGATATTTCAAGCATGAAATCATTCTTGTGTGGCCCTAAATATAATACTAATTAATGTTCAAGTGATTATTCTTCACCAAAAGGTAATAAAAACACATTGGTTCTAATATGGGTCATTTTTGACCCACTTATGGAAGAGTGTAGGGTCCAGTAACTTGTGCATCTAAGGGTTAAGAAGTTCTGTTCTGCACTTTCATGTCTTTGCATACACACATTCACAAACACACACATTCATATTCACACTTTCCCTAATCCAGTCACAGTTCATGTGTCACACGACACACGACGGCAAGCATGCAGTCAATAGCAAATGAATAAATGAATAACCTCGTGTATAAATGAAGACGCAAACAGTCATCTGAATGCATAATTGTAAAAGGCCTTCTGTGCAAGACATGCCTCCACAACATATGTGTGTGTGTGTTTCCTACTGAGGAGAGGCCAATAGGGAAATCAGTGGAGATGCTTTAAATGCCTTAATGCAGTCAAATTGTTTTCAGATTGACCATTGATGGACAGTTTCCTTTCAAGCATTTAACTACCTCCACACGCACACACATACACGATCACAACAGGCAGTGGTCAGTTGCTCCGAGTCTGGACATCGTTACAACGCTCTTTAGCCGACCTCTGATCTCTGACCCGTGATCCTTACAAGCTGCTGCGTCGTGAGGCACCAAGGTGGCCAGGATGGAGGACTAATCTGAGGCAGGAAGTCATGGACCGGAAAAGGAGAGACCTTAGACGAGGCTGATTGATACAAACCCAAATAAACCAATATAGATCAAAGGGTGAGATAAGCTCCTGCATAGCAGTGGCCGTCAAAAAGCCTGCAATATCTGCACCGCGATGAGGTGTGAGCGAAAGCTACAACACAGCCGTCGGAATCCGACTCACGCTTTACACGTGATTGCTCGAAGGAGGGCAACACATGAGAAGATGTGAAACGAGACACACGGCGGCTAGGATGTGAGACGAGAACGCAGGGTGTGAAGGAATATGGGCGGGAGGGAGGTAAAGTGAGGTTATGTGAGTTGCAGGGAGGCTTGAGAGTGGAGAGTGAGACAAAGAAAAGATGGAAGGAAAATGGAGATGGGAGGAGGCGTGAGAAGGGAGGCCACGCAAGGAGAAATGAGGGGAAAAGAGCCAAGTGGTGTGAAAGCGAACGGAGTTGAGTCGAGGTGAGAAAGATTTCAGGAAAGAGAAGAAGAAAGGCATAGGGATGTAAACAGTGAGGAGACTTGGCAGCTACATGTGCTGAAGAACAGCAAACATTTTGAATTTAATAAGAAGAAAATGCATAGAAGGAACACAGTGGAGAGTTCCAGCTCATCTGTGAGGCTAATGAGTACAAGCGATTTAGAAAACGAACGGATGGAAAATGCAAACAAGACTGAGATAAAGTGCACCGACAGCACATTTAATGAAGGGCACGGCACAGGGGACGATAAGGGAAAGGAGTTGAGTGCAAGCAAAGCAAGAAGAAGAGAGAGTAAGGCAGAAAGATAAGAGAGGTGAAGTGAGGCAAATGAAGTTAAGGCGAATAGAGAAAGAGCTAGGAGAGAAAGGTTAAGTACAGATTAGGGATGCGCAGATACCAAGATCGGTATCGGGTTTGATACTGTCTGTTGGAAATCATCCCCTGAAAAAGGCACCAATACTACACACATCAATAATACTTGACAAGCATGACGTCTTAAGTAGAAGCCATTTCAACCATGTGGAGATACAGTCTCACACTTTTAGGGAACTGCAAGTGTATTTAGTTAGCTACATTGTGTTTTCATCAGAAATATGAAACAATGGCTTGGTGTCGATAAGAAGTCAAATATAAGTACTTTTACTCAGTCGCGAAGAAGTGGTATCGGTGCACCCCCCACTAGGGATAAGAGGATTGAGAGACGAGGAGATGAGGGAAGAGAGAGTTAGAAAACAGGGATAAAAGGCGATTTAAGAAAGAAAGAGGAGCACAGGGGTAAGATGAGGAGAGCCAACTCTGGAGAAGAAGCGAAGAGAGTGCTGAGGGATACATAGGAAGTGCAAGATAAGGGAAAACGAGCAGAAAGGAGATGCTAGGAGAGAAAAGGAGTTGTGGCGAGACACGAATAAGTGGTGATTCTAAGGGCATTGAATCGATTGCAACTGCAGTTGCTCATTGGGGCAGGCTTCATCAGTTGGTGCACAGTCGGTCATGGTCTGGAACACAAAGAGTCTTGGTATTGGCTATCAAAGGTCTTGGTCTCATTGAACTCTGGTCTTTGTCTTAGATAATGTGGTCTTGAGTCCAGTACTAGGTCAAACATCTTCAAACACATCCAGAAGAGTCCACTAGCAATCAATTCAATGTCCTAAACTGCGAAAAGAATGACCTGGAAAAACGACAATATTCATTCCAAGGCATAAGTGAGGATGTAGTGCAGGAAAAAGTGATGGGGAGCAACACATTTGTCACGGAAAATAGGAAAAGAGAGGAAGGTAAGGTGGCTTAAGGATATATGAGGGGTGGTAAGGTGATGACAAGTAAGGCAAGGAGAGGACAGGATGAAGTTGAAAACGGATATAAAGCATCAAAGATAAGGGAGTAAAGAGAGGGTGGGTTTGGTTGGGGAAAAAAATGGGGGGTGGGTATGATACGGGATTGAGAGGCAACTGGGGGTATTTCAGGTGAGCAGGGGGAGGAGAAAAGATAGCCAAGAAGAGAAGGTAAGGAAGAAAAGGTAAAGAGGCACAGAAATTAGTGAGAAATATGAGGAGGAGCTGAGGGGGGACTCCTTGATAAGAATAAGTGTAGAACAGATAAGGGGTGGGGGTGACAATGAAGAGTTGTACTTAGGGCTCTTTCACACTAAAGGCCGAGTTATGCTTCCATGTCAGACCTGCGCCGTCAACGAAGACCCGATTTACAACCCTGCGCCGTAGCCTCTCTGGGTCCTTTTTTTCTGACATCACGTCGCGTCAACGCGTGTGACGTGGAGGAAATGGACTATGATTGGCCCATTCAGACCAGACTTGTTTCCGGTTCAGCGCGAAATCACTGCCATGCTCAAAAATTATTTTTCTACACGCAAAAATGGACCTAGCCGACGAGAGTATCAACGAAGAGCAAGTGCGACAACTTCTACAATGTCTCGTCAAGACATTATGAAGATTGCCAAATGGCAGGCAATTCGTGGGAGGAGATTGCTGAAAATACGGGGCTGGAGGTCAGCCAGCGATTGAATAAAAAAAAATGGAAGACCCACCGAGACAAGTACAGTATGTGTGTGTTCGGAATCGAATGGCCACTCGAGGCGGCGACCCAGTGGGTCAAAAACTGCCAGCTTTTTATCACTTTATGTCGTATTTTTGGTCGGTGCACTTCATCATTTATTGTGTACACATGTTTGCTGTGAGTGTGACTTATTTACGTGTCACACTTCAAGTATATGAAGAATAAAGCACAGGTTTGGTGTCAAAAGAGTTGTTTTGATGTTTCATTTTCAACAACAGACAGTTCACACACGATACATCATCACTGATTGAGAGTGCCTCGGTGCTTTTATGATAACGTTAACATCAAGGCTTCCAACGCAGTTTGGGAAATTCCATAGCCGCCAGAAATCTGCTATGGCTTCCCACTGGCTGTTTGTAGGACAAGGCAAACAAATCGGGCTGGAGGGCTTTGCAGACCTCGGACAAAACACTGGACGCAGAGCTCAACGCCAGTTTGAAGCTAGCCGCTACAGCTAACTGGTTTCCACCCGAGGCTAGAACCTTATGTGGCATCAAAAGTTGGACAGACCGCCTCGAAACGTCGTCTGCGTCGCCTACGCCTCAACATTTGTATGATCAACATATATTCAATTTTGATGAGCTGAAGATCCACATTCAAGCGTTCCATCTTGCATTCTTTATTTTTTTTCTCCATTAAACTAGACAAGAGGAAGTCAACAAGGATACCCCAAAAATGTACAAACATAACGCCACCCCCCTCTAGTGGCTTGGCGGTGAATTACAGAGTAACACGTCACCCAGAAGAAGAACCCATCAAATGTCAAATGACGCCGTAGTCGCTCCGCCGTCACCGCAACGCGGTAGCATAACTCAGGCTTAACACTGTCTTGTCCATATTAAACGGGCCAGAATTCTTTTTCTCAGATAGTCCTCTTCGTGTTATAAATGTAAACGCGCATCTGAACTCTAGTTCGGACCACACAAACGAAATCTGGTCCACTCAAAAATCGTGCATCTCCACTTAAGCGCACAATGCTTCACTTTTGCATGCAACCGGAGCAGGGTGCACTTTTGCTACTTTATGTACAGTGTCACAGCCCCAGGCTGTGACGCTGGAGGCTGTGACGCCACACACAGAGCATCCTTGGAAGAGGAAGTAGAGCGCCCACACTATTCAAAATCAACAATGATAAGATGACAAACTATGGCCAAATGTTTTTTTGCTGCGCTAAGCAGTTGTATTTGATACAGAGAATTAGGTTGTAATGTGGCGGTCGTGTTTTGCATGCTGTTCCAGAACGGACTGTAGGAGAGTGACAGCTGCCAAGACAGGCCGAGCCTCTCAGAGCGGCTGTTTCGTGAGTCTAGCTTTCCTGGAAGTGGCGACAATTTGACAGTCAAAAAAAGTCACGAAAGTGAGAGCGATCGCGCCTGTGTTACTTGGGGTACCACATGGTTCCCTTTCGTGGTTTAATTTTCCTCTATGCACCTTTTCAATAAGTCATTTGCAAGTGTTGTTGCGAGGTAGCTCTCCAACCAGACCCTGGTCCTCTTGGTCTAATGTGAAAGCGCCCTTAGAGTCAAAGGGAAACAAGAAGAGACAACATGAATGAGGGAGAGACAAGGTGAACGGGATATTATCCAAAAAGAGGCACCTTCATCCAAACACAGATGTTAAAAAGGAATATGACATGTGACCTTTAACCTTTAAAACTAAAAATATAGCAACGCTTCCCATCCGAACAAGTCATTCCACTGCAGTTATCTGATCTGCACCACACCTCCTCTCATGTCTGTAAATGCAATCTGAAGGCGACTGTGTAAATCACTAATCTACGTATGATTTGCATGCAGGCTTCTCAGTGAAATCCATACGAGGGCAGCGGAAGGTGACTGACTTGATTTAGCCGTCCGTATGTGCACTCCAGGGAGTCGTGTGCAGTGTGCAGCATGTGTATGATGTACAACCCATTCCATCACATTGTTTATGGCTGTGAAAAGTACAAAAGTGGGCTTTTATCTATTCACAGGGCCATTCCTTGACTGTGGGAACCCTCGACCTTACAAGGCTGGGGGGACAGAGGCGCGGCCACACAAACACATGGGGGAACGAGACATTCGGAAACAGTGGCCACGTTTACGTACATATTTTTGGCCAATTCCGGAGTGATTCATGAACTTCATTGCCTGCTGTGAGTACATATACATGTGAGTACATATTTGTATCGTACTGGGAACACAGACGTTGGTCGCTATTTGTCAGCCATGGGTGCAAACCAAAGTCGGGCGATGTCTCCCTATATGTAGTTGCAATTGTGGTTGAATATTTACCGTACACATGAGCACACGACTGAAGTCTTCAGTATGAGGATGTGATGTAATAAACACTACCGCATGCTGGGATATAGGAAAGGCTTAGTTTAGCAGTCATAAGTGAACTTGAATGCAGAGAAGATGGCAAGTGGTAGGGGATCTCCACCCAGAAATACTTAGACCACGACCATTTTTTTTTATCCAAGATGAATAATTTTAAATTTCATTCATAATGGATGGACGAAAATTCAGAAATTTTGAGTCGCTAAAAAATCCTTAGTTTGTTTTCCTCCAAAGGTGGGCGGTTCCCCGCGGTTGAATTGACACCTAATCCACAATGAAAACTTTCACAGGTTGTTTTTCATCACTTTCACTTGATTCTGATTGAACCAGCGCCATATATATGTTGTGTCCGATTCAAGGGCTATTCTAATTTGCAACAGTCACGCCGAGAAAGTTAATATGTTGACTGCATACAAATGTAGCCATTGAACCACATAAACACTTAGTATGGTAGTTAGTACTAGTAGTCAAACTATTGCACGGTAAATAAAAATGAGGGCGGTAATTTTCCCGGCTACGATTTATCGCTGCGTGCGTGTGTGCATACATTTGTGCATGTGTGCTGCGTGCACTTAGCACACGTGCATGTTGATTGCATATGAGACTCCAGTAGCTTTCACAGATGTTTATTGGCTATCAACATGCGGTACAATTAAAGTTCAGATGTACAAAATAAGGAAACACTTCTATATTAACATTGTAAAATGTTAGCATTGCTACATTGAGGCTAATGGAAAAAAGACAATTTACTAACCACTTTAGCCTGCTATAAAACATTGGCAGTCTTCTCCACAACGAAAATTTGGGTTAAAAGGTGACACTTCAAACATGAAAATTCGCTGGATTAAAGAATTTGCAAGCGATGCAAACAAAAGAAAAAATCTATTACTGACACAATATGCTTTAATAAAGCGAAGTGCACTTTTTTTTAATTGAGTGTAAAGCTTACGGTTAGTGGCTTAGCAAATGTACTTCCGGTGAACATTTCAAAATAAAAGCATGTCATGTTCAGATTTCTGGAGGCAATCGCATATACTTCAGATTCTACACTAAAAATTAATTTAAAATTACACCCATTATGAAAAATCTGTTTGGCAATGATAATATTATGTAACAAATGATTATAATTTACGTTCAAATTTGTTGCATGCCCACTTTGCAGGACAAGGTGACAGTCATTTTGGATCAAATTAACACCTTTAGTGGGCTCTAATTGGCAGACAACAAAAATGACATTGGGTTTCTCACCTATTTTTTATTCTGCACTCAACTAGCTTTAAAATGACTCATTATGCTTAGTGATTTTTTTCTTTTAAATATTCATACATTTTAATACAGTTTGTGTGTTATTTAAGAATAACAATTTACTGCATTTGAATAGGTGATTTATTTGGATCCATTGTCACTATATTCATGGTTGATTAGGTTAAAAATAATAGGCAATAATATCACATATCGGCAATAATTTATGAGACAATATTTTGCCTACAAAAATGTGTTATCGCGACATGCTTAGCTATATCTAAAGTTTATCTTAGAGATTTAATATACCGTATTTTTCGGACTATAAGTCGCACCTGAGTATAAGTCGCACCAGCCCAAAAATGCCCAATGAAGAGGAAAAAAAACATATAAGTCCCACCGGAGTATAAGTCGCATTTTGGGGGGAAATTTACTTGATAAAATCCAACACATAGAACACATATGTCATATTGAAAGGCAATTTAAAATAAAAATACAATATAGAACAAAATGCTCAATAAGTGTACAGTATGATAATGTTACGTGATGCATGAACAACGTGGCCGGTATGTCACGCTACATAGCTATTCAGAGTTATTCAGATAAATATAGCATAAAAAAACATACTAACAAGTTTACCAAACCATCAGTGTCACTCCAAAACACCAAAATAACATGTGAAATGATATAATAATGTGTTAATAATTTCACACATAAGTCGCTCCAGAGTATAAGTCGCACCCCCAGCCAGACTATGAAAAAAAAAACGGCGATTTATAGTCCGAAAAATACGGTAAACATTTTCAGGTGTCTTATTTACTAACACAGCCTTATGGTTTGAGAGTGTTTGTTTTTTTTCTTTTCGGCATACGCTAAGGCCTGGAATTTAATTTTCAAGAAGACCAATTTTAAAGAAAATATCAACATGCATATGCTTTGGCTTGAACTCAAAAGAGTTATTCACACTAGAAATTCCAGGAATTTCCATGCACTGCAACAGTTTTGTAATAAGGAACGGACCAAAATGTTTCCCTGATATTTTTGCATGTCGGATATTCAACTACAGGAAATGTTTAGTTGATCTTATTGCTGACAAAATGAGGTGAAAAAGTTATTAAATCCAAGATTAACTTGTTTTTTTTTCCTTCTTGTCTTGTGACAAGACATTTGTTGATTAAAATATGAAAACGTGATGTTTAAGCAGATTTTTTTTTACACTTTTGTATTAGATGATCAGACCACTTTTATGACCAATTTATGCAGAAATTCCAAAGGGTTTACATACATACATTTCACAAAACATTTTGGTTCAAAATATGATAAATTTGTCATAACAATAAAGATTTCCTCTATTGTAGTCCCCACTATTATCAGGACAAAATACAGTGCCTTGCAAAAGTATTCGACCCCCTTGAATCTTGCAACCTTTCGCCACATTTCAGGCTTCAAACATAAAGATATGAAATTTAATTTTTTTGTCAAGAATCAACAACAAGTGGGACACAATCGTGAAGTGGAACAACATTTATTGGATAATTTAAACTTTTTTAACAAATAAAAAACTGAAAAGTGGGGCGTGCAATATTATTCGGCCCCTTTACTTTCAGTGCAGCAAACTCACTCCAGAAGTTCAGTGAGGATATCTGAATGTTCCAATATTGTCCTAAATGACCGATGATGATAAATAGAATCCACCTGTGTGTAATCAAGTCTCCATATAAATGCACCTGCTCTGTTATAGTCTCAGGTTTCTGTTTAAAGTGCAGAGAGCATTCTGAAAACCAAGGAACACACCAGGCAGGTCCGAGATACTGTTGTGGAGAAGTTTAAAGCCGGATTTGGATACAAAAAGATTTCCCAAGCTTTAAACATCTCAATGAGCACTGTGCAAGCCATCATATTGAAATGGAAGGAGCATCAGACCACTGCAAATCTACCAAGACCCGGCCGTCCTTCCAAACTTTCTTCTCAAACAAGGAGAAAACTGATCAGAGATGCAGCCAAAAGGCCCATGATCACTCTGGATGAACTGCAGAGATCTACAGCTGAGGTGGGAGAGTCTCTCCATAGGACAACAATCAGTCGTACACTGCACAAATCTGGCCTTTATGGAAGAGTGGCAAGAAGAAAGCCATTTCTCAAAGATATCCATAAAAAGTCTCGTTTAAAGTTTGCCACAAGCCACCTGGGAGACACACCAAACATGTGGAAGAAAGTGCTCTGGTCAGATGAAACCAAAATTGAACTTTTTGGCCACAATGCAAAACGATATGTTTGGCGTAAAAGCAACACAGCTCATCACCCTGAACACACCATCCCCACTGTCAAACATGGTGGTGGCAGCATCATGGTTTGGGCCTGCTTTTCTTCAGCAGGGACAGGGAAGATGGTTAAAATTGACGGGAAGATGGATGTAGCCAAATACAGGAACATTCTGGGAGAAAACCTGTTGGTATCTGTACAAGACCTGAGACTGGGACGGAGATTTATCTTCCAACAGGACAATGATCCAAAACATAAAGCCAAATCTACAATGGAATGGTTCAAAAATAAACGTATCCAGGTGTTAGAATGGCCAAGTCAAAGTCCAGACCTGAATCCAATCGAGAATCTGTGGAAAGAGCTGAAGACTGCTGTTCACAAACACTCTCCATCCAACCTCACTGAGCTCGAGCTGTTTTGCAAGGAAGAATGGGCAAGAATGTCAGGCTCTCGATGTGCAAAACTGATAGAAACATACCCCAAGCGACTTGCAGCTGTAATTGGAGCAAAAGGTGGCGCTACAAAGTATTAACGCAAGGGGGCCGAATAATATTGCACGCCCCACTTTTCAGTTTTTTATTTGTTAAAAAAGTTTAAATTATCCAATAAATTTTGTTCCACTTCACGATTGTGTCCCACTTGTTGTTGATTCTTGACAAAAAATTAAAATTTTATATCTTTATGTTTGAAGCCTGAAATGTGGCGAAAGGTTGCAAGGTTCAAGGGGGCCGAATACTTTTGCAAGGCACTGTAGGTGATTTACTGCCAGACAATAACTATGTTGAGCCAGTATTAAATACATAAATTTTAAAGTGTTTTGTCAGTGCACCGTGGTGCTGCAAGCAATTGAACACGGACAGTTAGTCACTGAGCGCATTAAAGTCATATTTTTATACTATTAAATGCCTGACTACATCTGTTAAGTGCTTATGTTTTATGTACTGCTACATAAAATGTTAAAGTTTATCACAATGTTTATGCACCAAATATGTCTCAAATGTCATTCCTATTTATTAGAGACTGAAAAACTTTCATGAATTTTTAAGACCGCTGACTTTTCCCAGTGATTTTACACAGACAGACACACACACACTTCGACATCTGTGGAAGATGGAGTGGTCTTGTAAAATAAAAAAGGATGAGGACTTAAAGACATTCCACTATTTTATGGCTCAGTGAAAGAGAGTGACGGCTGAGGGTAATGAGGAGGCCAGCAGCTCAAGTGTCAGTTACAGCGGCCCCCAACCACCACGTGATCTTTATCACAGCCCTCCACCAGGCCAAACAAACAAACAATAGCACAAACAATGCCATAGTAATTGACATTCCTGGTGAGCTGGAATGTAACCCCTCAATTGGCTTGTTTCTGTCTCAACGCGCACGATCTAATGCACAAATTAGAAAGTGAGAACCGCTGAACAATGATGTGGTGTTGAATTGTTCTGAATCCCATTGAGAGGTATTTCTGAACATGGACTTTCCTTGTTTACATAGCTATATGTAAGTGGGTGAATATTAAGAATTCAACATTGTTTCGATATATACCATGTATAATCACTAGTACTATATTTTTCGGACTCTAACTCTGTGAAATTATTAACATATTATTACAGTGATCCCTCGTTTTCCGTGAAAATCGGAAATCTGCCAAGTAGGGGCAGAGCCTATTTTTGTTTTTTTTAAAAAATGTGTCTGATCCATGTATTTATTTAGATTTAACAGCATTGGGAAAAGATACATTTAAGACATACTTTTCCCTTTTTTCCACCAAAGTAAAATAATAAAACAAACAAAACTGTATTTATATGTATATTTTTATAAATTGTTTCTAAGCACTGCACATGTAATAATTATATATACAGTAAAATAAAAAATGATTTGTACATGTATACTTGCATATATCTTAACATTTTAAAATAAACTACTGTATTTATTTACTTTTTCTTTAAATTTAATTGAAACAAATCCGTGACAGATTGAGGGCGCAAAGTTTGAAGCACAAGTAGCAAGGGATCACTGTCAGGGGTTAATTTGTGCCGGATCCTGCCGGAACAAGATCCGGCACCCTTGATTTTGGCCTTCCTGTGTTCCCGGGGTTATTTGGGCAGATCCGGCACTTCTTGTGTATAGAAAATAATAATAATATAAAAAGTTTTTTTTTAAATGTATACAATAAAATAATAATATGCATAAATTCATTTATAGAATAAATCGCAAGAATTGCATGTTGTATATGTAAATTTAACATCACTTGAACGGGTCGATGATGCACTGAAAAGCTGGACTGACAAATCACGCTCCTGACATAAACTAAAAAAAAAACTGGAAATTTGCAGCATCTGGGGAGCAAGCAGCCAGGATCAAACAGTATTTCAACATGCAAAAAAGACAGTTGCATTTACTGTCTTTTTTCTAAAAGAAGGAAGATGATTCAAAATGAGTCAGAAAAGTAACAACCGGCGATGAGGGCAGCTGCAGCGATCATGCTAATGGGCAGGCAAGGGTGCAGCAGGAGGCTAGCGCCGCAGCAGCTAACCAGGTTCACGGACAGCCAGCCAAGCCGGGGCAGGAGGCTGCTACCGTGGCAGCAGCTGGTCAGGTTCAGTGCACACAAATCAAGGTGAGTGTTAAGAATCCTGCACCTATTATATTTATTCATCATCAATTTATTCATCATAAATTGATAATTGTATTATTTTACCTTAAATTCTGGTGTTGAAAAAGGTTAATTGTCTATAAACAATAGACATTATTATTGTCAATAACCTGGCATATTCCTTATACAAAAAATTACAAGACGGATGGCGTATTTACATTGAAAGAAGTATTTTTCATCTCATTGAAAAAAAATTATATGAATTTGCACTAACAATCAGAAAAGTAACTCCAACAAAGACTTCAGTTTGAACTGAAGTCGGATTGATTAATGTAAATTAGACATATTTGATTCAAATCCAAATGGGTAAAACATTGAATGTGTTTCAGATTATGGACCAGGTCAGATGTCATGATGTCAAAAATGGCATCATAGACTGATGAATGGGGAGTGCTGCTGACGGCAACTGTCGGCCACTGCGTTGACCTTGCCCATCTCAACAGTGAACTGTGAGAGAGATTTGTCTGCATAGAACGGAGTAAGACATTTAGTCAACTGTACAATGTAAGTTAAAGATGCTTGAGTGTCTTCATTTCCCAGATCTCATTTTTTTCTTATTCCTGTGTAGGTGAAGACAGACTTGAGAATCAGGGGGACCATCTTGCAGCACGCCTCACTAAAAATTGACCATTTATTGCTGATTTTCCTTTTTATTTATTTTTTAGTCCAGTAAAATCAAATGTTCGCAGGCAGTATGCAAACTTTGCAAAGGTTAAGGTTCTTAGAAAAAAATTAATGTTGTGAAAAATCTTTTATTTGTCATGATCAGTGTTGTTAATAACGGCGTTACAATATAACGGCGTTATTTTTTTCAGTAGTGAGTAATCTAATTACTTTTCTCATGTTGGCAACGCCGTTACCGTTACTGAGGCGGGAAAGGCGTGCGTTACTATGCGTTACTAAGTTGGTTGAATAAAAAAAGTCAGAGAGACGGACTCACGGAAACGAGAGAGCAGAGCAGGAGTGGGGAAGACGCCGTTGCAAACGCGATGCTAGGTGGCTCCAATAATACCTGACTGTAGCCTACAGACTACGCCCACATGATACGGTAGATATCACATATTATAGAACTAGATGCAATTGTTAGACACGGCTGCATTGGCAACATGTTTAAGGAATACATGCGTTAGTAAACAGCCGCCATCTTAAAGCAGTAGACCTCTCAGGAAGGCTCTGTTGTAGAGATCCTTCCTAGCGAACCTACTTTTTTTTTTTTAATCTAAAATGGTCCTAAATCGGCAAAATCTTGACTTAAATTTATCTTTAAATTATGAAACAGTTTTAAAACTTACACATGTTGAAAGTAGACAGAAGGGAACTAATGCAATAGCGGGAGCAATTTTAACAACTTTAACGGTTGATTCACAACTTTAAATGACTTCCACACATAGCAAAGGTTACTATCTAGTTACCGCAATACCCTTGTGTCTAGTTAAGTGGAGGGTAAAGAATTGGGCTAGGGCCAATTGTCCCAAAAACCCTTTAAACTTCACATTGTATGACCTTTTTTTTTTTTTTCCTTGAGAAAAACAAAACAAAACATGAAAAAAAAAGTTACTAACGCAATTACTTTTTGGGAGAAGTAATTTGTAACTGTAATTAATTACTTTTTTAAAATAAAATTAACAACACTGGTCATGATATGATACAAATTCACCGCGGCACATGATGGGGTTGTCCACGGCCGACTACCACCACTACAGCTTCAAAAAATCTTAGGGGAAACACTGTGGGTACATTTAGAAGCCATATCTATTAAAAATGTAGTATATAAAGTACAACCTGTACTGACTGTATGCATGTGTTTAAAATGTGGAAATGTACCCAAGTGTATATAAGGACACGTCATGAATATGCTAATATTTTTAATAAGTACGTTACTGCGGAGAGATGAGAAAAACGTAAAGAGACTGGCAGATGCACAGATTTGCTGACAGACAGAATGACAGCTCTCAGCCGTGCTACATTCCTCTTAAGTTGAGTCACGGTATGCTTCTGATCACCACCGCACCACTTTCTCAGCAGATTTGCAGTGAGTGGGTAATCTTGAGTGTCACACACCCTCTACAATCCCGGGCCAAGCTATCCAAACAGCGCCGGCAAGCAGGGGGAGGAAATTGAATTTCCCCACCCCCCTTCTTCTCAAATACAGGCCTTCCAAATCCCCATCAACAGGAGCTTAGAGAGCCTGCAGTCCATCAAGTTTCATCTGCCACGGTGGTCCGACCAATCAGGTTCTGTCACAAACGTGCGGAGCTGGCATGCACGAGTACTCCCCGAAAACCCATTCACACTTAACCAATCACACAAATACACAAACAGATAAATGCGTACAATCAAACAAGCGCAAACAAGCACTCACACGCGGCCTGATCCCTCCTCTACGTGTCCGCCCTTTGCATCAACAATCAACAATCTGAGGCATTGTGGAGCCTGTGATCCTGTGACCTTTGAACCCTGGAGTTAACCCCAGAGAAGCTCGCGCTGAGAGGTGAACCAGAGAGCTCATTGAAATGCGGTGAGGTTCCCATGAGAATGTACCAAAGGGAAGATCAGAAATCGAGGATGCAAAAGACCTGTACTCATTGGAATTGAGATTTTTTAAAATACATTAGGATAATGAGAACTTCGCTTCTTGAACAGGCAATCACACGTTATCTCAGGTAAAATAATAGTTGATACAATGTCAAAACAAATGTAACTTGAGGGAGAAAAACTTCTTGTGCCAGAGAGATCCCTTCGTTCAATACTATGTTGACAGTCTAACACACAACAGCTGCTTCTACCAGCACCAGAGCACCACCCCAGCTGGAACACCTCTCTACGGGCATCCAAGGCCGTGACCTCAAACAAGCCCAGGGCCTTTGCATCTAAGGGACCGGAATACTCCTTTCAATAAATGGTTATGGGGTCATTTTGTACCAGACAACCAGAACGCAAAAGCACATTTCTAAATGCCCAGTTTCCAAATGTGGGAGGTTTAATGCAGAGATCAGATTTGAGTTATCTTGAGAAATCCACTCCAACATGTTTGATGGAATGACTGAACAATCTGCTTGGTCATCTGGTTGCGACTACCAGAAAATTGCCCCATCATCTAAAATGGCCACCCCAATTGAATGCTCAGGCTTCGATAAACATTCAACTAATAGCTACATGAATCAAAGAGTGCCATATGATACTTTGCCCCGATAGTGATAGTAGTAGTGATTATACATGCACGTTAATTTATAGAGACGAAAATCAGTGATAATTATTCAAAACTGAATCAAAAAAAGAACGATTTGCAAGTTTCTCCATGGTAATATGCACTCTTTTTCCCCACATACACTTCAGCTTGGTATAACATCACATATTGTTTACATTTGCACAAGGGCGTAGGTTTACATAGGGACGGTGGGGACATAACACTAGAACATTTTCAGGATGCTCAAATTTTCCCCACCAACTTTTAAGCAACCTTATTTGCATTAAATAATGAGTTCAACTTTAAACTTTATGGGTAATTTAGATAGTCTTCCCATATGTTGTAAGGGTAGAATTGACCCTACCATTATTAAGTGAATTATTTTCTTTATGGTCAGACTTACAGTTACCCCTTTTCACTTGCTGTATGTGCTAGTCCATTTTTCCCCCTCATGTTTGATTGGCTGATGACTTGACTGCAACCCCCCCCCCCCACCACCACCACCACCTTTGCACAAACACACACGCACACAGCCCTGACCGATTAACATGTCGAAGGCATGTTGCCTCCTCCGCAGAGGAGGGATATCAGAATTTTTTTTTTTTCTTTTGGGGGGGGGGGGGCAGCAGCAGCCACTGTAAGTAATGTTTGAAAAAAACAAAAAAAACAAAAAACGGTCACGTGGAGCTGGGGAACACACCACTAATTTTGCTACTAAAAGTCAGACCTGCATCAGAGTTAGCGTAACATTAAAATGTGGGAATCTGCAAAACTCGAGTAGGAAGCTGCTTAGCGAGAAGTGTTCTCCTGTATGTATTTTACACTGTTAATGTTAATTACATTGTGAGAATTGTAGTGAACTCTGGTGGAAACTATAGAACCAGAAAAATATAATTTAGGTTATGGTCAAATATTTTAATTTAATTTTGCTAATAAAATCCAGACATTTATTCTGGAAGTTTTCAAAACGTTTCTTTAGTAGTTTTTATAAACAAAGTTTTGAATTGAACGCTGTAACACCTGAACCAATACACTTAAAGTAAAAAGACCAATACAGATTTATTTTGCATTGATAATTTAGCCTAGCAATTAATTAGGTTCATATTCGTGACAAAAATGTAGCACTGACCCTCCATTCACCCAATCTGTTTGGTCTTATTAAGTCCCATCCCCAGCAAAAAGTGTACATGCAGGTTATGCTGTTATCATCCCTACCAATGTTGGGACCAAACATACGCTCTTGCATTTGCATGTTACATTCCCTACCGGAATTATGAACTATTGGTTTGGTAAAATATGTTTGGTACGAGTACACCAACATTGAATCCCAAATTATAATGACCCACCCAGGCAGTTTATTCAAATCTAAAAATAATTGTAATCAGTGGTGTTACCATGATGGCAAGTGTGGGTGGGCATTAGTCTTACCTGGGGGAAAAAAAAAACACACAAAAAAAACAACAATGCTCAAGTAGGTTGAAATCCAGCGTAGGGCTACTACACCTTAAAACATGTTTTGTTTTCCCCTTGAGATAACTATTGTTGTGATTTGGTCTATACAAATAAAAGTTGATTTGATTTTATTTGACTTAGAACACATGCATAACTGAACAGTATGGACATGCAGGTGACAATGTTTTTTTAGGTAACCGATTGTGGTTCCTCGGATTTATTATTATTATTATGGTTATTCTTTGTTCCGCAGCCCCTTTGAGTTCAAAACCAACATTTCATTTCATTTTTTTGTTGTTGTTGTCTTTTTTAAGGTGAAAGAGGAGGTAACAACACAAAGGTTAAAACTTAGAACTCATCAGTACTATATGAATGGGATACCATACGCGGTGCCCAGACTGCCGTTAGTACTACATCCAGTTTTCTTTGGGTGGGCAGAGCGTGTCCGTGGGTGGGCATTGCCCACCCCTGCCTCTGATAACGCCCCTGATTGTAATGTTGCATGCACTTTTTGTGAAACAGATATAGGGATACGTATGTATGAGATCACCCCAGCAAGGAAAATGGGAGGGGTGAGGACTTATGTAACAAGACATCCAGCACATAAAGCTATAAGGAGGATCACATATTCACTCGTACTTGTACTTCCTTTTCTTACCACTGGTGTCTACTTTACAGATACTAGTTCCACACACCTTAGTGGACATATGGGCAATAAATGCAGAACAGACTGTCCTAAAAAAACAGAAGCTGGACAGCACCCCCCCCCCCCCCCCTTTTTTTTTTTTTTTTTTGATCAGGTGATATGTCATATGAAGGAAACACAGACATGCGAACTATAAGTGTTCTATATACCCTAAAAGCTCTAAACAATGAATCCTTTAGATAAAGATCTGATCACTCTGCATGTGTGTGTGCTGAATGTGTTCATGTGTGTGATGCTTGCTATAATCACCAGTATTCATGCAGCACCAGGCTCCCGGCGTTTCTACAGCTGTCGCCTCCTGCACTTGCTGACCTCCACCAGCAGTTCCTGAGGCCATCAGTTTATAGCAGCCACTCCAATTATTGACTTTAAGAGCATAGCAAAAGACCCTCAAGATATTGGGAGGACCCTCTTGGTAAACGTACTATAAAGTATCCGTCGTCACCAGAGATTTTTTTACGATGTGTGACAGTGAGGTCATTTTTACTGTCATCATCCACATTGGTTTCTCTTCTTCAAAACCTGCCTGATGAGCGTCCAATCAAACCGTGCTAAAGTTATCCTGCTCACAGCCCATTTCTTGTGACCGCCCAAGCTTATGACTTTTTTTCAAGTTATGGCACGTCATTTAGATATTTTTTATTGTGAGGCTATACTTGTGCCCATACAGCAAACTCAACTCCAACTCGCAACATCTCACACACAATGACACGGCCCTTTACGAACACATAAGCCCCTTTTACATACATTTGAACACCGTTTAAAGCTCAGGATTTAAACAGGCAGGCCTCGTATGTGAAAGCAATTTCCCGGGTCGACTGACACTGAGATTACCCGAACATTTACGGGTCGCGTCTTAGAAAACTGTCCGGGACGAGGTGTATGTGAAAGCAAGCGTTAAATTCCCGGGTCACAGCACGATGGCTGATGACGTAAATTTCATGGCGGGCCAACTGTCACTTCCTCTTTCTTCGCAGTAAAACAGCGGTAAACAAACATCATAATTATGAACATAGCAAGCTGAAAATAGCTAAATTGAACTGAAACAAAACGGAATTAAATTGTTACTTGATTGTAGAGGTGAGGGAGAGAGTCCATCGTCCATCTTTGGAAATGTGTGGTTTATTTTGTTGCTGATGTTAGGCTCCGCAACTGCAGAAACAAGGACCTCAAAGCACAAAACAACGGAGGGATGCGTTCAAAGGTTTATAAAGGGGGGATAACACAATGGGTCAGTGACATTAGGTCGACGGGGATCAGTAATACTAACCTAAGTGGTAGGCAGATAGTCGTTACGACAACAAAACAAATGCACTCAAATACCTGCACAACGCAGAGAATTTCAAAACAAGGACGGCAGACGAACAAGCTAGCAAATGCATGAAATTCAACAGTACAAGGTGTCGAATGGCGCCCAGTAAGTTAATATCTCAGCACCCTTCTCCTTGATTGCCTGGGCTTAAATACAGTCTTGATGAGGTTCAATTGGCTGCAATTACGACGTCAGGAACGCTGCCATAACTGGCTCTGTAACAAAATACGATTTGACCAGCAGCCCTCCCAGCACAGAGAGCACCAGTGGGCAACATGGGACAAGACTGTGAAAGTGTCCAACCTGGGATATCGCTACACGTGTAAAAGCAATAACGCGAGTAAATCCCACGTCACTTTACACGGGAATTTACCAGGATATGTTTGTGAAAGGGGCTATAGATACAACATGAATACATTATGTACAGTAATTACACTTAAAATTAATTTTGTGAATTTATTTGCATTCTCTTATCTTTTTATCCAATAAAGTGTCACGTTATTGATTAATACTAGAGGCGTGCGAAATTTCCGATTCTTAGATTATTCGCGATTCGGCCGTGGAAGATTCGAGAACGATTCACAAATATCCAAATTCCAATTAATGAATTATACTAGGTAAAGCGGAAGTAAAACACAGTCAGCGTGGTCTTTGGGATACAATGAGGAACGGACCGAGAGTAAATATCATGTTCAACTCATGCCGCTAGATTAAAAAAAATCATACCTGACTGTGGCTGACAACCGCTACAAACAACGCCCAGTTGCTAGTTGCTACAAACATACGGCTAAAGTAGATATCATATATATATGTAGCACTAGATGCAAAATGGCAGATGATGTCCGTGTTAAAACATGTATTATTAAACAGAGATGCGAAATGACAGACTTTCTGGCGTAAGTAAACAGCCGCCATCTTAAAGCAGAAGACCTCTCTCGAAGGCTCTGTTGTAGCGAACCTAATTAACTTTTTATCTAAAATGCTCCTTAATCGGCAGAATCTTGTCTTGAATCTATCTTTAAATGATGAAAGTTTTAAAACTTTGACAAAAGTGGACAGAAGGGAAATTGTGGAATAACGGGAGCAATTTTAACAACTGTAACAGTTGATTCACAACATTAAATGAATTGAATGTAGTTTAAGTTTGTAGTTTTAGTTAGTGGAGTTTTTTGTTTACTGTTATTTTTGTATATTTGTTTACTGTTATATGTTAACTTGATACTGAAATAGTAGTTTGGTTTAGCCTGAGAGGATTTATAAAAAAAATAAAAATTAAAAAAAAAGGAGGGGGGGTGCATCAAATTTTATAATTGAATCGGAGCCTCTGAATCATAATCGTAATCGAATCGTTAGGTGCCCAAAGATTCCCAGCTCTAATTAATACAACAACAAAAAATGCCAGTCTTTGGGGGAGGCAGAATAATTTTAATTTATTTAATTGTGGACAATCACTTTTAGAATGCAATCTTTACTTAATTGGTTGTATATGCATTGTGTGCATCATTATATCAATCTTTAATTTACTTTAGTAGATTGGTCACTGACTCATTGTATATAAAATGTTCAGAATACAAACTGTTCTTGTCTTCATTTGGGTCCCACGTAACTTTGGGCAAGAGGCATGTTATGTCCTGGCAAGCTGCCACATATAGACAAACATCCATTAACACTCACATTCACATTTATGGGTCTTAAAAGTATCTAACATACATGTTTGCGGAATGTGGGTGAAAGCTGAGCTGCTATTCCAAACCCAAACCTCAGACAACCACAGGACTGCTATACCCAAGTTACTACTACTAGCATCAATTTACTACATGTCATGTGATCGAAATCTTTTAACAATGTAATTACTGTTTTAATTAGTAAAGTAATAATTATTTTTTTAATTTGTAGGTTTAATGTATGATGAACGTATGCCATGACTGGAGCAGCGTAACAGTTATGGCTCAAACAAAAGTTCGAAGTCATTGGGAACACCCAGAATTCATACAAAAAGTGCACTGTCAATTTTTAGTCACCGCTCATGTTGTTGTTGGGGTTGTGTACACCATCATTTTTAAAATGTTCTACAATTAAATTGGTTGATTTAATTTAGGGATGTATTCGCATTTATCCTCGGAGCCCAATATTTAATTTTTGTATCAGTGCTGATTAATTAATTGGGGACCAATTCTTGCCTGTATATTAGACATTAGCCAGTAGAAGGTGTGCATGTTCGCACTAGGAAAATATAAAGTATTTGCCCCTTTTTGTCCAAAAAATATGGTAATAAATTACGTACATTTCCAGAAAGGCATTAAAAACACTTTGCAATGGTGTATATATCAAACAGATTATTGGAATAATTAGCATTTAAATTGTGTAAGCCTGCAATTTCTCCATCCATATTGTTAATAGAAGTGTAAGTAAATTTCAAAATGGGCCACTTTAGGGAATTCCAAGACTTTTGTTGATACCCGAAAAATGTCGATTTGTTTCATTGCTTTATGATTTTTGTTATGGCGATTCAGCCACGCTCTTCCAGTTTATTTATTTAAAGCATTACACTAGGAATTTACAAAAAGTCCCACTGGCATGTGGTGCTTTATCTCATTACCCGTCATTGATTATAGCTGTCAAACTTTTTAACTATGAAAATGAATAGTTTTCACTGTCAGTGCAATTATTGCCCATAGCTAATAACACAGGCGTGTGATTTAAAGACCAAATGTGAAGGTTGGCCAACCATGTTTTTATAATAATATCAATGGCTAAACAATGATAAGCATATTTTCGTTTTTTTTTTTTTTTTTAACGCAACCCTTCCAGATTCTTTGTTTAACCCATAGCAACGCCCTTGACAAAGAAAATGCTTTTCTTCGACAATCTTCGGAAATTACGTCACACAGAGAACTGCGAGGGAAGTCCGCCATTGAACAGTATTGTTGCATTGCTTCTCGGTAAGATGCCACGGCGGTGTGTGGCGATGTATTGTTCTCAATCTAAAGAAAAGTTGTATGAGTGGCCAAAGCATAGCAGGGCACATAAATGGACATCTTTCGTTCACGCGAAGCGAACAAATTCCACGCCATCATCAAGTAGTGTTCTCTGCTACATACACTTCGAAGATACCTGCTTCCTCAACCGGTCTGCTTATGATCAAGGATTTGCAAAAAAGTAAGTGTGATTTTTGGATCGATGACTGATTACTTTGTCAAAGCAGAGCTGCCAACTGTTGTGGATTGAACAGTAGAAGGTAGCGACGTTAGCCGAAAGGTAACTTGAGGCAAAACCCCGATCGTGTTGTTGAATGAACAGTAGAAGCTAGCGACGTTAGCCGAAAGTAGGCTTGCCACCCGTCCCTTGAAATACGGAATCGTTCCGTAATTGGGAAGTAAAAGTTGTTTATTCCAGTTTATTCTGTATTTCACAACTGTCCCATGGGGCGACCCCACGCGACCCGCGCTCCAGCAGCGGGGAGTGGCGAGCGGCGGTGAGCCCAGCCTATGCACGCCTGTCACACATAAACACACACCTGCGCTCACAAGTGACCACTGAGCCAACAATAATGAACAAAAAGAGCAGGAGATACTAAAGACAGCAAGATAGTTATCTGCCTGACCGCTGCTGTCTGCCCTGCACTGTGCGGGGTGCTCCACTTCCGGGTTCGTTGCCTAGTTACCTCGCTAGCTCTGCTCAGTGCACCGCCCCGCGCGTTTTCAAAACTGTCTTCGTCATCAGGAGAAGCTCAGGACACCCCACCTCATCCTCAAAAGGGGAGACGTCTCCAAAACATAGACTGGAGTGAGAAGAGGGTAACCCGTGGCTCGATAGAGTCACTGATGGTGATTATAAAGCGAACTAAAAGGCAGGCAGGAAAGTCTTTGTAGTAGAGCAGGGCGGTAAACCGAAAATTTACCGGCACCGAAATTCTTCACGATGACCGACGTAATTTTGACCATGACGGTAAATTCGGTAATTTAATAAAACAAGAAAATATAGTCTTTTCATCCCGCTTTGACTCTGTGCTGTTCGGCAATGTTCATTCCCCTTTAAGAAAGCAGAACGTGTGCTTACGTATGGAGTCACGTGGTTATCAGGAAGCCAAACAAACAAGAGCCCTGTGGCTAACGCTAGTTGCTAACGCTACAAGCAAACGTGATGGAGTGTGGCTTAAGGGAGGTTCGCCAAACTTTCACCCGACATTAAATAGACTCTTGGCGGCATCCAGACAGGCTTTCACCTGCTGTCCTCCCTTGTTCTCACGATTTCCAAAGAGGATGCTTTCAATGCTTTCTACTAGTAGCCAAGCCACAGGCTAACGCTAGTGGCTAACGCTAGTGGCTAACGCTAGCGGCTAACGCTACAAATAACATGATGGAGTCGGATAGCGGCTCTAACCTTGGCGAAACAGCTGAACTTAATGAGTAGATTGGGCACGGACTGCATTTAGCAATTAGTATGTCACGTTATTGTATACAGTGATAGCTCAGCTCACGAACATAATTGGTTCCCAGAAAGTGTGTGTAAGGCGAAAAGTTTGTCTTCCGAACATTTATTTCCCATAAGAAACCATTAAAATGAGAATAATCCGTTCCCAGGTCCCCATAAAACATAATTTTCTACTAAATAAGCCTTAAAACTACACAAAAATATACCTTATTTTATGTATAATAAATGTGCTATTGTGTTATAATTAAAGAAATAAACTGTACTGTATAATAAAGTCGTTTTATTTACCTTTGTGATGGTAGTTGATGGCTTGATGGAATGGAGTGGGAGGAGGAGGGAGGGAGGGAGTTACTGTTTGGAAGGAGAGTGTTACCGGCAAAGTGCGCAGTTAGCGTAGACTCCACTGCTGTGCCCACCACATGCTTTTGGTTGTTAATAAAAGCCATCCGACGCGTCTGGGTGTTTGTATGCACGCCGCCACCTTTCTGGAGAGGAAATCGGGCGAACCGAAGACAACCGACGACAACGAGCCAACGTGACTCGCCGGTCCACTTCTCACTACGGTGGGAAGCTGAAAGCACCGCCAATTACCAGTCGAGGGCGAATTGGTAACACGAGTCACCTTCCATAAGGACTGTAGGTAACTCTTTTTCGGTCCCATAATAGCAAAAGTACACTCAATATGGTCCAAAATCTCTATCAAACACAAACCACGTCCGCACTCAACGAAAGTGAGGGGACGAACTGGGACGCCGTGAGCGTGCGTCAGCTTCTCGTGGCGGTTTTCGACCGCGTGAATTGGTTGGTCCGCCGAAAACTAGTTCGTCAGCAGAGACTATATGCTCGCGAATTTAATGTTCTTGAGGCGAAAAGTTCGTGAGCTTAAGCGTTCGTGAGCCGAGGTATCACTGTATCTCTGTCTATGTGTGATTTCTGATGGCTGTTGTGATAGTAAAGCATTCAGCTATTTTTCTGCATGTGCTTAATTCTGTGTCATTAGATCAATGCAGCTTTTTAAACAAACAAACCTTGAAGTAAACACTTGTGTTAAGTAAGTATGTCACAGCAGCCATTAACAAGAAGTTGTCTTTTTGAAGTGTACTGTTCAAGCTGCAAGTCATTTGTATTACAATGACATGTTTGCACAGGCATATTGATTTTGACAATGTGTATTGTTCAAGCTATACAAGCTGTTATAAATGTTCATACTTGAAATCTTATTGTTTACAATAAATTTTTGTATACTTAATGTTTAGACTACATGTACGATTGTTAAACATATTAAATTGAAAGCTGGTAAATAAATCAACAAGAAACGGTTCATCTGTATTTCATGCATTGATTCAGATTTTCAAATTATATAACAGTCCGCTTGGGCGAATTTATCGTCATTTATCGTTATCGAGGTAAATCTGCTCAATTTACCGCGATATGTGCTTAAGGCCATATCGCCCAGCCCTACTTTGTAGTGTCTCACGGAGGTGTAAAACAGCATGCTCCAGGGGACCTGCACAAATGGAATATAAGATCCCAGAAGAGCCTTGGTCACAATTCTTCGTAACTGAAACAGCCCCTGGCTTGATTTGGTATGTTTTATGCTATTGTATATGGATAACATATAGGCTATATTTATATTTACCTTCATACATCTTGCATTGATAGGAACATAGCTAAGCTATTTCAGTTGCTACGATGATTGATTATTTTCAGGAATGTTGATTTTTTTTTTTTTTTTTAAACATGCATTTATTATCAATCAATATGGAATGAATTTCGAATGAATTTATGTACCCATAAAGAACATCTTATTTTGTTAACTAATGCTCCTCATTTGGAATTATTCCTAATAGATTAACAGCAAACAAACACTGAATAAATAGTCCTACTGCGAATACATACTATTGATTGATTAATAGTGAATGTGACATAATCCCACTCCTACCCTCTAAATTACTGCAGCTGAGGTGACACAGGTATACCACACAGTAAGATGTACCCAGCCAGAGCTACAATAGTGCTGACTGTAGACACAGACTCAATCAGAAGATTTTTATTCGATGCCAAAATGGTGAAGAAAATGACTTTGGGGAGAACAAAGCAAGAGGCACTGTTGAAACAAGTCATGTGTCCAAAGGCAGTGGGTGATGTGCTCAAGATCTTAAAGTCCCCCATCCCATTCTCCATACAGACCGATGCCTCGAATAAATTGAGCAGGAAGATGTTTCCCCTTGCTGTCCAGTACTTCAGTCCAGAGTCTGAGCTCACCAACAAAATGCTGGACTTCATAGAGAATGCAGACGAGTCAGCTGCTGGAATTGTAGCTCTCCTGGAACATTCCCTTAAGAAATTTGGCTTGTCAATGGATCACGTGACCGGATTCAGTGCCGACAACATAAAATGTTCATTACGATATTCACAACTTTGTTTTCACTAACCCGCAGAGAAAAAAAAATCTGCTGCAAGGAAACTGCCATGCCCATATAGTGCTCTATACAGTTTTCTCATCTAAAAATAGATACATTTCTATGCATTTTAGGAGTTTTGGGGATGCCCCCTTCTTTTCGCCCGTAAGGCTTTGGGTGCGAGGGGGGTGTCCCTTATTTCTATTTCTGAAAGGTGGCAACCCTAGCCGAAAGCTAACTCGTGGCAATCCCCGATCATAGTTGTATTGAGTTCATTTTGCCTACACTAATAAATTCGTCAAAACATTTCTTTTATCCCAGGCAATAGTAGGTGGTTTATTTACCTGTTTCAGCGAACACTTCCGCCTTCGTCAGAGTCCGAAGGCGGAAGTGTTCGCTGAAACATGTCAGGTAAATAAAAACTAACGTCGCTAGCTTCTACTGTTCATTACACAATATGATCGGGGATTCGTCAAAACTTTTCTTTTATCCCAGGCAATAGTAGGTGGTTTATTTACCTGACGTGCTTCAAATCATAAAAATAATAACAGCCTATATCTTACCAATCTTGTAATCTCGATGGGTCTTGTCTCCATTCCATGTCAGGTAGTCTGGGCACATTGTTTGCATCCTGATTAGCGTTTGGCTAATACATGTACGGTCCAACATAAAATTCCAACCTCCTCCTCTTCCTCCAACTCTTCAAAAACTTGGATCTCCTCACTTGCGCTCTATCTATCGCTTATATCGTTGTTTGAATTATTGTTTGAAGGGCTTTGTATGGCGGCCATATGGAGCGCTGCCATCGCTGTTCTCGGTGTGACGTATCACTTCCGGGTTCGTCCCCTTTCAGGCTCGGACTTCGGAAACGCGATGATTTTTTCATGCTTTATTTGTTGGACAATGTTTAATTACATTAATTGTGACCCTATTTGGCATTTTATGAAATTAGTTCACATTTGGTCTTTAAAGCTAGTCAATTCAACATTAATATTTGCTGTAATATTACTTTGACCTGCAAATATAGTTTGTATACACACAAAAGTAACCACATACTTCTCATGGCCTTCATTTCTTTGGTCATGGCAATATCAGAACACTTCCGGAGGAGTGAATACAAAGACCTCTGTGAACCTTCAACCATCACATGGACCTTGTGAGTTTGACCCCCCCCCCCCCCCCCCCCCACTTCCGGAACAAATCCAGCACATAAACAGTCATATCCATGTACAATGGTATTTGTATCTCCCAGTGTAAAAACTGCAAATGGTTATGATTGGAATCATGCACGAGTGTGAAGTGAAACATGATGGAAAGTGGGAACTTTGCCGAGAATAAAATGAGTCAATCTTTCATTCCTACAGAGCTGACTTTAAGTAGAAAACCACCTCAGGAAAAGGCCATCAACATGGACACAGATGCTCTTCTGTTCCTCTCTCCCGCCGAAGCGTCACAGGACCATATACCCATGCAGACACACTTATGTCTTGTCAATGCATGACGGATGTCCACTTCACAAATATGAGGATATAAACGTGGGGATTCCCAAACTCCCAGAGGCCTTTGGTGACTTTTTCCTGGACCTCTGTTGCGTAAACACAACAGGCGGCACTTCCTGGTTTGGGGGTGGGGGGACGTCAGTGATGCTTTATCTCATTCCTGAGACAAAACACGGATCACGGCGGAGGAGGAGAATAGTGGAAAAGCAAAGAAGTGCGGTAAAGGAAGAGCCCTTTCTCTCTCAGCTGCGCCTCCACTTCCTGTGTAGGGAGGAAGTCCCTTGTCGGACGTGCAGTGATCTCATCCGTGGGTTACGTGGCGCATCCGTCCTCGCGAGCTACAGCGGTACTTTGAACAGGCAGCCAAAGCAGAGGAAAACTGAGGGGTAACCCGTACACACACGCCTGCCCTGATTATCACAGTGGAACACACACACGCACCCACACAGCCGGTCCGACAGGAAACAGCGCTGCATGGAACAAACAAGCAGTTCCTGTGTGTGCTAGGGGCCCAACCTAAATCCAATGTCCTGTCCAATGCATCATTATAGCCGTCATTCCTCGGACATTACTGCTCATTTGCTAAAATTCACAAGGCCTTTATTTATACTTGGAAATCCCCCTATTTCCCCACTCGCTTACCGTCACCCACCCTAGTGTTGACAATCCGCTCACCGATGACCGGCACGACTCTCAAATCGGACATCCGCTTTCCCCTTAACAGTTAGCCACTAATTGAAACGCATTAGGCTTAAATGGCTGCCCATTTTCCCCACTTTTCACTCTTCATGTTGACAGATGAGCGAATTTTTTAGTTTTCCTCCCTAATTTGCTGTCGGACTACCACGGAGGCGAGGCAATGTGGCTCAAGGGGCAGTTGGTTTACTGTACCATTACATGTGAAAGATGGCAGGAACAGAACAATCATTATGTTCCCAGTTCACAGGCCGGTCAATACTAGACGCCATAGGCCCCAAAGACTGAAATGAACAGGGGCCCAGACAATGAGGAATGCCATGCTTTAATGGAAGTAGACTGCTCTAAATGGTGGTGAATTATAACCCAGAGAAGCACACTGCAGAAGGGACAAACACCGTAATCACTAACAGTCAACACAATTTTGGTCGACCTGATGATTATCCCGATGGAAATGTAATTAATCTACCGAATTCCATCAGCAGATTGTGGCATTCATAACTGACTGAACACAAAGTCATCTTATCAAGTTGTAACTGGATTCCTTGATACCGACAAATTCAGTAGCACATACAAAACAGTGACCACTAAGTAAATTCAAAACAAACTGTCACGCAAGCTGACGTCTTTCTCATCTACTGAGTCACTTTTCAAACAAATGACAATGTTTGCCTTTCATCCTCTTGTTTCGTTTGGGACCTTCACACTCTTTTTGTATGTGTATGTTGAACCAGGAAGCAGTCTTCTTATCTGAACACCACCACAGGACAGGACAGGGCAGCCTGTGGAAGCTCAACTCTGGGTAAACTTTGCCTTAACTTTGAAGCTAGCCGTGTGAGTGCTTGTCCTCAGGCACTCAGTGCCGGTGGCTCTCCAAAGGCAGAGGGGGTCAATGGGACAGGTAAACAGGAAGTGCCAGCGATTTGATTGACAAGCTGTTTAGACACAAAGAGATGGATGGTCAAAGAACAGCGAGTCACTGACACTGCAGGGCAGAGGTGACCGAATGAGTCCAAAATTGGCTTCAACGCAAAAGAAAATGACGTTAAAACACACATATAAAATAGGGCAAAATACTGACTATTTCTACAGGGGGCAAATAAGTATTTAGTCAACCACTAATTGTGCAAGTTCTCCCACTTGAAAATATTAGAGAGGCATGTAATTGTCAACACGGTTAAACCTCAACCATGAGAGACAGACTGTAGAGAAGAAAAAAAAAACAGAAAATCCAATTGGTTGGTTTTTAAAGAATCTAATTGCAAATCATGGTGGAAAATAAGTATTTGGTCAATACCAAAAGTTCAAATCAGTACTTTGTTATGTACCCTTTGTTGGCAATAACGGACGCCAAACGTTTTCTGTAACTCTTCACAAGCTTTTCACACACTGTTGATGGTATTTTGGCCCATTCCTCCATGCAGATCTCCTCTAGAGCAGTGGTGTTTTGGGGCTGTCGTTGGGAAACACGGACGGTATACTTTCAACTCCCTCTGCAGATTTTCTATGGGGTTGAGACCTGGAGACTGGCTAGGCCACTCCAGGACCTTGAAATCCTTCATACGAAGACAGTCCTTTGTTGCCCTGGCTGTGTGTTTGGGATCATTATCATGCTGAAAGACCCAGCCACGTCTCATCTTCAATGCCCTTGCTAATGGAAGGAGATTTTCACTGAAAATCTCTCGATACATGGCCCCATTCATTCTTACCTTTACACAGATCAGTCGTCCTGATCCTTTTGCAGAAAAACAGCCCCAAAGCATGATGTTTCCACCCCCATGCTTCACAGTGGGTATGGTGTTCTTCGGATGCAATTCAGTATTCTTTCTCCTCCAAAAACAAGAACCTGTGTTTCTACCAAAAAGTTCTATTTTGGTTTCATCTGACCATGACACATTCTCCCAGTCCTCTTCTGAATCATCCAAATGCTCTCTAGTGAGCCGCAGACAGGCCTGGATGTGTACTTTCTTCAGGAGGGGGACACGTCTGGCAGTGCAGGATTTGAGTCCCTGGCGGCGCATTGTGTTACTGATAGTAGCCTTTGTTACTGTGGTCCCAGCTCTCAGTAGATCATTCACTAGGTCCCCCTGTTTGGTTCTGGGGTTTTTGCTCCCCATTCTTGTTATCATTTTGATGCCACGGGGTGAGGAAGGAGTTGAAAGTCCGTGTTGCCCAACGACAGCTCTAAAACATCACTGCTCTAGAGGAGATCTGCATGGAGGAATGGGCCAAAATACCAGCAACAGTGTGTGAAAAGCTTGTGAAGAGTTACAGAAAACATTTGGCCTCCGTTATTGCCAACAAAGGGTACACAAAAAAGTATTGAGATGAACTTTCGGTATTGACCAAATACTTATTTTCCACCATGATTTGCAAATAAATTCTTTAAAAATCAAACAATGTGATTTTCTGTTTTTTTTTTCTTCCCACATTCTGTCTCTCATGGTTGATGTTTACCCATGTTGACAATTACATGCCTCTAATATTTTCAAGTGGGAGAACTTGCACAATTAGTGGTTGACTAAATACTTATTTGCCCCACTGTATATGTCATGACTGATGTTCTACTGTGACTGAGATTTTTCAGGGAGTTGTTTCCCCAGGAGGAGCTACTTATTTGTGATACAGCCTTGGCTTCTTTTCTGGGCCAGCTGAGGAGGAAGTGGCTCTCTTGTTCCCACCATTCACAATCAAATATTCTACATTTGGTCATAACCCTAAATGTGTTCACAGTGCATCTATTACTATTGTCTTTTCTGGTATCATTCAGCTGACTGCAGGCAAGGGGAGGGGTACACCCTGGGCTGGTCATTAGCCAATCACAGGACACGCAGGATTCATTCAGGATGCCATTCACACTCATCTACAGACCCTGTTGAGCAACGATTCTCAACTTGTAGGTCGGAACCTAAAAGTGGACCCGTTTTGGGTGGTATCCAGATGGTTAGCACAGAGAATAGCGGAAGTCAAACACAGAACCTCTCATCTACACTGCTGGCCAAAAGTATTGGCACCCCTGCATTTCTGTCAGATAATGCTCAATTTCTCCCACAAAATAATTGCAATTACAAATGCGTTGGTAGTAATATCTTCACTTATTTTGCTTGCAATGAAAAAAACAAAAGAGAATGGGGAAAAAAAATTAAACCTGGGGCCGGACAAAAGTATTAGCACCCTCTTCCTAATACTTGGTAGCACAACCTTTAGCAAAACAACTGCGAACAACCACTTCCGGTATCCATCAATGAGTTTCTTACAATGCTCTGCTGGAATTTTAGACCATTCTTCTTTTGCCAACTGCTCCAGGTCTCTGAGATTTGAAGGGTGCCTTTTCCAAACTGCCATTTTCAGTTCTCTCCACAGGTGCTCTATTGGATTCAGGTCAGGACTCATTGCTGACCATTTTAGAAGTCTCCAGTGCTTTCCCTCAAACAATTTTCTAGTGCTTTTTGAAGTGTGTTTTGGGTCATTGTCCTGCTGAAAGACCCATGACCTCTGAGGGAGACCCAGCTTTCTCACACTGGGCCCTACATTATGCTACAAAATTTGTTGGTAGTCTTTAGACTTCATAATGCCATGCACACAGTCAAGCAGTCCAGTCCCAGAGGCAGCAAAGCAACCCCAAAACAGCAAGGAACCTCCGCCATGTTTGACTGTGGGGACCGATTTCTTTTTTTTGAAGGACTCGTTTTTTTCCCCTGCAAACTCTATGTTGATGCCTTTTTCCAAAAGCTCTACTTTTATATCATCTGACCAGAGAACATTCTTCCAAAACGTTTTTGGCTTTCTCAGGTAAGTTTTGGCAAACTCCAGCCTGGGTTTTTTTATGTCTCTGGGTCAGAAGTAGGGTCTTCCTGGGTATCCTACCATAGAGTCCCTTTTCATTCAGACGCCGACGGATAGTACGGGTTGACACTGTTGTACCCTCGAATTGCAGGACAGCATGAACTTATTTGGATGTTAGTCGAGGTTCCTTACCCACCATCTGCACAATCTTTCATTGAAATTTCTCGTCAATTTTTCTTTTCCGTCCACATCTAGGGAGGTTAGCCACAGTGCCAAGGGCTTTAAACTGATTGATGACACTGCACAGAGTAGATACAGAAACATTCAGGTCTTTAGAGATGGACTTGTAGTCTTGAGATTGCCCAGGCTTCCTCATAATTTTGCTTCTCAGGTCCTCAGACAGTTCTTTGGTCTTCTTTCTTTTCTCCATGCTCGATGTGGTACACACAAGGACACAGGATAGAGGTTGAGTCAACATTAATCCATTTTAACTGGCTTCAAGTGTGATTTAGTTATTGCCACCACCAGTTATGTGCCACAGGTAAGTAACAGGTGATGTTAATTACAGAAATTAGAGAAGCATCACACGATTTTTCAAAGGGTGCCAATACTTTTGTCCAGCCCATTTTTGGAATTTTGTGTAAAATGATAACGATTTAATTTTTTCCCCATTCTCTTTTGTGTTTTTTCATTGCAAGCAAATTAAATGAAGACATTACTACCAAAGCATTTGTAATTGCAATCATTTTCTGGGAGAAATTGAGCACTATCCGATAGAATTGCAGGGGTGCCAATAGTTTTGGCAAGCAGTGTATAAGGCAGATGTGTTAAAAACTATGTCACCGTGCTCTCTTGACCAAAATCGCTGCCTCACAACATTTTGGAGTTCACACTACCGTAATGTATGACATCGATCTTGATACTTCAGATCAGTGATCATCTAAAGGATATCATCCACAAACATGTTCTTTTTGTTTGGATTTTTATTCATCTTTTTCTATATAACTTACCCTATAAAGAGTCATGGGAAGCTTCATACAAGGAAAAACACTGAATCCAAACAAATCAGATTTCAACCACTATTCCCATGTAGGGATGTTGAGGGTGCTTATCTGTCAGCAGCAGACTGGGTGGCGAAATTCTTTATTGCAGGTCTGTTGCCTGTTTTGCGCTAATCACGTTGATTATTGCGATTACAGACCATTTCCCCCCCTCCGTAGTGTCATGCTGCAACTGAGTGACCTGGATCTGACAGGAAGTCTCAGTTGCCATAGGCAATCGCTCTTCCTGTTCAGCTCCATCCTCAACCCAGAACGCTCACCCTCCCTCCTCCTTTCCTTCAACTCAGATACAATTGGTCCTCCAAGGCTCAAGTATCGTATCCCGAGCAAGTGACCAAGTAGGTTACTTGAAACACTTCTATTTTCCTTCCCCTGCTTCGTGTCCTCCTTTTCATTAAAGGCTGGCTTCCTCTTGCTACCGTGTGGCCATCAGGCGTGCAGATGTTTCAGGCCTGCCCCCTTTGGCCCACATGTTTATCAGATCACAGCGCAGTTTAAGAATCTACATTATGAGCACGGAGCAGATAACAAGGCCTTTGATTTGCCCCGTTATCCCTGCACTGTTAAATTTAGCACTGTGATTACTGAGTGTGATTGTGGGCCTCATGCAACTCACGGGACACACACAGCGAGGATGTGAGCCTCCCAGGCAGTACGCAGGAATGTGATGTGAAACGACATCACACTTTATTACAACCATAACTCAAATTTTCTTCTATAAATAGTACCAGACCAATCACATTAGTGTTTTAATTATCATGTTTGCAGTGGTGTATGTTTTATTTAGGACGGAGAACATTCCACTTCCACATCCCTTCATTATCATAATGCCCATTCTCATTAACCTATCCTTGAAAGGAAAGCTGATGTACGATACATCCTGGACTGGTCGGCAGTCATTCACAGGGGGCATGTACAGAACTATTCACACCCATGTTCACATTAATGGAAGCATAAGCGAGAACATGGAGAACATGCAAACACCACAGAAGGGCTTGAGTAAAAATTCCAACGTACTAGTAGACTCTCTCTCAACTGTGTGGCAAGTTTGCTCATTAGTACTTCATCGTGTTGTCACACTATCAAATTAATTTAAAAAATAAATTAATTAAAAAAATGGCCTATGGAGCAATAGATCACTGGGTCATTTTTTAACCTAGAAACAGAAAATGGCCTGTTAAGCTGCCGTTAAGGATGTCCCAATGACATATTTTTGCACACGAGTCACCTGATTTTGAGTATCTGCCAATACCTCGATGGTGTATAATGGAGGGGAGAAAAAAAGCACAACTATTTGTAAACTATTTCCATACTGCAAACATTATCTTTCTTGTGTGATGCTAACAGATTTAAAGCGGGAAGTTCAGAATTTTTTACATTAGGCTTAATCGTCGAGTAAGCGGGAGTTAAGTTCTGTAATTTCCCGAATATAACGCGCACTTTTTTCCCCCAAAATCAACTTGTAAAATCATGGTGCGCGTTATAAACGGGTACATGGATGGAGACAGAAATATATATATATATATATTACATATATATTAGGGCTGTCAAACGATTAAAATTTTTAATCGAGTTAATTACAGCTTAAAAATTAATTAATCGTAATTAATCGCATTTCAAACCGTCTATAAAATATGCCATATTTTTCTGTAAATTATTGTTGGAACGGAAAGATAAGACACAAGACGGATATATACATTCAACATACGGTATATAAGGACTGTATTTGTTTATTATAACAATAAATCAACAAGATGGCATTAACATTATTAACATTCTGTTAAAGCGATCCATGGATAGCGGGACCTGTAGTTCTTAAAAGAAAAATGTTAGTACGGTTATAGAAATTTTATATTAAAACCCCTCTTGATGTTTTCGTTTTAATGAAATTTGTAAAATTTTCAATCAAAAAATAAACTAGTAGCCCGCCATTGTTGATGTCAATAATTACTCAGATAATGCTCATGGGTGCTGAAGCCTATAAAATCAGTCGCACCCAAGCACCAGCAGAGGGCGGCAAAACTCCATAAAACACAACAAGTGAGCGTTTCACTGTACTGTCATATAAATCTGTCTGAGCGGGGCATCTGCGTTAATTGCGTCAAATATTTTAACGTGATTAATTAAAAAAAATAATTAACGCCCATTAACGCAATAATATCGACAGCCGTAATATATATATGTATATAAACCGATTTCTTTTTTATTGACACGGCCACATTGTGTTGAAGAAATGTATGCGGCGACCCGTTGCCGACCATTACGGTACGTGACGTCACCATTTTGTTTCGGTAATACTTCACTCTAATCGGCCGAATTATTTTGTCTGTGTTAAATTCTGCTTTTTTCACTCTTCATAAAGCACAGAATTTAGTTTCTTGAACTCATTTGAGTCAACGTTTATTGCAGCTCCGCAACTCAGACTATAGCAAACGAAAGCACACAGACTTATATAAGTCACCATTTACCATTTAATGTGTGTGTCCGTCAACTATATCTGTCCCTCGGGAAACTCAAACCCAAATAACAATAGTTCCTATTGTTACTGTCGTGTTGACAGCGATGAGCTCTCACGGATTTCCGACTTACGTTCTCACTTTCATTTTACTGTATCAATCCATGGAAGAAACATTTATACAGCAAGTTATACAGCAGCCTTTAAAAGAAAAGTCACATCTGTTTTGTTTTCTCCTAGATTCTGGTAAGTTGGAGAAGTTGTCAAATCATATTATTACCGTAAATAATGTCAGTTTATGGTAATGTTTTGAACTACCAATGTGCTATGCTTGTGCTGTGTTTCACCAGTTAGTAAAATGACATTTCTGTATCTGTACACGAGCTCGGTTTTCTTGTATTCTTCTATTTATTGGTGCTAAAATTAGGGTGCGCGTTATAAACGGATACAATAATTTTCCCTAGATTTTACAAGTAAATTGGGGGTGCGCATTATACACGGGTGCGCCTTATTTTCGGGAAATTACGGTAGTCGGTGGAGTTGATTTCAACAAATCCATGCAGTTTATTAGTTATTTATTAATTTCAGGGCTCCGGAGTGGCTTCGATAGTGCGAGTCAATGGTCCTTTCCTAACATGCCAATGAAAAACAATATTAACAGATCTAACTTACTCAAATTTAAAATGCAGATCGTTGTTCAAAATACCCATGTAGCCAAAACAATGTCACACCAAACTGCCGTAATTCATTTATTTCTGCAGGACTATTTTTTTAGATGTGTAATGCGACCACAATAAAGAGGAGTGCTTCGGCCACTCGTGCTCATGCTGCATTAGAGGAAGGTGGGAAGTCAGACTTATCCCACTCGGATGGTACCAGTTGCGATATCAAAGCGTTCCAAGCGTTTTTTGTTTTTTTTTTTCGTTTTGGCCATCAAAAGACTTGTTGATCTCCAGCAAACCTGGCTTCTCCTAAGCAAGTGGAGGAAAAATGAGGGCTAAGGTAAATACAACACAATGTAAACTACCTTCTTTAGTTTTACTATTGACGGTCTGCTTTTCGAAGGGCAGCACATTTTGTCGAGTGTCGTCATGGTACTTTTTTTTTCCGACTCCGCTAGTTCTTTATACATGTTGCTAATGCCGCCGTGTCTGTCATTTGCATCTAGTTCTATAACGTGATATCTACCGTAGCATCATGTGGGCGTAGTTTATAGGCTATCGGCTACAGTCAGGTATTATTGGAGCTACCTAGCATCACGTTTGCAACGGCGTCACAACTCCCTTACCTCCTCCCCACTCCTGCTCTGCTCTCTCATTTCCATGAGTCCGTCTCTTTCAGACTTTTCTCGCATCATTCAACCAACATAATAACGCTTAGTAACGCACGCCTTTCCCGCCTCAGTAACGGTAACGGCGTTGCCAAGATGAGAAAAGTAATTAATTAGATTACTCACTACTGAAAAAAATAACACCGTTAGTAATGCCGTTATATTCTAACGCCATTATTAACAACACTGGTTATTGACATGCAATGGTAAGTTTTACTAACTTCATCCTGAAAACATAGCCAACACTATAGATTGCATGGGTCATCAGTGATTTTCATGGGTGCATATGTTGTTTTTATTGCTATGCTAGGACGGGCTCATTGCCTTGCACTAGCTTAGCCACTCCAGAGCCCTGAAACTAATAACTAACTGCACAGAATTTGTTGAAATCAACTCCACCGACTAATTAAACCTCTGCTAACTCGAAGATTAAGCCTGATGTCAAAAATTCTGAACTTCCCCTTTTAAATTTAAAAGTGATCAAATAAGGAAACACAACAAAACAATTGTATAGTTTGCTTCTGCTAGATTACGACAAGAAAATCATCCTTTATAAATGAATAAATTCTTAGACTTGAATGTTTACTCATAATAATATTTAATCAGTTACGCTTTCAAATACGTACAGATCACTTGGATTCCCTTTTTGTTTTTCTCACCTTTTGAAAAGCTTAAACTTGAATTTTTAGTCATAATAATATTTAATCAGTTACGCTTTTAAACACGTACAGATAAATCGGACTTCCTTTTTATTAGGGCTGTCAAAATTATCGCGTTAACGGGCGGTAATTAATTTTTAAAATTAATCACGTTAAAATATTTGACGCAATTAACGCACATGCCCCACTTAAACAGATTAAAATGACAGCAGTGTAGTGTCTAATGTCTGTGTAATGTTGTTACTTGTTTTTTTGCTGTTTGGCGCCCTCTGCTGGCGCTTGGGCCCAAATGATTTTATGGATTTCAGCACAATGAGTGAGCATGGTGTAATTATTGACATCAACAAGGGCGAGCTACTAGTTTTTTTTTTCGATTGAAAATTTTACAAATTTTAATAAAACGAAAACATTAAGAGGGGTTTTAATATAAAATTTCTATAACTTGTACTAACATTTATCTTTTAAGAACTATAAGTCTTTCTATCCATGGATCGCTTTAAGAGTGTAAAATGTTAATAATGTTAATGCCATCTTGTTGATTTATTGTTATAATAAACAAATACAGTACTTATATACCGTATGTTGAATGTATATATCCGTCTTGTGACTTATCTTTCCATTCCAACAATAATTTATAGAAAAATATGGCATATTTTATAGATGGTTTGAATTGCGATTAATTACGATTAATTAATTTTTAAGCTGTAATTAACTCAATTAAAAATGTTAATCGTTTGACAGCCCTACTTTTTATGTTTTTCTCAGCTTTTGAAAATCTGCATCTTGAATACCAACATGACAGGTTTACAAAAACCTCTTACTGAGAATAATAATTTCAGTTTAATTCCTTGATGAATAGTGAGTTTAACCACCCATGCATGCATCAATCAGATTCCGTCAGGCAAAATGACAAGTATTATCAATCCTTAGCTCAGAACATTGTTATTATGCAAGGTTCTCACTTGACGCGACAAAACGTAGACAACTGCTTCCGTTCATTATTCATTTGTCAAAAGTAATAGTGCAAAGTAGCGTGTAGCAGCCAGTTGCTGGAAGGGGAAAAAAAAAAATATGGATAGATTTGATACGCTGTATTGGGGTTCACATTACTTCCATACATATCACACTAGGAAGCCGCAATGGGGAAATAGTGATGACGATATCAAGGGGCCCATGACTAACAGAAGCCCTAAAAAATAATACAGTGGAACCGTGACAGACAAAATGTATTTGTTCTCTGACTGCATGCGTTATTTTACAGTACGCAAATGTCAGATTTTTTTTCACCAATTTTAAAAACTAGGAAAATATTGTGACATTTTGTGCTTAAGCTCAAATCAAGACCCAACAGCACTTATCATTTGGTAGCATAAGTGTGAGTTTCAGCTTCTCTTGCAATACATTGATCAATTTTACAGTGAACTTCAACTGGAAGTAACAAATAAACTGCTTGAAGCAAGCGCATGTTTCCTTCCTTCCAGCCATGTCCAAAAGCACAAATGAAAGCCACTTAATCAAACGCCACATGCTTGTACAGACACTCTGGCGTGAGGAGGAAAGAGGGTAAACGGAAGGGGTGGGAGTGGGTCAAGGGAGAAACCCCCTCAAGGAAACATTGGCATGACCTCACAACAGTGGAATGTCAGATGCGGGTTAATTGATTAGAGAACCACGTGATAGACTTTTTAAGAGGAGAGGCAGGAGGAAGTAGATTTTTTTTCTGTGGTGGACTGACCTTGTGGACACTAGAAAGGTCAAATGGCTGTAGGCTACTCATATGTATTCACAATGAGCAGACCGTCAATTGACAGCTAAGCATGATCAATGATGACAAGACAAGAGTATAGTCTGCTGGGACGAGGGAAGAACATTTTGTCCCACTTGTCCGATGGTTATTCAAACTACAGTGAACACCCGTTTATTGTAGAGTACATTCTGTACTGACCCGCAGTAAGTGAGATTCTGCGATACTGAAACTGCTCATATAGTCATGTGAAAAAATTAGGACGCCCCATTAAATATTCAGTTCTTTATTAAGAAATGTTCACATATCAAAGTCTGAGATTTATTGATTTGGGTGGATACACATAGGATAGACTATTGGCAACAGTGAAAATGCCATAACTCGTTTAACATGGCTGAATCCAGCTGGTCCTTGATAAGACCAACATAAGGTATGTTTCTGTTTGAGCTAACATGTTTGTTTATGCATTCGTTATTTAGTTTAAAAGTATATTTAGCAGTTATTTTGTGGGAATATGTGTTAAGACGATTTTTTAAGAGCATTGTATAAAACAAAAAAACATCAGTATTTTATAGCATTTAATCTAGCGGACTTTGTTGTTTTGTTGTACTTAGATGCTCACTTAATTATTTTTTGTAAATTGTTTGAGGCTAAGCCCAGGTATTATAATTAATTTTAAAATGCATTTATTGCTTTTGTGAAATGAAAGTGCAAAGCTGCATAATTTGAAGACACACTCAGGAATTTTATTTTGTATTTGCATTTAATGCTGTTTTGAAAGGGGAATCTTAGCAAGCCAAAATAAATACTATTTCAAGCATAAACACTTGTTTATTTGTATGACATATCCTAAAAATAAATGTTTGTAATTCGATTACTCGACTCAATAATTGATAGATTAATGGATTGCCTAAATAATCGTTAGCTGCAGCCCAATTTTATTTTTCAAATAAAAAATTGAGCCTACACTTGTTGAAAAGCATTTAGGTATCTGATAGTCAAAGTCAGACTGAATAAAAGCCAAGGCAAGTAATACATCCTGCAAAGCCCAAGATGAGAAGATGGTTAGTATGATGCACACGGTGCCAACCCCCGCTGCTATGTGCTGCTATGTGAGCGTGTATTTAGTGACTTTGATGGCAGCCACAAAGGACGGGTCAGGCGTAAAGTGCAGTTTGACCACTGACAAGGTTATGTGCCAGACGCTGCTTGCTGCTCCATCTGTTCATACCTTGGTGTGCATTCATGTGTATGTGCATAGGACAGACTTTACCTGTCAGCAAATCTGGTTTGTAGTCTGCTGCAGGATGACATGCAGTGAAAATGTAGAAATAAAGTGAGAGGCCTTAAAGGTGAAGGATGATGGGCGCAAAACTGAGTACACGGCTGTCTGAAGCTCACTCAACCCACATTTTGGCTAGCAAGTAAAGCAACAAGTCATCTGGGTTGTTGTAAGTCCATGGATCCACCTGGGGATGGTCGAAATAGGGTGTTGTTGCTTTCCAAAATGGCTTGTGAACGACCGTTGCACATACCAATCTGACAATTACTCGTCGACCAACAAAAAAAAATCCGAAGGGCCACTCTTCCTACAGATTGAGACAATGTTATGGGGGAGAAATGTGGGGGTATTGTTGTAAGCAGACGATAGGTGTTGCCTCAAAACTTGTCCTTTGTTCAGAAATGGCTTGTCTGGATCGAAATAAACGACTTCATTTACACCTCTTTTCAAGTCGTTATCCCCAAAGGAATCTTCTCCTTTTTGGGATGCAAATGAGTTTGAGTAGAAGGATTATCAGACGGTCTGAGTAGTGGCTCCTTTATTTGGACATACATTGTTATTGTAACCTTCATAATTAACTTTTTAAATTATGCTTATGGGTATAATGCTGAATAGTTATACAGGCATGTGAAAAATTTAGGGCCCCCCATTAAATATGTCTGATCTTGTTTTTGTTTATCTCTGGAAATGGAAGTTATTTAATTACAGGTAAAAAACAAAAAATAACTTGTTTTACTCATTAAACAAAATATATAAATAAAAATGCATATTCTAACTGAGGAAAAAGTTAGGACACCCTATCACCTAATAGCTAGTGTTACCCCCTTTGGCTGAGATAACTTCAGAGAGATGCTTTTTGTAGCTATCTACCAGTCTTTGACATCAGTCTGAAGAAAGTTTGCCCCACTTCTCAAAGCGGAATACTTTCAGCTGTGAGATATTTAAGGGGTTTCTTGCATTTACAGCCCGTTTCAAGTCACCCCACAGCATCTCAATGGGATTAAAATCTGGGCTTTTACTCGGTCATGGCAGGAATCTCATCATTTCTTTTTAGACAGTCCTTGGTGGGCTTCCTGGTATGTTTTGGGTCATTGTCATGTTGCAGGGTCCAGTTTCGCTTCAGCTTTATGTTTTTTCACAGACTATCTCACATGTTCCTATTCATGGTGGATTCTATGGTGGTGAGATGGCCAGATCCTGCTGGATCAAAGCATCCCCAAACCATGACACTTCCACCTCCATGCTTCACAACTGGTATGAGGTTCTTTTCCTGGAATGCTGTATTGGGTTTACGCCCAACACTTTCAAAACAATCCTTTACAACGTCACTCTAGTAAAACGACTTCACGAAGCAGCTACTTTTGATTCGAAGCTCTTTTCTAATCAAATTACTCGAGTTAATCGATTATTCGTTGCAGCACTAAAATACAATAAATAAATAACTAAACCCTACTTCATTTTTATGGCACTTTCACCATAGGCGCAGCGATACAAAAGTGCTTTTACAGAACACGTGACATGACCTAAAACAAATACAATGATAAAAAAAATCAACACTAAAATACAATCAACAAAATACTTCTTGTTTATTGTTCATCCGCTTTGATGTTTTAAGCAGTTAGTCAAAAGAGACGTCTTGAGGTCTTCTTTTAGCAGATCAAAGTTAAGAAGTTTGAAAATAAACAAGCAACTATAGTGTCCATTGTAAATTGGATACAGTGCATACATACAAAAAGCAAATGTATGACAAAAATGTATTAATCTATACCTCTTCAAAAATGTACGCCCAGTTCTCTCGTTTATAATAATTACTTCTGAAAATGGAACACAAATGGATGAACTGTAGAAGACCAATTTTTACTTTTCCAATCCCATCTGATTTTGTACGAGAGGCTTCATACACCCTGGATTGGACACCAGCCAATCTTAGGGCACATAAAAACAAGCACCCAATCAAACCTAGTGAAAATTTTGAGTAATCTATGAACGCATAATGCATGTTCTCAGAAACAGCAAAAATCTACACGACGACAGACAAGGAGAATATGCCTTTCAAACCCTTGATAAAAGAACTGAAAGTTGATGAGCTAACCCTCTTGGCTTTCGTCCTGGAGGTTGATTTGACAGAGGAACCACTTCTTATTAGCCACTTCTTATCTGATGGAACCCCATTCAACACAATCATAAAAGGCATACCTGTCAAGTTGTACGGTTTCCGCGTAATTTGTACAAGTGAGCTCTGATTTTTAAAAGTGTACGCCGTACGTTGAAAATCTGTACATTTTTCGTGCATTAGTTTTTTGTTTTTTTTTTCTCCGTTCAGATTTGGTCACCGTTTCGGCAACGAGACAATGTGCCTTACAATGTGTTACTACGTTGGTTGAATGACGCGAGAAAAGTCAGAGACACGGAGAGAGAAGAGTGTTATGACGCTGTAGCAAACGCGATGATAGGCTAGGTGGCTCCAATATTTCCTGACTGTAGTCGAGAGCCTACAATCTACGCCTAGATATCAAATGCTTATAGAACTACATGCGAAATGACAGACGGCGGCATTAATAAACAGCCGCCATTTTGAAGCAGTATACTTCTCAGAAAGGCTCTGTTGCAGTGAAGCTTCCTAGCGAACTTAAGTAACTTTTTATCTAAAATGCTCCTAAATTGCCAAAATCTTGACTTGAATCTATCTTTAAATGCTGAAACAGTTTTAAAACTTTAACATGTCGAAAGTAGACAGAAGTGAACTAATGCAAAAACCGTAGAAATTTTAACAAGTTTAACAGTTGATTCACAACATTAAACGATTTCCAAACATAGCAAAGGTTACTATGTTTTTTTGTTTGTTTTTTTTTAATGAAAAAAAAAACAACATGAAAGGCAACACCAGTTACTTTGCCAAGTAACTAATTACTCTTACCTTCAGGTAACTGAGTTACAAATTTAAATACATTTTGGGAGAAGTAATTTGTAACTAATTAATTACTTTTTAAAAGTAAGATGAACAACACTGGTCATAAAGATGAAGTCTGCAGAATGAAAAGTGACGAAAGCGGAGATTTCATTCTGCCAATTTGTTGCCGAACACAATTTGCCCGCAACTATTGCTGATCACTTCTGAGAATTAGGAAAAGAGATGTTCCCTGACTCAAAGATTGCATCGGTACATTCATTTTATCAATTGACCTTTTTAATTGATAATTTCACCAAAAAAAAAAAAAACACTAACAAACTACCTTCAAGTCAAACTGAATTGCGAGCTGAAGTGCCAAGAAGTGCAGCCATCGAGACATAATAGAAATTGCCAAAAGTGCTACATACAATTCTAACAAAAGTCACTGTTAAATTTTAGTAATCATGATGTAGCTGAAGATATTGATTGTTCTTTGATTGCACCAGGTTATATGTTACAATATTACTAAAAAAATCATACTATTTTAAGAATTGAGTTTTATTTTTGTTTCATATTGTACGCTTTATAGACCGTTGTAAGATTAGTCACCAATTTGTAAGGGCATACGTCACTATTTGTAAGATTGCCAACGGCCTCGGGTTGACAGGTATGATAAAAGGCCAAATGAACCTGTCCAATTTTTTTGTACAAACTATACATTTAGTAGAACCTAATACTATTAGTAGCTGTCATTTATTCCTTAAACCTTCCCCAAGAACTCCACTTTGCTACTTGATGTCTTATTTTCTTTTTGGAAAATTATACATGGGAGGGAGACCAAAAATGAAGGAATAATGGCCCATGCCTATCAATACAGGATTTAAAGACAATTCACTAGTGATGAAAAAAAGAGGGGGGCATGGAACATCACTACTCCCCCGACTCTCAACATCAAGACATCAAAGATGGAGGGGCGGCCATTCCCCCTATTGAATGAGTGGGAGGACTCCTCCTGCAGTCATTTACATCTCATTAGGCCATAACTACCTTTTAACTGTGTTGTCTTTAAACACACGCACAAAGACATGCTCTGGATTACAACTAAGTACATGCATACATTTGCTTAAAAAAAAAAAAAAAAACATGAAGCATACACAATTTGAACAAAATTTAAATCCCAGTAGAAACAAAAGTGATAGTGATTTTCTTCAGTAAAGAGATTTTTAGGGCTCTCTAACAAATGTCAAATTAAATTTGATTCAAAATAATTGCATTTTGATTTGTAGGACAGGCAGTTCTGAAGCAAATTAACTAATGAATGACATTTACGTTAGCAACTGTAGAAAATGAGTCTTTTAATACCGCAAAAATGTACTGAGAACAGGAGGAGAGAATCACTCGTCACACAGACAAATGGGTCCTTTGCCCACTGATGGCTAAACGCTGTTAGGACAGCCATTTTCGCTGACCGCTGACTTCCTGTACTAGTCTGGCTTCAGCAAATCACCAGCGATATCATCACAACAGCAGCAACAACACCGCTTCCTGTCAACACAAACATCTGACTCCAAATTTATAGCTTTGGTTTCCTCCTTCTCACCTCTCAAGTAAATAACGTTGCCGCCAAGCAGCCTCTCTTCTCACACCCTCAACCCGGTACTCGTAAGTCAAGCTAATCTGACTGGAACGAACGGACAAGACGACGCATGTTCTCAGGAAACCTAACGTTCTATTTTCCCTCGTCTCCAAACTGCACACTGATGATGTCAGGTATGATATATCGACCCGGCTGGCTGGGAACCCAACCCTGGAGGTGGAATGCATTGAGCCGCGTAAATACATGCACACACAAACACACACTCGGAAGGCCTCCCCCGCCAGAGGTGTTGAAATGCTTGTAAGTCTTGAAATGCCAGTTGAGACGTTGAGGTCCCCTTTCACACACACACAAACGCACGCACACAGCGAGCAACCGGAGAAGAAAGCTGACGAATGGAAGTGTTGAAACATATTAACCATCTCCTTTTGTGAGCAGACAAACATTTAGTCTGGCTAATGACCCCTAAGGTTCAAAACAAATGCAAGCGGTAAAGATAGGTAGAGAAAGGAGAGGACGACCGCTAAAAAGAGTCCAGTGACCTGCAGGAGGTTTTACAGGGTTCACTGGGACCAAGAACTTACCGTAATTTCCCGAATATCAGGCGCACCTATGTATAATGCGCACCCCAAATTTACTTGTAAAATCTAGGGAAAATGATTGTACCCGTTTATAACGCGCACCATGTTAGCACCAATAAATAGAAGAATACAAGAAAACAGAGCTCGTGTACAGATACAGAAATGTCATTTTACTGAATGGTGAAACACAGCACAAGCATAGCATATTGGTAGTTCAAAACATTACCATAAACTGACAATATTTACAGTAATAATATGATTTGACAACTTCTCCAACTTACCAGAATCTAGGAGAAAACAAAACGGATGTGACTTTTCTTTTAAAGGCTGCTGTATAACTTGCTCGTTTCATCATGATGAATAAATATTTCTTCCATGGATTGATACGGTAAAATGAAAGTGAGAACGTAAGTCGGAAATCCGAGAGCGCTCATCGCTGTCGACACGACGGTAACAATAGGAACTATTGTTAACTGGGTTTGAGTTTCCCGAGGGACAGATATAGTTGACGGACACACACAGGAAGTCTGTGTTGTTACGTTTGTTATGGTCCGAGTTGCGGAGCTGCAATAAACGTCGACTCAAATAAGTTCCAGAAACTAAATTCTGTCTTTTACGAAGAGTGAAAAAAAGCAGAATTTAACACAGACGAAATCATTCGGCCGATCAGAGTAAAGTATTACCGAAACAAAATGGTGACGTCATGTACCGTAATGGTCGGCAACGGATCACCGCATATGTTTCTTCAACACAACGTGGCCGTGTCAATAAAAAAAAAAAAAAAATCGGTTTATACATATATATATAAGGGCTGTCAAAATTATCGCGTTAACGGGCGGTAATTAATTTTTTTAATTAATCACGTTAAAATATTTGATGCAATTAACGCACATGCCCCGCTCAGATTAAAATGACAGCACAGTGAAATGTGTACTTGTTGTGTTTTTCGGAGTTTTGTCGCCCTCTGCTGGCACGACTGATTTTATAGGCTTCAGCACCCATGAGCATTGTGTAAGTAATTATTGGCATCAAAAATGGCGGGCTACTAGTTTATTTTTTGATTGAAAATTTTACAAATTTTATTAAAACGAAAACATTAAGAGGGGTTTTAACATAAAATTTCTATAACTTGTACTAACTTTTATCTTTTAAGAACTACAAGTCTTTCTATACAGGGATCGCTTTAACAGAAAGTTAATAATGGTAATGCCATCTTGTTGATTTATTGTTATAATAAACAAATACAGTACTTATGTACTGTATGTTGAATGTATATATCCATCTTGTGTCTTATCTTTCCATTCCAACAATAATTTACAGAAAAATATTGCATATTTTATAGATGGTTTGAATTGCGATTAATTACGATTAATTAATTTCTAAGCTGTAATTAACTCGATTAAAAATTTTAATCGTTTGACACCCCTAATACATACATATATATATATATATATATATGTATGTATATTTCTGTCTCCATCCATGTACCCGTTTATAATGCGCACCATGATTTTACAAGTTGATTTTGGGGAAAAAAAGTGCACGTTATATTCGGGAAATCACGGTACTTGGTCCTTACTTGATCAGACTAATAACAATAACACCAAGAACTGAAAGTAATACTGGTGATGAAGTGGCACCTATTGAGAAGAATCTCTGTTTTGGTGACCAAATAAAAACTCAAAACTAAATATTGTCATCTACATTTTTGAAATTTTGAAACAACAGATTTGACTTCAAATTGTGACATTGAGTTTTAGCCAATTTTGGCCAGTTATAATCAAGAAGAAAGTCACGAGTCTCAAAGGCACACTGACAACAAATCCAAACCAATTTGCTACTAAGTCCACACCAGACATGTGCCGGTTACCAGTTTCAAGGTATGCGGTGGTATGAAAATGTCACAGTTTCAAAACCACACAAATTTTCCGTCATACCATTCCTACAGTTTTAGCTTTTTTTATGTCCCAATGGTAGAAATCCCTTGCTTGCAGCTACAGGGCTTACCTCTCCGCCTCCGCCTCCGGTTGTTGCTCTGAGAGTCAGCTGTGATACACGATGGCTGGAGGAGGTGAAACACCTGAACTTTTTCCCTATTAAAGAAAACAAAGTTGTTGGTATGGGAATACTATAGCTACAAAAAAAGTTACAGACAGCCGAAGCTTAGAGGAAAAGGGCGAACAGACATATAAAACATGTTTGAAGAGGGTGGCTGCCAGAGGAGGAAATACCACCACTATGATTTTGCATTTATGTGACCACCAATTGCTTTTTACAAAATTAAAGACTAGGAAACACTGTTATGAACGTTTCCAACCAGCTACGAGAGTTAACTCCAGCGTGTATAGTGTGTCTAGCGGTGGCAAAACAAATATGGAAATTGGACAATAATTCAATTTTTTTGTTCTGGTGATAATAATGTTGAGCTGTGGCTGAGGGTTTAGGCTCACCCAAAGGACTGCATTTATTTTAATTTTATTTACAATATTTCATTATACTTATGTTCCAATTGTTTTGAAAAATAAAAATCCTTTTATATGGAAAACATTTTTGTTTTTTTTTAAGCCAGACATCTCAAAACAATACATTTTAGAGCTGTAATTGCAATACCGAGATACCGTGAATTTTTTGCTTAAGGTTATCATAGGGCTGGGCGATATGGCCTAAAGTACGTATCACGGTAAATTGAGCAGATTTACCTTGATAATGATAAATGACGATAAATTTGCCCAAGCGGACTGTTATATAATTTGAAAATCGGAATCAACGAAATGAAATACAAATTAACCGTTTCTCGATTATTTGCTTACCAGCTTTCAATTTAAGAATTGTATATGCAATCTAAACATGAACTAACTCGCGCTAGCTTATCCACTCGAGAGCCCTGAAACTAACAAATTACGGACTAACTGAATTTGTCGAAATCAACTCCATCAGCTAACTAAACCCCTGCTAACTTGAAGATTAAGCCTAATGTAAAAAATCCTGAACTTCCGCTTTAAAGCTATATTGCTCTTATGCCAATGAAACATTTAAGATTTCTATGATGGCAGTAATGACACAGAATAAAGCAAGCACATACAGAAAAATAGCTGTGGCCATTAAACGGTCATATTATAGGATTCACTGATGGATTATAGTTTATGCAGAATGCTTTACACTCATAGCTTTTATGATGGTATCAGAGACATCACACACAGAGAGATACAAAATAACGCGACATACTGATTGCTGGGTGCAGTCCGTGCCCAATCCACTCATTAAGTTCAGCCTTTTCGACAAGGTTAGGGCCATTATCTGACTCATCACGTTCATTTGTAGCGTTAGCCGCTAGCTTTAGCCTGTGGCCTGGCTACCAGTAGAAAGCGCTGAAAGCACCCTCTCCTGAAATCGTGAGAACCAGGGAGGACAGCGGGTGAAAGCCAGTCTGGAGGCCACCAAGAGTCTTAATGTCAGGTGAAAGTTTGGCAAAGCATTAGGCGTTAGCGTTAGCCTATCTGGCTGTTGTTGGTTTGAGTTCTTAAAGGGGAATGAACATAGCCGCACAACACAGAGTCAAAGCATGATGAAAAGATTATATTTTCTTGTTTTATTGAATTAGCGAATTTACCGATATGGTTAAAATTACATCGGTTATCATAAAGAATTTCGGTAACGGTAAATTTTCGGTATCCCGCCCGGCTCAAGGTTATCATACCGTCAGAATTTCATACTGGCACATGCCCAGTCCACGCTTGCTCATATCTACAGCTGTAACTGTTTTTATAGGCTGAAGGCCTGTCAAGTTGAGGCTCATGTTGTTGTTGGGGGTGTGTACGCTATCATTTTTATCTATTCCTCTGTTATCCGTGGATGGATCACAATGAAATTTGGTGGGTATATTTTACGTCTGTATAAGCATGGATCAGTACCCATTTTTAATTTTTATTTTTTGGTATGCGGGTTGATTAATTAATTGCTGGCTTATTGTTGCCATTAAAGGGCATGCGCTCACTTCTGCACAGCCAGCCTTCAGCCTATAATAGCACATTTGTGCTTCTTTTTAAAAAAAATATGAAATGAAAATCAACTGCACAACAATGGCAAATACCTGACATCTACATCAAAATTTAGGGAAAAAACTATCCTTTAACTTATTATTTAATTTTTAATTATCTCCAAAAAACATTGTTAAAAAGTGGCCACATTTTTCTGCTTTCAGGTAATCTCTTTGGGTATATCGAACATTTTTTTTTCATTGCACAGTGATGAAATACAGAAAAAAAAAACTCAGCTATCAGCAACCCAGAACTCATTAATTGTGTAAATTTAAAGCTAAAATGTACAATTTTAGCTTCGACATCATGACTGGTTTAGTGTTTATCAACATTCTTTCTCATGATCGAGCGATAAAACCTCAATTTTTGTTTAGATTTCTCTTCACCTATCTATTGTTGTTCATCACAAAAAACAACAGCTATTTCACCTTCTTCCTTTCAGACCCACATCAACTTTCTCCCCCATGTTGGTTTTCACACGGTCAGTATCACGATTATGCGTTATCTGCATTTTTTAATCAACCAGCTGCTCAAAGTCCTCAACATATGCCAAACGATTAAGTAAAATACAAACAAGTTTGGAAACATTAGATTTTTCAAATGGACTAATTTAATGCCACCTGATTTAGACACATTGAGAGCATAAATGCAACTAGATAGTACAGTTGAACATCTTCAGCCTCTCGGAAACAGACGACAGATCAACACATTGATTGTTTAAGCATGTCTTTGCCTATTAGAGCGCATTTAACAGCCTGTGACTATGCTGTCTGTTTGACTGACCCCCACATCAACATCAGTCAAAACGGGTTTCCGTTGTGTGATTCATGAGCCTACAAACTTGCCAAAGTCTCTGCTTTCTACAAACAGCAACAACAGGTCAGTAAAGCTGTCAAAGTAAACGTAGATTTACATGCCACTTTAAACAATTGGACTAAAATGTTTTCTTGTGGGCTGACTTTGGGGGGAAACAATATTGCACATGTGAGATGGTGCATTGACAACCAACTGAATGGTTCCTGTTGCTGGCGCCCTTGTTGTGAATTCATCAATGATATTGATTTCCAGTTGATCGTCAGGCTTTCTAATGATGTTCACCTTCTGGGCCACGCTTGATTGATTCGTGGTCACGAGTTGATCGATAACTGGTAATGTGATCCATGAAACAGCAATGCACAATTACCGAGCATTTTACGCTTCAATGGGAAGGACCGAGGTCAGGGATTGATCGATTTAATGAATAAATAAACAGTACACCTGAATAAATGCATATACAATTATAAAGTAAAACTATATTGTGAATGTTGAAAAAAAAAAAAAAACATTTGAAACAAGATTAGGTAGTCCATCTTTGTCATGGTTTGAAGTTGGATTGGAAAACCAGCCAAGAGGGCTGTCTTATTTTGTTAGCATGTTAGTTGTGTAGGGTGCTTTAACAAAATCTGCTATGTCACAAGATATATGTACAACATCAAAAACATTTTTGGCTCGATTTATTGGGTTTTATTTCAATCATTGTATGATTGATGAATATTTAACACTGTCAAGTCCTATTTACCACAGTGTTTTAATTATAAGGCGGAAATCACAGAAAAGACTGAAAAAGCAGTTTCTGCTATTGCACCCCTTTTTAAAATGAACTGCTGTATTTTAAGCCAAAAGAACTGTTGTGTTTGATAGAACAATATGTCTATATGCTGCCATAGCAGATTCATGGCGCATTAGTGTCAGGGAGCGCGGGCGGGCAAGGTGGACCCAAATGCAGGGAAATGGAGGCGAGGCAGATAACGGTGCAAAAATGATTTAATTACAGCCGACAAAAAACAAAGTACAAAACAAAGGCTGTGGTAATCCGAAGATAGCATTGAGGCAAACAAAACTGTCACTAACAAAAGACTGCTTTTCAAAACTTTACACGGAACACGAGGGCTTGGATAAACGGGAATAATGCTGACCAGAACATGGACATTGACATAGACTTTGACGTTGACAATGACGCAACCAGGAGTGACAAGAAACTGGGTGCTTATATACACACACGCAGACAAGGGGTAACAAGAGAACGAGGAACAGCTGGGTAACACAGTAGGATGCAGATTGCAGGATACACTAGGAGAAGGCACAACAGGTGAAATCAATGGGCAATCACAGGGACAGGTCACACTAGGAGAAAACCAACACAAAACCTAACAATTAGGCCCCCGAACTATTTTTAATTTGCCAGTTTTACCCTGCAAACCCCCGTTTACAGACGTCGCGCAACCGTTTTTGTTTCAACCCAGCCATGAAAACAAGGTAAGTAATTATATTTATTATTCAAAATGTCTGTCATTTTTAGCTTAGATTCATTAATTGATGTCTAATATTTTGTTTAAAAAAAACTTTTAACAATTCACTAGCATATTTTAAACTTTTAAACAAATAAAGTCACAATGAAAAAATTGGCATCTGTAAAAAAGTCACGGATATCTACCTAATAACTCTCGCTAAATTGTATTTTTTTTTGTTACTGTCGCATTTTCCCCGATAAGTTAGATCATAAATAATTGATCCAAACAAAGAAAAGAAAAAAAAACGTTTAAAAGGGTAAATATATGAAAAAGACAATCTCGACCACTCTTTGATGTCTGCGATTTATGCATCGCGACCCTTGTTATATTACCATGTTTCACCCATAAAATCCCCAAAAAAATCCAGCTGTGGCCATTCACAGCTGTGTCTTGACACTCAGTGATACATGCAACACTGAGTTTTTTGATCGAAACAAGGTAAGTACGCGATAATATCTCGTTAATGTAGTGGCGTCTGTAATTCTGCTCTCACATGCTCTCACCTCCAGATAGGGTTTTGCTGTTTAAAAAACATTTTTTTTCCCTTTTTTTTTTTTTTTTAAATGCCCTCCTGTCCAAAATATTTCTTCACCCAGAAAATTGAGATTTTAAACTTTCCAATGATGTATGACACATGCATATCGGACAATTTTGAAATTTGGCCAAATTGGGGGTCTCAGAGCAGAACTTCAAGTCGCCTGAGTGTTTTCCGTCATAAACCTGTACCTTCTTCTTATGACAAGTTTCATGCATTGACTGTACACAAATGTGTGTGATTAGCCACTGATAATGTTTTTTTATCTTGAGAAAAAAAACCTTTCACCACTGTGGACCTGTATTTGATACAGTGACTTGTTGCTTAAATTACTTTGCACCCAAGAGACTCTTTGTTCCAGCAACAACAAAAAACAAATGGAAACACACTGCAAAGACAATTTTTAAGTAAACAAACAAACAAAAAAGATCCTTGGTAATTCACGGTGTTAAGAAAATGACACAAGCTAATCAAAAATTCAACAAAAGACGACAAAACAAAGCATATTAACAAATAAACTCAAATATACAACCAGCTTTTCTCAGCTCTATGTTGCTAACCAAAAAAGCAGCACCAATTGACTCACATAGTCAGCCTCTATTTGGGTGATATACAACTTTTTTTCTTGTGGTTTACACTCATGATATGCACTCAGGGAAAGTTAAATATTTATTTAAAAAATAAAAAATAAAAAATAAATTTAAAAAAAGGCTTTAATGCGGTTGTTCGCTTCCCCAAAATTATCTGTGTGGTTTACAGTATATATTTTGCACCTGAGTCATATGTTTTCCTCCTTCAAGTGCGACACACTATTACAAACTTGGGATACGAACTTTGTGTGCAAAGCAACGGAGACAAAAAGATACGCTGTTGTTTTCTTGGCCATGCCTAATCAAGTAACCAATCCTTACGAATGCAAACGGCTCGTTACTTGAAGTCATCACAAAAGGAGGGGGAAAACATGAGAATGTTGGGCTGATTTAGTTTGCTTTGAGATGTTAATTTCTTGATTCTCTGTTCACAGTAGGGTTCTGCCCTTTTGAGTAGCAAAATACCAAAGTGAGTACACCTAAAAGCCCTGCCAGATTGGGCTATGTTGTTGTGACTTGGTTATTCTAATGCCCCTTTCCCACTGAAACTAGTGGGTCAACGCGCGTTTTTTCCAAGCCGATGCAACCCACTAGCAATTGGCATTTGGCACCTTTCCCATTGACAAAAAAAAAAAAAAAAAAAAAAAAAAAAAAAAAAAAAAAAAAAAAAAAAAGCAGTGTCTTTTTTTTTTTTTTTTTCCACCTGTCTAACCCCCCACTCCTCCTCAGCCGTGTGTAAGGTTACATGACGTCACCAAGCTAAGATGCGCGTTGACAAGTGCGACCGAATTCATTCAGTTCAAGGAAGTAAACAATGCAGAGCAACATGGAAGCTTCCTTTCCGTTTGTGTTCTCTATTTTCATGCTGTTTACTGCCCTCAAAATGTTCGAAATGCAGCAAAGGATCAACACTTTGCTTGTGCTGAGGCAACGTAGGCGACGTGAATTTTGGTTTGGTGCGCTACTGGCTCCTTCTTCTTCTACTAGCTTTGTTGCGAGCATCGACGTAACTACAGTTGTGGGGCGTGTTAAATGGGAGGCAACTGGCACGTTGTTATGACGCATCAAGTAAGAGCCTACGTCACCACGTAGATTAGGGTGTTGACTGTTGACCCGGGGTTTTGCTTTTACACTGCATGACGATCAGAGCCGAGGTTATTTTAACACGGGTCGCTTGGCGTGTTGATTGACATGGGTCAAGGCGGGTCGCTGCACCTTTCCCACTGCCACCAAAAGCCGATTGTTAGTGGGTTGACATGGGTTTTTTTGGCCAGTGGGAAAGGGGTATGAGGGGCAGTTTACATGGCGACTCTGCGACACAAAGACGCAATGACTGAGTAGCGGACTCGCCTCGCGTGCATCTGGTGTCGGCGAAGACGAAAAATTCTGAATCCTGCCTGCAAAGTGGAAGAATCCGATTGCATGCATATCAAAGGCTCCTGCGGTGCGAGACCGGTGCTACTAAACATTAAAAACAGCAAATGTGGCGGAATGTCGACTTTAATTTACTGTTTTCATAATATTTTTAAATTAAATATGTTGAATGTTTCAATTTTTGTGCCTTTTTTAACAAAAGAAAAATGCCATTGCTTCGAGTGGGCGGGCATATTTTTTTCCGGGCTGAGGGAGCTTGGTGGGGTCAAAGTGCATCATTCTCAGTCGCCCTGTAAATCTGCACTGCCTCCTAGGGCCTGGCATGAATACTACATCGTTTTCATGCGGAATTGCAACATTGTTCTAATGGAAACACAAATTTGAAATTTTTCGTATTCTCAGAGAGTTACCATGTAAACAGCCCCTTAGTCTGTGTAGTTCTAGAAGCTGATTGTTTCCAAAAAGTAAAGTCAAATTTCCAACAGTACATTTTTCAAGCATTCCCCTTCAAAACTTGATACGAATCTATCACGCCTTCATGCTATTTAAACAAAACAACTTGTCCTATCTATACGTTCATTTCCGCAAAGTGACGGGAAACGTCAAGATGCGCTTATCTGCTCATCTTCATGAAATTTCCCACATACAACACCCTGCAGAACGGAATGCCTGGGTGCCGGTCGCGTGAAATAACTTGATGCATTCTACACGTGCACCGGCAGCTCCACCGCAAGGCGTCACATGGATCTTTGTAGACAAGGTTCAGTTAAAGCTGACGTGCGGAATCAACGTTTAAAAGGTAGCTGGCAACAAAAGTCGTTTTCAAGTCTGTTTCTTTGAGGTAACAAGAACACGAAGGCCTCCAGGCAATCCTCCAAGTGTGCCTAACGGCGCTCTTACATGACGCTGTGTGTGACTCATCGGATGTGCCGTTTGATTGAACCGGTAGACCTGGAGTATTAACAAGGTTTGCGGGCATGATCGAACAAGACAGATTCCACTTTTCGTTCACGTCATAAAAACGATATCAAATCAATCATACGTGTTCTGAAAGACTAGAACATTCCTTAACAAAAGCACAAACAGTGGGTGAAAATTTTTAACATGGGCAAACATGATCTTTGATCACATTTGTCATGTTAGTTTATATAGTGGGAAAAACATTTCACTGGAATCATTCACAGAGGAACTAATTTATGAATTCCTTAGAGCTTTGTTGGGACTCGCAAACTGTCTGATGAAGTTATTTTGGAGCCTTATCGGAAAAGAAATAACGACTTACTTTGAACATGAATTATCGTCAACAGGGAAATTAATGTGCTACACAAGGGGAAAATGTCAAGCATTTTTGAGAATGCATGACAGAACATAACCATCACAAATTTGTCTCTCCTTTGAGCAGTGGATCAAAGATGTACACACTAGAGTGTGCTGGACATCGCTCATCAATCATGATTTAAAAAAAAAAAAAAAAAAAAAAGTCTGATGACAACAAACTGCAACAATATACAAGGCGGGCAAATCAAAGGCGCCATCTTGGGAGGGGAAAAAATCAGTATTGGAATGTGTTCTTTTAAAGGTCATGTACTTAATGCAGCCGTATGTATGTTATTAGACAAAGCAGAACAAGGAATAAACTTTGATGAGAATCTGTCCCCCAAAAAACAAAACACTTGCTAATGAATAAATAAATGCATCTTTTGTTCCATTAAGTATCCAGGGAATAATTAGACTTTTTCCGAACTACTTAATTCCATAACTTGATTTTCAAAGCTTATGACCAAGCAATTTCATGTAATGTCCTGAATAAAAGCATTAAAGCTCTAAGTAAGTAAATCTCTGATATGTTCCCAGTTTTAAATAACTTTGAAATACGTCATTCATTACCAATGTTTTTGTGTTGTTAATCCGTTTGATTGACCTCTTTGGCAGAGGTAACAAAGGTTCCTTTTAGCTTCAGCAAGTAATACTAACTCCACAATGGCGCAAATGTATGTTTTCATTACACAACAATAATTCATCACAAGTGTAGATCAACTGAATTGCTCTGATAATTTTTCTCGGTCATGGCCTGTCACTTTCTGTGAGGCAGAATTCAAGGTTACTGGAAGTAAATTAAAAAACAGCTATGACTACTAATAACTGCACAAGAGAGACATTTCAAATAACCAACCTAATAACACACTAACATAATAAAGGTGTGCGCCTACGTCACTGCGGTGGCTTGACTTTGCAGCATCCACTGTGAGTGACTTATGAATCTTTTATCATAACTGTCCTAATTGCTTAACCATCCATGTGGTAGTCCAGAAGGGAATGAGCGGGCAGAGGGGGGTACATCACGGTTGTTATTAAAAACAACAAGAGATGCCCCCTGCCCCTGTACCTCCTCCTTGTTTGATTATAAATGCATTCAAACTCACACAAAAAACTGGAGGCTGAGTGGTCCAACCACTTCTAATTGTGGGTTTTACTTTTTCTATGGATTTCCACCACTAACAAGATTATCTCTATCAACGTCTTGATTACATTACTTATCATCTTCTAAGAATGTTAAATGCTGTGCGCTGCCTGATCCGTTAAATGTTTGATGTTTTTGTTTCACATAAGAGACTCCTGTCACTGCTAGAGTATCGAAACTGAACAGGAGTTTGAGAAATATGAAGACAAAAGCCTGTGGGGAGTTTTCCCACTCCTTTAACCGTCTTTCCCGGTCCCAGGAAACTCCCTGCTACTTCTCCTTGGTAAAGACAACAGCTGCACATTCTCACTTTTCAATGTCTGTTTGAACTCAACCCTAAAACAAACAACCGGAAAAAAAAAAGTTCACCTCTAGCATTAACGCTACCTCAGCAGACACTATTTTGCGGTATATTGCTGGTATGGATCTGCGATATAATCCTGCATTCTGCTGAAGTCATCTCCAATTGTTTGACGGGGAAAACAGGAGGAAGTCACTTCTCCTCCTCCTCCTCACAGCTGGCCTTCAAATCGAAGCCATTGTGTAAACGTTGCCCTATGTCAATATCAGGCTGTGTGCCTATGTGTGTGTGTGTGTGTGAGTGTGCCCATTCACATAATTACAAATGCAGCCTTCCGCTTAAACTGTCATTTAAAAAGTGGGCAATAGAAATGACTCCAGGCTACAACCACCGCTTGCTATTGCATAACACCTCATCCCGGAGACAAGTGAACGCACTGCTGCCTACTACCAGAGTTGTGTAGTAACGTGTTACATGTACTCCATTACATTTACTTGAGTAACTTTTTGAGAAAAATGTACTTCTAAGAGTAGTTTTACGAAGCCATACTTTTTACTTGAGTAGATTTGTGAAGAAAAAAACACTACTTTTACTGCGCTAATTTGGGCTACACAAGAGTCGTTACATTTCTCCTCTTTATTCTACATATTATATTTATTTATTTATTTGCTAGCGATGCTATCGCCAAAAGAAGCGCTACTAATTTCACCAATGAGACATCGCAACAATAATCACATGTCTCCATTACACCAATCAGACGCAAGCTTGCCATTCTATGATCATGCAAGCCTGTTCAATCACGTGTCTTTAAAGCACCGTAACAAATTGTTTGACATAGAGCGCTGCCCTCAACATGAATCGAAAGCGCGGATTTAAAGCTCTTTCCCAGTTTTTATTTGGCACCGATTGATCACGGAAAACCGGAAATATGGTCCTTTTAATTTCATAATGGTAACTATGAAGGAACTACAGTATTCACTATTCAAACTAGGAACTATTTTCTCCACTAGAGGGCAGGGCACTCATGCTCTTTAATGGTGTTATGGTGTTATACTTGACAAATAATACTTCACGACGGGTTTTTTTCTGTCTGTAATTTAAGATATGGCGGAAAATACTCAGGTGACTTGAAGTGCTGCTCTAAGACCCCCAATTTAGCCAACTTTCAAAATTGTCCAATATGCATGTGTGATACATCATTGGAAAGCTTAAAATCTCTATTTTCTGGGGGGAGAAAAATTTTGAAAAGGAGGGCATTTAAAAAGAAAAACATTTTTTTTAAACAGCAAAACCCTATATGGAGGTGAGAGCACGCGAGAGCAGAATTACAGACGCCATGATTTTAACAAGATATTATCGCGTACTTACCTAGTTTAGATCCAAAAACTCCATGTAGCATGTATCACTGAGTGTCAAGACACAGCTGTGAATGGCCACAGCTGGATTTTTGGGGATTTTATGGGTGAAACATGGTAATATAACAAGGGTCGCGATGCAGAAATCGCAGAAATCAAGGAGTGGTCGACAATGTATTTTTCATATATTTACCCTTTTAAACGTTTTTTTTTTTCTATTTTTCTTTGTTTGGATCAATTATTTATCATCTAACACATCGAGAAAATGCGACAGTAACAAAAAAAAATACAATTAAGCGATAGTTATGAGGTAGATATCCGTGACTTTTTTACAGACGCCATTTTTTTCATTGTGACATAATTTGTTTAAAAGTGTAAAATATGTGAGTGAATAATTTTTTTAAGTCGATTTTTTTTTTAAAACGAAATATGAGACATCAATTAATGATTCTAACCTAAAAACAACGGACATTTTGAATAATAATAATAATTACTTTCGTTTTATGGCTGGGTTGACACAAGAGCGGTTGCGCTACGTCTGTGAATGGGGGTTTTCAGGGTAAAACGGACAAATTAAAAATAGTTGGGGGGCTTAATGCACCATGAATCTGCTATGGCAGCATATAGACATATTGTTCTATCAAACACAACAGTTCTTTTGGCTTAAAATACAGCAGTTTCTTTTAAAGAAGGGTGAAAGAGCAGAAACTGCTTTTTCAGTCTTGTCTGTGTTTTCCGCCATATTTTTTTTTATTATTATTTCTTTGGCTTAAGGTGGTTATGTAATAGGTTATTTGTACAGTATTATAACAACAGTTCACATAGATAAGTTTGTGCTAAGAGACAAAAAAAAATACCATTGTTTAAAAAAACAAAATCAAACAAAAATACGCAGTTACTCAAAATTATACTCATTACTTGAGTATTCTTTTCACTGGATACTTTTTTACTTGTCGGGTACTTGAGTACATTTTTTTTATATCTACTTTTACTCTTACTTAAGTAATATTTTAAAGTAACGCTACTCTTACTAGAGTAAAAATTTTGGCTCAACCCACCTCTGCCCACTACACACTTTATAACAGATTTTCCCAGCATTTAAGCCAAATGAGGCATAGTATTGAGCGCCTTGAAAGGTGGAAAAGCGCAATATAACACCATTTACCATTACCATATTGTCTAAAGTTACACAAAAACAACATCAAAGCAAAATCCTTTAAAAACTTGTTTTGAGCAGTGAATTCATAATATAAAGCATGAAATGGGGAAAAAATGACATACATACATCATATTACCTATATGTCAAAAACAGATGCAACTCATCAAGTGATGTGTTTGATGAATAAACAGTGATGTCACAAAAGCACTAATGACACCGATGACTAAAGGATCAAACAACTACTCATCCTCAATACACGTACTGTAGCTAACCTAGTCATCACATCACTTACAAAAAGTGCGACAAGGACTACAGGAGCTACTCGAGCAATACTATACAAGTTTATATAAAATATAAATCTAACTGGCACTGGTAGGTGACATTTATTTTATTTTTGTTTTTTATGCTTTAAAACGTTAACACACTGTTCTCTGCTGAGCACTGGCCAAAGTTTAGTTAAGTATTTAATAGTTCATGTTTGTTTTTGACGCAATGTTATCAATCTAACTGAAAGCGCCTATGTATAGTTGAAGTGTGCAATAAAGCACAATAAAACGCTGGGTTTTATTTCTCCTCGGATAAGAGATCTTTCTAATGTGCCGCTGCGGCGTGGGAACCAGTGCCTTAAAGAATAAAGAAAATTCGTCATTTCATCACTAGTCGTAGTGCTTTTATTTTTTAAAAAAAACAAAAAAACATCTGGATTACTCATTGTGCCTAATAAGGTCTGCACTTACAAATGTATCCGTAGGAGGGCGCAGTGAGCCTTAGTTTAGACAACACGGGAAGCTGATGACCCTCAGACAAAAGAGACTATTGGAGGGAAACGTTATTGGAAGCGCTTTGAAATAAATACGATGTGATTAAGAGCATATATAAGGATTATGATTGTGTAGAAATATTTTCAATTAATACAACTTTGCAACCTTTTTGATCTGATAAAGCAATTATGACATTTTCATAAGATTTCAAAACAATTTTCTAATGAAATCAATGTGAAATAAGTTGAATTCATTGGCTGCCATTGACGACGACAGACGTCCAATTTATTTTGATTGGGAGAGGCTGACAATAAATAATCGGTTTTAGCCCTCCCAGTCTAAATGGATTGGATTTCTAGCGTCGTTGATGGCATTGAAAAATGAGCATTCACAACCACTCCTACCAGTTTAAATAAATTGGACATCACTAAAAAGAATGTAATCAAAAAATAACAAATATCCTTGTTTTTTCTTCTTAGTCCCTTTTGCATCCGTTCATGTCTTGTTTCAATGTTGATCTCCATTCACCTTGAAAGACTGACTACCCACAACCATAACACCTCCCTCCACTCTCGACCCACTATCAACTCCCCTTCGCCCCCCTATTCCTCCTCCTCCTCCAAGCACGGCGAGTGGGAGGAGCTTTTCCTGCCTGGCTCGTGAGCGTAAAACAGTGCAGCCAGCCACGGTGCGTGTCAGAGGACTGTCTGTGCTCCCCACGTCGATGACTGCTCCACATCTGGTGTCTGTTCCGCTGCTGCTGACTGCCACTGTAGACCAACCGGTCCACGCGTGAACAACCACAGTCAGGATAAGGTAAGCGTCCCATTATAACGGCAGGAGTTTTGTGCTGAATGCTTGTACTGTCATTTGCAAAGTTGCATCTTTAACGCACGGGTGGCACATTTTACGCACAGAGTGGGAGGGTGCGCATTAAAAAAAGTCACACAGGAGTGCGCGTGGAATGCAGTGTGGAGGCAGACTGTCTCTGTGTGGGCTTTGATTCACGCGTGTGTCCGCAGGTATAACAAGGTCCAGAAGTGATTTTTTATTGTTGTTGTTCTTCCACGTCAGGTTTCTCGAGGGTGGCAAAGGATGCCGGCGGTCATCAGTAAAAACTCTGACATGTTTGACTCTTTCCAACCGTGCTTCTACCCGGACGAGGACGACTTCTACTTCTGTGGTCCCGACTCTGCGCCACCGGGGGAGGACATCTGGAAGAAATTCGAGTTGCTGCCCACTCCGCCCCTTTCCCCGAGCCGAGCCGCTCTACCTGGGGAACCGGCGGCAGCCTCCCCGGAGGCGGACCTCCTGGGCTTCGGCTTAGGGGATCCACTGGACTGGGCTTCGGAGCTGCTCTTACTGCCCGAAGACGACATTTGGGGGGCATCCGACGATATGGATCTGTTCGGTTCCGCTTTGGATACAAACCCAAACAACATCATCCTCCAGGACTGTATGTGGAGTGCATTCTCGGCCAGGGAGAAGCTGGAGAGGGCGGTCACGGAGAAACTAGGCAAGACTATTACGAGTGCCACAGCCACGGTGACCTCTCCGGCTTCCGCTACTGCTGCTGCGGCTACTGCCGGGAGGCGGGACGTTTGCGTTAAAGCGCCCGAGGTGGTGAGCCGCAGCGTGGCGTCGGAGTGCGTGGACCCCGCTGTGGTGTTTCCCTTCCCCGTCAACAAGATGAGCGGCAGCGGAGACTCGAACGCCAGTGTGAGCGTGTCCACGACCCACGCGACCGCCCACAGCGACTCCGGTAAGAAAGAGCCCATGTAAACAAATGTCTTTGTCTGCAGTTGACCGCCAAACACAAGAGTAACAAAAGCGCACTGTGCCCACACTGGAGTGACTTGTTCATATGACTGGCTCGCAATCGGATTATAGGCACACACTGGTGAAGTGACACTGTGAACTGGGTTTATGTAATCAGACGCCTCTTCTTCCGGCAGATGGCGGCAAAATAGGAAATTGTATGTGTGTGTGCGTACCCCACAGTGAACAAAACAAAAAAAGCTTTAGACAATAAAATCCTACCAGAGTCTAATAACAGCCAAAAAAGATCAAAACTTCTCAGTGATCATTGTTTAATGATCAAGCTTTGTTTCTTTGTGGAATTATTTTTAAATGCAGCATTTGTACACAGTGGCATTAATAGGGGACATCATGTGCCCCAAGTATCCAATGATGTCATCATAAAGGGCTGCCTCTTGGACTACAACAAAAACATGTTGACGCTCCACTGTTTCGGAGGGATGACACGAGATAGGAAGCGGGAGATCGGGGGAGCCTTTATCTCTTTACGAATACTCTAAACAAACAGTAAAAGAGAAGCACAAAGAGCCTCAAGCTTGGCATCGAGCGTACGCTTGGGGCAGCCTTGCCAAAACGCCTCCTCCGCCGCACACAAGGCAGAGGAGGGCCCTCTTTTTTGTGTTTTTAAGGGGGCTGACAGCTTTGAACAAGCGCGCCATCTCGACAGCTGTCTGCCTGGCGCCCCTCCAAGCCGGGGGTGGGGTAGTGGAGTGGGTGATCCGATTGCGGCCACACGCACACCGTGTTCGTAAGACTCACAAAGCCAATAAGAAGCAATGATAAAAAAAAAGTCAGTCTACTACTTCGCGCCAAAACAATCCTTAAGATGTCTGTCTGACGCTTTTCGATGCAGCTCCCCCTGCTGGGACGGCTTGGTCACCGCATAGCGTAGCCCCAACAACAACGAAAACCTGGAAAATGAAATTTTAAAGGGTTCTTTGTTGGAGGAGCTGATTTGTGTGTAAAAGGTTGTCACTGACTGATAATAAGAGCGTGTAACAATTGGACACTTGATTTAAGGTATTATGTAGAGCGGCTTATCTTAAAGAGGAGGGGTCCGTCTTTGTCAAAGGTCAAAGTCAGTGCTGCCGCTTCCCCGTAGTGGGACAGACGAGAGGCGACTTCCAACTCGTCGCACCCAGACGAAGCAGATTAGAAGTTTCGGAGGCAGAAAGCCAACTTGCCTGCTCAGCAGTGAGACTCGACGTGTCAACGCCTGTGCGGCAGATTAGCCGAGCAGTGACTGACACTAAGCATTAAGGCACTTCTTGCTTATGCAAACAGCATTGAGCAACAACTCCCTTTATCTGTCTCGTATAAGTTGCGCGCCCATGCATACCTGTCATCGGCTGGCACACATATATGACATTTGTGAGAATACTTGTTGGGCCTGACAGATTAACTCATGTGCATTGTGTTTTACTTTCCCAGAAGAAGAGGAGGAGGAAGAGGATGATGATGAAGAAGAAGAGGAGGAGGAGGAGGAGGATGACGATGAGGAGGAGGAGGAAGAGGAAGAGATTGACGTGGTAACAGTAGAAAAGAGGCGTTCTACAATCAGCAAAATATCAGCTGCAATCTCCAGAAGTCAAGAGCAGAGGAACGCCACCTCAGGTTCTGGTACAGTGGGTCGCTTCGTCAGTCGAGCCCCACAGGAGCTCATCTTAAAACGGAGCTCGGTGCACCAGCAGCAACACAACTATGCCGCACCCTCGCCATACACGTCAGACGACGACCCGGCGCCGCCCTCCAAGAAGCAGAGGACGTCAGACACCGCCCGACCCCCGACCAGAACCGCCTCGTCTTCTTACTGCGCCTCAGTTTCTTCGGGCCCACGCAGCAAGCGCAGCTCCAGCGGGGACAGCAGCCCGAGGGGCAGCTCTGACTCAGAGGACAGCGAGCGCCGGCGCAATCACAACATCCTAGAGCGTCAGCGTCGCAACGACCTGCGTTCCAGCTTCCTGACGCTGCGTGACCACGTGCCAGAGCTGGCGCACAACGAGAAGGCCGCCAAGGTGCTGATCCTAAAGAAAGCCACAGAGTATGTGAGCTCCCTGGACAGGGAGGAACGGCGGCTCAAGCAGGAGAAGGACAGACTGCACGCACGCCGGCAGCAGCTAATGCGCAGGCTGGAGCAGGCAAGGACTCGCTGACACACCAGCGCCTTTGACGCCCATAACACTCACACGCGTTCCCGGGACGCCACCACCTCCACCGAAAACCGCCTCATCAACCCAGTCTCAGATGGGTAAACGTTGAGTTGGCCTACACACTTAAGCTCAGACACGCAGGCCCGCATGTACACAACTGGGAGGACGACTCGTCACACACTAACGTGAGGGAGGGGGCGGATGCTTACTGGAGCGATGTTCGGACTTTCACTGCCGCCACTTTTTTTGCACATTTGTTGACGTTAAGAATGTTTAGGGTTTACTTTTTCAATCCAGTCACATTGAGGAACGATAAAGAATGAGGAAATAGAGGCTTTTTTATATCATGTTTTGGTATTATTTGTATTGTATTCATTGTGTTTTTTTGTACTCACTGTGACACCAGCCTGGAATCAGGGGGGGGATTCCTAACGGGACCGGTGTTGGAGGGCACTTTGCTCAGAGCGCTCGACTTAACTATCGTGCATGAACACGAAGCCGGTCGAGCACACCTCTAACTTTGCCTTCACAACTGCAAAAGCGGACAAATTTATAAGAAATAGAAAAACAAAGACTATATGGACACAAGCGATGATGCCACTACAGGTTTTCTTTCTCCCCTCACTCCTTGATCACACTGGTGCTCCAACCAAGTAAATGGATGTATACCTGTGCACCTTTCTAGCAGACACTTTTGTATATACAGTGGATATTAAGTCTACACACCCATGTTCAAATGCCAGTTTTTTTGTAATATAAAAGTGAGACAAGATAATTTTTTCAGAACTTTTTACACCATTAATGTGAACTATGACTTTTACAACTCAATTAGAAAAAAAATAAGAGGTGTAGTATAAAAAAAAAGGTTGCACAAGTCTGCAACACCCTCTTATACTGCAAACTCATGGTAAATTGTGAGCCAGCAACCACTGAAAGTGCCTCTGATTAACCCCAAATAAAGTTCAGATGTTCTTGTAGGCTTCTCTTGATTCTTTGTATTCCAATTTTCCAGCACAAAACAAATTTCCCAGGGAACGTGGTGACGAGAGTCAATCAAATGTAGAAATTCTAATTGTGACGGTTGCTTCTAAAAGGCTACCAGTAAAAATGTATCGAGCTGAGGAGAACTCCCATCTATGTCTAGGCTATGAAAATGTATAAGTGATTTTTTTAAATCCATAACTTGAAATAATAGAACAGGTTCAAACGGGTCCTGAGTCAAGATGGAGGGAATCTTGAAGTTGTTAATACCACCAAAACTTTAGGTTTCTCAGAGAAAGCTGCACATGAAGACCGACTTCCAGCACACAACCAAATCAAGAAAAATAAACGGCTTCAGCAGAAGATGGTTATGAAATAGCCCACCCAATTAATCTTGATCTGTGGTGTGATCTGAAGACAGGAAATGGCCTCGCATTCTGACAAAATTAGACTGTTTTTGACAGACTTGCCAAACTGATTAATTTTGTTGACAGCTCATACTTTACATTCATGGTGATAAAGATTTTGAAATTATTAGTCTTTATCTGGAAAAACATACCGCTCTTGAACAGAGGTGCACTGACTGTTTTTATCCACTGCACAACAGTGTACAGACAAAATACACTCAGATCTGCCTTGTTTTATAATGCATTTTGTCCTTGGTTTTTTATATAAATATATTCATGTCAGGATGCTGCCAATAATAACTAGACTGGAAGTTTTGTATACCTTTAAAAAGTACTGTAAGGCCTCAATTTTCGAGCGTCGTGAACTTTGTAATATAACAATATATTGCTTTTTTTCCCTTATTTTCTTTGTATCGTATCATTTTACTAATTCTACACACCTTTTACGCTTTTTAGTGTGAACCTGATACATACTAAATTTGATACTTATATTTTCGTATGAAAATGAGTTCTCAGTAGATATCACTTATCTTTTTTCATCTTCTATCTCAAACCTTTGTACAGCAAATGTGTTCTATCCTAATGTACTTTTTATTCTTCCGCTCTCTTTTGTTTATATTTGTAACTATCGGGTGCATAGAATTGGGTATATGGATATGAGATGTTTTTTCCCCTCCCGATTTTTAAAGTGTACATTTATTAGTGCTGCAACTCATAGCACTTTGAAATACCTCATTTTGACAAATAAATAGACATCATTAAACCCACATCTTGGCTGTTATGACTCTTTTTATCCACTCCTATCCCTTAGTCATGACCCCCACCTTACTCGCCCTGCTGTTTATTTTACAATTTCCCTATTTGTTTTCTTGCAAATCCTGACAAAGAAAAAAGATTTCTGGATCCTCTTCCCCCGAAGCCTCTCACAACCACCCACACGCACTTGAAGTGCGCTGAAACACACACACATGCAAACCGGCTCGCTTCGTACATTGTTCGGTGCGTCGCCATGGAAACTAGAGCAGCTGCTGAGTGGCAGACACAGAGAGCGAGTCTTTTATTTGTCTGTATTTCTGCCTGTGCGCATGAATGCAAATGTGTGTGTCTATCTATTGTACGACACCCCGGCCGATCGCCGCCACCTCCCGGTCTGTGTGTGGCCCCCGGGTGCCCGATACCCTCGACCTTGCTCGCCGGCAGCCACAATGCCAGGACAATCCTGGATACTGTTTACCAACATCAGCCACATGGCTCTGGCCTCCTCCCCTCTACCTCCTCCCCTCCAGTGCCGCCATTACCGGGCTTTAGCCCAAAAATGTGCCACTCAGGGGCCGGCCCAGGCGTTCTCTGGAGATGGCTGAAAGAGAAATCTGTTGCCACGGTCTGAGTCGCCATTCAGCGGGACAGGGTGCTCAGAGAAAAGAAGTCAGTGAGGAGGGAATTTAAAGCCATAAAAACAGACATTGCTGATGACTTTGATTAATCCTTTTTAGCGAAGAAAGCAAGGGATGGCGTGAAAGGGTGACTTTCTCCTTCCCGCTCAAACAATATTAGCTGACTCTTAAGTCTACATTCATTCAGCCATATGCTCCCAGGCACCCAGAGGTATGCTCGCTACGTAAGACGCAACGTGAAGACGGATGACTTTGTTTTGGACTTGAGACAGCTCGAGACTTGAGACGCTCCGCAGGGGAGTGCAACTGGTGGATTACGTAACAGGGGTCTGGTGTCTTTGCGAAGTGTGTGCGCCACCGCTCGTGGGAGCCCCTCCCTGCTTCTTCCCTCACCATCTGCCTAAAGGCTTATCCTACTAGGTTACCGGATGAAAACAAATTCATGGACAATAACATCTCCGGAAAAATAAAGGGTGAATAAAAATGACACATGTGCTGATTCATTATGACACTAAATATACTATTCTATAAACATTTGACGGGAACACCAATGGGATGCAACATTTGAATAAAGTAAGGGGCTGGAGGTACTGTACAGCAGTCCCCACTGTTCCACTGTTGCTTTATTGGTCTGAGTGAGTTTGAGGCTTTAAAATTAGACGTTGTCTGAAGTGAAATGGGTAGTTTAAAGGGATCCACCGATCCAAAGACTTATAGTTCTTAAAAGATAAACATTATAATGTGTTAAAATAATTTGATATTGAAACCCGTTTTGAAGATTTCGATTTTATACCATTTGTAATATTACCACAATTTCCCGAATATAACGCGCACTTTTTTTCCCCAAATCAACTTGTAAAATCATGGTGCGCATTATAAACGGGTACATGGATCGAGACAGAAATTATATATATATATGTATATAGTGATTTTTTTTTTTTTTTATTGACACAGCCGCGTTGTGTTGAAGAAACGTATGCGGCGATCCGTTGCCGACCATTACGGTACGTGACGCCACCATTTTGTTTCGGTAATACTTCACTCTGATCGGCCGAATGATCTCGTCTGTGTTAAATTCTGCTTTTTTTTCACTCTTCATAAAGTACAGAATTTTGTTTCTTGAACTCATTTGAGTCAACGTTTATTGCAGCTCCGCAACTCGGACCATAACAAATGTAACAACACAGACTTCCTGCGTGTGTCCGTCAACTATAACTGTCCCTCGGGAAACTCAAACCCAAATAACAATAGTTCCTATTGTTACTGTAGTGTCGACAGCGATGAGCTCTCTCGGTTTTCCGACTTACGTTCTCACTTTCATTTTACCGTATCAATCCATGGAAGAAACATTTATTCATCATGATGAAATGAGCAAGTTATACAGCAGCCTTTAAAAGAAAAGTCACATCTGTTTTGTTTTCTCCTAGATTCTGGTAAGTTGGAGAAGTTATCAAATCATATTATTACCGTAAATATTGTCAGTTTATGGTAATGTTTTGAACTACCAATATGCTATGCTTGTGCTGTGTTTCACCAGTCAGTAAAATGGCATTTCTGTATCTGTCCACGAGCTCTGTTTTCTTGTATTCTTCTATTTATTGGTGCTAAAATGAGGGTGCGCGTTATAAAAGGGTACAATAATTTGCCCTAGATTTTACAAGTAAATTTGGGATGCGCATTATACACGGGTGCGCCTTATATTCGGGAAATTACGGTAGTTTAAATAGTAGGTTGCCATTGTTGTTGACGTCGCAGGGTGGTGATGTCACATGGTTACGCTGCCTGTCTTCCAGAGTATGACTCTAGCGACATAAAAATGTCATCTGTTCAACCTTTTCAATTTGAACCCGAACATTAATGAGCATGACAGCACTGTCGATATTTCACAAAACAAGCAGCAAAAGCAAAATGAACAGGAAAGACGGGATGAGACGAGAGTGGTAAGAATTAAATGGTGTTCTGCCAAAATTAGCTACAATGCCGAAACATCCAACAAGAGCTGAATTTGACACCCAATGTACTACCGTGCACCTTCAGCTTGTTCTGATGAGATGCATACAGACAGAACATACTAAAGATGCCTTAAGAAAATACTTAAACGTAGTAATCTCAAATAAGGGTGGATTCAATATGCTACGTGACTAATGTGTTCAACAGATCAACAATCTGCTTTGAAGCTACCATAAGAAAACACAATGCTTAAAAGTATGAGAGTGAATGACACGCAAAAATATTTTGAGGCAATAAAAAGTGGATAAAAGACTCAATAAAAACACAAATAGTAAGTACTCGCCACTTTTAACCGATGTGCACATGTGTTGGACATCTCGCCGCGTAGAAAGAATTGCAGTCACACGGCAGTGTTCGTCTAGTGGAAGTGACAAAGTACGTCATCAGCCCGAGCGTCCATTGCGCGCATAAAACATGGCACTTTCCCAAGGTCAAAACATGTACTAAATATTATAGTTTTAAATCAAATATTTTAGTAAAAGAGAACAATTGTGGCTTATTAGAGCCTATAAGTCTGAGAATCCCTTTAAAGGATCCTTCAGACTGCGTGACAAATCACAAAAACTGTAGGCTCTAAGGGGCCGTTAACATTGTGACTCTCCAAGAAAATGAAAAATTTGCATGTGCGTCTCCATTCGAACAATGTCGCAATTCCGCATGAAAACGATGTAGTATTCATGCCAGGCCCTAGGAGGCAGTGCAGATTTACAGGGCGACAGAGAATGATGCACTTTGACCCGACCAAGCTCCCTCAACCCGGAAAAAAATGTGCCCGCCCACTCGAAGCAATGGCATTTTTCTTTTGTTCAAAAAGGCACAAAAATGGAAACATTCAACATATTTAATTTAAAAATATTATTAAAACAGTAAATTAAAGCCGACATTCCGCCATATTTGATGTTTTTAATGTTTAGTAGCACCGCTGCGCACGCCCAACGTGACGTGTATGAGTGCTGACGTTATCGGCACGGTCTCGCGCAGCGGGATCCTTTGATATGCATGCCGAGGAAGCCCCGCTCAATCCCCCCACAATCGGATTCTTCCACTTTGGTGGTAGGATTCAGAATTTTTCGTCTTCGCCGATACCATATGCACGCGAAGCGAGTCCGCTACTCAGTCATTGCGTCTTCATGTCGCTGAGTCGCCATGTAAACTGCCCCTAAGATGACTGGTATGTGTGGTATACTGTATGTCCTGGTCAATCCATAGAAAGGTTCAAATCTGACTCCTCAGAGTTCAAATGGCCTCAGGAATGGTAAACCATAAGGCGTGCCCTGGTTTGAAATGATTATTGTGCGACAGACACAGCACATCCTTGTAGTTGCGGCTCTAGGAAGACTACAATAGACATTCCGTTTATGCACAACACCTCTAAAACCAATTTGTTCATTCGCCTTGAGGTCAGTGTCCAGGTTGATATACTGTACTATATAGAATGATTGACCTGATACTCTTCCAACCGCTTTACTCCAATAACATCACAAACCACACATGGTCAGCATTTTATCCGGTGGCCATCAGCTGGGCGCAACGAACCACAGACGTTTCACTCCTTTAACCCCAGTCCATTATATAGTATGGCCATCATTAGTCTGCTTACACACAGGCTATATCTTTCCCCCAAATGCACACTATGTGGTGTCTGAAACAAGGCTCATTTTGCAGAGTTAAACAAACATATGGCGATGGCTTTTCCCTGATTAATACCCATTATCCTGCCTGGACTGAGTGGCTGGCTGGTTAGACTGTCGACAGACACGTGAACACGCACACAGAGACACTTCTTAATGGGCTTAGAAATCTCTTGGCTGGCATACATTAAAGCTGTAAGAGATAAGGCAGTGTGTTTTTGTTTTGTTTCCTCACTTCCGATGACGACACTTGGGACAACACCTCTATTGTCTTGTCAGACGCCCGATCTGTATTCAACATGTTAACCTCTCCATATGGAGCAAACAATGGGTGCTGTATGTGGGTACACAACTGTGTGTGTGTAATATGCCCAACCTCTGCACAAAGGCATGCCCGTCACCCATTGCCAAGGGCCCTATGATGTGTATGTGCCTATGTGTGTGTGTGTGTAAGAGGGGAAGGGGGGGTCACCATCTGTTAAGGGGTCTACTGTGGTCGCAGGTGCTCAGAGACTGCGCGTGTGTAAGAGGGCATTTTAGGGAGGGTAGAAAACATGGGTGTGTGTGGGCAGGGGATGAGGGTCAGTTCTTCCAGGGAGTCCAGTTCCAAAGCAGCGTAACATGGAGTCGTTGACAAAAGACACAAGCTTACAGTAATTGCAGAGCACATATAGTGGACAGGGAGGGGTTTGGGGCGAGTAGAGAGAGGGCGATAGAAAAGGAGGCCTTAGTGTTTGATCAAAGTTTACTAAGTCTAAGGACATTTGCATACAGATGGTACTGTAGACCCCCCCCCCCCCCCCCCCCGCACCCCAGCATACCTTTCCCTCGCCTTATTTGTCTTTCTCTGTCTCTCTCTCCCTTGCACACAAATGTAATAGGGTTGCATTGAAGAATCCATGAATAGCCTTTCAAGAGTGTGCTCTGAGGAAGAAAACGGCCTTGGACGCACAACACAGCGCCTGGAAAGAGAAAGCCCGGCCGGAGGGAGCGCGGGGCAAGAAGGGGAAAAGACGGAGAGAGATATAGAAAAGGAAAAAAGTGGTGATGATTAGGACAGGATTAGTGAAAAGCGAGAAGGGCGACAATGGGAAGAAAGAGGCGGAAAAAGCCACTGTGAAGTGCTAATTATTAAAACAAATCCAGCTAGCGCGTTTTACCTTCGCATAACTATGCTAATATGAGGCCATTCAGCAGTCGCCCTGACTCAGCCTGTATTGATTGTGAATGACCTTACCGCGTCCATCTTTAAGCCCCTCTTATGTAAGCTATATGTCTCTTTGAAGTTATTGTTCTCATGCAACTGGCCCGCTGAGCCAAATGTCCTGATGATGCGTCTGTCAGCGCCTACAACTCAGGCACGAGATGACGTCCTGCAGTCGAGCCAGAACATGCCATCAACCTCAAAACTCTGTTGAATGCATTCAAGAATTATTAACCAATTATGGCTCAATTTTAAAATGATGTTTCAATCAGCACATCGCACTGATTTATGTTTCGTAATTCTCAATGTTGTATCACTGCTTCATTTGTAAAGGAAAAACAGTTGTTGCGACAGTGGTTCAGAGATAAGTGAGAAGACAGACGCGGTGATAAACCGCAACAAAATGGCTTTTACCGCCACGAAATGTCAAAGAAAGGATGGAAAGATTTTTTCTCTGGGTAAAGCCACAAACTCGAGGTTTGATCAAAATACAGGGGAAGCAACTAGAATAGCGTTTAAATATAAACCTAGAAACTAAAGCCTGCTGAGACCGGATGGATGCATGGACCTCATTGTGACTGGATGCTGTTCCATCTTTGGAATATTCCGTGTTTTCACGAGATATTAGCAGGCAATGACAAAAACACAATATCTGACCATACATATTTTGAGTTCCAGCTACAGCTTCATGCTAATCCTGCAAATGTGAAAACATGCTATATTTCCGTAAACTAATTCACTTTGGTCCAAATAACTGATAAGGAATCATGTCGGACGGCAAATCTTTTATAATTCACTAATGATACTATAGATAGATGCTGAGCAATAAGTAAAGCCTGTCCTAGCTAGAGATGTCCCCGATCTGATCACGTGATCAGAAATCATTTTCAGATGTGAATGGGGTGAAAAAGATTGGGGTTTTAAGATGTCCTTATTTTTATTTTACATTTTTAGGGACTACAAGGTAACATAGTAATTCAAATGCTACAGATGCAGAAGGATATTGCCAAAAGAAACAAAATTATATTTTGCACTACACGACATTGCAACACAACCAGAAACAGCTGAAGCGGAAGTATACTGCCTGTAGCAAAATGTTCTGGTAATTGTCACGGGAAACTAACAGCAAAACAGTGATACTTGCCACGTTTACATGGAGCCAAATATTCCAATTACAATCGGAATATTTGTTCAAACCGAATAAATGTGTTCCATATAAACACCTCATTCGGAATGAACAGGCCCAAACCGAATGGAATTTCATTCCGATTCACAGGGCTGGTATATTCCTTTTCCCAAACCGATTAGAAGTAAAATTATATCATGTAAACAGGGAAGCGGAATGGTGTCTGGTTGCGTTCTTTCTGCGCATGCTCCGTACTGACGTGGTGACGTCACTCGGTGACGTAAGTAACGTCACTTGCAACATGGCTTCCAAGCACACGCACAGCGCACCCACACAACTTTTTAAATGAACGGCGTATCATTCTGAAGTTTTGTTTCCACTCGAAAAGTTAAAACAGCAGCTGATCTGACGATCGATCTCCATGTTTTGCAACGTGACGCTTTGTTTTGATTAATCTGCGCATGTCAGACGGCAGTTGTCAAACGTCCTTTCGGAATAAAGGCAGTCACATGTAAATGCTGGATCGGAATAGATGAAGTGACATGTAAACAGCTGATGTGAAATTTCTATTCGGAATGATTTGAATCGGTATGAATAAAAGTCAGCATGTAAATCTGGCTACTGTCGGCAGTATGGAAAATTTTTCAAAACATAAATGATTGAAAAAAATATATTTTCCAAGTACAGTGGCACCCCTACATACGAAGTTAATTTGTTCCAGGACCTTGTTTGTAAGTCGAAATAGTCATATGTCGACCAGGATTTTCCCATAAGAATACATTATAAATCCATTAATTTGTTCCACAGCCCGAAAAGCTTAATAAATAATGCTGGTACTATTACAAATGGCAATTACACATAGCAAAATAAATAATGAATAAAAAAATCGGAATATAATAATAATTCCTGTAATAATGTAACGAATCGGGATGTGACAGTGAGATAGGTGCGGTAGAGATTTTACTTAATGGCCTGTTGTTGGCGTCAACTGCGGCGGACAGTAGGCGTGTTGTGTTGCACAAGTTCTGAAATAAATGATTAAAAACTTGACGAATCTGGCGATTTTTTTTGGCTATGTTACCACAATAATAATAACAACAGTCACCTACACTTATAAATACGGCCGAATGGAGGCTGGAGGAGGACCGTCGAGATCGTAGACATTCTACGGTCGTATTGTCCAGCCAGTTCACGGACGCTCACACCATGCTCAGATTTTTCCATCTTTCCATCTTCATTTCAATGGTAAACATCACCATTTTCTTTTTTTTCACCACCTGCACTAACCTTCTTGGGAGTTTTTGAACCCATGCTGATTTCTCTCACAAGAGAGACAAAGAAAGAAAACAAACTGCGGCGCTGTCATAAATCGTTGTATTTTTAGCAATCCGTCAAATGTAGAAACAAATTGCGAGTCAAATTTTCTCTCTGATGTCAAAAAGATCGTGTGTCGAAGCGATCGAATGTCGAGATACCACTGTATAAGATTTCAATGTGCTTTTCTCTTAAATATATTACTGTAGTATTGGACCAGCACTCTGTATCGGTAGATCCTAAAATTTAGGTGATGACGTGGGTGCAAAAAAATGTGATCTGACGTCTCTAGTTATAAGATTTAGAATGTGATGCATTGTCTACTGTAAACCAAACATGTTTCCATAAAAATGTATCTTTTATGACAAAATTAACCCTTTTACTGCCTTAAATGATAGCAAATGTTTGAATTTTTGTGGCACAGCACAGTATTTTAATGACAACATACATGTTCTGATTGTAGGGTGCAAGTGGAGACGGATTAACTATTGTTTTGAAGTTTATTGCAAGAGGCAATTTGCACACAGACTGCCTGGTTGTAGTAGAGAGAGAGGAAAAAAAGTATAGTTTCAACACAATAAACAGTGGAGATTTACAGTAGCTAAATCAACAAAGAATTATGGATTGTGAATAATACATTCTGACACAGAAATGCGATAACACTTTTAACACACCCGAAACTACAGGATAATCTCATGGTAATCTCGATGCTCAGAAATGACCAGACATTAAAATTTCAAGTAAACCCATTTCACTTGAATTTTCAAGTTTTTATGGAAAACTCGGGGACAAAATCAAATTAACACCTTGAACTGGATTTCATCTTAAGTACACATAGAAGATGATCCAACTAGGATTCCAACCCAGACCATCACAATGATAGTAGAACATGCAGACAACTGAGCTAAACACCCTGGCTGACTCCTCTGTAGGCAGCGTGCTCTTTTGAAGGCATCTAAATTAACACATTATTAGCCCTGTTTACTCAGAAATGTAGGTTTTGCGCACAAACCTAAAAATTAAGTTAATACAACTCTGAGTTAGTAGTACAGGTAGTCACTGGGTTACGACAGACCCGACATACGCGATTTCGACTTTAAGACGGCTAAGTCTCGTCGTCTTTTTATTTTTTTAAATGTTGACTTTTGTTTTGTGATGCATGCTTTTATTTTGGCACAGGAAGCGTAAAACAGGAAGCAACCGCATGTACAGACGCGCGCCGCCCACCTCACACACGCAAAGCACCCGTCAGCCGTGCGACAGAGGAGACAGCCTGCACGCACATTTGTTGCTTGTGAAGCATCCAGAGGCGACGGCTGTATATAACCCCTTTTGTACTTTTTATTGTGCGTTTTCAATTGTGGTCGAATACTTGAGACGAGTTATGTGATTGTTTTTGATGTGTGCGGACGCTAACTGACACATGCTAATCGTTTGTTATTGCTGGATCAGCAGCTACTTGTCAACTCAAATTTGGATTGCTGCTATTGAAGATGAGTCTGATTTTATTTCATTTGATTTTAGTTTCATTCTGCAAGTATTGGTGTCATGAGCAGCGGAATGAAGTCAGCAAACCACACAGACATCTGACCGTCATTTCGGAGCTTAACTAACTGTCTAGCTAGGACTTAGCTTCAATGTCTGGGCGAGGACAGTACAATGACAATGCAGTGTTTTTCATCCGGTGTGCCGCGAGAAAGTATCCAATGTCGCTTTTTTTTTTTTACGTCGTCGGGCGGAGTTGCAGTAGGAAGGAAGGAGTACGTAGAAGGTTTTGGTTGTGTGCAGATGAGCAAGGTATTGCTAGTGTTGCATTTTTTTTTTTTACGTCGTCGGGCGGAGTTGCAGTAGGAAGGAAGGAGTAGGTAGAAGGTTTTGGTTGTGTGCAGATGAGCAAGGTATTGCTAGTGTTGCGTTCAAAAACTGCTCAGATTTCTAACCATCAGCCACCTTGCTGTCCGTGACAATGTGGACCAGAGCACGCGTACTGTATATCATTTGATTAGACTCATCAAGTGTCGCTATCCACGAAAGTGTCCTTTCTAGTTTATCCATATGTGATGACCGTGAATTCTCCCCCGTGTTTTATTCCAACATATTATCGAGGACAGCAAGGTGGCTGATGGCTAGAAATCCGAGCCGTTATTGGACCTAACACGAGCAGCTATGGTGCCAAGTAAGCTTAAGGCAAGGCAAGGCAAGGCAATTTTTTTTATATAGCACAATTCAACACAAGGCAATTCAAAGTGCTTTACATCACATGAAGATCATAAAAATCACATTAAAATCAATAGATCATAAAAACAAAGACAATCGAAATAGGGAAAAAAAATGCTACATAAAAATCTAATTTAATCACGAATAGAATAAAAAATAATAAATAAATTAAAAATAAAACAAATACTACTACTACTGCTAATTATTGAAATCAGAAATTGAGATAAGCAAAGAGGAATAGAAAGCAAATAGATTGAAATATAGTCAGTTATGGATATGTAGTGCTAAACAAAAGCGTTTTTAGCCCCTTAAACGTCACCTCCAAACGAAACACCCGTCACTTCAAAACAAGTCGATGGACTATTTTGTTCGCCTTCGAAAAACAGGCAACTTCTTTGAGAATGATAACAAAGGTAAATGAGAAAGCCCTCAAAGCCAGTTACCTTGTTGCTGAACTTGTTGCTAAATCCAAAAAGTCCCACACTGTGACAGAGACAATACTACCCGCCTGCAAAGCCATTGTCAGCGAGATGCTCAGCCCTGATGCGGTTTAAGACCTTGTTAAAATCCCCCGTCTGATAATTCTGAGCTGTTGACGAAGATTAATGCCAGGATATCGACTTGGTGTTCATCTAAACAGGCTGAAGTTTCATACTGAGTACATATAAATATTGAGATATTATTCTATAATTAAATATTCTGTACAGAAAGTAATTTTGGAACATTTTTGGTCTGTTGTGTGCCGCGAGATTTTTTCCCAATGTTAAAACGCGTGACGTGACTCAGAAAAGGTTGAAAAACACTGGTATAATACATGCTTTTGTATAGTTTTTTTTTTTTTTTAATTGAGAGGATGTTTTGAGGTATTTAAAGGGTTAATTACAATTTACGCTGACATCCAGGTTACATCGCCAGCGCAGGATTGGAACTCGTTTGTAAACCGGGGACTACCTGTACTCAAATTGACAGGTTATTCACCGTATTGGCCCGAATATAAGACGGTGTTTTTTGCATTGAAATAAGACTGAAAAAGTGGGGGTCGTCTTTTATTCACGGTCTAGAAATTATACCCATTTACGACACAGAGGGCGCCAGATATCATTGAAGCGATGTTCTGTCATGACAGATCTCAGCTACTCTCAAGTTTAACCAGTTCGCATTATTTTATTGCAATGTTTTTCCTTATCCAGATTTCTTTCAAGACTACAGTTAGTTACTTTAATTTGATAGTTAATGCAGTTATTGCAATTTTGTTGTTTTATCACAATAGATTGCTTTATTTAAATTTTAAAAAACAGAAGCCATTCATTTACGAATGTGAGTGCACTTTAGTTTACATTAGGGTTGTTCCAATCATGTTTTTTTGCTCCCGATCCGATCCCGATCATTTTAGTTTGAGTATCTGCCGATCCCGATATTTCCCGATCCGATTGCTTTTTTTTGCTCCTGATTCAATTCCAATCATTCCCAATAATTTTTCCAGATCATATACATTTTGGCAATGCATTAAGAAAAAAATGAATAAAACTCAGACGAATATATACATTCAACATACAGTACATAAGTACTGTATTTGTTTATTATGACAAATCCTCAAGATGGCATTTACATTATTAACATTCTTTCTGTGAGAGGGATCCACGGATAGAAAGACTTGTGACTTTGTATATTGTGACTAAATATTGCCATCTAGTGTATTTGTTGAGCTTTCAGTAAATGATACTGTGGCCATGCCCAAATGCATGATGTGTTGATGTAACACGCCTTTAGCAACCATGACTGTGCGTAGTGCTACCAATTGATATATCTTCTCTGCATTGGGAAATAACATAGGGTGTTAGGAAAAAGATCAATTGCTACCTTGCTTCCCCACATTGCTTCCCACGATATTTCTAATCGTAGGGAGAGGGATTGTATGGTTTTAGCCAATTAAAATAAGGCTCCTAAGGCTGCCAAAATTCACTCTACTCATTATACGCTGCCTTTTAGCACTCTATATAGGTAAAACGGCACCATTACAGATTGTGCGCGACAATGCGTGAGTAGGTCGTGCAGCCCATGCATTAATTGCATTAAATATTTTAACGTGATACATTAAAAAAAAAAAATTAATTACCGTCGTTATCGGGATAAATTTGATACCCCTATCTTAAGCCTACGAAAGATGAAAGACTCTGGATGAGTAACATATTATGTCTGTAACGTTAAATACAATTAGAAAATGATTTAATTAAAACAACAACAACAACAAAATATATATATATATATTTAAAAAAGGCATGTCCGATATTTTTTTGCCGATTCCGATACTTTGAAAACATCTCTAGTTTACATATTTAAATGTTCAGATATTAAGATTTGAATGAGGCAAAATAACATGCTTTTTCTCTCAAATATATTGTTATAATCATTTGTTTCGGATGTACTGTCATTATTTTCTGTATAAAAATTAATTTGGTGTTCAAAAAGACTTTTTTCAAACTTGAGTCTTGAAAAAGAGGGGGTCGTCTTATAATCAGGGCCGTCTTATATTCGGGCCAATACGGTAGTAGAACCAAAGAATTTGAGTTATGTTTACTTGAAACCATAAGCTAGCAATACTAATAGGAAGTTTTATGTTTTCTTTTACAGCATATATTACTTGTAACATGGCAACAATCCTACCCATGTTATTTCTAGTCTCCTGTTACAGGGAACTACAATTAGCACTAAACTGCACAAAGCGCTTGGCATACGGGTGGCCTACGAGATAAAGGGCCACATAAAAACAAGCGTTTTCTTGTAAATATCCTGATTCATGCTTCCAGACAGCCTCATTAAGTAAGTGGTCATATCGACAGTGAGACACACTCTTCTATGACTTCATATGAGTATTCGTCTTGTAAAGATTATCTGAACGTGTGCCAGCTTTTGTGGAAGTTTAACAGCTCTTGAGTTTGTGTGTCCACACTCCATTGTGTGTGTTTATTTGGAGTAATCACTGGCTGCTCCTGTGTATGTGTGTACATGTATCAAGGTTGATTCATGAGTGCTGTTCCAGAGGAAACACATAACAAATTGTTTTCTGGTCCAATAAATTCAAAGCAAATGAGACTAAACTATAACATCCTTTATACGCGCGAGCAGCTAGATGGATGGCTGCCTGGCAAACTGTACCACGGTGACATAAAACACCATGAAAGACATACAGAGTGTTGACAGTGTGCCATCATCTTGGGACATAACAGATCTGCACTCCCCGAGAGGGTCCCCGATACCAATCGATGTGTTTGTCGGGGTATTTCTTTTAAAGTTATTATCAGTATCCTTTAAAGATTAGAAAGCGGGAAAATGTGCATTGTGTGTAGATCTGAATGTTTCTGACAATCGTCATGCCCCCATGTGACGCACGACTGATTTTACGCCCATTTAGTTCCGCTTGTGAGTTTGATCACTCAGACAGGCCTGACCGTTGACCTGACCTTCCAATAGATAGGCTCAGATTAAAACTAAACCCACTAAAACGCATCTTCAAGTGATATTTAACACACCCAAGAAGATAGGATGAATAAACGGTAGAAGCTCTAGAGCTCAACACAATCCTATTTGCGATGGTACCTGACCTCTGAAATGATCTACTTCAGGGTCAAATTTTCACTATCATAAATGTTTCCGTAACATTTTAGCATATGTGACATATGTTGCTAAAAAAATACGAATTAGAACTGTATTCTAAGATAGTTTAGCATGAAAAAGATTTCAAAACACTTGGAAATGTAACGGTTACTAACAGGCTATAATAGGTCCATTTGCATCCATTCATAAAATAATGACCATTTCAGTTACTCAATTTAATTTTCCAAGAGATGGCAGCAAATTTGCCTATTTCATCAACAGCAAAATTAAAAATGAGCTGAAAATATAATTTAAAGTGATTATAATATCTCGTGTGGCTGCATTTAACCCTTAAAGACCTGCAACATAAAGTAATTATCAGAGAATCCCAAAATTTGAAAAATAAGGTCCTGATGAAACCTTTTTTTCCAAATTTGAAAAAAGAAATGTCAAAATGAATACCGTAATTTCCCAAATATAAGGCGCACCCGTGTATAATGCGCACCCTAAAATTACATGTAAAATCTAGGGGAAATTATTGTACCTGTTTATAACACGCACTCTAATTTTAGCACCAATAAATAGAAGAATACAAGAAAACAGAGCTCGTGTACACATACAGAAATGTCATTTTACTTACAGGTGAAACACAGCACAAGCATAGCATATTGGTAGTTTTAAAAAAATTACCATAAACTGACAATATTTACGGTAATAATATGATTTGATAACTTCTCCAACTTACCAGAATCTAGGAGAAAATAAAAACAGATGTGACTTTTCTTTTAAAGGCTGCTGTATAACTTGCTCATTTCATCATGATGAATAAATGTTTCTTCCATGGATTGATATGGTAAAATGAAAGTGTGAACGTAAGTCGGAGATTCGAGAGAGCTCATCGCTGTCGACACGACAGTAACAATAGGAAACATTGTTATTTGGGTTTGAGTTTCCCGAGGGACCGATATAGTTGACGGACACAGGAAGTGTGTGTGCTTACGTTTGTTATGGTCCGAGTTGCTAGCTGCAATAAACGTCGATTCAAATGAGTTCAAGAAACTAAATTCTGTGCTTTATGAAGAGTGAAAAAAGCAGAATTTAACACGGACGAAATCATTTGGCCGATTAGAGTGAAGTATTACCGAAACAAAATGGTGACGTCACGTACCGTAATGGTCGGCAACGGATCGCCGCATACGTTTCTTCAACACAACGTGGCCGTGTCAATAAAAAAAAAAAAAATCAGTTTATATATGTAATATATATATAATTCTGTCTCCATCCATGTGCCCGTTTATAATGCGCACCATTATTTTACGATTTTGGGGGGGAAAAAAGTGCGCGTTATATTCAGGACATTACGGTGCTTCAGGGTCAAATTTTCACTATCATAAATGTTTCAGTAACATTTTAGCATATATGACATAAAGAAATATATGTTGTTGCTAAAAAAATAAAAAAATTAAGGAATTAGAACTGTACTCTAAGTTAGTTTAACATGAAAATGATTTCAAAACACTAACACAAAACACTGTAACGGTTACTAACAGGCTATAAAAGGTCCATTTGTGTCCGTTCATAAAATAATGATCATTTCAGTGACTCAATTTAATTTTCCAAGAGATGGCAGGAAATTTGCTATTCCATCAACACCCAAATAAAAATGAGCTGGAAATATAATTTAAAGTGACTATAATATCTCATGTGGCTGTATTTAACCCTTACAGACCTGCAACATGAAGCAATTATCAGAGAATTCCAAAATTTTAAAAATAAGGTCCTGATGAAACCTTTTTTTCAAATTTGTAAAAAGAAATGTCAAAATTAATATGTGTAATAAGCGCTCTAATATCTATAACCCTAGCTAAATCCTGTTTTTTTTTTTCTCATGAAACCTGCTAATGCATGTGTTGGCTTGCATCCATCATTTTTTTTTTTCAAAAAGAAATGTCAAAATTCTGAATTTCTCTCAAAATCATGAAATTTTAGGTGTATCAAATGTGATACATTTGGCAGTAAAGGGCTAATCAGTTCATTCGACCATAGTGTACACACCATGAGGTAGTTTGCATAATGTCTAGAGCAGGAACTATGGCGCGGGAGGCCACAGTTTACGATGCTGAAATTTGGTAACTAGTTGTTTTCTATGTGAGGATGAAGCAATTGCATAAATCAGTTCCAAAAGAATAACAGTTAATGGAAGCAGTGCACAAATTACAGGGTAAACAAACAGCACTTATGTTCTTAATGGTCCGTGAAGTCTGTACATATGGACTCATCAAATAGGCGCCTTTAAGTTGGCAGCCTGTTTCACCAACTTTCTGCTAATGTGTACTTCCCACCCTTTTTTTTTAAAAATCATTTAATGTTCATTCCATGCCATTTGGAGCCGTTTCGTGCCAAACTAATGTTGTGTCAAACCAAGGGCGTAGGTTTGGTCTCAAAATTGGTAGGGACGATATAACATTATAACCTACATGTACATTTTTTGCTGGGAAGGGGACATTAATAACTAAACAGATTATTGAATGGGAATCGGATTCACTCATACCGACTTTGATGTGTTTTGGTTCAAGTGATACAATGTTTTATTCAAACCTATGTTTTCAAAAACTACTAAAGAAACATATCAAAGTGCAAGTCCCTTTGTTAAAAAAAAAAAAAAAAAAAAAAAAAAAAAAAGGGTGCTATCCAAAAATGGGTCCACTTTTGGGGGACAATGGAACACCCCGACACTCAAACTAAAGTATTATAAAGTAGTAGTAGTAACTACTAAACTAATAAAAGTAACTGAAGTAATGTAAAATTGATTTGAGGGGAAAATAATGCAAAAAAAATCTGAGCCATCCAATGACCGATCTACATCTGAGGCAACCTCGAACCAAAGTATTCTCATGAAATTCTGATGTCTGATTTAATTTCACAGATTTTTTTTTCCCATGTCAGATCACGTTCATGTCAGTGTCCCTCTGAAGTGGACCCATTCTTGGATAGCTCCCAGTTTTTTTTTTGGTTTTTTTTTGTTTTTTTTAAATAAAGGAACTTTCACTCTGAAGCCACCGCGTTGCATTACTGTAATGCACATAACGCAAACAATGATCCAAATGAGGGACGGATGGCTTGACTTCGTCACACAGTTTATTGGTATGCTAACTCTGATGCAGGTCGGACTTTCAGCAGCAAAATTACGGGTGTTTCCCCCACCTCCACAACACTGACATCTTTTTACAATACTTACAGTGGTTGCAGGTGGCCGAAAAAACTAATATCCCTCTCCTTCGAAGGTGGCGAAGGAGGTGGGGCTGTGTAAGTGGGCCTGTGTTGCCGTCGGGGGATAGGGGAGGGCGGGTTGGGCATGCATGCGGTCAAGTCACCCAATCAAACGTGTACTGGACCGACACATTCAGCAAGTGAAAGGGATAAATGTAAGTCTGAACATAATGAAAATAATTCACTTAATATTGGTAGTGCCTATTCTATCCTTACAACATATTGGAAGACAATTTAAATGACCTATACCACTGAACTCCTTATATAATGCAAATAAGGTTGCTTAAAAGTTAGTGTAGACAATTTGAGCATCCTGAAAAGTTGGTAGTGTTATGTCCCTACCATCCCTATGCAAACCTACGCCCTTGCAAACCCAGCGGGTGACAAACACACAGGCATTTCATCATTGCACAGTGGTACTTCTATTTACGACGCGTCTCTACAAACGTTATTTTCAGGTGACAACATGTTTAAACGGGAAAATATAACTTTTAATTTTAGGTTACGAGAGGCAAAAATACTATACAATACCATAAAAGACACGTATGTACTTCATGCTTTTAAATGTCGTGCCATACAATCCTGCTGACCTACTGGTCATAATATTTCCCATCATGCTTAGTAATGGAATTGCACTCGCCTATTGGCTCATTGTTGAGGATGTTTCAATTTAGGTGTCGCAGTATGATAATGTGCACAGGTGCGATGGTGTTATTTCCTGATATTGCAGGTTCAGGTCTGAGCCAAATGCGCACAAGATTCGTCGTGTTTTTGGTCTCACTAAGAGTTTTTTTAAGCCCACAGACGCTTCAGTACATTCGAAGCACATTACGCTCCTCACGTTTTTGTTTCACGAAGAGTGGAATAGGCGATAGGCACCATCGATTTTGTGAAAGAGCACTTTGCCTTACTTGAAAGTTAAGATTTTTTGTTTTTTGCATTTTGTTCAATTATCTGCTTCATTAAAAGTATTACAGGTTAGGTTAAGGAATGATTCAAATGTATTTTGTTGCCGTTTTATTCTGGTTTTAGCCCATTTATAAAACTGAATGTTGTGGTCAGTAGTGCTTGAAACAGATTAGGGCATTTACATGTAAAACGCATCTCTATTTATTTACTTTTCGGGTTACAAAACTACTTTCGGAACCAATTAATGTCATAAGTCGAGGTTCCACTGTACAGGTAGTCCTCTGGTTACGACATACCCGACTTACGACATTATGACTTTACTTGTGTTTTGTCCGCTGTTTTTTCTCCAGTCGTTTTTTTAAGTAGCGTAACAGTGTCTCGCCCGCCACCTCTCAGATTTGATGGTAAGTACAGTATTTTATTTGTCATTTTATTTAGTTATTTATTAGGTCTAATTAATGTAAATGTATGATCTCCACAGTAATTGCGATGCATAGCTGGTATTTTCTGTTAGTTTTGAGCGTTGCTTTCACGTTGGGAAGCGGGGGTGAACACCAGTTAACATTTCAAGAAGGCAGAGAAACGGTAAACGTTGTGGGCTCAACGATAACCAACCCCCCCCCCCCCCCCCCCTCCCAGTTAGCTCACTATTAGCCCGCTAGCTTATTGAGCAGTGTTCGTTTTTACCTCTGGACCAGTGCCACTAATAGCTGCCGTTTTACTTGTTGAATTGCCCAAGATTTGGACCTTATTTCCCTTTGTACTATTGTGCAGCCATTGAGGCATGTTTTTGTACGCAAATATTTCTCTATTGATTTACTTTATAGCATTATTGTACGCTCTATGTCATTGTTGTATTTTATTTTCTAGTAGTGTGTTCATAATTTGACAGTGACAAATTCATAAATCTCAGCTGTAAGAAGAACTATGGTATGATCGATGTTACCAGAGGAAATATCTATCTAAAGATCTAATTTTTACTTTATTTTATTAATATGATGTATAATAGATGCTTTTGGATAGTTATTTTGAAATTTATGGGGTATTTAGGGGTACTTAAAGGGTTAATTCCGACTTAGGCGGAAATTCGGGTTATCTCGTCAGTGTAGGAACGGAATTCGTTTGTAACCCGGGGACTACCTGTATTATTCTTTCATTTTGTTGTTTAGACAATAACAATTGTCATTTAAATGCCTCATAAATTAGGCTTAGAGCAGTGTTAATCATTTAAAATGGCAATTATTTAACCGTAATGTCTTAAGAGACAGTTTATGTGAGTGATTAAAGAAAGCCACCTCATTATCAGCAGGTTCCTGCTTCATGACACAGCGAGGAGCCGCAGAGGTAACACAGTGATATTACAAATTCATTTATGTAAGTTAATTAAATACAGTTTGGGTACTCAATATAAAAGTATAAATGTGGAAAAAGGCGGGTTTGCGTGTTGAAAATGTAATTTCAGCCCCAGATAGGTTTGGCCCCAGGTCAATTCTAACTGCTTCTGCTATGTTTAATGTACAATTAGAGTAGTGGTTGCTGTCATAGTGCTCTGGAAATACATTTCACTTGAGTTGAGTCAATAGATACAGGCTCATGGTTGGGTTGCAGAAAGATGGCTAATTGCCAAAAAAGTACAAAGCGGGATAAGTGAAAATTTGACAATAAAAGAGCCGATGAAGAAAGGTCCGCGACCTCATATCGCGACAGTTATCTGTCAGTTTGATGGCAAGCCGAGGACGGGCCAGGGCGGCAGAATCCTCAGCGGGCGCCTGCCTGACACATGTGGGACAGAGCCCAGTGGAAATCGGGTTAATGAATCGTAGAGCGCGGCGAGCGGTGGGGTTGCTCGCCTTTCAATACACTCCCGTCACTATCAGTTGGAGCGGTGCTCATCTACGGGCAGCCGGGACATAAAGAGACAGGCGGGTCAGTAGGTAGCAAGTGTGGACCTTAAAAAAAAATTGGGACCACAATGCATGTGATTGGGACAAAGCTAGCGTTCTAATTTTTCCATTTTGGGTCTGTGACTGCCTATAGAACCTACCAAATATAGAGGTGAATAGATTTCAGGGTTGAATTCATTCAAGCAATTTTTCACTCAATTAACTGAAACGCGATTAATCTGTTAAAACCCTCGCAGAAAAACTACCCAATATCATATGTGCTGAATTAAGAGGAAAATTAATACTGTTTGAAAGATACTTGAAATATTATTAAATGTTTTTTAACTTGACTCTTTACACAGCTCTAGCTTAACTCTATCTTGCTCGCATTTCGAATAAGTCATAACTCATCGGGCGGTCATAAATCACTGTATATAATCGCTTTTTTTGATATGTTGATCCCGTTTAATGTCATCTTCTCCTCTAACCGCAATACATTGATGAGTCTGCGGTCCATGACCGCTCCATTACAGGCCTGTCTGCCCACTGTCACTTGTCTGTGATGGATCAGGACGCTTCAGACATAACTACCAGTCTTCATTTTAATAACATTATGGCTTTTCTACTTCACAGACTCAACACAGATGCAAATGGCTATGTCTTATTAGATTTCTTTAAAAAAAAAAAAAAACTATGCCACGTTCACCCTTTGGTGCTGACAAGATGAGATTGGGACGATTAGGGGGAGTGACCATTCAGGCCCGCAGCTTCTTCACGTTCATAATTCGCTTTATCTAAGCGGATAAAAAATATATTAGCATGTTTAATGGCAGGCTTATGCCCATCTCTTGTGTTTGACAGCTGTTGAGTCAGATGACGCCATTGTTGCAAATATGAGTCAGTGCACACTAATCTAATCAGCAAAAACCTCGGTCAGGGATTAAGTCAGTTTTTCGGACATCCATCAACCAACTCCCGGATTACACCCAAGGTTAATTATGGATGAATTCGATTTAGGGGGACAATGGCTCGATAGCTTGGAAGAATAAGGTAATAGTGTTCACAGGCAAGAAGGCTGAAGGACTCAAGAAGGGCTGAATGCTGGTTTAGATCAACTCAACCGTGACACTGATTACTTTAATTGGTGGGAGTGGAGGACATCATTGAATCCTATGGAAACCTCATCCATCACATGCACTTTTGATACCATCAACTGGTGGATCCAATACTCAACTCCCATTTTGGGTTTGACATTTAACTTCTTCATTTTATCGTGCAAAGAACTGACAGCTTTTGCACTGAAAACAATTTACATTTTGTACCACAACAAAATAGCAAATTAAAGTTCCCAATCTTGTCACTCTAGGTGACAGGATTAAAGCAATATATAACAATGTGACCTGAAGATAACTTCAAAATGCACTTTGTTTGGTTTCTAATTAGCCGCCCTTGTCTCTTAAACCTTTAAGATCACCTACTTAAATGACGTTTGACATTGGTGGACAAGCAGGAAAACCCTCAAGTCTGTTAAAATTTAGAAACTTTACAATGTTTATTTTAGAACACGATGTTCTTATGAGATGACTTATGTGAATGTTTATATTAAGCCTGAACAATATTAGAACAAAATAACATTGCGATATTTATTGCAAAGGCTCCACTTACTTTTTGCATTGTTTGCACTGGTTGCACCTAACTTTTTTTTAAGGTGTACCAGCACAAAATGTAGGTGCACCCACATTTTTCATTGCATCGCCTTTAACACCAAACCAAACCCACACAGGCGAGGCATGGGAAGAACACGCAAACTCCACACAGGAAGCCCAGAGCCGGAATTGCACCCACGATCCCAGAACTGTGAGGTGGACGTGCTAACCACTGTCCCACTGTGCCGCTTTCATAGAGTTAATTTTTTTTAAAACAAGAATAATGTAGAAGCATGCTTGTTTGAATTGAATTTAATGCTTCATTGAGTGAGTCCACTCAAATTCGCTCACGCTGCCGAGAACAGCCTCTCACTAAAGCTATCCTTGACGAAGTAACGACGGCGTAGACCCTACGTCATCAATGAGAATTCGAATTTTTGCATCAAGGGAACGCGCTGCTCTGTATTTCACCACCAAGCCACTAGAGGGGTGTTGCGTTGTGTTTGTACGATTTTGGTGGACTGTTGTCGAATTCCTTGAGTTTTCTCCCATTTAGACAACAATGGCAATGGCGATTGAACGTTTGAATGTGGTCTTTAGCTCATCAACATTGAACAACAAATGTTGATCATACAAATGTTGAGGCGCAGGCGACGCAGAAGACGGTTGCGGAGGTGGTCCGTCCAACTGTTGATGCCGCACAGAGACTTGCAGTCACATTACAAATTCCAGCATCGGGTGGAAGCCAGCAAGATGCATTGTCCTGCGTTTTGTCTGATTTATTTGCTGTGTCCTACAACCAGACAGTGAGAAGCCATAGCAGATTTCTGGCGGCTATGGAACTTCCCAAACTGCGTTGGCAGCCTCGATGGTAAACACGTTCTCATAAAAGCACCGAGGCACTCTCAATCAGTGATGCTGTATGAAGTGTGTGAACTGTCTTGTTGAAAATTAAACTTAAAAACAACTCTTTTTAACACCAAACCTGTGCTTTATTCTTCATAAACTTGAAGTGTAAAATGTAAATAAGTCACAGACTCACAGCGAACATGTACAAAATAAATGATAAAGTGCAACAATCAAAAATACGACAAAGTGATAAAAAGCTGGCAGTTTTTGGCCGTCTGGGTCACCATTTCGTGTGGCAATTTGCTTCTGAACACACACATACAATTCAATTTTTTCTTTGCATTCATTGACCTCCAGCCCCGTGGTTTCAGCAATCTCCTTCCATGAATTGCTTGCCATTTGGCAAACTTTATAATGCCTTGACGAAACATTGTACAGGTGGTCGTACTGGCGGACCTCTTCGATGATCCTCTCGTCGGCTTGGGCCATTTTTGAGTGTAGCGCAAGAATGTTTGTAAATGGCAATGATTTTGCGCTGAACCGGAAACAACAGTCTGAGCGGACCAATCACAATCCATTTGAGTAGTCAGGATTTCGTGGAAGTGCACGCCAGGCTACGGCGGAGGGTCGTATATCGGGTTTTCCTTGACGGCGTAGGTCCGCCGTAGAAGCATAAACCAGCCTTTACACGATGAAAGAGTTGGCACAGCACACTTCAGACTGAGCTACAAGTTAACGATGATTAACATGTTTGTGCATTAGATCGTAGAGCTAACCAGGCTTCACGGGTCAGATCAAAGCTACAAACCTGTCAATCATCGTTAACATCAAGTACCAAATGCCAGCTGCACTGGTGACCAAGAAAAACAGTTTGGTCGCATTGCTTACAAAGAGGGAGGGTGAGAAGCTGTGGTGCTGTACAAGCTTGAAGCAGAAAAACATGAATTTTTAAAATTAAAACTTTTCACCCGCTTCCGATCCTCTGAAAAATGACGAGATCGGCTCGATTTTTGATCCTAGGATCAGATCGGGGACATCCCTAATTTATATAACGCCATTTAATCCAGGCTTGCTGTATATAAAAGAGATCCAGGATCAAGGATCTGCACACTTGCTACTTTTATGAAAATAGAACAAAAGTTTACATGTTAAAAAAAAATCAAAAGAACAATTGCACGTCCTGCGATGTGACTATTACGTATGCGCACTTGCAATGGCGATGTTCAAACGATATATTGTACAGGCCTAGTTTATACTGTAGGTAAACAAACGGCAGTGGGAGCCCCGAAGCAATAATACTGCACATATTTAATTCCTAAACTGCGAAAAGAAATGTTTACATTCAAGCTATAATAAGTACTTGAAAATCAATCTTTTTTATATGTAATAGAAAATGACAGAACTTATTACAGCACACCAGTTGAGGCTTAATCAACAGTTCATTTGCTGGTGGCTACTCAATAATGCCTCAAGATTACACAATTATCAATTTTACAGATCCATTAATGGACTAGTTGACTGTTGTTCACATTCTTGATTGCAATCTTCAACTTTTGAGCTCTTGCCCACAGTTCATAAAAAATTCTTTGTTGTGAAGAGAAATTAAATATGTGGAACTGTGACAAATCAAAATAGCTGTTTATTATGTAATCTCAAGACGTAAATATAAATCAAGATATGAAATGACCTAAGGAAAGATTGTGATGAACTCCAAATAGGAAATAAAATACTGCTAATTACGGGACTTATCAAATATTGAATGAAGTACAAATACTTTTTTTACTGTGCTTCACTACTTTTTCAGGTATCTGATGAGACAAATAGTTTACAAACCCTTTAACACCGAAGCCTATTTTGGCCGAATTTGCATGCATTTGATGTTTTATTTTTATGATGCTTTATATTTCAAAGAAAAAAATGTTCACAATGGCCAAGTTGGGTCTTTTTTTTCAGGACACCTTGAACTTCATGTCCAAACTGTTGTTTTCTTCACTGACCAATCATAATGCACATTTTGGAACCCAAACAGACAAAAAAATCCCAAAATATTTTTTCAAAATTTGTAATGTTGATGTCCCATTGACAACCAAACATGCTCGACCAACCGTTTTGAAGCTTGATCATATTTATTCAACTTCTTAGGATAAACATTTAATTAAAAAATTAATAAGATTGAATAGTTTTATGTTTGACAATTCAACACAAACAGCAGGTATGGGTCATATGCGTTTTTGGCCTTTACACATACTATGGTCAAAACAGGTTATATACAGTGCAAAATAGTGAGAATTTTTTTATATATATATATCATCTAACACAAAAAGGGTTTGGAGGATATCTCTTTGTGAAGTTAGGTATTGTACCCATCACCTTATCAAAAATATATACGTACATGCAATCAAGCTTCTTGAACACACATTTATATAAACATTTAAAAGATTTTAGTGAAGAAAATATATATATAACGTTGAAAAAGGTATTTTAAAAAATATTGACAAGTAGTTCAGTTCAATTCAAAATTTTCAGGCATGCGACCCGATAAAGTTTTTTTTTTTTTTTTTTTGCGCACTCAATAAAGCTTCTTCTCGAACCGGTCATGTTGCTGCATCACACACAACGTCACACAGCCTACTCTTTCGCGCTGCTGTCACTTTTACTCGCCGAGACGCCGACTCATCCGAAGAAAACAACGACAAATACGGCTCATCTTGTTCCTTGAGTTAATGAAATAATGCATTTGCTTGTGCTGAATTTAGTTTTAGATTCATTCTGCACGTTTCAAAGTTGCTCGCTCAATCCAACCGGCCGTTGCTTGCTTCGCATGTCTCCCTTTCCATAGTTGGCGCCTCACTCGGAAATTTATTAAAAATGTTCACATTCGGTTTGTCCTTCTTGACATCCCAACGTCTCTTGGGATATGTTATCTTTTGTGCTGCTTTCGGTTTTGAAAAAGGAAAAGAAATGATGGAAATATGGAGATAGATACATGGTCCATGCAACGTTTTAATGCATATTTATGGGTGCAATAAAACTATAAAACTCAAATGACATCATCTTCCGTTTTACTTGGTCGATTGACTTCAAATAAAAACTGATGTGAACATCAACTTCCGCACTTTCAAATGAGACCAACCAGCGGCACGTGGGTGACATAATTACAGCGTGACGAAGCTTCAAGGACGATATGGGTAAACGCGTCGCTGCCGACACGTTCGGTGTTAAAGGGTTAAGATGTACTTTCTACTCTTTTATAAATAAAGAGACCTATGCGATTTATTATGAGGCTGATGACATATTGTTGAAAAAGTGTATTAAACAACTTGTGACATGTCTTGCGCCCTCCATTCTAAGTACATATTCTATGTAGGTTAATATAAAAAAAGTAACTTCTTTTGTGAGGATTTTTGTTGTTGTACCAATTTACCAAAAAGTAGTTGAATATGAATCTATTTCATTTGCTCAATAAATGTGAAGGCCTTAACCATAGTAAATACATGCAAATTTTCCAACTTTCATACTTACATCATTAATAACACCATTTATTTTGCCGTTTGTCATTGCGCGAATGCAAAATAGCGACTTCATTCTGGTACTTCAGCTCACAGAAACCTATCGTGTATTGCAACATAATGAGGCTCTCTCTAGTGGCTCCATTGGCAAAGACAGCCTGTGTGATGAAGATAAACCATCTGAAGAACAACAACAACAACTAGGCCTGCAAGCAGGACTGAACGGGCCCTCGCAATCTAGCGCAACTCGGACGTCACGCAACTCGGACTGTGTGCAGGTCAGGGTGTTGGCAGATCCTCCTCTCTAATCATCTCATTAGAACATAACATGCTCGAAAGTCGCCTATTTACATTCCCACACCCAAGAGATAAAAACCCCTATTGGAGAGAGTACTACAAAAAAGGAGCCACTACTGAGCTGTGCAGCCAAGCCCTTATTCAAAACCAAAATTAATCTTCTAACTCGGCCAATTCGACGAAGTGTGCCAACTATTGTGGCTCTATAAGCTCCCTGAGTCTCTGAAAAAAAATATTTCCTTTAAATGGCGAATAAAGGGTCGTCACGGCAACAGACAGAGACACGTGGACATGGGCCGTAAAAAAGTATTACAATAGGTCTTGAAACTACAATGACCAACATGAAAAGAACTGGACATGTTTTGGAAAAACGAGTGACTTTCTATCGCCACTAGTTGGCGCTGTAGGGTTGATGCAAATGACCCCTACAAGGCCCTTCAGGGTATGACTCTCAACAAGCACGGGAAGTTTGGCGCAGATATCTTGTATATCTGCCGAGTTATGACTGTTCAAAGTTTTTGGAGAGAAAAATTGTTGACAGTCATTTTCACTTTCCTGTTTGGACCCCTCCGCTTCAACGAAACTTCAATATTTTTCATCAGGCACCTGAAGACAGGTCTTAAGGTTTCCCTTATGCAGGTTTGAGGTAGATTGATTTTTTTCCCTTTAGAGGAGGAGTGTGTCCCGTAAAAAAGGGCATTTCCTGTTCCCACTAGGAGGCGCCAGGCACAAATGGTAAATTTTCAATCCAGTCCTGCTCAGGCTGGTATACCTCACACACATGCCAGATTTAAAATAGATTGAACGTTGTATGAGGGAGTTATCAGTCATTTTCCGAATTCGGTTTTTGGCGAAAAAATGGAAGAGTTTGGCGCCCCGCCCAGGTCAGGCCCATGAATGAAAACACACCATTTTTATAACTTAAGATTTCATATGCCTCATGAACAGTCTCACTAATTTTGAGAATGATCAAACTAATTCCCTAGGTGCCAAGGTGTAAAATGTGCACACTGTAAATCGATAAAAAGTTCACATTCAATCCAAAATACCCGATTTCCTGTAGGATTTGGAATGTGTGTGCAAGAGACTTTTTGGAGCAGTTTTGCACAAAGTTTTGACTCTCCAAATTTCATCACTCTATGTTAGAAAAACCTAAATGGAGAGGCCTTTTTGAAAATTTCAAGGGGGCGCCAGTGAGCCATTTTTTTACATGTTTTCGTAACGTTGCAAGATTATTGAACGTTATGCAAAGCCGCATGTATGTCGAAATTTTTGTGAGTTTTCGTGCATGTTCAAGCCTCCAAATGTAAACTCCTACTGTGAACCGATAAAAATTTCACATTTGATCCAAAATACCCGATTTCCTGTTGGATTTGGAATACGGGTGCAAGAGACTTTTTGGAGCAGTTTTGCATAAGGTATCTACTCCCCAAATTTCCTCGCTCTATGTTGAAAAAACCCAATAGGAAAGGCCTTTTTTAAAACTTCTTTCTGTCGCCACTAGTTGGCACTGTAGAGTTGATGCAAATGACCCCTACAAGAACCTTCAGGGTATGACTCTCAACAAACACGGAAAGTTTGGCGCAGATATGTTGCATATCTGCCGAGTTATGACTGTTCAAAGTTTTTGGCGAGACAAATTGTTGACGGTCATTTTCACTTCCAGTTTGGACCTCTCCGCTTCAACGAAACCTCAATATTTTTCATCAGGCACCTGAACACATGTCTTGAGGCTCCCCTGAAACAGGTTTGAAGTCAATAGATTTTTTTCCCTTGGAGGAGGAGCCTGTCTCGTAAAGAAGGCCATTTCCTGTTCCCACTAGGGGGCGCCAGGCCTAATGAGTAATATTTCAATGCAGTCGTGTTCAGGCTGGGATATCTCATATACATGCTAGAAATGAAAAAGATTGAACGTTGTATCACGGAGTTTTTAATCATTTTCTGAATTTGGTATTTTGCCCAAAAATGGCCGACTTTGGGACCACGCCCAGGTCAGACCCTTGGATGAAAACTCACCATTTTGAAAACTTAAGATCTCATATGTCTCCTGAATAGTCTGACCAATTTTGAAGACGATCCAACTATTTTCTTCAGCGACAAGGTCTCAAATGTAAATCGATAAAATTTCGCATTTGATCCAAAATTTCCGACTTCCTGTTGGATTTGGAATATAGGTGCAAGAGACTTTTTGGAGCAGTTTTACACAATGTATCGACTCACCAAATTTCATCATTCTACGTTGAAAAAACCTAATAGGACAGGCCTTTTTGAAAATTTCAAGGGGGCGCCACTGAGCCTTTTTGTTAATTTTTTTCAAAGATTATCAAAATTTACGCAAAGTTGAACATATGTGCACATTTTGGTGAGTTTTCGTGCATGTTCAAGCCTCCAAATGTGAACTCCAACTGTGAACCGAAAAAATTTCAGATTCGATCCAAAATAACCGATTTCCTGTTGGATTTGGAATATGGGTGCAAGAGGCTTTTTTGAGCAGTTAGGCATAAGGTATCTACTCCCCAAATTTCATTGCTCTACGTTGAAAACCTGAGAGGAGAGGCCTTTTTGAAAATTTTAAGGGTCAAGGGGGCGCCACTGAGCCATTTTTTGACATTTTTTCAAAACGACGCAAGATTATCGAAATTTACGCGAATCTGCACGTATGTGCAAATTTTGGTGACTTTTCGTGCATGTTCAGGCCTCCAAATTGGCCATTTTCATTTGCCATGAAGAAAGAAGAATAATAATAATAATAACTAGGCCTGCAAGCAGGACTGAACGGGCCCTCGCGATCTAGCGCAACTCGGACGTCACGCAACTCGGACTGTGTGCAGGTCAGGGCGGTGGCAGATCCTCCTCTCTAATCATCTCATTAGAACCTAACATGCTCGAAAGTCGCCTATTTACATTCCCACACCCAAGAGATAAAAACCCCTATTGGAGAAAGTACTACAAAAAAGGAGCCACTACTGAGCTGTGCAGCCAAGCCCTTATTCAAAACTAAAATTAATCTTCTAACTGGGCCAATTCGACCAAGTGTGCCAACTATTGTGGCTCTATAAGCTGCCTGAGTCTCTGAAAAAAAATATTTCCTTTAAATGGCGAACAAAGGGTCGTCACGGCAACAGACAGAGACACGTGGACATGGGCCGTAAAAAAGTATTTTAATAGGTCTTGAAACTACAATGACCAACCTGAAAAGAACTGGACATGTATTGGAAAAACGAGTGACTTTCTATTGCCACTAGTTGGCGCTGTAGGGTTGATGCAAATGACCCCTACAAGGCCCTTCAGGGTATGACTCTCAACAAGCACGGGAAGTTTGGCGCAGATATCTTGTATATCTGCCGAGTTATGACTGTTCAAAGTTTTTGGAGAGAAAAATTGTTGACAGTCATTTTCACTTTCCTGTTTGGACCCCTCCGCTTCAACGAAACTTCAATATTTTTCATCAGGCACCTGAACACAGGTCTTAAGGCTTCCCTTTTGCAGGTTTGAGGTAGATTGATTTTTTCCCTTTAGAGGAGGAGTGTGTCCCGTAAAAAAGGGCATTTCCTGTTCCCACTAGGAGGCGCCAGGCACAAATGGTAAATTTTCAATCCAGTCCTGCTCAGGCTGGTATACCTCACACACATGCCAGATTTAAAATAGATTGAACGTTGTATGAGGGAGTTATCAGTCATTTTCCGAATTCGGTGTTTTGGCGAAAAAATGGCCGACTTTGGCACCCCGCCCAGGTCAGGCCCGTGAATGAAAACACACCATTTTTATAACTTAAGATTTCATATGCCTCATGAACAGGCTCGCCAATTTTGAGAATGATCAAACTAATTCCCTAGGTGCCAAGGTGTAAAATGTGCACACTGTAAATCGATAAAAATTTCACATTCAATCCAAAATACCCGATTTCCTGTAGGATTTGGAATGTGTGTGCAAGAGACTTTTTGGAGCAGTTTTGCACAAAGTTTTGACTCTCCAAATTTCATCACTCTATGTTAGAAAAACCTAAATGGAGAGGCCTTTTTGAAAATTTCAAGGGGGCGCCACTGAGCCATTTTGTTAAATTTTTTCGTAACGTTGCAAGATTATCGAACGTTATCCAAAGCCGCATGTATGTGCAAATTTTGGTGAGTTTTTATGCATATTCAAGCCTCCAAATGTAAACTCTTACTGTGAACCCATGAAAATTTCACATTCGATCCAAAATACCCAATTTCCTGTTGGATTTGGAATATGGGTGCAAGAGACTTTTTGGAGCAGTTTTGCATAAGGTATCTACTCCCCAAATTTCCTTGCTCTATGTTGAAAAAACCCAATAGGAAAGGCCTTTTTTAAAACTTCTTTCTTTCGCCACTAGTTGGCACTGTAGAGTTGATGCAAATGACCCCTACAAGAACCTTCAGGGTATGACTCTCAACAAACACGGAAAGTTTGGCGCAGATATGTTGCATATCTGCCGAGTTATGACTGTTCAAAATTTTTGGCGAGACAAATTGTTGACGGTCATTTTCACTTCCAGTTTGGACCTCTCCGCTTCAACGAAACTTCAATATTTTTCATCAGGCACCTGAAGACAGGTCTTAAGGCTTCCCTTATGCAGCTTTGAGGTAGATTGATTTTTTCCCTTTAGAGGAGGAGTGTGTCCCGTAAAAAAAGGGCATTTCCTGTTCCCACTAGGAGGCGCCAAGCACAAATGGTAAATTTTCAATCCAGTCCTGCTCAGGCTGGTATACCTCACACACATGCCAGATTTAAAATAGATTGAACGTTGTATGAGGGAGTTATCAGTCATTTTCCGAATTCGGTGTTTTGGCGAAAAAATGGCCGACTTTGGCACCCCGCCCAGGTCAGGCCCGTGAATGAAAACACACCATTTTGATAACTTAAGATTTCATATGCCTCATGAACAGTCTCGCCAATTTTGAGAATGATCAAACTAATTCCCTAGGTGCCAAGGTGTAAAATGTGCACACTGTAAATCGATAAAAATTTCACATTCAATCCAAAATACCCGATTTCCTGTTGGGTTTGGAATATGCATGCAAGAGACTTTTTGGAGCAGTTTTGTACAAGGTATCGACTCTCCGAATTTCATCCCTCTACGTTGAAAAAACCTAAATGGAGAGGCCTTTTTGAAAATTTCAAGGGGGCGCCACTGAGCCATTTTGTTACATGTTTTCGTAACGTTGCAAGATTATTGAACGTTATGCAAAGCCACATGTATGTCCAAATTTTTGTGAGTTTTCGTGCATGTTCAAGCCTCCAAATGTAAACTCCTACTGTGAACCGATAAAAATTTCACATTCGATCCAAAATACCCGATTTCCTGTTGGATTTGGAATACGGGTGCAAGAGACTTTTTGGAGCAGTTTTGCACAAGGTATCGACTCCCCAAATTTCATCACTCTCTGTCAAAAAAACCTAATAGGAAACGCCTTTTTGAAAAATTCAAGGGGGCGCCACTGAGGCATTTTGCTACATTTTTTCGTAACATTGCAAGATTATCGAACGTTATCTAAAGCCGCATGTATGTGCAAATTTTTACGAGTTTTTGTGCATATTCAAGCCTCCAAATGTAAACTCCTACTGTGAACCCATGAAAATTTCACATTCGATCCAAAATACCCGATTTCCTGTTGGATTTGGAAAATGGGTGCAAGAGACTTTTTGGAGCAGTTTTGCATAAGGTATCTACTCCCCAAATTTCCTTGCTCTATGTTGAAAAAACCCAATAGGAAAGGCCTTTTTTAAAACTTCTTTCTGTCGCCACTAGTTGGCACTGTAGAGTTGATGCAAATGACCCCTACAAGAACCTTCAGGGTATGACTCTCAACAAACACGGGAAGTTTGGCGCAGATATGTTGTATATCTGCCGAGTTATGACTGTTCAAAGTTTTTTGCGTGACAAATTGTTGACGTTCATTTTCACTTTCCTGTTTGGACCCCTCCGCCTCAACAAAACCTCAATATTTTTCATCAGGCACCTGAACACAGGTCTTAAGGCTCCCCTGATGCAGGTTTGAGGTCAACAGATTTTTTTCCCTTGGAGGAGGAACCTGTCTCGTAAAAAAAGGCATTTCCTGTTCTCACTAGGGGGCGCTAGACCTAATGGGTAATATTTCAATGCACTCGTGTTAAGGGTGGGATACCACACATACATGCCAAATATGAAAAAGATTGAACGTTGTGTCAAGGAACTATAAGTCATTTACTGAATTTGTCATTTTGCCGAAAAAATGGTCGACTTTGGCACCACGCCCAGGTCAGACCCGTGAATGAAAACGCACCATTTTCAAAACTTAAGATTTCATATGTCTCCTGAACAGTCTCACCAATTTTGAAGATGATCCAACTAACTCCCTCGGCGAAAAGGTCTCAAATGTGCACCCTGTAAATCGATAAAAATTTCATATTTGATCCAAAATAACCGATTTCCTGTTGGGTTTGGAATATGCGTGTAAATGCTTTTTTGGAGCGGTTTTGGACAAGGTATAGACCCCCCAAATTTCATTGCTCTACGCTGACAGACCCTAATGTTATAGGCCAATTTTAAAATTTCAAGGGGGCGCCACTGAGCCATTTTGTTATATTTTTTTGCAACGTTGCAAAATTATCGAAATTTACAATTTTCCGGACGTATGTGCAAATTTTGGTGACTTTTCGTGCATGTTCAGGCCTCCAAATTGGCCGTTTTCATTTGCCCTGAAAAAAAAAAAATAAATAAAAAATAAAAAATAAAATAATCCTTTGCAAAACAATAGGGCCTTCGCACGCTTAGTGCTCGGGCCCTAATAATAATAATAATCCTTTGCATTACAATAGGGCCTTCGCACGCCTAGTGCTCGGGCCCTAAAAATCTCGAGTCCTGAGGATGCACTTGTTTTTGCCGTTATTGTTCAAATTCATGACAATCTCCCTTTCAATTGACACCCCAAAAATAATCTGTTGTACTTTTACTCATCCATTTGTGCATTTCAAAGTCAGCAAATATCACTTATTAAAATACAAAAGTCAAGTCAGTGCTACACATGTGCCGATTACCGGTTTCAAGGTATACCGTGGTATGAAAACCTCAAGGTTTCAAAACCGCAAAAATTTTCTGTCATACCTTCCCTAAGAAATTAGTTTTTATGTCCCAAAAATGCATGGAGAAATCCCTCGCTTGCAGCTGTAAGGCTCAACCCTCCCCCACCAGTCGTTGCTCAGTGTCAGTGAGTCAGTTGTGCTACACGATGGCTGGACAAGGTGAAACTCCTGAACTATTTCCCCCATCACATAAAATAAAATCGCTGGTATGGGAATACTTCGGCTAAAGAAAAGTTACAGACGGCCGCGGCTTAGAGGATTAGCGCAAACCGACATGTAAAACATGTTTGCTGAGGGGCTGTAATACCTCCAATATGATTTCGCATTTGTACGAAATTAAAGGTTAGTACAACAAGAGTTTACTCCAGCGTGTTTAGTGTGTCTAGCGGTGTTTTTTCTCTCTGGCAACTATCTGTGTTGAAAAAAAAGGGTGTGCATAATGTAAACATGCTACGAGTCATTTTCCATAAAAAACATTTGTATAATTCAATTACCGTATTGCCCCGAATATAAGACGGCCCTGGTTACAAGACGACCCCCTCTTTTTCAAGACTCAAGTTTGTAAAAAGACTTTTTGAACACCAAATTAATTTTTATACAAAAAATAATTACAGTAGATCTGAAACAAATGATTATTACAATATATTTGAGAGAAAAAGCATGTTATTTTGTCTCATTCAAATCTTAATATCTGAACATTTAAACATGTAAACTAAAGTGCAATCACATTCGTAAATAGATGGCTTCTTGTTTTTGAAATGAAATGAAATAAACCAATCTATTGTGATAAAACAACAAAATTGCAATAACTGCATTAGCCATCAAAATGAAGTCTCACTGTAACTGTAGTCTTGAAACAAATCTGAATAAGGAAAAACATTGCAATAAAATAATGCAATCTGGTTAAACTAGTTGCTGAGATCGGTCACGACAGAACATCGCTTAAATGATATCTGGCGTTATCTACCGTCGTGAATGGGTATAATGTCTAGACCGCGAATATAAAACGACCCCCTCTTTTTCAATCTTATTTCAATGCAAAAAACACAGTCTTATATTCAGGCCAATACGGTATCTGTGTTCTGATGGTAATAAGGTTGAGCTGTGGCTGTGGGTTTAGGCTCACCTAAAGGAATGCATTTATTTTGATTATATTTTGAATATTTTGTTACTTTTTTTAGGTTTATATTAACTTAACATTATACGTATGTTCGAATTTCTTAAGTTTTTGAATTATAAAAATCCTGTTCAATGGAAAAAATGTTTTGCTTTGTTTTTAACCCAGATATCTCAAAGAAACACATTTTTTAGCTGTAACTGAAATACCGTGATACCGTGATATTTTGGCTTAAGGTTATCATCAGTGTTGTCAGTAACGTGTTAGTTAGTAACGCGTTACTGTAATCTGATTTCTTACTGATTAACGCGTTCATTTTTCTACACCAGTAATCTGATTAAAGTTAGTTTCCTTAGTGTCTCTGCATTACTATTTTTTCATTGCCTCATAACGTATGTAAAATGAAGAATATTGTAGTCATGTACGAAGAGCATTTTGAATAGAAAATGCTAAAATAAAAGGTTCCCGGTACGTGTTTCCATGACAACCTCTATTTCCTGTTTTGGTCTCGTGTCACGTGTTGTGGGACTGAAGCGGGTGGACATTCGCGCCGAGTATTGAGACGTTGCGAGGGAATGTTGATCTGTGGATATCCATGAATGAAGGTGAGTATTTTTCCTTCATTCTGGAGGGTATCAGCAAAAGGTTGGACCCCCTACATGCGCGGCCGTTTCGTAGCTTTGCCGTAGCAACGACGGGCAGTCATCGCTCCAAGTTGGCAAGCTTTGGCATTCATGCCATGAAGTAATGTGTTCATTTAGCATCTGTGTGATGTGTTGTAAGTCCGACTGAGTGTAAAGCGCTTAGTTGCCGCCACGTTTTGTGGCCAAATTGACTGCGTGTGCTTTGAGAGGAGTACTTACGGGTTGTTAATGTGCACGACTGCACGCACATCCGCGCCCGCCATCATCTTTGTGTTTATTGCACTGTACAATCCACTTGTGTGTTGTTGATTATTGTGCCGTCAGTTTGCATTGTTTTACACTGGCACTGATATGCTGTTAACCATAACCCTAAATTCAGAAGTTTTGACATTAGGCTTAATCTTAGAGTTTGCGGGGTTTAATTGGTCGATGGAGTTGATTTCAACAAATTTCAAAGCAGTTTGTCAGATATTTGTTAGTTTCAGGGCTCTGAAGTGGCTAAGCTAGCGCGAAATTCTGATACTCCCCTTTAAATTCAATCATCGGAAAGTCAATTACATGTGATGACATTTTTCTGTTGTCATTCTTATGGGAGAAAAGGGAGAAAAATGGGTAAAAAGTAACTGATTACTTCTAAAGTAACTTAGTTACTTTGATAATGAAGTAATCAGTAAAGTAACTAGATTACTTTTTTTAGGTGTAATCAGTAATCAGTAATTAAATTACTTTTTCAAGTAATCTGTGACAACACTGGTTATCATACCATCAGAATATCATACTGGCACATGCCTAGTCAGTACAAGTACGTGTACCCTAACCCAAGTTATGTGACTGTTCCACCTTTACTGACCACATGACATGAATTCATTGCGATGTAAAGTGATTTCCAAATCAAATCTAGTGAACATAACCTCCACTGAGGGATACATCCTCCCTTGTCAAAGCAAATCACAGGTGGCACGATGACCGCCAGCTAAGACAAGTTGGCAGTTAGGACAGCTGCATCAATTAGAAGACGCACACTCAATGTCCAATAGCGCGACAGGAAGATTTACTGCACGCGGCATCTTGCGCGCACATTTTCTCTTTTGTTCCTCCGTTCTTGTCGTTTAAATCGCCAGCAGTGATTAATTTATGTCACTGGGATATTCCCTTCCGTCTTTGTCGCGCAAATAACACACACGCACGGACACACTGATGAGAGGGAGGGAGAGAACCAGCGGCGGGGCATGCCATTGATGCTCTGATGCGGCTTCATCCATCACTGATAATGGCCGAGGACAGCTGTGTGTTCAGTCTCTCGCCATCACACTGCGAGCTCCAGGCAAGCCAATGGATGGGAGGAGGGGTGTATTTGGTCTAACCCTACCTCCGAATCTGCGGTACTGTCCGGCAAACCTCTACTAACAACACCCCCACTGAAAACACCCGCCTGGGGCAAGACCCAGATGGCATGTTGGTGCTATCGCTAATGCGAGTCTTTAGCCGCCTCCATAACCAGAAACCTGTGCTATTGACACAAAACAACACGCAAACACCATAGTTTCAAATGTAATGCATGGTTTTCTATGCAGACTCTCAATTTCCCGCAGACTCGCTAACCAAGGATGAACTGTTTAGACTGGAGTTAATGAAGAGATAACAGCTGATGTGATTAGCTTCCGCATGAAGACACTCCGTCTGTGTACATGAGTGGAAGTGGGCTCCAGCTGACAACGCTGTCCTTGAACCACCTTATTTAACTAGGTCAGCAAATTGAAATGTCATAGTGGCAGGACAGATTGGCGCTTCAGTTCCCGCAAAAGGACTGGTGATTGGAATGTAGAGTTTTGGAAAATGTATCTCGGTCACATGATAAGATAAAATGTAAGCCTTCATCCAGTGTTTAGGGAAAATAACCAAATGATGCAAAGGAGCCTACAGTTATGAGAAAAAGTTGATTAAGACACAACAGCCCCTTTCTTCAGACTTTTCTCCTGCTAAATTCCCGTGTAAGGTGACATGGGGTTTATCAGTTTCATGGCTTTAAAGCATGGGGAGATGTACTGAGAATTACCCGGGTTGGACACGTTCAAAATTGACACGTTATGGCGGATTTTATAACCTGGACATTACGTCATTTTTGGTTGGCCTCGGCAACAAAATAAACTACACATTAGCAAAAATGGATGACTGACTGTCTCTTCCTCGACTCTATCCACTAGCCATTTATTTCATTATGTTTCCAGTTTAATTTTGCTATTTCCAGTTTGCCATGTTGATAATTGCGATGTTGGTTTACCACTTTTCATCTTACTGCAAAGAAAGAGGAAATGACGATCGGCCTGCCATTATATTTACATCATCAGCCTTCGTGCTGTGACCCGGGAATTAAGTGGCTGCTTTCACACATGCTGAGTACCGGGTAAGTCCTGGACTTTTTACTAGGACGCGACCAGGTTAATATCCGTGTCATCTTTGTGTCAGTCGAACCGGGAAATTGCTTTGAGACATAATGGCTCCCCGTTTAAATCCCGGGATTTAACTGGAGTTCAGTGCAGGTCTTGAAAGTGGCTAATATGTGTATTCCTATTTAGGTGAATCGCTATTTATTCTAAGGGCGTATTCACACAAGGAAAGGCCATAGTTCGCTTTCTTTGGTCTGTACAGACTTTCGTAATGGGGTTCCTTTTTACACTTCAATTTTAGTAAGGGCCCCAGGAAATGGTCTGGATGGGGCAACACGGTAAAATAAGGAAGTAAACAATCACGGAGCTCCATAGTGCTGCAAACGTGCTCATAATAATTTGTTTCATCCAAATACAAGCGTTTTGGGGAAATTTGGAGCATTAAAAGCCTTTGATCCCACATTCATTTTACAAGGACAGCAGATACTCCGCTCATTATTGCTCAACGTTGAACCCCGACTCATATTAGCCAACGTACTGCTCAGCACAGACTGTGATGCTAACCAAACAACATTTTGTTGTTACGGAAGCCTGCTAAGTGCAAAAAGGTATGCAATTTCAGCTATGGTCTGGACCACGGTGCAGTCGATTCCACACCTATAGCGAACCGCACCAAAGTCCGCCTGGAAGCAAACCGAGACCATCTATCTGGCCAGGTCTTGGACCAGCTGTTTTGTCCACACTAGAGTTCAATGGTTTGTCTTCACAGCAACTCAAAAGGTGCGTACCACAAACTTTTTTGGTTTGGTCTGGACCAAACAAGGCAGGTGTAAATACGTTCTTAAGACAGGGGTGTCCAAACTATTCCACATAGGGCCGCAGTGGGTGCTAGATTTCATTCCAAAAAAACAATACAACACCTTTTCACCAATCTGGTATCCTACAAGTTGATTGCTGTCTAGTGCTGCTTAGTTTAGCAGAAACTTCTTTGGTTAAACTGTCTGTGTTCGATTGGTAAGAACAAAAACCAGCCCTTGAGGACCGGTTTGGACACCCCGGTCTGAAGACATGAAGGCCATAAAATGATGCAGACTTTACTATCAGTTGACGGGCCTGGGGCGGCCTATTTTCAAAAACTTAACATTCAAATATTTCATAAACCAAAGCCGCTAGCGAGCTAAAACCAAAACAGGCACCTCCCTTAGGCATATTTGAGTCTCCATGACCAGCGGCATAAAAAAATTCAAAGTTGTTTCTTAATAAAATCCCAACTATTTTTTTTTTATACAAGTACAACAAAACTTAAAATCGCTATAAAATCTCAATTTTACGCTAGATGCACAAAAATCACCAAATGCAGAGATAATCACGTATATTTTCAGGATCAATAGAAATAATTAAATTAATATCATATACATTTTTGCCCAAAATAGCAACTTAAACTTTAGTGAAATTTAGTGCAAGTTTTCACAAGCTAATAAATCACTCAATTTTCAAATCAGAAACTTAATACCTGAGGAAAGCATGCAGAATCATCTTCATTTTACTCAACAAGGGCAAAATATTTCTGAATACAATCACAACTTATTTAGGTTGAATTCCGATGGTACTATTACCTCAGTATGGAGGCACATGTTGCTGGCTATCTGGTCTTAGCTGTTTTTAGATTGAAATGGTACATTAAATAAAATATGTACAATACAATATTTTTTGTATGGACCCTGAAATGTCTAAATTACATTTTTTTGAACGTTTGCACGCAGCGTGTGTTTGAGTTTAAAACAGTGAAAGCCAAATGCTCTGCCTGGGTCAGCCCCCAACGGGAAGGCGTGGCACAAAGTTTGTGAGAGCCCTCTTGTCCGCTGAAGGTGTAGTCTATGAATGATTAAACAGTAACATCCTGCTGGATGTCATTGCACATCATTAGCCGAAAATTGGATTTGCCGATTAATGGGTCAAACCCCTGATTTGAATGTTGCCATTCCGCTTCTTTTTGGAAAAAGGCAAAGGGCAACAAAAGTGCTGAAAATACAAACAGTTGATTATATGTGTTAAATTAAGATGGTCAAAGTCAAGTTTACTTGTAAAGGTTGTCATGCATTTTTGGTTCTGTGATTCTAGCTCGACTTTCCATAGCTGACTTCATATGGACGTTAGACAGCAAACTTAAGTTAGATCAAATTAACAGCACATTTGCCAAATTACCGAGCCCCTTGGTAAGGGCTGTTCGTGTTTGGTCTGCATTCCCGGCACTAAGTCGATTTCATTCCCAGTGAGGGTTGGACTCCGCCAAGGCTGCCCTTTGTCACCGATTTCTAGGTGCAGCCAGGGGTCCGGTTTGGTGACCTCAGCATTGAATCTCTGCTTTTTGCGGATGATGTGGTGCTGTTGGCTTCATCAAGCCGTGACCTCCAACTCTCACTGGAGCAGTTCGCATCCGAGTGTGAAGCGGTTGGGATGAAGATCAGCACCTCCAAATCTGAGACCATGGTCCTCAGTCGGAAAAGGGTGGTGTGCCCTCTCCGGGTCGGGGATGAGATCCTGCCCCAAATGGAGGATTTCAAGTATCTTGGGGTCTTGTTTACGAGTGAGGGTAGGAGGGAGGGAGCGAGAGATCGACAGGCGGATCGGTGCAGTGTCTGCAGTAAGCAGAGCAAGCGGAAGATGATGGATGGATGGATGGACGGACGGATGGATTTGCCAAATTAATCTAAGTAGTGCACTAATTTTTTTTCTGAATGGCCTTGTAACAAAAATGATCAATTAACTGATGTTATGGTCATCCCTACCTCAAATTGTTACTGAAGACGTCCGGAGAGTAGGTTGTGAGTTTCACTTTAAGGAAACGCTTTATTTGTATGAGTCATTTAATGTATTGTTGGCTACTCAGTCATCTAAACACTACATTGAGGTCATCTCTGGTAAATCTTCACAGATGGCAAGCTTATGTTATTCAATTAGCAGGTGATGGGGTTGCCTGGAACTCAATCCTCAACAAAACAGCAGCCCTGCACACTCCCTTGTATAAAAGACACCTGTCAGAAACAAGAGCCCTCTTTTTCAGCCGTCTGTAGAAATTCACTCTCCTTGTCTCATCCTCATTTAAAGACCTGGGCACTTCAAAGCGGACGCGGTACAAAAGCAGCAAGCAGGCCACCTTCAAAAGAACAGCACAAGTTACGGCGGGGTGGCGGCAAACGAGAAGAATAGACCTGTAAATCATAATGGGGAGGGAAATATAAAAGACGAGGCGGAGAGGGACGCAGTTCACCTGTTCTGTGTAACACAATCACTTAACGATCCTCAAGGCCAATTGTAAAGGGGGAGTGCTCCCGGTGCTCACGCGCTCGCTTTGTGCACTGCTGCAGATCATCTTCCCTCTTTCTCTCTCCACCCCCTCTAAAAATGGACCTTCTCTGTATTCTGCTTACACATACACACCCAGCAAAATTACCTTTACTCCTCACAGATTAAGATCAGTGTCATTCATCACTTTTAGAGTATCAGCCTTTGATTTGCCAAAACAGGGAGAGCTTGAAGAACCAATGGTGGGGAAAATAGGCAATAAATATGGATAAAAATGCTTTTTCTTTTTGTTTAAAACACTTTGTTGTTAAGCGGCGAATATTCTGGATAACAGTAAAATAATTATTCACGTAAATGTATCTACAGCAGCTACAGAATGAATTCCGCTGCAGCCAGATGGACTCAGAAGAATTTAGGCGAAAATAGTGAAAAGTGAAGATCTACAGAATTTATTCCCAACTAGACATGTGCCGATTAGCGGTTTCAAGGTATACAGTGGTATGAAAAGGTCACGGTTCCAAAATCGCAATAAAAAAATTGTCATACCATCTGTATGGTATTAGCTATTTTTATGCCCCGAAAATGCATCGCTTGAAGCTGCAAGGCTCAACTCTGCCCCACCGGTTGTTGCTCAGTGTCGGTGAGTCAGCTGTGCTACACGATGGCATGAGGAGGTGAAACTCCTGAACTATTTCCCCCATCGAATAAAATGAAATCACTGGTTTGGGAATACTTCGGCTACAGAAAAGTTAGAGGAGTAGGGCTGACCGACGTGTAAAACATGTTTGCAGAGGGTGGCTGCCGAGGAGGCAATACCTCTAATATGATTTCACATTTATACAATATTAAAAGTTAGTAAACACTGTCATGAACATTTCCCACCAGCTACGAGAGTTAACTCCAGCGTGTTTAGTGTGTCTAACAGTGGTAAAACGTGGTGTTTTTTCTCTCTCTGGCAACTGTATGTGTTGAGAGTGTGTGTATAAGGTAAACATGATACGAGTCATAAACACGTGCTTTTTATGGAAAATAATTCAATTATTTGTGTTTTGATGGTAATAGTGTTGAACTGTGGTTGTGGATTTAGGCTCACCTATAGGACTGCATTTATTTTAATTTTATTTAGATTATTTCTGTTTTGTTGTTGTTATTTTAAAAATATATATTTTAACTTAACATTATACTTCTGTTCCAATTTGCTAATATGTTTTTTTTTTTAAATCTTGTTCAAAGGAAAAAAGTTTTTCTTTCTATTTTTGACACAGATATCTCAAAGTAACACATTTTAGAGCTGTAATTGCAATACAGTGATACGGTGAAACCAAGGTTATAATACTGTCAAAATCTCATACCGGCACATGGTGAGTCACAACCTTAATTGATCCCATAAAGTTTGTGATTGGAAGTGTTCAGTAAATGCTGGTGTGAAAGTCCAGTGCACCTCCAAAAAAAAGTTTTAGAGCCCAGGATGAAGAACCGGATTCATGAAACGGACAAGTGTTGTTAAACTAAATTCTTATGAAACTCTGTAAACAGTCGGGTGCTTTCTTCTTATGGGGCAATTTAGTCACTTTTTAACCCAAAAAAAGAAAAAAAGGTGTGGTGTGGGCCATGCAAAGCCTCTCCATCACGATAGACCTGTTTAGAAGGTGAATGTAGTCCTTAAACTCTAAAGATGAAAAACCTTTGGTATGCAAGCGGGAAAAACAGCTTCCACTAGAATGGCTGTTTGTCCGCTTTACAATCCAGTGTCCAGTTCACATAAAGGTGTCTAACCTGAATTGTCTACATGGACTATTAAAAGTTCTCATCTAAGTGCGCCGATCCGAAAAGCTTGTCCTGAGCCTGAATCTTCTTGCCTGACACTTCCAGAAATCATCTGTAACTTCAATCAGCTCTATAGATGAACTACGTTCCGGCTTCCTTTTTTGCATAAACCTCATTAGTTAGTGCTTACTTGAACCATCAGTAATGTGGCTATAAACCTAGACTGCCTAAGGGCTCTCTGTGAAGCATTGAGCTTATTTCCTTACCAGCTCCTTTATCTATGCTTCACGCATACATGCTAAGTTTTACGAACTAACAGACTGTTCAGGTGTTATGTTCAAAGAACTATGTTGTCCATCCTGTTTACCACAGGGATTGCTCTGTGTGTCTAGGACCTGACCTCTGACCTAGCCTATAGGTAAGCTTAGCTTTTGGACACCACTAACCCATTCCTATAGAGAGCATTTTTCTCCATTGATGTCTGCCGCCCCCCATGCTATCTCCTCTCGCCCCCTCAGCTCTCTTGCCTCCCCACCCCCAGCCTAACATCCCCACCCTCAGAATAACCAGGGTATGTGATGGTCTAAATGCCCCCTATTGTTGTGAGAATAGACCTTTTGTCCGCACCCCCTTGCATTTGCTGACTACGGACATCCAGTGAGCCTACTTTTTGAGAGGCCTGGAAACAGAGAGGGAGCTAAGCCATCCTATACAACCCCACTTCAACGCATACACAAAGAATGTTGAAGAATTTCCTGATTCTAGAACTTTTTAAAATAGCTCAGTCCGTGCCATTAAAGGACGCGTGCTCCTTTTTCCATTGCGTGATGCTGATTTATTTCGGCCACCCATGCTGATGCTTACGGTAACTTTAAAAAATAAAACTGTACAGTATGTTCTGACTTACAGGGACAGAAAATACCTTAACCATCTGCATCGCAGTGGTTTAAAAAAAAAAAAAAAAAAAAAAGATTTTTTTTTTTTTTTCCCGAATGTCTAATAGTGAAGAAAAATAGTAAATAAGTAAAAGACATTATTTGAAGCAAGTGAATGCCTGGCATGGGGGCAGAAGTTGCTATCAATAATAGTGATATGTTAGGGGCCATTTACATGGTGATGCTCCAAGAATACGACAAATTACATGTTTGCATTTATATGGTTCAGTCTCCATTTGAACAATGTCACAATTCCGAGTGAAAATGATGTAGTATTTATACCAGGTCCAAGGGGGCAGAGCAATTTTACAAGGCGACGGCCAATGATGACAACAACCTCCTCAGCCCAGAAGACAGCATATTTAAATAAAAAATATTATAAAAACAGAAAATTAAAGCCAACGTTTGGCCATATTTGCTGGGTTGAATGTTTAGTAGCAGCGCTACGCATGCTCTGAGTGATACACGGTGACGCTCCAAGAATACGACAAATTACATGTTTGCATTTATATGGTTCGGTCTCCATTCGAACAATGTCACAATTCAGCGTGAAAACGATGTAGTATTTATGCCAGGCCCTAGGAGCAGAGCAGTTTTACAAGGCGACAGCCAATGATGCTCTTTCTTGACAACAACCTCCTCAGCCCGGAAGACAGCATGCCCACCCACTCCAAGCATTGGCGTCCACAGGTTTTTTTAATTTGCTCCAAAAGGCACAAAAATGCGAACATTAAATATATTTAAATGAAAAATATTATTAAAAACAGAAAATTAAAGCCAACGTTCGGCCATATTTGCTGTTTTGAATGTTTAGCAGCAGCGCTACGCATGCTCTAAGTGACATGTGCGAGTGCTGACATCATTGGAGCGAGAGCTTTCCATTTATATGGTTGCGGAGCAAGCCCCGCAATCGAACTGTTCCACTTTGGAGGTCGGAATAAAAGTTTGCGTCTTCGGTTTTTGCTCTCACCACATAAAGGCGAGGCCATTCCGCAACACAATCTTTGCGTCTTGGTGTCGCAGCGTCACCATGTAAACGGCAACTTAGCCATTCAATGAGCATATCCCAGACTGACCGCCCTTCATCGTGATGTCATTATCATGCACCTGTGCTTGAGTCTATTAGCATGGTATACGTCACAAAATGGCTACCTGTCAATATTTGTGCTTAAACATCAATTTCTCCATTATCAGAGGTCTAAAAAATTCCCAATTTGCATATTTAAATACTTTGAACAACAGTCTTTCACATGAAGTCATTTATACTAGGTGCTGTCACCCCCTTCAAGTAAAAGGTTTAAATGAACTACAACCACCAAACAGACTGCATTTAAGATAACATTTCCCAATTATTTAATTACCCAGCACTCTCACAAAAAAACATCAAAAATGGAGCTCAGAGGATTGGTGCGTATCCAGAAAATACCAACCAAATTTCAACCCAATCTGCCCACAAATAACGGAGTAGCAATTATATATTTAGTGTGCTCAAGAACAACAGGCGATCTAAACAAATGAGTGTACAGTGGTACCTCAACATACGATCGCTTCAACACACCATCTTTTCGACACCCGACGTAAAATTTGACTCGCCATTTGTTTCTACATCTGACGACATGCTTGAAATACGACGATTTATGACAGCGCCACAGCTCGTTTTCTCGCAAGACGGACGCACGGCGGATTTTCTTGTTAGAGAAATCAACATGGGCTCCAAGAAGATTAGTGCAAGTGGCGAAAAAAAGTTAACGCTTACTATTGAAATGAAGATCAAAATGTGCGCATCAGTGAACTGCTCGCTCGACAATATGACTGTAGAATGCCTCCTATCGCAACGGTCCTCCTCCAATCTCCGTTCGCAAGTCTTTAAAAGTTAAGGTGACAGTTATTATTGTGGTAACATTGGCAAGGAAGTCGCCAGGTTCGTCAGTTTTTTAATCATTTATTTCAGAACTTTTGCTGCACAACATGCCTTCTGTCCCCAGCAGTATCCACCGAAAACAACAGAACATTAAAAGTGAAACTAAAATATCTACCGCAGGCACCTATCTCACTGTGACGTCAGCCACACGGTGCGTTCAGGTACAGCAGGCAAAACACATTAGAACCCGATTCTTTACATTATTACAGGAATTATTTTATTATTATTGCGATTTTTATTTATAATTTGTTTTGCTATGTGTAATTGCCATCTGTAATAGTATCAGTATTTATTAAGGATTTAGTGTAGGTTTTCGGGCTGTGGAACAAATTAATGGAATTATAATGTATTCTTATGGGAAAATCCTGCTCGACATACGACCATTTCTACTTACAAATCAGGTCCTGGAAGTAATTAACTTGGTGTGTAGAGGTACCACTGTACTTGTTTTTGTATGTCACCAAACGATTACATGGCCACATGCAGGATTTTATAACCAGATTTATTTTTACTAATACTGAGCAGGACATTATCATCCGGGGCCCAGTCAATACCATATGCCTAATAAAAATTACTGCTGATAGCTCAGTGCAACGTTTGAGGATGCATTGTCTTGAAAAGACACATGCACAGCAGCACATTATACTTCTTGCCCTCAGTTTACTCTCAGATGTCTTTCATTCTGAGAGATGTGTTCAGTGCCCCTGCTGCACAGAAAAAAGGGCTTTAGAATCAATGTTACTTTTTCTTACTCCAACTCCCAAGACTAAACGCTGTTTCGAGTTGTATAGTGATAAAAGCGCCTCTTCTTGAATGACTGAATGAGATATAACTCACCGGCCTCTTTATTAGGTACACCATGCTAGTCACGGGTTGGACCCCCTTTTGCCTTCAGAACTTCCTCAGTTCTTCGTTGCATAGATTCAACAAGGTGCTGGAAGCATTCCTCAGAGAGTTTGGTCAATATTGACATGATGGCATCACACAGTCGGTGCAGATTTGTCGGCTGCACATCCATAATGTGAATCTCCTGTTCCACCACATCCCAAAGATGCTCTATTGAATTGAGATCTGGTGACTGTGGAGGCCATTTGAGTACAGTGAACTCATTGTCATGTTCAAGAAACCAGTCTGAGATGATTCCAGCTTTATGACATGGCGCATTATCCTGCTGAAAGTAGCCATCAGAAGTTGGGTACATTGTGGTCATAAAGGGATGGACATGGTCAGCAACAATACTCAGGAAGGCTGTGGCGTTCCAACGATGCTTAATTGGTACCAAGGGGCCCAAAGAGTGCCAAGAAAATATTCCACACACCATTACACCACCACCACCAGCAGCCTGAACCGTTGATACAAGGCAGGATGGATCCATGATTTCATGTTGTTGACGCCAAATTCTGACCCTACCATCCGAATGTCGCAGCAGAAATCGAGACTCATCAGACCAGGCAATGTTTTTCCAATCTTCTATTGTCCAATTTCGATGAGCTTGTGCAAATTGTAGCCTCAGTTTCCTGTTCTTAGCTGAAAGCAGTGGCACCCGGCGTGGTCTTCTGTTGCTGTAGCCCATCTGGCTCAAAGTTCAACGTACTGTGCGTTCAGAGATGCTCTTCTGCCTACCTTGGTTGTAACGGGTGGTTATTTGAGTCACTGTTGCCTTTCTATCAGCTCGAACCAGTCTGGCCATTCTCCTCTGACCTCTGGCATCAACAAGGCATTTCCGCCCAGAGAACTGCCGCTCACTGGATATTTTTTCTTTTTCGGACCATTCTCTGTAAACCCTAGAGATGGTTGTGCGTGAAAATCCCAGTAGATCAGCAGTTTCTGAAATACTCGGACCAGCCCTTCTGGCACCAACAACCATGCCACGTTCAAAGTCACTCAAATCACCTTTCTTCCCCATACTGATGCTCGGTTTGAACTGCAGGAGATTGTCTTAAACCATGTCTACATGCCTGAATGCACTGAGTTGCCGCCATGTGATTGGCTGATTAGAAATTAAGTGTTAACGAGCAGTTGGACAGATGTACCTAATAAAGTGGCCGGTGAGTGGAGGTCCACAATATTCAGGAAAGTGTAAAAATACAGTATGACACATGATCCCTAGCCTTCAATGGCCTTTAAAGCTGGATTATGCAAGTGTGTCCAATATGACTTAACCCTAATGAACACATGTCAATATGAAAAACAACATTCATTGTCCCTAGAGGGTACATGCTGCCTTGAGAAGTCCTTTCAATACAAAGGTAAAAGATTGCACATGTAAGAGCTTTTTCAGTAGAAGAAATGGTGTGGGAAAAGAGATAGATGTATTTCCAATGGTTACTATATTAATCAAAATCAGCTCACACAGCAGTTTGCAGAACAGTAATGAATCATTCCAACACCACTTTTAATAGACTTCCATTAACGTGCTTTTAAAACAGCACCTTTAAACGTTCTTCAACGCCAAGCGCGCATTAGTGCTGAACAGTATTTACTGGCCATCCTTTAAACAAGTCCCTTTAAAATCTAATCTCCTAATGTATCCACATAACAAGGCGCACCGGGCCATATATCTTTAATTGTACGTCGTGTCCAGTGTTTAACAAGAGTCAGATGCCCGCTCATGATTCTTTTACATCAAAAAAGCTGCAGGCCAACACCTAATACCCTCCGCTGTCACAATGCTGCCATTCCACCACCCATGTTCGTAAAACACAGAGCCTACCTCCCCCTCACACACACTCCCCACTCCTTTCACTTTGATTGGGCTAATTGTGTTTCCTGCTGAATGTAGTAAAGAAAGCTAGGAAGTGCATTGCACATAGCCCAGAGCAAGTCAAATTCCCGCTGTGGCCGTTTTTGAGAACAAGAGGCCATTAAAGGCAATGGACACGCTCGTTCACTTTCTGAAGGACCAATTCACACGCTAGTGCTAGCTACCGAAGCCTCGTAATCGTATGAACACCTCTCGCTCATTTATGTATAATGAAATAGATCAGTAATGCTGGTGTATAAAAAGTTGATTTTTTTTTTTTCTTTTTACAGGTTCTTTAATTGCTCTTAACCAGTGCTGGGCACGTTACAAACTGAATTACTGTATAGTAAAAGTAACTAGTTAGCAGGGAAAGTAATTATTTCAGTTACTTTAAAAAGTTGTTGTATGTCAAAGAATTTGAAATGTTCTGAGCAGTATTCGAGTCAGTTGAATAGAGAAGAACAGACAGGTAGTTGTGTTATAGAACCTTGTAATATTTATTGCACCTCACCAGCAACAGATTTATCCTACATTTGAAGTGCAACAAAAATAAACAGTAAACAATATAATAAAATAACAATCAGCAGTAAACAATATAAGGTGAGTTTAATCAATTAAATCTAACTCTCACAACCTGAGACAACTGGTCAAGTAGACATAGCCTACTGTACTTCAAGTATTTTGACTTGAAATACTGTTTATATCTTGACTTTGTAAAGGACAAATTTTCCTCTGAATGCTCTGTCATCATATCCCTCTGCATCTGTTTTGTGTGTGTGTGTGTTTGCCGCACGTGCTGTCCCGGTTTGTGTGTGAAAACACCAGCTCTGAATGGCTTACCATGACACATGACTAACCCTCAGTCAATCACAATCACTTCCTTCGCGTCTATCCAGGTGGTGCATTCAGGTAGCCTCGTCCCCCAACTCCTACCGTCACCCTCAAAGTGTCTGCTGTCCTCAAGATGGAAGCAGCATTCTTGCTGGCTGACAGTGGGTGATTGGAACGAGGCTAGCATTCAGGTGTAGCAAAAACAGAAACGTTAGCAAGCTTTGGAAAGCATTGTCTAATTGAATGAGCAGGGAAAAACAGCCTGGAGTCATAAGTACATGCTGTAATATTCTGATACAGAATTATCTGAGGTACCCTAAAGTGCACACGGCGCCAATATTGTTTTGTTCACATGATGCGGGAGTGAGTTAGAGACATGGCCTGCCGAGAGCCGTATGATTGTGTTAATGTTAAGTTATATGTGTTATTAAAGAAACAGAGTGCCAGCACGTCCTGTGTGGTATATCTTTGCTAAGAAAAAGCAGAAAACAAATCACGTGCGCTATTCTCGAACCTGAACGCACCCAAAGTCTTGGATGACAAATAAACAGAGCAGAGTAGAATCGCTATGGCTGGTAGTTTATTTCAATTTATTCAGAGTAAGTAACGCACCACTTTTAACCGTCAGTAATGGTAACAGCGTTGTAACGGCGGAAAAAATAATTAGTTAGATTACCCCGTTACTGAAAAAATAACGCCGTTATGTAATGGCGTTATTTATAACGGCGTTATTCCCAACACTACTCTTAACCGGGTATGTTGTCCAAGGCCTCAAGACCAAAGGGGGCCCCTGAACGACCCTTAATTTACTTTACATTCACATATTTCTTTATTTATATCATTGTCTGATTAAACATTATGTTCTACTCAATATATACTTAAAAACTTTAACCTATTAAATACCGTACTGGCCCGAATATAAGACGGCCCTGATTATAAGACGACCCCCTCTTTTTCAAGACTCAAGTTTGAAAAAAAGACTTTTTGAACACCAAATTAATTTTTATACAGAAAATAATTTTAGTACATCCGAAACAAATGATTATAACAATATACTATATTTGAGAGAAAAAGCATGTTATTTTGCCGCATTCAAATCTTAATATCTGAACATTTAAATATGTAAACTAAAGTGCAATCACATTCGTAAATGAATGGCTTCTGGTTTTTGAAATGTAAATAAATCAATCTATTGTGATAAAACAACAAAATTGCAATAAATGCATTAACCATCAAAGTGAAGTCTAAGGCTACATTCATACTACAGGTCTTAATGCACGAATCCGATTTTTTCGTGTTTTTCCGACTCGAGTGAGGCATTAACTTGACGGTCTGAACGTGACAAGTCGCATAGAACTGAATCATTTCCAATCCGATCTGGGTCACTTTCGTATGTGGTTCAAATCCGATCTGGGCCACATTTTACCAGACTGTCGCGGCGGTCTGTACTGTCCAGTCTCTCAAATAGGAATTCATGCAGCAATTATGTCATCAAAAAGCGAGAGAGACGCCACGGTAGCGGTGCAGCTGTGCGTCATTAGCGCCTAGCTTGGCTTGAACACGGCTTTTTAGGAAGGGTCGGACTTGACAACAGTCATTAAAAAAATAATAAAAATGGATTGAGGATAAGCCTGAGAATGATCGGTTTTCTGTCTGCTCCATATAAGCAATATTTCAACATTGCTTGTACGGCCGAGAATCGGGGAAACTGCGCGTATGTGTGTGTGACATGCACGGACAGTGCGTGCATGCTATCGATCCATATACTTTGAATATAAACCTAAACTGGGATTATTCATGTCTGTTATTTGTGTCCTCTTTTTAAAAAGCAAAATATGATATCCCTGGAATGACGGATGACAGCCAGCATGTGTAGTCATTTGTTTTGATGCTTATGCGCATGCGGGTCGTCTTGCTCAGCGCTTGTCGGACTGCGAATTAGTGCGCATGCGTAATACTTGAATGGTCTCAATGGACAAAGGCAGTCTGAACGGGCACGCCAAAAACACAGATATGACAAAAAATCAGATTCGTGCATTAAGACCTGTAGTATGAACGTAGCCTAACTGTACCTGTAGTCTTTAAAAAAAAAATCTGATTAAGGGAAAACATTGCAATAAAATAATGCAAACTGGTTAAACTTGAGAGTAGCTGAGATCTGTCATGACAGAACATTGCTTCAATGATATCTGGCGCCATCAAGCATCGTGAATGGGGAAAGTAGCTGAGATCTGTCATGACAGAACATCGCTTCAATGATATATGGTGCCATCTAGCGTCCTGAATGGATATAATGTCTAGACCGCGAATATAAGACGACCCCCTCTTTTTCAGTCTTATTTCAATGCAAAAAAAAAAAAAACACTGTCTTACATTCGGGCGAATGTATAGTTTTTCCCATTTTTTTGCACAACACCCCCCCAATCCTAATCCCCATCCCCCCACATCTAATCAGAGAATGGTTTGACCCTGCTCTGGGGCACTCAAGTGCGATGCATATTCTTGTCTTTGCCAGTGACTGTAGCTGGAGGAGAGCGAGCAGTAAAATGAAAATAATGAAAAAAACACTACCTACGCTCTACCATATCACACAGTGGAGGCTTCACAACCTAGCCATTGTTACCAAACTGCACTTTATGGTAAATTGGGGTGCTCTCAACTCCGCACCATAGTGTGGAGTGGACCGGAGATTTACTTGGCTGTTTCGTCGTCAGTTCGTTGGGGTTTTCCTTCAGGAAGGTGGCGATGTGCATAAAAACGCAGAGACACGTCGGATGGCTCTTTGCTGGAACTTTTATTAACAATGGGGGACAGCCACTCAACTCATCGCTACTGCAAAACAAATTTCAACAACTCCTATCTCACCCCTCACGCTCGCCCACCTCTATGTCTGCACCAAATTGGTAAAGCCGATCATATTGTAGCGGACAGCAGCCCCTTGGGGATGCCGGTAACACCATGCTTTGCATTGAGCGTAAGCTTGCTCAAAAACTGGATTTCACTGATGTTATAAATGATTATGCTGTCAAAAAATCTAGCCGCATCACTTTTTGAGGGCTTGATAACCCCAGGGATGTGGAGGGGGCAGGCACAGGATGTTTAGTTATACTGTTTTGTTGCTTAGCAGGCAGGCATAGCACTCTCAGTTGTATTGCATTGGGACATGGGACATGGGACAATAGATGGACATTGTTTGTTTATATTGTGTCACATTACATTACGATCTGTTAAATTTAACTGTCCATCTCAAATTAAATAATATGAAAATTTACACTGTCATTGCTTGCAAAGCGTGATAGTACTGCGTATGTTGTGGTGACAAGCCGGTGGCAGGGGTGGGGTGGGGGGCCCTATAATGGTCTGTTGTCCCCGGGCCCCTGCAAGTCTGTTGACAGCCCTGGTCATGTCACTCATGTGACGTGCTGCTCCCGGTGCGCCACACACAGACACAGGCTTAAGAAAGTGCCCATTCCAGGCTCCTTTTGTGAAACGTGTCAAGGTGCTGTTTGGTAACTATTGTTTCTCTTATCTTTGCTATGTCATGTTGCTTTAGCCTTTAAAGGTCTGTGCTGAGTGACCATCACACACTAAACAAACTTGTAGCGTTAGCATAGCGTTCGCGTTAGCATTTAGTGTGGTGACTCGGTGTCTCTTTTAAACTCTTGGAAAACATTTTACATACAGTTCGTGGTGTCCAGGTGAGTTTAATAATTTGCAAACAATGTGCTTTCCTACCGAGTGTGTATTATCACCATGAAAATGGTGATGTCCTTGTAGACTCTACAGCTATGTGCTCGTCTGTCATGTTTATTCGAAATGGTTGGAAACCTTTTATTCATTTAGTTATTCATGGACTAAAACTTTTGAAGTTTATAGACGAAAACATTTTGAGCATTGTCGACTAAAATTAGACTAAGACGAACACATCTTGAAAAGACTAAAATATGACTAAGACTAATAAGTATTTTCGTTCTAAAGACTAAGACGAAAATTAAAATGGTTGCCAAAAACAACACTGGTTCAAGTGAATAAATGTAAATACAGTGCCTTGCAAAAGTATTTGGCCCCCTTGAATCTTGCAACCTTTCGCCACATTTCAGGCTTCAAACATAAAGATATGAAATTTAATTTTTTTGTCAAGAATCAACAACAAGTGGGACACAATCGTGAAGTGGAACAACATTTATTGGATAATTTAAACTTTTTTAACAAATAAAAAAACTGGAAAGTGGGGCGTACAATATTATTCGGCCCCTTTACTTTCAGTGCAGCAAACTCACTCCAGAAGTTCAGTGAGGATCTCTGAATGATCCAATGTTGTCCTAAATGACCGATGATGATAAATAGAATCCACCTGTGTGTAATCAAGTCTCCGTATAAATGCACCTGCTCTGTGATAGTCTCAGGGTTCTGTTTAAAGTGCAGAAAGCATTATGAAAACCAAGGAACACACCAGGCAGGTCCGAGATACTGTTGTGGAGAAGTTTAAAGCTGGATTTGGATACAAAAAGATTTGCCAAGCTTTAAACATCTCAGGGAGCACTGTGCAAGCCATCATATTGAAATGGAAGGAGCATCAGACCACTGCAAATCTACCAAGACCCGGCCGTCCTTCCAAACTTTCTTCTCAAACAAGGAGAAAACTGATCAGAGATGCAGCCAAGAGGCCCATGATCACTCTGGATGAACTGCAGAGATCTACAGCTGAGGTGGGAGAGTCCTTCCATAGGACAACAATCAGTCGTACACTGCACAAATCTGGCCTTTATGGAAGAGTGGCAAGAAGAAAGCCATTTCTCAAAGATATCCATAAAAAGTCTCGTTTAAAGTTTGCCACAAGCCACCTGGGAGACACACCAAACATGTGGAAGAAGGTGCTCTGGTCAGATGAAACCAAAATTGAACTTTTTGGCCACAATGCAAAACGATATGTTTGGCGTAAAAGCAACACAGCTCATCACCCTGAACACACCATCCCCACTGTCAAACATGGTGGTGGCAGCATCATGGTTTGGGCCTGCCAAATACAGGAACATTCTGGAAGAAAACCTGTTGGTATCTGCACAAGACCTGAGACTGGGACGGAGATTTATCTTCCAACAGGACAATGATCCAAAACATAAAGCCAAATCTACAATGGAATGGTTAAAAAATAAACGTATCCAGGTGTTAGAATGGCCAAGTCAAAGTCCAGACATGAATCCAATCGAGAATCTGTGGAAAGAGCTGAAGACTGCTGTTCACAAACACTATCCATCCAACCTCACTGAGCTCGAGCTGTTTTGCAAGGAAGAATGGGCAAGAATGTCTGTCTCTCGATGTGCAAAACTGATAGAAACATACCCCAAGTGACTTGCAGCTGTAATTGGAGCAAAAGGTGGCGCTACAAAGTATTAACGCAAGGGGGCCGAATAATATTGCACGCCCCACTTTTCAGTTTTTTATTTGTTAAAAAAGTTTAAATTATCCAATAAATTTTGTTCCACTTCACGATTGTGTCCCACTTGTTGTTGATGCTTGACAAAAAATTAAAATTTTATATCTTTATGTTTGAAGCCTGAAATGTGGCGAAAGGTTGCAAGGTTCAAGCGGGCCGAATACTTTTGCAAGGCACTGTATATCTACACTGGGTTGCCTAAATATATGTCTCTGAGCAGAAAGTGTTCTGCAACTTAACCTTAGCCATTTTCTGTTTTGGTGACACTTTACCTCTAGATAATTCATTGTTGTCACCTGAAACCGTGAATGACAGAGTACAGAATGTCTATTTAAAGTCAGACTTCTTTAGTAGGGGGTAACGATCAATCTGTTTTGATACAATGCTCGAAGGCCCCTGTATCGAATCGAATCCTGGCAGACTTTGAAGATAGGCAAATATCATATCATTGTTCAAGGAATCAATATTGTGTCTTCCAGCTTAAACTAGGGGTATAACAACACAATCGATCAGTTAGGCAATGATACAATCAAACTGGTTGAAAGGCAAAACATGGAATAATATCATGTTTTAGATATTTGACCGAAAACATTTCATCGAAACGACATACAGTGGGGCAAATAAGTATTTAGTCAACCACCAATTGTGCAAGTTCTCCCACTTGAAAATATTAGAGAGGCCTGTAATTGTCAACATGGTTAAACCTCAACCATGAGAGACAGAATGTGGGAAGAATAAAAACAGAAAATCACATTGTTTGATTTTTTAAAATAATTAATTTGCTAATCATGGTGGAAAATAAGTATTTGGTCAATACCAAAAGTTCATCTCAATACTTTGTTATGTACCCTTTGTTGGCAATAACAGAGGCAAAACGTTTTCTGTAACTCTTCACACGCTGTTGCTGGTATTTTGGCCCATTCCTCCAGGCAGATCTCCTCTAGAGCAGTGATGTTTTGGGGCTGTCGTTGGGCAACACGGACTTTCAAATCCCTCTGCAGATTTTCTATGGGGTTGAGACCTGGAGACTGGCTAGGCCAATCCAGGACCTTAAAATGCTTCTCACGAAGCCACTCCTTTTTTGCCCTGGCTGTGTGTTTGGGATCATTGTCATGCTGAAAGACCAAGGCACGTCTCTTCTTCAATGCCCTTGCTGATGGAAGGAGATTTTCACTCAAAATATCTTGATACATGGCCCCATTCATTCTTTCCTTTACACAGATCAGTCGTCCTTGTCTCTTTGCAGAAAAACAGCCCCAAAGCATGATATTTCCACCCCCATGCTTCACAGTGGGTATGGTGCAATTCAGTATTCTTTTTCCTCCAAACAAGAGAACCTGTGTTTCTACCAAAAAGTTCTATTTTGGTTTCATCTGACCATAACACATTCTCCCAGTCCTTTTCTGTATCATCCAAATGCTCTCGAGTGAACCGCAGATGGGCCTGGACGTGTACTTTCTTCAGCAGGGGGACACGTCTGGCAGTGCAGGATTTGAGTCCTTGGCGGCGCATTGTGTTACTGATAGTAGCCTTTGTTACTGTGGTCCCAGCTCTCTGTAGGTCATACACTAGGTCCCCCTGTGCGGTTCTGGGATTTTTGCTGCCTGTCCTTGTTATCATTTTGACGCCACGGGGTGATGAGGGAGTTAAAAGTCTGTGTTGCCCAACGACAGTCCCAAAACATCACTGCTCTAGAGGAGATCTGCATGGAGAAATGGGCCAAAATACCAGCAACAGTGTGTGAAAAGCATATGAAGAGTTACAGAAAACGTTTGGCCTTCGTTATTGCCAACAAAGGGTACATAACAAAGTATTGAGATGAACTTTTGGTATAGACCATGTACTTATTTTCCACCATGATTTGCAAATAAAATCTTTAAAAAAAAAAAAAAAAAAAATCAAACAATGTGATTTTCTGGGTTATTTTTCCCACATTCTGTCTGTCATGGTTGATGTTTACCCATGTTGACAATTGCAGGCCTCTCTAATATTTTCAAGTGGGAGAACTTGCACAATTAGTGGTTGACTAAATACTTATTTCCCCTACTGTATCTGAGATGTTTCAGCAACAAAATTGTCAAATTTGCAATGTTGATGTCGTATTAAATCAATTAGAGATTATATTGGTGTCCAAAATTAATAAAATCAATGTCATGAATATGGTGATTTATTCTTTATTCATTCCACTGCTTATGTAAGGGTAATGATGTCTACCCTGGGGAGAGGCACAAATGGTGACGATTCGATAAAAGTTTGAAGACAGATGCAAGTCATATTTGAACACTGTATAGTCCGTTGTAAATTTGCAGTCAAACTGGCTGTTTTAATGTATAAAAATAACTGCTATGAAAAGATAGTTAAAAAAAAGCAGGAGATAGCAGAAGACCGAAGACTTTTGCACTGTATGGTCATATAGTGGTGATACATGAGGTTTCAATAAGAGATGAAGTGCAAGTGTAGCAGACCTCTCCAGGGGTTGCAACATCTGGGCTGGGCCGGATCTAACAACTCGTCAGCGTTCACCCGTAGAGCCATCACCAAACCGCACTGTGGTTGCCTTTGTTATCACAGCCTGTCACACTCTCTCTCTTCATCTCTCTCTTTCTCTTTGTCAATCTGGGCGAGCTCCTGTTGACCCGAGGGCCTCCGTGCGCTAGGAGTGGGCCACGCCAGACCACTTCAGAGACGCCAAACCACACCGCGCTTCCCTGTGTGCCATCAAGGGGCTTTATTTCTCTCCACGTCTCTTTATCCGAAACCTCATCCCCTCACGGTGCGGGCGACCTGATCTGTGTGCCGTGGCCCTGGCATTAGCGGATGGGAGGGAAGTCATATGTTTGCAGTTTGAACCATACAGCCCCAATTAGAGGCAGCTGTTGCCTCGCTATCGGACCACAGCATCGGAGGAAGAGGACAAAGGGAGGGGGCTTGAATTTATGGTCTGCGTCTCCACGGCGGCCTCTGTTTGATGTGCAGATAATTAGGAAGTGAATGACTTCCTGTGAGTGGCTGCTACAAGGCGAAGCGCTGTGCAGTGCAAAAAAAAAATCCAAGAAATAGTCTAGAAGACAAGCAGCATCAGGTAGTCCTCCAAGTGTTTGGTTCTGTCACTGAGCCGCTATTACAAATATGTTCCTCAACCATGACTCTCAGCAAGTTGACACATTTGACCCACTGCTTCTCTGCTTGTTGAAATCCCAGTGGTTCGAATCAGTCAACACATTTTCTCTTTTGCTTGCCCAAGACAAAATTTGGGGAGACATATTATGCAACACCCATGAGTGAAAACAGTTGTCAGGTGTATCCGAAAAATAGTAGACAGACGCAATTAGGACCCAAATATGTGCACAAAAGCAACTGGAGTGTCCCAATATTCCCCCTTTTAACAGTTGAAACCGACAGATTAAACTGACCTGAGCCAAAGTCGAATTATAATGACAGAGTGGACTGTCTAATTTAATTTAATTTTTTTCAACATGAAGTCAGGCCAAGCTTGATTACAGTTTATACTGTACTTTAAATGCCACTGTCTAAAAACTGAATCTTTCAAATACCGTGTTTTTTGGACTATAAGTCGCAGATTTTGTCATAGTTTGGCTGGGGGCGCGACAGCCATGTGCTTGTCTGTCATGTTCATGCCCCCCCCCCCCACTCTCAAAATAACTATCCAAAAACATGTTTTATATGTCATTGTACTGTCCTAGCCAAGATTTATACTCCTAGCTAGACAGCGAGCTAAGCTCCGAAATGACGATGTCAGATGCCCATGTGGTTTGCTGACTTTATTCAGTATACTTGCAGAGTGAAACTAAAATGAAAATGAAATTAAATCTATTTTTATTTTCAAAAGAGCTATTCAAATTTGCGTTTCTAACTAGCTGCTGATACAACAATAATAATCCACATGCACAATTAACAGTACAAAGGGTGTTATATACAGGTGTTGCCTCTGTGAATGCTTCACAGGTAACAAATGTGCGTGCAGGCTTGGAGCTGTAATCTATCCTCTCTCTTGGCTGTGCGAGTTCATGTGAGCAAATGCGCTATTCCTCGTGTGTGCACGTGTGCGCTTCTTCATGTGCGAAAATACACAAATTTGTGTGTACATACGCTCTTACTCGCGTGTGGAAGTACTACCTGCTCTCTGCTTCCTGTGCCAAACTAAAAGCATGCATCACAAAACAAGTCAACATTATTAAAAAAATAAATAAATAAATAAAAAAAATAAAATAAAAACTAGAAAAAATGGCGGACGAGACTCGAGTAAATCAAGTCGAGTACGTCGTAACCTGAGGACTACCTGTACTTTGAAAAAAAAAAACATGGCATGTGTGGATTCAAATTTTGATTCCTCCTAGTAATCCCATTTATAAAAACCCAATGGCATGCCCTTGTTTTGCCCATTTGTTGTTATCCCAAGAAGATCTCTTGTCCAAAATATCATTTTAAGTAAGCAGAAATGGACAAAGGCTATTATACATTCTGATTCAAGATAAATAAAAACAAGTACAACTGCCACAGCTAGCACATTCAAGTGATAAATTACAGTCAGTAATGTTCCACCCCTGTCCTGTAGGAGTCAGTAATGTGCATTGAAAACATAAAATCAAGTCATGTTCCCACAATGTTGTAAAAATAAATCCTGAATTTGAGCCTTTAGCCAGATGGACAATCCATCCCTCCATAGGTCCATCAAAACTTTAATGACTTCTCCCACACTGATCACTGACATGGCTTCCTTGTCAGAGGTAAAGAACACACATTTACATTTGCCTAGACTTGCTGTCAAACACCTTTTATAAGCCAACAAATCACACAGGATGCAACACAATCTACCAAGTAAAGCATTTCTCAAAAGCTGTCTACTGTTCAAATGCCGTCTGCTTTTCCTTAGCAACCTTTTGTTTTTTCCTTTGGGTTCATCACCACCTTGAATGCCATTACATTTGTGACCTCTTCAGCCACAAGTCATGACCCTCCCTCATTCATTGCACACCCCATCGCACCCCATTTCCCCGAGGCATCCCAGAAACCATCAAAAAAAAAAAAAAAAAGCGGTTTGAATAAAAAAAAAAACCAAATGATTCCTCACAGTCAAGTGTTAAGTCAGTAAAGGTTCCCTATAGACTCTGCTGGTCACTGTATGAGGAACAATAGCGACAGATTGAGATGCGCCGCCTCTTTTGTTTCACTCAAGCTTTTCCGCTGAATGAAACACAATAGGAAGGAATGCACTGGTTTCTGCTTGAGTGCTAAAACCAATCAGGATTATAACAATGTGCTTTGGAGGACCGTAAGAGTCTTTAAGTATCCTACATAGCATCAGATTAGCCTGCTACCATCAACCCCCCCTGTGGCGGAGCATTCACGTGCAGTGTTAGGCCAACGTTAAACAACAACAAGAACCAACGCCCCTTATCACATTAGCCATGCACATCCATCCACTTTATCAGCTAGCTGAGTACAAATCGATGAACCAATCACATTTGCATGAATCTATTGTTTAATGCACCCGCAGTGGGAAAGAGATTGCTGCGGTGAAAAATATGCAGATTATTCAGTTTCGTTTAACGATGAGTTTTTCTTGCACAAGGGCTCTACGAATTGATGTAAAATGCAATGGAATAATTTCATAAAATGAAAATTCACAGCCACAAACAAAAAAAACATAGTCATGGACGAAACTGTTGGTACACCTGGAATTTTTCCAGAAAAAAACAGCATTTCTCACAGAAATTAATGCAGTTACAAATGTTTTCAGTATGAATGTGCTTGTTTATTCGCTGTACATTGGAAAAACAAAAATAAACTGAGGAAACAAGCCAAATTGACACAATTTCCGACAAAACTCAAAAAATAGGCTGGCCAAAATTGTTGACACCCTCACCTCAATATTTGGTTGCACATCGCTTGGAGGAAATAACAGAAAGCAATCACTTCCTTTAACCATCAACAAGTTTCGTGCCCATCTAAGATGGAATTTTGGATCATTCCTCTTTTGCGAACTGATCCAGGTCTCTCAGATTTGAAAGGTGCCTTGTTGCAACATCAATTTTGAGATCTCTTCACAGTGTTCAATGGGATTTAGAGCCGGACTAATCGATGGCCACCTCAGAATTCTCCAGCGCCTTGTCTTCAACCCTTTCTTGGTGCTATTTGAGGTATATTTCGGGTCATTGTCCTGTTGGAAGACCCATGACCTCTGACACAGACCCAGTTTTCTGACACTACACCCTACATTCGGCGCAAAATATTTTGATAGTCTCCAGATTTCATGACACCTTGCCCACTGTCCAGGCACCCAGTGCAAGAAAATAGAATGAGGCCTACAAAGAAAAGAACACAGTGCCTATAGTCAAACATGGTGGATGTTCAATGATGTCTTGGGGTTGCTTTGCTGCCTCTGGCACTGGGGGCCTTGACAGTGTGCAAGGAGTCACGAATCATTGACGAGTCCGGATCAAAATCCCATTGAACACCAACGGAGAGCTCTCAAAATTGCTGTTGCAAGAAGGCACCCTGCAAATCTGAGAGACCTGGAACAGTTCCCAAAAGAAGAGTGTTCCAAAATTCCATCTGAGAGGTACACGAAACTTGTTGGTTATTGGAAGCGATTGCTTTCTCTTATTTGTTCTACAGGATGTGCAACCAATATTGAGTTGAGGATGTTAACAATTTTGTCCAGCCCATTTTTTGCATTCTGTGCAAAAATGTGTACATTTCTCTTCAGCTTTTTTTGTTTTTCCAATGTAAATCCAAAAAATAAACACATTCATACTGAAAACATTTGTAGTTGCATTTATGTCTGGGAGAAATTGTGTATTTTCTGGAAAAATACATTACATTCATTGAAGACGAAAATGTCTACAGGTCCTTGCTGTTCTTTGTGTTTTTCTACTTCCATTGGGATTTGTCTCACATTTTGTGGTCAACAAAATAATTGTCTTTATTTTTCCTCCAAGTGTGCCAGTTTTCTTCACGTTCTATTGCCTCACACTTTGAAAACGGTTGATTCTGTGGTTGCTGTGGCAACAACAGGGATGCCATTGTTCTAATTAACAAATGAATGGGAAAAAAATGCAGTTACCACATTGAGGTTCAATTGTTACATATTGTTACTTTGAATACAAAGGATTGTGAAGTTTGTGTTGTCCGCTGACTGCCTTGTCATTCCGCTTTTATGTTTATAATTTGCATATTGGTATCTATACATATGACATTTATAAAACTATCCATTCACACTTGTCCTTAGATGACTTTGGGCGTGGCACAGCGTATATCCAAATAGCAATTCATATGTACATGCAATTAAGAGTCTTCAGTGGACCTAATTCAATATTTTTGGAACGCGAGAGTACACTCTGAGTGCGTACATTCAAATTCGACAGAGAAAAGCATTAGCACAGATTCGAACGTCAAGCCAAGAACTGTGAGACGGAAGTGCTAACCACTAGAGCACTGTGCTGCCTTTTTAAAACCAAACAGTAGTTTAGTGCTGTAACACACAGAAAACAGTCAAATATGTAAAACTCATTACTCCACTATACTAGTACAACTAACAAACAGTATCTAATGTGGTAAGCATTATCCTTAATTTAGGTATGAGCACAATATGAGTGGCATATCATACTGAAATGATTTTTTTTTTAAAATGCTGATTTCCTACAGCGGGAAATTGTGCGTTACAATATTACAGCACACCTACATTAGTGGCGCAAGGATGGTCGCTTCAGCAGTTGAATATCAATAAGTACCTTTAACGACATCCTTTAAATCATCTGACATCTATACATGTTCTGCTTCGAGATTGTGATGTCATTAAGGATGCAGGATAAGAGGGGTAGGTGACGCAACACACACTCACGCATGCACAGACACACACATACACCCAACATTTATCACAGTCAAAATAACTCTTGCACCAAGGTCCCTCACAGCTCAGGTCGGGAATGCGGAGAACAGCAAAAATATTCCCTCCATTGATAACGACTTGTTTTCACACAGGCTGCCAGGAGAGGCTCGCGATAGCTTTTGTTGTGCTCCACGTTTGTTTTACTCTTGAGAAAATGCAAAGCGTCTGAGCTGTTATCTGCACATCCCATTACGACATGTGCCTTGCTTGGCATGAGAAAAACATGGTTGTCCTGATGGCCAAGGACAGACAAAGTGCTTTTGTGAACACGTAATGAAATCAGCTCAGTTCTGCGAGCATTCAAGGATTATCTTGTATGTGTGTAGGTTTTGCTTATTTTTTGTTTTTTTTGCTCACCTTTTTCATGTCACAGGCGAAGAGGGCCAGCAGGGCCATTTTTACTGGCCTTAACACATATGACTAAATGTTAAATTACTCCCAAAAGTCCATTCTCTTCATTGCACTGATTCCAGTCATATGGTTGCATGGGTGGTGGCTTTATTGACTAATCAGACTTTATCCTTTATCTGTTGTCATGCCAATCTATTCTGCCCTGTGCATTAAGAACCAGTTGTGCTAGCCAACAGAATTTTAACTATACAGTATGCATTGACATACGAGCCAGTGTACTTTTTTGAGATATCAGCCGCTCTTAAGGTCATTTATGCTTTACTTTGAGAGTGCATAGCGTCAGGTGGCTGTGAAAGAAGTGTCAAGCTTTTTCTGGTCAGTTCCAGTTTAGGTTTAAGTTAGGGATGTACCGAAAGCAAAAATCTTGACTGAAAAACCGAAAGGCTGAATAATACACATGCATACAATTCATTTTTAATTTAATTTTTAATAATATATATTATTTTTAGGGCTGTCAAACGATTAAAATTTTTAATCGAGTTAATCACAGCTTAAAAATTAATTAATCATAATTAATTGCAATTTAAACCATCTCTAAAATATGCCATATTTGTCTGTAAATTATTGTTGGAATGGAGAGAAGACACAAGACGGACATAAACATTCAACCTACTGTACATAAGTACTGTATTTGTTTCTTATAACAATAAATCCACAAGATGGCATTAACCTTATTAACATTCTTTCTGTTAAAGGGATCTACGGATAGAAAGACTTGTAATTTTTAAAAGATACATTTGAGTACAATTTATAGTAATTTTATATCAAAACCAGGGGTCGCGTTAACCGAATATTTTCCATCGTTGACCGGTTTTTTAAAACGGTGACGGAAAAAACTGAAGTCCATCTGTCATTTTGACAGGTTGCAATTCACACCCCAGACCACAGGGTGGCGAGTGAGCATATTAATTAGCTATTGTTTCTCTTGATGCATGAGGTCGTTGGCCTTACTCGGAAAAAAGGTCAAGGCAAATGAGTGTCCGAAGTTTCTTCAAAAAGCCCCAAAACGACGATAGTGTTGATAAAAGAGGTGAAAAAAGAGTGTGGCTGCAGAGCGCGGATTCAGCCTCCAGAACAACATCAAAACGGCCATGAGAAGTCGTCTGTCCGAGGCAAAAGTCCAAAACCTGATGACAATAGCCTCTGCAGCAATCCCACTTGAGACCTTTGATTATGCACAAGCGGGCACGCAATTCAAGTCCATGCGCACCAGGAGGAAGGTGTGAGACTGCGTTCAGGCCACAACAGGTGAACTGTTAATTTCATTGTTCCATATGTAGCCTTCCACTGTCAGCTGTTTTTGTCACTGCGGAGAAAAAGTTACATATTCATCTGCTTGATGTGTGATGGCACGGTGTGGATTCTCTGTTAAGCTTGTTCAGACAGAATATTAATTAAAAATGAATGAAAACTAAATACTATTGAATATGTCATTATTATCATTTTAAAAATTTAAGTGACGGGTAATAATAGATTATGACCGGATTTTTATGACCCTGTCAGTCAAAATGACAGACAACGAAAAAGTCGAGCGCAACCTCTGATCAAAACCCCTCTTACAGTAATGTTTTCGTTTTAATAAAATCTGTAAAATTTTCAATTAAAAATAAACGAATAGCTCGCATTGTTGACGTCGCCGAGCAGGACGTCACATGGGCTCGCTGTCGTTCTTCCACAGTGTCTTTAACTACGTAAGGTAGTGATTGAAATACACCACAAGGTGTCAATGGCGAGTTTTAAATTAATTAAGAGATCCAGCCAAGGCAAAGTCTGAGTAAGTTTTATGTGTATTTTGCATAGCTATTTTGATTGGGAATGCCAGTTCTCTTTGCATTGAGCACTTTTCTTTTTGTGAACATTATTTTTTTGAGAGAGAGGAATATTATTTTTGTTGTGCATTCACTAAATGATACTGTAGCGACTTACCTGTTCCGCCCAAATGCAATGCAAAGTTGGGCAACCATGACTGTCAGTGGTGGCTGCAAATGGTATACAATATGTTCTGCGTTGTGTTCAATTAAGTGTGTTAAGAAAAGACCGTCTCCTGTCATTCTTCCCCACGTTGTTCGCCACAATACTTATATTTGTTGTGAAAGAGTTGCCAAAGCTTAAGCCAATAAAAGGGGCGGTCCTCCAATGAACACCTGTGTCCACTTGCATTTCTCTGCCTTTTTGTCCCTATATGCTAAAACGGCGTCATTGTAAACTGTTTGAGGCAACGCATTAATGGGTCATTCCATGCATGCGTCAATTATTTTAACGTGATATATTTTTTAAAATTACCGCCCGTTACCGTGATAAATTTGACAGCACTAATTATATTATTTGATTGTTTTCTGATTAATGCACTGTGCCTTTTTAATTTTTTTACCATGAGGCGCAAATAAAATGTGGTCCTTCCAAAATGTTCTACAACTCCCGAGGCTCGAGGAATTTTGTTTGAAACCTCTTGGGAGGGTGCATTCCCTGCGGGAGTGAGCATTTTGTGCCAAAATCTGAACGCGTACCAAAGCAGATGTTATGGCGTTGTCGTAGTATTCGGTTCTGTGGACGTCATGGCCGATGAAACCTTGATAGATGTGCTTTCTTGGAAGTTTGTGACACTCGAAAAATTGGTCTCACGCATCCAGTTGCTAAGCTAAATGATATTGTCGCTTATCCATTTTTTTTTTAGAAACAATTGCTAATAACCTGACTTTTAATTATTCATTTGGTTTCAGAAATGGCTCATATGAAAGCTAAGACCCTCCCAAATGATGTTGAATGTACAAAAATATATTTGTTTCACTGAAAAAAAGATTTATTATCTAATGAAGACATAAAGGTCAAATTTTGGCAAGACAAAAGTTTTGTCGCCTACAGAAATTAGTGTGAAAATTGAAAAAAAAAAAATACTTCAAATACAAAAATATGTTACATAACATAAGCGAATTAAGTAATGGTGCTTTGAGATCCAAATTTAATATTTTGTATGACTTTCATGGGCTTGAAGGACTGAATCCAAGCAGTTCGGCAAGGATTCATACAATTTATTGATGAAGTTATCAGGCACATCAAAGAAAGCAGTCTTGCCAGAGTTCAACAACATTCTTGGGTTTCATAATCCATGCTTCCTCTTTCATCCTACCCCAGACATGCTCAATGATGTTCATGTCTGGTGACTGGGCTGGCCAGTCCTGGAGGATCTTGATCTTCTTTATTTGTATGTTTGTGTGAAACTGTAGTTCACAACAACAACGAAAAACTATTCCGTTCTCACCGAAATTAGTAAAGCGGTTTACAAGGCAACAAATGGAATCGACCGAGAGCCAAGTGAGCGGGCCGAGTTCAAGTGCTCCCAGCCGGATTATTACAGCTATTACAATCTCTCGTACTCCTTGAAATAAGATTTGCTCTTTTCTTGTGCAACAAGTGGAATGGATCGAGATCGATCGATTAAATGGCGACTGGCAGAGGGGGTGTCGAACTCGTGAAAAAATGTGACAAAAACAGGAAGTGGTTGTACCATAAAATTGTTGCACTAAGCCAAAGCAAATGCACATGTATGCATTTGAATGCTACTTTATTTATATACTGCTCGCTTGATTAAACTCCGAATTACTCACGCATGCACGGGCTCAAATGCACTGTACTCGATGTGACGCGGAACATCAATGGAAAGCAACTTCAGAACGAGCATGTAGCAGCGATAAAGCAAATTTATTGTCCTTCATTTAATAATTCATATATTTCTTTGATACCTCAAAATACTTACAAACCGCGGATATGCTGGCTACGAGCCAGTAGTGTTGCTTCTCGCCGTGCGTCATCAAAAGATGACTACGGTTCTTCACATTGAAAACCGAAAATGCAATTTTAGCTATTTTCGTCCGAACGTTTTTGGCGCCAAATTTTCGGTGACATCTCTAGTTTAAGTATTTTTTTAAATTCTAATGCTAAATTCAATTCTACGGTGCTTAGACATGTGCCGGTTACCGGTTTCACGGTTTACCGTGGTGTGAAAACGTCGCGGTTTCAAAACCACTAAAATTTTCCGTCATACCTTAGTACGGTATTCGCTATTTTTCATGCGCCAAAATGCAGCCGAAGTGGCTTGGTGTGGCAGCGCTCACCCTTCCCCTGTTTGTTGCCGTGAGTGTCAGTGACGCTATTGTGCTAAACAGCCAGCAAACCCCAAAAACAAACCCTCCAAACACAAGGCGTACTTTTCTTCAATTTATTGAGCTCTCAAATCGTGCTTAAATATACAAATGAATACATTTAAAACGTTGTACAATTGTATTTTTCCACGTGTGATTAGGTTCAACAGGATAGCAGTAGCACCATTATAAAGTTCGCCAAAAACAAAACACACATTTTCCTTTCAAATTCAATATACAAACTAACTAAAACTTACAAAGACGAATGTTAGCCTAGGCTAAGCTGGGAGAGCAGCTTTGTCGAGGTTTTATGTCTCACAGCCGCTGAGTGAGAAACAAGCTTGAATGAAGGGGGGAAGAAAAAGGATCGCGTCAAAGATCGCTAATTGAGAAAGGAGGTCTCACTCCTCATTTTTTTTTAGATGAAACCTTTCCTCAACAATATTTACATTTTAACTAACTTATAAAACTAACATACATTTTTAACTAACTTATTAACTTATGCATTCTTTGTTCTTTTTAACACAAAGGCATGGCATCATGTAGACTAGAGTTGACACGGTGGCTGAAAATGGCAAAACTTCACTTGAGCTTCCCCCCCTCAAAAAAAGTCATACAGTATATATTTTTAATTTTATTTAGAAGTGTTTTAACTTTTTTATAGCAATTATTTTGTTCTTGCTCTAATATTGAGCAACTTGAGCTGTGGCTGTGGGTATAGTCTAGGTTCTATTTATGTTAATTTTATATAAAATATTTGTTATTTTTTGTTAATTTATTTATTTTCACATTATATTCATGTTCCAATTTGCAAATATGTTTTGAAAAAAAATCCTGTTCAATGGGGAAAAAAATGTTTATTCTTTTTTTTTTTTTTTTTAAACCCATACATCTCAAAATTTTGGAGCTATAATTGCACTACCGTGATACCGTGAAACCGCGGTATTTTTTTGCTCACGGTTATCGTACCGTCAAAATCTCATACCGGCACATGCCTAACGGTGCTATAAGCAACCAACTGGACAAAAAAGGTGCAGCAACACATGGAGAAATTAAAAGAGTACTAAAAGACATATTGCTTATCATCTATGAAGAGCGACTGATAGTAGCGCCCGTACTGACAAGCTGAGAGGAGTTAAGAAATCTCAAAGAACAGTGCATCTAACTGCCTGCCTGTCCTACACTGTCCTCAGGTGGCCAAGGCAGCCACACTAGAATGAACAGAACAATAATCATCAAATTAATGCAGTGTGGCAGGAAATCTTAAATTTGTGATTCAGAGTTTGAATCGAAAAACCCATTTTGGGTGATACAAGTTTGATTTATTTGTTTTTATGTTTGACTTGAAATACATTTTTACACTGGTACAACTCCCATTCTGCCACCAGAATGGAATATTAATTTCAGTGACTTCCGACGGGCAAAAATCGTTCCAAAACCCGAACAAAGCAGAGATTCAACAGCATACCGGAACAGATTGTGCTCATCATTTGAAGTTCCACTAATTAAGAATTAACATAAAAAAACAAACTAAATTCCCCACTTCCCATTTAGTTTTAAATCTATTCCCCCTTTTACTTAAAAAACCATTGCTCCCCCCAACCCAACCAACCTCGGCCGCTTTTCATGGCCGAGGGTCGCCGACAAAAGGAATTGTGCAAACGAGCCTTTAAAATCCTTAAATGGTTGCGGTCGGCCTACAATGGGCCAAAGAATGCGGCGCTGGACAAAGGCCGGCCCTTGCCCCGCCACACCAGCCCCGCAATGATGGATCCGAACGGACGCATGAACGTAGGCTGGATTTGGGGCCGGAGAGGCGCCACCTCGTCCCCCCCACTGGGTCGAGCAAAAGAGACCAGCCTCAGGGACACGCTGGAAGCCCAGCCGAGGGCCTCAATACAATCATGAGCCGCTAACTAGCCTCGCCATCCATAGGCCTTGATTGATATGGGAAAAGCATACTTTGCCTCTCCATACAGCAACCTCCATCAGTCTTTATCATCCTCAAAGCCTTGAAATTATTCCACTTTTCAAAGCCAAAACCAAGAGTGCAGATGTGGGCAGCCATTAAATGTATGTAAAGTGATTTCATGTTCATAAAAGGCTTATATTAGCCTTAATCGTATTTGATGAGCATCCAATACGCTTCACAAGGATGAATGTGTGCAATGAATAGTGGTGGGAATTTAAAAGAGAAACGATGAAATTAGAGATTGATGGTATGACAAGAAGTTAACAATGGAAATGATAATTTGCACTGTTCAAGGCAATGGAAAATGTGCTCTGACAACTCTTGATTGTTATAGTACAGTAAAGAAAAATGCTTTGAAGAGCAACCTATACGTGGGGATTAGACATGTGCCGAGAACAGGTTTCAAGGTATACTGTGGTATGAAAACGTCAAGATTTCAAAACCACAAAAATTGTCCGTCATACTGTCCTTAAGGTATTCGCTTTTTTTATGTCCCAAAAATCTGTGGAGAAATCCCTCACTTGTAGCTGCAAGGCTCAACCCTCCCCCACCAGTTGCTGCTCAGTGTCAGTGAGTCAGCTGTGCTACACGATGGCTGGAGAAGGTGAAATTCATTAACTTTTTCCCTTGTCGAAGAAAATGAAATCGCTGGTATGGGAATATTTCGGCTACAGAAAAAATACAGACGGCCAACAGACATGTAAAAAATGTTTGCGGAGGGTGGCTGCTGAGGAGGCAATACATCCAATATGATTTCCTATTAAAACAAGATTAAAGGTGAGTAAACACTGTCATGAATGTTTCCCACCTGCTACGAGAGTTAACTCCAGAGTGTTTAGTGTGTCTAGCGGTGGTAGAACATGCGGTGTTTTTCTCTCTGGCTACAGTCTATGTTAAGAAAGAGAGAGTGTGTATAATGTAAACATGATACGAGTCATACACACGTGCTTTTTATGGAAAATAATTCAGATTTTTTTTTTTCTGATGGTAATAATGTTGAGCTGTGGCTGTGGGTTTAAGCTCACCTAAAGGATTACATTTGTTTTAATTTTATTTAGAATATTTTTTTTTATCATTTATTTGAACTTAACATGATACTTATGTTCCAATTTGCTAATATATTTAGAAAAATAAAAATCCGTTTCAATAGATTTTTTAAAAATCCATATATCTCAAAGTAACACATTTTAGAATTGTAATTGCAAAACCGAGATACCGTGAAACCGTGATATTTTGGCTTAAGGTTATCATACCGTCAGAATATCATACCAGCACATGCCTAGTGGAGATGCTTATGTCAATGCTGGCAAATGCTAGTACATCACATAAGTGATGACAGTCAATATGATGACATCTGAATTCAAATAATTCAACATTTTTACAGCATGTTCTCAATTGAAAGTCATATGAACTTGGGAAATTCACTGAGGACTATCAGAGCAAATCAAAAGCCACACACAGATACCAATGCAAATATGCCCCCCTGAGGCTGTGAACAGTACAAGTATTGACTTCAAACCCTACGGAATGTGGACACGTTGTAGAGTTCTGGAAAACTCATGACATCAACATCAAACGGCTGTTGCCGTTCTTTATTTTTTTTTGTGTTAAAAAACAAACAAACAAAACATTGATAATAGACAAGTGGAACCAAGCCTGTGCCACCACAAAAAACGGGTGTTTATGTAGCCATGTTACCGCTGGTGTTACGGAAGGTATGTTTTTCCTATCCCTGCATTTTCATGTGTTCGGTGCTCAAAAAATACTAAAGCTAAAATATTGCGCATGAAACGACTTGTTGTCTTTGATATTGTTATTACGATGATGATTCTAATTATGATCATGTTTAAAATTATTTGCTACTACCACTGTACTGCAGTGGCTGCAACACATGCTATCTGCTGCTAGCAGCCTGTTGCTAATCAGTACGTGTAGGATGGCACAATTATGTGAACACATAAATACAAGTTTTTTGATCATGTGTTTACAGGTGGAAAACGCTGTTAGCAAAGGGAAGACAACGTGATGTGCCTCACACCAACACTTACTGTACGTTGATGGACATATATCGAGACTACATGTGTTCTACTTTGATGATGGAAGGCTCAACTTATGCTCTACCTTTGTTAATATTTTTCTAATAGTTATATAAACTGATTTATTGACCTGTTTTGCACATGCGCCAATCGTTTTAATAAAACAAGAAAAGGAATAATGTTGTCCAAAAGTTTTATTGAGATAATATCTGCAATAAAAAAGAATGACATACTATTTTCGGTTATATACCTTGTAGTATTTCCTTGTCACAACAAAATCCGTGTCAGCACTTCTGCATTCGGCAGGTGTAATATTATTTGTAATTTCACTTTATTTTGGTCTCAAGTGGCCGGCGTATCAATCTACACCTCTTTTTAACACAGGCTGCACAGGTTGTTATGATTTTGTCCATAGATGATCAACGAAGTGAAAACAACAAACATACAATCCTGTAGATCCTTAGGTTTAAAGCACATCCTTTACTTATTGTCTGCAGCTGGTTTCGATTGAAGGCATATGGTAAGGTAGAGCTACTAGCTGGTCGCTGATCAAAACATTGCACTTCCAACAATATATATAGGCACTTCCAGGAGTTCACGCACAGCACAGAAAGTCTCGGACTCTCATCTACGTCCTGCTGAATCAATTTTATGAGATTCCATAGGTTCCTCTGGTTTGATTTTGCCGTTTTAAATTTGTTAACACTCTGCTTACTTCAACCGCACTTCATGTTGTCCTGTCTAAACCGTAAGTTCGGAGCAGAAATTCTCAAAGATGGTGCCACCCATGTTTCGCTCAGGAAACTCTAGGTCACTTCGGTTCATTTTAGGGCATTCACAGGTCACTTTCTGTTGAGTTTGAGTCACTGCCTATTCATTTAGGGAGATTCCCGGGTCACTCCCTCTTCTGTAACCCCAAATCAACAGGAAGTGACCTATAAATGCTCCCAAATCAACAGGAAGTGACCCAGAAATGCCCCAAAATCAACAGAAAGTGACTAAAAATCAACAGCAAATGACCTGAGATGCCCCAAAATTAAACTCATTTGACAAAGACAACAAGACGCTACATTTGCAAGATTTTAGCTTTAGTATTTTTTGAGCACCAGACACATGAAAATGCAGGGATAGGAAGAACATACCTTCCAATAACACCAGCGGCAACATGGCACGGGCTTGGTTCCACATCTGCCTTCATGAACATGTTGTCCTCCCATGTCGTGATGATGGCAGATGAATGCGGTTTCCAAATTCTCTTTTTTGAGGGATTTTGATATGTGATGCCACCCTAAAGTACCTCGGAAACTTGTCTATGAATGCCCCGAAAATCGGAAAGACTGGCTGCGAATGCTCCGATTTCGATTAAGCGAATGGTCATTCGCCCCTCCCAGTCTAAATGTATTGGGCATCTAGCACCGTCAGTGGCAGCCATTGAGTTAACAGAGACAGTATTGTAGTAGAATATTTAGGTAGACATTTGTTGGTTCCTTTTTAGTTTTTTTAAAAAGTGACACAGTGAGTTTAATAATAATGGGAAACCTTCACACTTTTGTCTACATGGGAATTCTAACAAAGAGAACTCACAATGTACTTCACACAGATGTTAAAATACAACACTGCAAACATCACAGAGTCAATTAAAAAAAGTTAAAAAAATTTTTTTTTAAATGAATCCAATTGAGTCAACCAAGAAAATTTTTAAGTCAAAAGCCCATCCCTCATCTGTATGCCCGAACATTCCTCACTTAAAGTCTGCCGATCTCTAAACCAAACCCCATCCTCACTTGTATCCTAGGTGGTCGTACATTCACACAAATCAGTTATGGGTGAGACAAAAGCGCAAGGAGCGTCTCAATGGTTGTTTCGAGAAATAAACTTTAACGTTTATGTAATTTATAACCGGGGTTCATCCACTGTGGGAACATCCTTCAGGCTCAGCTGCCAACTCATATTCGCTGCCGCATTCCTAAAAACAACGAACAACATCGGCTGAGTTCAATACGACTTTTGATAGAGATTTGCCATTGACACAGCGGCCTTTCACAACTAAAATGCCTCCAAAAGCCTGCAGCATTTGTACAAAAACTAAAAGGACAATAAACAATAAATAAAACTAAAGGATTCTGTGTAATTACATCTAAACTCAGCATGGCTCGAGGAAAGAGCGGAGACTCTCATTCAGTTTAGCGGAACAGATTTAAACAGAGGCGGGCACAATGGCATATGACTTCTTTTGGGGTAAATGGGACCATGTGACACTTTTACGAGTTTGCCTTCCATCAGCGAGCAGAGTATTTGTATGTTTGTGTGTGTGTGTGGCAGAGGAAGGGCAGCAGAGTCGTAATGTCGCACAACAAAAAGGGCACTCTCTGTTGAGTGCATAGTACCGCCGTCAAGGCCAATGTAAAAATAATATATGTGGCTTTTCACTATCTTAAAAAGGATGTGCTGCTCAATTTAATGGCTTGCCCGATGGTTTATGTGGTGCCACGGCCAATTGAAATGAGCACGTTAGAGTTTGTGCGAGGACGCTAACATGCGGACAAAAAGACTATTTTCATTCAAAGCAGTTCTATGTAGAAATCCTGAAGTGTAGAGTCATTTTAAAGTTGTTTTAATTCAATATTCCTCTCACATTAGCTACTTTTGAAGTTTAAGATATAAGTGGACCAACATGTACAACTTGTTGCATTAGCATTCACATTTTTCTGGTTAAAAATGGACATTTTAAAGTATAAGTTTGAATTTCAGAGAACCCATTTTTTTTGTTTTTTTTTTAACATGGAAAAGAAGAGCTGAGCCTGTACATCATAGTATTTCCCTTCATATAGTATGCGATATAGTATTTAGTCTTAGGAAACCAATATATTTGCCGGTAATGCAAAATCTGCCGTAATTTCGTACGATTTGTACACATTTAATATGGTAAGTCATATTTCTCCTAAAGTAATAAAAAATAAAAATCAATTTTCAAGATTTCTCACAATTTTGTTGCTGAAACATTTCAGGCATTTGAATGAAAACCTTTTAAACAAAACAATATTTCTAAAAGTTGGGGATGATGATACAATTTTTGCATTTTGATCAAACGACTGGATCATTGCTTAACAAATCGAAGCAATGTGATATCCCTAGTACAGAGTGGGGCAGAGCAACTTGTTAATTTAAATTTGGCGTCCAGAAGCGATGGTTGCTCTGAGAATGGTCCAGATGGACTTATTTGAGAGGGTGGGGGCTTAAAGTTTGGTTGTTATTGTGCGTTATTTATTTTGTGTTTATTTTTCAGGAACCCAAGTGAGCATCATAGAGTGGAAGAAGTTGGAATGCGCTTTCGATGTTGAGGCATTTTTTTCAAGCGGTCGCTCAGTCGTCGCAACACAACGTGCATTCTGCAGACATTTCAATATTGACCCCCAAGTGGTCCTGTTCCTGGCCGGTAGTCAATTGTTTCATGGATAAATAACTTCAGGGAAATGGGCGATGTAAAGAAATAGAAACCTGGCCTCCCAAGAACAGCAAGGTCACCCCAAAACATTGACGCGGTGGCATTATCTGTTTTGAGATCTCTCCGACGGTCTGCTCGCAAACACGCATCTTCTCTAGGGTTGTCTGCTCGTTCTGTGAGACAAATCCTCAAAGAATTAAAATTTCATCCTTACAAATTAGCTATAGTGCAGAAGCTTAACCCAAATGATTTTATTGCTCACTTGAAAACAATGCCTCAACAGCGAAAGCACATTCCAACTTCGTCCACTCCATGATGCTCACTGGGGTTCCTGAAAAATAAACACAAAATAAATAATACATGCTAAGAACCAAATTTCAAGCCCCACCCTCTCAAATAAGTCCATCCCTACCATCCTCAGAGCAACCATCGCTTCAGGGCACCAAATTTAAATAAGCAAGTTGCTCTGCCCCACCCTGAATTTATTTATTGTAGGGCTGCAACTAATAATTAACTTCATAATGATTAATCGAACATTTAAATGATGAATCGATTAATCGGATAAATGTCCCTTTTTTCAATTACCTTTTACCAATTGACCTCAAAGTTGTTTTAGGCATGCTGTAGGTAACAATGAAGACTAAATGGATGACTATTTTCTTCAAAAGTAACATTTTATAATAATATTTCTGACTGACCGTAATTTTCTGACTATAAGCCGCAACTTTTTTCCCCTCAGTCTGAATCCTGCGGTTTGTAATCCAGTGCGGCTTCTTTGCTTATTTATTTGGGTTAATAGGTAACACTTTATTTGACAGCGGCGTCATAAGATTGTCATAAGACCGTCATAGTTATTTATGACACTATCATGGGCATTACTGAATGCTTATGTTCCCAAATATCATAACTAGCAATTAATGAAACAACTGGAACAGTAAATGAAGAAATAATTAACACAGAACATAAATGTCAATTGGTATTGACATCTGTAGCGCTGCAATGCAGTCTAAGAGGCATGTTGGAGGACAACAATGTTGACAGCAGGTGGCAGTAGAGGTTGACCATCTCCCCCAATGGAGCAGTGATGGCCAAATGAAACTTCTTGAAGCAATGAATCTTAGCAGCCAATTGGGTCAAAGTAGAGCTGTCCCGACTAGTCGACATAGTCGACGTCATCGATGACGTAAATCCGCCGACGAGCACAACATCCCGTCGACGGTTAATGAAGGGTTAAAAAAAATATATGCGTGGAAAGTTCAGAATGTCGGACACTTGGTATGCAAGCGGGGAAAGCGACACAAAGCCAAAAAAAAAAAAAGCGCACCAGAGAGTCCAAAACATTGACTTATTTTTATAGAAACAAAGGAGGGTACACTGTTGTGTTCTGTCTCTTCAATGCCAAGCTTGGCTGCACGTCGGCCGTGAATGATAACGACAGGAGATTGTAAGTCCATCTAACTAACTAATGACATGTATTATTAAAGTTGCTAAGCCTGTCGCGATATCCAATGAGTCCATATATCGTATGGTAAATAAAAATGAGGGCGGTCATTTTCACGGCTGCGTTTTATCGCTGCGCGTGCGTGCGTCCATTTGTGCATGCGTGCAGATGGCATCTGAGACTCTAGTTCTTTTCTCTCATCAACACGCTGTAGAATTAAAGTTCAGACATACAAAATAAGAAAACACATCTATATTAAACACTATATACGTTAGCATTGCTAAAAAAAGAAGAAGACCTACTTTAGCCGGCTATAAAACAGGCAGCCTTCTCCAAAACTTGCAGTTAAAAGGTGACATTCAAACATGAAAAATCGCTGGTTAACAGCATTTGCAAAAGGAAAAAAATCTATTACTGACACCACATGCAATCACAAAAAGTGCTTTTTTGCGGAGTGTAAAGCTTAAATTAGCAGTTTAGCTAATGTACGTCCGGTGAGCATTTCAAAATAAAAGCATGTCATGTTCGTCATATAAATAACGACTTCTGGAGTTAATCCCACATACTTCAGATTCTTCACAAAGAATACCTTTAAAACGACACACTTTATGAAAAGTCTGATTGGCAATGAATAATTATTATAATAGTATTATATATAGTACTACAGTAGACTATAATATTAATGCTAGGTATTTTTTTAAGAATTGTTTTGAATCATGTTGGAAAGGAGAAGTCAGTGTTCTGAATCTGTTTACATTCCATTCTTTTGCACAAGTTAATTCTATCAGCATTTGAAGTCATTGTTTATTTGTGATTTATTATTGTTATTTATCTGTTTATTTTTACTTCAATAAAGAATTTAAGTGTTCCAAAATGTTTTTGTGAATTGATAAGCGTCAACAAAAATTTCATTGCTAAATTAGTAAAAAAAATATATATATATATATATATATATATATATATATAAGATTAGTCGACTAATCGTAAAAATAGTCGGCTGACTAATCGGGAGAAAATTAGTCGTTTGGGACAGCCCTAGTTCAAAGCTTATGATGCCGCTATCAAATAAAATGTTAACGGTTAATATCCTTTGAAGTAAATATAGGTTTATAGTCCAGTGCGACTAATCTATGAACAAATGCTGTTTTCGTGTCAAATTTGGTGGGTGGCGGCTTATAGACAGGTGCGCCTTATAGTCCGAAAATTACGGTAACTGTAGTCTACAACTGTATCGATTATCATATTCGTTGGCAATTATTTCATTAATTTGTTTAATCGATTAGTTGTTGAAGCTTTATCAAGAAGCCAGTTTAGAAAGTAAGATGTCTGAAAATTGGCAAAAATGTGAATTGCTGTTTTCCAAAGGAAAAGTAGATTTTGATCATGTCCTACTTTGACTTAAAAATATAAAGAAGAAATTTGATAATATTTACAACTGAGAAGTGATATGTGTTATCATTTCAAAAATTTAAACAATTTTAAGGTGAAGAAGGTCCTAAACGATTAATTGGTTATCAAAATAGTACTCGATTTATTTGCTAATCAATTAATCGATTAATTGTTGCACCTCTAATTTATTGTAATGCAACGTATCTAAAATATACAAAGTAATAACAATTCTAAATATATTTCAATCAGTTACATTTTTTTGCAACGCTACCTCACTTTTACTTTTTCCTGTACAAGAAGTTGATTTCGTTTTCCTTGAAATGCATTCAGTAGTCTGTTATCACTTAGCCGTTAACACTTCCTTCTGCTTATTCTAACGGACAAGAGGTATGAAATTCAAAATTATCTTTCACACACTGTATGTATTACCGCGTAGTGGCCATTCAACTTTGCGGTCGGAACAATAAAAAGTTATTGTGTGCTTACTGTGCTGCGATAAGATATGGCAAAAAAAAAATGAAAATGTCAGCGGCACTTTCAACTATGTCAAATTTTAGTGCTTGATGGCATTTGCTTTCGTTGGATTAACTAATAAGGTGCGGCTGGACCTTTTGTTTAGAAAAAAAAAATCAAGCCGTTTTCTATGGAAGTGTTCACACTCCTTTTGTTTGTGCATTAAAAGCCTGAAAGGCTGCATTGCGAAGCATGGTGGCATTTTCAAGCCCTGACTTCATATCCTGCACCCTCCTTTTTTAGTCTTTTTTAAGCAGGGGCCCCACAAATGTCTCAGTAAAGTGTCCCCCTCCTGATCTCTGTAATTCCCCTATATGTACCTCCGCTGCTGCCGCTCACTGTGCTGATTACATAACTGGCACAATTGCCTGGTGACACATTGAGGTATGGCATGAAACAGCTGCCATTTTTTTTTTCAATTCAGCATAATTTCAGGAAAACCATCGTCGGCCTTTGCAGCCATGTTCGACTAATTTTTCCGCCGGCTAATGTGTTCCGTGCGGAGTTCCTTTCACTTCTCATAAGGCGCACGATTGAGCGGGCGCTCAGACGACCCCACCCTGCTCTTGTTTTATTGCTTTTGAGTGGGTGGTGTTAGTGATACCTCTGATTCATATGCTTGTTTGAAGTAGGATCATTTTTCCAGCTGCGCACATGCCATTCAAACAGGTATCCACCCACAGAAACAAGCAATACCTCCCCTCTAAAACCCTAACCCTCTACTTTGACTGCTAATGGATTTTGGAATGCTGCAGAAGAGTAGACCTGAAAAGATTTGCCGCGAGCATTGATGAAAGCGGGATGCGGAGAAGAAAGAGGAGAAGGTCCATCAGTTTTAAAAAGAGAATCGGACCGCAAGAAAACAAAGCAGTCACCTTGAAGAACACTAACGGTGATTGTTTGGTCATGCTTCCAGCTCGGATTTCGACTTAACCGGTTTACTGTAAATCCAGTAGAAAGAGAACCCATATCAAGTGCCTGTTATTCATCCATTTCGCTTAGCAACCCGACATGAGAGCTGATAATCCCAACTCCTCGCAAATTTCTGAAGCGGGTAGACGATAAGGAACTTGTTCTCAGCAAAAAATCGTATGAAAACTTGAGCTCTGTACTGTATATTATGGTCCAACTGCTCTTAAATTCCAGCATCATTTTCTAGTGCAGCTGCAAAGCACAACATAAACATGGTAAACATTCTTATCTTGAAGCATCACATTTGGGTCTAATTTCTTAGCCAAGTCATAGGAGTAGTAAGAGACCACAAATTCAGCTACTGCATAACTACACCAAACTTCAGTTTTGCCAAACGATCTCCAGATAATTAAATAAAATGACTTAAAACAGATAATTGCTTGTGATGCTGAACAAATGCACGAATTGACGTTTCGTGTCGTATTCCCTTCAAAAATCTAATATCCGTAGTAGTGTCTGGCCCACTTCCATGTACGTACTTGTACAAAATCAGAAAAAAAAAATCTTTTTGGAAAGTGGAAGATGTTTACATAGCAGTGTTGTTTTCGTTGACTATGACTATAACAATAATATTTCGTTGACGGACAAATTTTTTTATGACTATGACAGGACCATAACGAGTTAAAAATATGTCTTGGGAGACTAAAACATGACAAGACGAATGCTAGTTTTCTTCTGACGAGACTTTATATGTAGTTAGCCTGCATAATAGCAGTGTCTGGTTGTGTCACTCATGTGATGTTCTCATCAGTGTCCACTCCAGTCTCCAGGCTTGCTTGTTTTGGAATACACACGGTAAGATTTGTTTTCTTATCTTGGCAAGAGAGAATATGCAATGCTGTTTTAGCCTTTAAAGCAGTGGTCCCCAACCATCGGGAAATAAATAATTTATTCTCGACTGCAATCTGGCCTGTGGCTCTTGACACATCAATATTCCTACTCTATAGACTAATTCGAGTAAAGATTTGTATAGGTCGCCATCTAGTGATTGGCCGCAATTACTAGGTTGTTTGTACACCTATAGCAGCCTAGCGCCAGTCATTGTAAACAGTAACTTTAGCTGCTGTCAATGTGTGCTGCGGGCGGCGACGTCTTTGGACAGCTTTTTTACAGGGAAAAGGCCACCTGCTGAGCCAGAAGAGGAGCCTAAAACCAAGCCCATTCTGCATAACATGTGGCTTAAATTTAGCAAATGAGGAAACAAAAGCGAATGCACTGAGAGCATCATACCTCATGGCAAACCGAATTGTTAAAGCTAAGAAACCTTTCACAATTGGCGAAGAACTCATTATGCTTGCAACCACGGATATTTTCTGACAGGTTTTAGGAGATTCAGTGTATGGTGAGTGACATTTACCCTGCACTTAATATTCGTTTTTAGCCTCGACTTGTTATTTTATATTTACTGTCATTTTCTGCCACACATTGCCAGTCCGTGAAAAAAAGGATCACGTCACACCGGTCCGTGGTGCAAAAAAGGTTGGGGACCACTGCTTTAAAGGATCTTTGCTGAGAGATCGCCACACACAAAATGTAACTCATAGCGTTAGCTAAGGGTGTAACAGTACATGTATTTGTATTGAACCGTTTCGGCACGGGGTGCTCGGTTCGGAACGGAGACGTACCGAACGAGTTTCTGACGCCATGTAACCCTTACTTTTCAAGGCTGTGAGTCGATCGGGTTACAGTTTCTTTGTGTAGATTATATTCACTCCGTCTTCTCTACTATAATGAGGATCTAACCCTAACACGGACAGTATATAACCCAGAAACGTCAACGGTGCGACAACGTGGCCGCCACGAGAATGCAGTGAAACGCGGGCGTTAAAGTCAATCAGACAATGCACACCAGTCGCAGTGCGGCCGAGTGTTAGACGGGTCCCAGAAGCAGCTCAACACGACACACGCGAAAAGAATGGCAGAGTTTATTATTTGAAGCGAGACGCGGTCGTCCTGCGTCAATACTACTAGCTAGGATCGGGCAGACCGGAAGTCACTCGTGTAAAAATACGGTGGATCCGGTTAATTTTCAAACCAATATCCAATCATAACCCACTTTTGAGCCAATCAGATCTCTTGAATGGTAGATCGGGGCACAGTTGACTTGTCTTTGTTGATTTACTGCTGTCTTCTCTGCTATAATAATAACCAACACGGCCCCGTGTTCAATACAAAACCCTCCTAGTACAAAACAAGTAGGAACTAATATTCACATAGGAACTAAAGTTATACAACATAAAATATACAATATAAATGAATACTACATCACATTTGTAAAATATAAACACATAATAAAATAAATAATAGCCCATTTAAATAAAATAAATTGAAATGAGCTAAAGCACCTGTGACTAAATAATAAGAATAATACACAGATCCTGCTTACACAATTAAATTTATTAATTTCTGTGTGGCGCTTTAACTTGAGAAAATCCACCAATAAAGCTTTTGAAAACCGTTCATAAGAAAAAAGATTCATTGAGGCATTTCATTTGTAAATTACATGTTAAAATCTTTGTCATTGGGATTGCTTTTCTCTTTAGCACAGGACTTTTTTTTTCTTCTTTCTTTCAGAAAGAAAGCTGACCAATACGCGGGGTCTGAAAGGCAAATTGTTTTAGGATTATTATCTTTAAATACCCACTACTTTTTGAGCAGAATTCTAGCTTTGTAAAGGCTAATGTTCCTATTGTTGAAAGCACAAAATTGTGTAATAAACAACTCGCACATTTATATTTTGCATTTTGTTTACTTACTGTACCGAAAATGAACCGAACTGTGACCTCAAAACCGAGGTACGTACCGAACCGAGATTTTTGTGTACCGTTACACCCCTAGCGTTAGCTTAGCATTTATGTTCACGTTAGCATTAGGCAATTGGCGAGCATTCTCTGCTTATCTCAGACTTTTTTTTTTTTTTTTTTTTGCATACAGTCCGTGGCGTCCAAGTGGGTATAATAAATTCAAAATATGTTTTCCTGCTGAGTGTGTATTATCACCAAGTCAGCATTGTCCTTGTATACGCTACAATATGTGCTCATCTGTCAATGTCCTTTCGAAATACTTGGAAACCTTCATTTATTCATTTATTTTTGGACTAAAACGTTTGAATTTTACAGACAAAAACATTTTGAGTAAACGTACTAGACAATTAGTCTGTTTTCATCAACAGAAATGACAAAAACAAACACATTTGGAAATAAATGATATATGACATGAGTATTATCGTCCAAAAGACTAAGACAAAAATTAAAAGGGCAGCCAAAAACAAAACTGGTACAGCGAATGGAAAACATAGTTGTTGTCACATATTAATGAACTTGAGAGTGCTTCTTTGTGACCAGAAATGTCGTTCATTTACAAACTTTAGAAGAAGAAGAGGTGACACGGCTACGCCAATATAAGTAACCTGTTCTTAAATGAAAAATTTGTATTACAAAAAAATTTTTAAACAGTAATATCTGCGGTTTCTGAACGTGCCTACTTGTGCTGTGCAAAAATGCCACAGGAAAACTGAAACTGACCTCTTCTTGCAGTTTCTCATAAACTTACGAAAAATGTAAATAAGCTTCCATTGCGCTCCAGCTACAACCAAACCCCCCCCCCCAGCACTTCGCCAGGGCTTGTTCACACACCCATCAGGATACAGACACATGCACACACACGGAGACGTGCGAAAGAAAGCAGCACCAAATGTGGCTCTCACACGGTTACACAAGTCACCTTTGTCCAAAACTATAAATGTCACCTAGCAAAGGTTGCAAGTGTGCACCATTATCCCCACATTTGAGCGATTATTAGCCCCCCTAAACACACACATGCACTGAGTAGGACTAGTTTTGACCTCAGCACTATAATAACTACTTTGTTATTCACTGGCTTTTCGGCTTTCTATTTCACCTCGCAAACATTTTTTGAAAATTATTGCCAGGGTGTATAAATATAGGCGAATTTAGTGAAAATAGTATTAAAGTCATCATTGGGCGGCAAGGCGAGGTGACCAACTAACAACTAGAAAATTCCTCGTTGCACCAGTAGCGCTATGTTAAAAAAGGAAGAGTGAGGTTTTACAAAGAACAACACTGAGGTTGCGCAAAACCTCAGAGTCAATTTCATGAGTACCTCACAAGACATGCTAGACATACGCGTACATCCATTTTGCATTAAAGTTGGCATCAAGATAACACTTTGGTTTGACCAAAGGCAGTTTGATTGAACAATTGCTATAATATTTAATCCTATATGTTTTAGCTGGCACATTCTTACAGTAACTGTCAACAGGGAGTAGTAAAGTATTAGAAATTATATTTTTGTTTCCGAGCAGCCATCAAAAGACCACATGAAACCAGTTTTCACTTTCCAGCAAGCGGAAAACGAGAGTCACTACATGATCTAGTTGTCTAGTACTCTAATCAAACCAATACTTTTCTTGTTGAATTACATTACATCCCTGTCTCTTACCCAGTTATATCTGCATGTGTTATTGATGACTAGCAGTTTGGCCCGGCGTTGCTTGGGTTTGTGTAACATGAATGCAATACAACCGATTGGCAGATATAAGATACTTACTTAGAGATGCAGCTGTAATGGAGTAATCATAAAACGACACCAGAAACGATTTAATGCACAATCGCTTTTCCATCACTGAGTACAGTATTGTGGCAAGCGACGTGGAGAAGAATACAAGAGACCCACAAGATAACCACCCATGAAGCATTGCTGGCGTAACACACAATAAAGAACTGTCACTTCAGTATGAATATTAGAGGTGTGCGAAATTTCCGATTCTTAGATTATTCGCGATTCGGCCGTGGAAGATTCGAGAACGATTCACAAACATCCAAATTCCGATTATTGAAATATGTCAAGTAAAGCGGAAGTAAAACACACTCAGCGCGCCGCGCGGTCTTCAGGACGCAATGAGGAACAGAGCGAGAGTAGCTAAACATCATGCTTGTCATTACCCGGCCCCTCGGGTAATGCCAATGCTCAACTCACGGCTCTAGCTCAAGTCATGACGCGAGATAAAAAAAACAACAACATACCTGACTGCTGCTGACAGCTACTACAAAGTATGTCCACATAATGTTACGGTATATATCATATTTATATAGGACTAGATGCAATAATCCTAAATCGGTAAAATATTGACTTGAATCAATCTTTAAGATAGTTTTAAAACTTTCACATGTCGAAAGTAGACAAAAGGGAAATTACTGAATAACGGGAGCAATTTTAACAACTTTAACGGTTGATTCGCAACATTAAATTAATTGAATGTAGTTTAAAGCTGTTGATACAGAATGGGGATTTGAGTATTGTTTTTAACTGTTAACTTGATACTGAAATAGTCGTTTATTTAAAACTTTTTTTTTTTTTAATACAGTTTTTGTAACTAATGTACAAAACATTAAAAGCAGCTAATAGCGCGAGGGGGGGGGGGGGGGGCGCATCAATAATCGATTTATAATCGAATTGTAGCCTCTGAAACGTAATCGTAATCGAATCGTTAGGTGCCCAAAGATTCCCACCTCTAATGAATATCCGCCCAAAACGAATCGCATTTTCTATGCTAATTTTTTGAATTAATTTTCCGCACAAAATGGAGGCATTCAGAGGTCAAACCCTGGCCTGGAACTCCAGACTCACCGCTGTTCCAGCGATAGAGTCTGGCGAATGTTCCGAGGATCAAATTCCCAGGGCGGGGCAAGCCACAGCAAACAAACAGCGGAGTGGACCAATCAGCGATGGGCGGACGTGACGTTGGTAATGTGACAAGAAACTCTAGCGCGAGGAAAAAAACATACGAGGAGAGCAGACAATGGAGAAGTTTATTCAACATGGCTAACGCGAGACACTTGTCAATGACTTGCGTCGTTGCGCTCATGTGTTTTTGGTAGGGTTGTTCCGATCATGTTTTTTTGCTCCCGATCCGATCCAGATCATTTTAGTTTGAGTATCTGCCGATCCCGATATTTCCCGATCCGATTGCTTTTTTTTTGCTCCTGATTCAATTCCAATCATTCCCGATAATTTTTCCTGATCATATACATTTTGGCAATGCATTAAGAAAAAAATGAAAAAAACTGACGAATATATACATTCAACATACAGTACATAAGTACTGTATTTGTTTATTATGACAATAAATCCTCAAGATGGCATTTACATTATTAACATTCTTTCTGTGAGAGGGATCCACGGATAGAAAGACTTGTGACTTTGTATATTGTGACTAAATATTGCCATCTAGTGTATTTGTTGAGCTTTCAGTAAATGATACTGTAGCCATGCCTAAATGCATGATGGGAAGTGGAACCATGACTGTGCGTAGTGCTACCAATTGATATATCTTCTCTGCGTTGGGAAATAACATAAGGTGTTAAGAAAAAGATCAATTGCTACCTTGCTTCCCCACATTGCTTCCCATGATATTTCTAATCATAGGGAGAGGGATTGTAAGGCTTTAGCCAATTAAAAAAAGGCTCCAAAGGCTGCCAATATTCACTCTACTCATTTTACGCTGCCTTTTATCTCTCCATACAGGTAAAACGGCACCATTACAGATTGAGCGTGACAATGCGTGAGTTGGTCGTGCAGCACATGCGTTAATTGCGTTAAATATTTTAACATGATACATTTTTTAAAAAATTAATTACCGCCGTTATCGGGATAAATTTGATAACCCTACCTTAAGCCTAAACTACTCTGGATGAGTGTAACATATTATGTCTGTAACATTAAATACAACTAGAAAACGATTTTATTAAAAAATATTTATATATATTAAACAAAGGCATGGCTGATATTTTTTGGCCGATTCCGATACTTTGAAAATGACGTGATCGGACCCGGTTTTTGTTCATTTAAAAATGAATTTACCGCAGATTGGAACATATCCTCGGTTCTCCCGTTTGCCATCTGTGTTGTTGTGGAGACAACTTCCGACGCGCAAGAGTGACATTGCTCGTTAAGAACACGTCAGGCAAATAAACAAATCTGATTGCACGGATTGCACGAATCTTGAAATGCAATTTAATATAAAAATACAATAGAGAACAACATGCTGAATAAGTGCTCAGTATGATGTTACATGATGCATGAACAACGAAATGCGAATATACTGTCCTCACCAGGACGCTACGGCTCGGTCCTGGCAATACAGTGAGCTAAACTCCCAAATGACGATGCTGGACGTCCGTATAATTTGCTGAATCAATTTCGTCCTCGATACCAAACAGGTTGGCATCAACTTAAATAAATGATAATTAGGTGCTATTACAGCAATGACACAAACGGTTAGCATGCGTTCGCTAGCATTAGCACATCGTTCAAACAACCACACAACTGGCTCTAAGTGTCCGATCGTGGGTTGAAAACACACAACAACAGAAAAGCTGATACACACAGGCGTTGCCTCTGTAGAGATATTTTACAAGCATAAACAATAAATGTAAGTTTGCAGCTGTGTCTCTCTCTCCTCTCTCTCTCTCTCTCTCTCACTCACTCGCTCAAAGATGGTCTTCTTCTGGCGTTTGAGCGCTCTTCTTCACGTAAACAAGTGCAAATGCGCCCCCACGTGGGTGTGAAAGCGCCACAAACTAAAAGCATGCATTTCAACATAAAAAAGTCAATAATACAATTGAACACACATTGCCAAAGGCAGAACGCGAACGTGGCCATAGCTATTAAGTTATTCAGATAACTATAGCATAAAGAACATGCTAACAAGTTTACCAAACCATCAGTGTCACTCCAAAGCACTAAAATAACAGGTGAAATGATATCACAATGTGTTCATAATTTCACACACAAGTCGCTTCTGAGGGGGGGGGGCATCAATAATCGATTTATAATCGAATCGTGGCCTCTGAATCGTAATCAAATCGTTAGGTGCCCCAAGATTCCCACCACTAATAAGTATGGATATAGATGCTGAGTTTGGAGGCCGACATAGAGGTTCTACTCAATAGATATAGCATCATGTGCTTGCCAAATTTTTCCCGAAAATGGTGCGCGACTCGCTCAGGGTGAGATATTGTATAAGCGCCATGATGGAGGCCTCTGACACACCATTAATGTTAGCCACACTCCCCGACAAAACCATGAACAAAAAGCAAGAAAGAAATAACACCCCACTCATTCGGCGAACAAAAAGTCATGCCCGCACAGGCGCGGCGTAATAAATTAACGTCTGATTAAAAATGGCCGCCTTGCCCACAGAGCTGTCAACATCACCAATCATGCATTCAGTGCGGAAAACACATTCTTCACGATGTCCATCTTTCATGAGTTTTTGGTGAAGGGGGGCAACTAGATGCTAAGGGTATGTAAAATGGTGGACATAGGCACTTGCATGGAGAAGTGGCAGGGGTGGGGGCGTATAGGAAGAAGGGCCACCCTGACAGTCCAGCTATGGTGGTGCATTTTTTTTTTTTTAGGTGTGTGGGTACTAGTAGGATGGAAGGCAGAAACTTGAGGGGGGGTGATCTCCCTCTTCAAAGCCTTTCCGCTGGTTCTAAGGCCCAGTGGATGGAGAATGTAGGTGTAGAGGGGGCAGTTGGTGGTGAGGGTAAAGGAGAGAAAGGGAGAATTAGGGAGCCCCCTCTTTGTCTGCTGGCATTGGGGCGGTGGGGAGAGTGAGGGGGGTTCGACACTGAGCGCCTCGGGAAGATTAACCGGCCCAAGCCTGGTCGGAAACTGAAGAGTAGTTGGGTGGGTGGGTTGTGGGGGGGGGTACACAATGGGGGCCTGCTTTGTCTCAGCTCCACGATGGGATGCTGGAGAAGAGTGATGGAATGCAAAAAAATGGGAGCGTGATGGATCGTTACAGTGGGTTTAGAGATGAGGGGCTAGAGATGGATTCAAGCAAAGGGGGAACGGACCTGCCAATCACTCTGGGGAAAAGGATAAGTTCAACTGTCGGCATTTCAAACGTGGAGGAAACAAGGATTTGAATGGGGGGAGTGGACGACAGTGAAAACGGACATAAATTAAAACAATTTTTTTAAAGTGAAGGCTGTTAGGCTGAAGAGGAAGGAAAAGAGTAGGGGTACAGTGGGGTGCTGTGGCTCAATACAGATTAGGGAAACGCCGCGGTCAGGCGCGGGGAGGGTGAGGAGGAAAAGGAGGGAAGAGAGGATAAAAGTTGGGGTGAGCGCCAAGGGTGAGAATGAAGAATTGCCATTCGCTTCACTCACTTCAGCACACAGGAACAAAGCTTGATGGGAGGTACTTGACATAACACTCTTCCAGGCCGTGCGTGTCGGTGTGTGTGCAATGTCCATTATCACATCATTTGATGTTAAAAATACGTGGAAGTTGAAGTATGAAATTTGAGATTCATAGGCATCAAATAATAAGCATCATTTAATATCGTTTTACCACGGCAAACATTGGAGAAAGTCGTACAGGAAAGACTGCCTGAGAATGTGGATTTGGTCAAACAGGCTATTGTATTTTACCAATGCTGTAGTCACTGTAGTGGCTCACTGACTTCACTTGACTTCTGCTGCGGTCGCATGAATTCAGTTTGTTTGTCTTAGAATTGGAGTGTCTATCTGTCTAACACAGTGCTTCTCAATTATTTTCTGTTACGCCCCCCCAAGGAAGACGTAAATGTTTCGCGCCCCCCCAAACTCTCTGCCGCCACTGTAAATATTATCATTTGTCTATAAAATTACTATTATAAATAAGCATCTGCCTAACATTGAGTCCTTTGTTTCTAATGAAGAAAAAAAGTAACATAGATCAACTTATAATAAAGTATAACTTTATTAACATTGTTTTGTTTGTAACAGAGAAGACTTGACACGCATCAATTTGCCTGAATTTCAAAAAAAGTCACATCCAAACTGTAAAGGTACATTTTTGACCATTTGATACAGAAAAATAAAATGTAATAAAATCAGTAAATAATAACAAATTAAAATTGATTAGAAACATTCACTCATGAGGACAATATGCCAAAAAAATGGACTCAAAAAACCAAAACTGAATAAAAGAAAAAAAGAGTGTCCTTGGACAGAAGGACATTTTTTATTTTTGCTGCTCACAGTATTTACCTCCTTTGCAATAGTGTGGAGGTATTTTGCAATGAGCATGCTAACAATGTCAATGCTCACTGGTTTACTGATATAACACTGACAAAGCAGGACGATTGTTGGCAATATTCGGCACGTTTTTACTGAAAAACAATCAAGCGGCTTATCAATGAGATTGGGGTCTGATGTCTTTAAGTGGCGTCTTAATTGATTTGGCTTCTAGCTGTCTGCTATAATTATTTTTAGACACAGTAAACAGTGGTCTTTCGTCATCACCCACTGTATTAAAACTCAAAGCTAAAAGGCAAACGGCATGAAAAAAGCGCATTCTCGGCGGCCGAGGTAGAACTGTAGGTGAGGGCGGTCGTCGTGACGATCCCAAGCCGAAAATTGCACTTCTCGGGCGGCGATGTGAGAGCCGGACAAGACAGTGGGTTGCTGCGCGAGTGAGTCCGGTCGGAAAACGGCTTTCGATAGCGGCGGCGCTGTAGGTTCACTAGGATAGTGCGCCTACAGCTGCTGTAGTGGATAGTGAGGGGAATAGGATAGTGTGCCTACAGCTCTTCATATCTGTTTTCTGTGTGTGCTGAGTGCTCTTCCTTAGTTCAAAAATACTGCGCGCACTCTGAAAATGAGAGCGCCACTGCCACCTACTGAGTGGATGTGCAAGTACACTTTATTCAAGTACGGCAAAAAAAAACAAAAAAAAGCATGTTCCCTGAGGTCACATGCGCCCCCCCTGGCATCGCTCTGCGCCCCCCCTGGGGGGCGCGCCCCACTATTTGAGAAGTACTGGTCTAACAAAAGTTGTATTCTTAAATTAAAGTTGAGAGACTTGCACTACAATGCAAAATTGGTTAAGACAACATAAAAATGCAACTTACCTGTGTGTATTTTTAAGACTTTTATTCAGCGCACAATGGGGGAATTTGCACTGATTCAAATACAACAATGGATTGGAGAGGAATAAGAATGACAACCATAATTTTCGGACTTTCCGCTATTTTCCCCTTGTTTTGAATCCTGTTGCTTTATAGTACAGTGTGGCTTACTTGTAGATTTATTTGTGTTAATAAGTAACACTTTATTTGATATCGTCGTAATAAGACTGCCATAAGACCGTCATAATTATTGTATGACACTTTCATGGGCAATAATGAATGCTAATGCTAGATGTCATTACTTGTCAACCGGCAAATTATGTCACTAACTCCATTTACACTCACCGGCCACTTTATTAGGTACACCTGTCCAACTGCTCGTTAACACTTAATTTCTAATCAGCCAATTACATGGCGGCAACTCAGTGCACTTAGGCATGTAGACATGGTTTAAGACAATCTCCTGCAGTTCAACCGAGCATCAGTATGGGGAAGAAAGGGGGTTTGAGTGACTTTGAACGTGGCCAGAAGGGCTGGTCTGAGTATTTCAGAAACTGCTCATCTCCTGGGATTTTCACGCACAACCATCTCTAGGGTTTACAGAGAATGGTCCAAAAAAGAAAAAATATCCATGAGCGGCAGTTCTGTGGGTGGAAATGCCTTGTTGATGCCAGAGGAGAATGGCCAGACTGGTTCGAGCTGATAGAAAGGCAACAGTGACTCAAATAACCACCCGTTACAACCAAGGTAGGCAGAAGAGCATCTCTGAACGCACAGTACATCGACCTTTGAGGCAGATGGGCTACTACCACGCCGAGTGCCACTCCTTTCAGCTAAGAACAGGAAACTGAGGCTACAATTTGCACAAGCTCATCGAAATTGGACAATAGAAGATTGGAAAAACGTTGCCTGGTCTGATGAGTCGATTTCTGCTGTGACATTCGGATGGTAGGGTCAGAATTTGGCGTCAACAACATGAAACCATGGATCCATCCTGCCTTGTATCAACGGTTCAGGCTGGTGGTGGTGGTGTAATAGTGTGGGGAATATTTTCTTGGCACTCTTTGGGCCGCTTATTACCAATTGAGCATCGTTGGAACGCCACAACCTACCTGAGTATTGTTGCTGACCATTTCCATCCCTTTATGACCACAATGTACCCAACTTCTGATGGCTACTTTCAGCAGTATAATGTGCCATGTCATAAAGCTGGAATAATCTCAGACTGGTTTCTTGAACATGAGTTCACTGTACTCAAATGGCCTCCACAGTCACCAGATCTCAATCCAATAGAGCATCTTTGGGATGTGGTGGAACGGGAGATTCGCATTATGGATGTGCAGCCGACAAATCTGCATCAACTGTGTGATACCATCATGTCAATATGGACCAAACTCTCTGAGGAATGCTTCCAGCACCTTGTCGAATCTATGCCACGAAGAACTGAGGCAGTTCTGAAGGCAAAAGGGGGTCCAACCCATTACTAGCATGGTGTACCTAATAAAGTGGCCGGTGAGTGTATGTCCAGCTCTGATCTTTTACATCCATTCAAAAGTGACATCTGTCATAAGCATTCATTAATGCTCATGGCAGTGTCATGTCATAATTATGAGGGTCTCATGACAGTGTTATGGCACCACTGTCAAATGTGTTCCCAAAAAGCTTAACTAGCAATTAATGAAACAACTGGAACAGTGACTGAAGAAATAATTAGCACAGAACATGAATTTTGATTGTTATTTACATCTGTAGTGTTGCAATGCATGCTAGGAGGCATGTTGGATTACAACAGTGTTGACAGCAGAGGTTGACAGTCTCCCTCAAGGGAGCAGTGACAGCCAAATGAAGCTTTGCAGCCAATTGGTTCAAAGCTTCACGGTGGTTAATTTGGTTTTATGACAGTCTCAAGATGCCACTGTCAAATAAAGTGTTACCGGTTAAATATCTTTTAGTGTAAATACCCCATAATACAGTGAGGACTGTGCCTTATAGTCCAGTGCAGCTTATCTATGAACCAATGCCGTTTTCGTGTCAAATCTGGTGGGTGGCGGCTTATAGTCAGGTGCGCCTTAAGAGTCGAAATTACGGTTCATGCTAAAGCACACCAATAAATTAGGTGCAGAGAGCAGTCTTGAAGAGGCCATAATATTTTCATTTATTAATGAATGAAAAGTTCAAACCATTGCCCATGAAGCATTTTCTTAAGCTTGTTTTTTTATGCATTATTGAATCCCCATTATAAGACCATCTCGCACCTACTATACCGTATTTTTCAGACAAAAGTCGCACATGAGTATGAATCACACCAGCCAAAAAATGAGCAGTGAAGAGGAAAAAAAACATACAAGTTGAACCAGAGTATAAGTCGTATTCGAGGGGTTTGGTGGTTTAGTGTGAAAATAACATGTGAAACGATATAATAATGTGTTAAGAATTTCACACATTAGTCACTCCAGAGTATACTACTAAGTCGCACCCCCAGCTAAACTATGAAAAAAAAAAACTGATTTATAGTGCAAAAAAATATGCCAAATGTTTTTAAAGGTTTCCAACATCTGTTCTAGGTATCATCTCATGGCTGATGACTCAGGGCCAAATTCAGAGGCGTCATTAAGACCTCATTAATTATAGTGCTGATCAAGATTATCTCCACAGGTGATCGCCCACTGGGAATTCACTTTCTTTGGGGCTGTAGAGACAGTTCTGAAGGAAGAATATACCCATACCAGCTCTTATATTGCATCGAAATGACAGCCTATTGTGCACTGTTATGCAGGGACATTTATGTGTATGTTTTGATTGTGTGTGGGACACATTCTTTCTAAAAGTGTTTGGCTGACAACCCACAAAGATCAGGGCACTTTAATTGTGGGGGAACGCCTTGTCACAAGTGTCATATTCTGCTGCTGTTTGCAGCCCCTTCCATGCGCCCCCCCCCCTTTTAAAAAAAATTACACCCAGGAGCCCCTGCCAACAAAATCAATAGAAGCCAAAATAACCATTTGACGTCTCGTGATGGCTTTAAAATGGAATAGCCTCAAATAGAATTCTCACTTTCCATCATTCTCCCTTTCTTGAATTCAGTGCATAGCATGAGGATGTGGGAAGACGCTGAGAGTTTTATTTGTGGGGGTTCGGGGGGGCATGTCGCACTGCGGGGTGAAGGCGAAGCGGGAGTGGGGGAAGGCGATGGGAGGAGAGCCATTGTGGATGGATTATAGCAGAACCAAAAGTGGACCCCTCTCGCTGCCTCACACTGGAGCTTCCCTGCAGGTACAGTATCCAACCCCCCGCCCCTACCACCACTGCCACCAGCTCGCTCTCTCACTCCTCCCCTCTGATCAACGGAGCTGAAACGAGAAGGCCAGAGGGGGCCTCTGGTTCCCACATTATAAACTCCTTCACCCTCAAGATCTTACTGTACTGAAAACATGTTCTAGAACAGGGGTCCTCAACGACCGAGCCGCGGACCGGTACCGGTCCGTGGCGCATTTAGTACCGGGCCGCGCAGAAATAATAGATAATTTATTAACGACTGCATTCTGGACAATTGACTTTTGCCTGTGCCGATTAACACACCAATATCCCTGTCTACTCTAGATATACAACTACAGGATAGGAGGTCGTCATAGAAATGCATTGATTGGGCTGTTAGCACTAAATCTCGTTTTGTATATCTATGTGCGCTTGGACTCGATAATAACGTATGACGTAGGTCGTCGCCAATCACATTTCTTCCCGGAAATAATTAGCACACTAGAATGACTGAATAACAGACGTCTTTGGACAGACTTTTTACGTGGAAAAGGGAACCTGACGAGCCAGAAGATGTGCCTACAATCTTGAAGAAAACAAAATTTATGCTACTTCCCAATCACTAAAGACCCACGAACTGCGAAGGAGTGAATTCGTGACCCGTATGTGAATAAACCGAGTTATTCGAGCATGTCTGTGGAACAGGAATATCAGCTTGTAGAGATCGCATTTGAGACAACTCTCCCGAAGTTCTGGATTAAAGTCATTTCAGAATATCCTGACATCGCTAGGAGCGCGCTGAAAACTGTGCTACAATTTCCAACATTGTGTATTTGTGATGCTAGCTTCTCTCACTCTCCCATCTCGGGACCATCTCGTCTCAACGAAACAAACTCAGGCCTCCCACTAATTCAGCGGGTGAGTCGTATTTTTTCCCTGCACTTAACATGACGGGGCTAAAAACAAATGCTATTTTATATTTGCTGTAGTTTTCTGCCGCACATTGCCGGTGTTCTGACAAAGTTGGCATGCGTGTAACGTTAAAAAGGACCGCGAATGCAGCGATTCCAAAGTACACACTACAAACTTTCTTTAAAGAAAGGAATATTAACTTATGTTTGCCATGTTAGGTGCACACATGAATTGCACGTAGCCCTCTCACTTCACGACTTTTATTAGTTAGTTATTTAATATTATAAAGTTTTACATATAGTAGTACACTATAAAATTAATACTATATACTTAATTTTTGTTTCTGTGGGTATGTGTGCCTTTCATTCAAAATAATTGTGGTAAAATTTCTGTGTACCCTCTGCGTTATCTTCAGGTTAAAACAAACAAAATTTGAACAGTTTTTCCCCTCCCCAAAAAATGCGGAATGCACACCGGAAAGAGCATCTGAACTCACATAAAGTATTCTGAAAATGATTGTCCAGGACATTGCAATTAATTTTAACATTTAGAACAATCTAGACAATGACATACCGCAAAAACAGTAAGAATTGTTTTGACTCCTTTTAAAAAGGTGAAGTCACAGTGTTTCCGGTTACATTTTTTTGCACCAGTTAATGCCAGCAGCATTTGACCTCATTGTTTGTGATTTATTATATTTATGTTATTTATTCATACGTTAATAAAGAATTTCGGTGTTCCAAAATGTTTTTTGTGAATTAATAAGCTTTAACAAAAATGTCATTATTAAATTAGTAAAAAAAATAAATAAATATTAGATTAGTCGACTAATCGTAAAAATAGTCGGCTGACTAATCGGGAGGAAATTAGTCGTTTGGGACAGCCCTACTCAGGAGCGACTTATGTGTGACATTATTAACACATTATAATAGGGTTGCCACCTTTCAGAAATAAAAAAATACGGGACGCCCCCCTCGCGCCCAAAGCTGTACAGGCAGGAAGAAAAAGGGACATCCCCAAAACTCCTAAAATGCATAGAAATGTACTATATTCATTTATACAGTATTCAGTATTAGTTCAATACGGAACGCAAAATTTAATTCCCAGTTACGGATCGTTCCTTAGTTCAATGGACAGGTGGCAACCCTACATTTTGATATAATTTCACATGTTATTTTGGTGTTTTGGAGTGACACTGATGGTTTGGTAAACTTGTTAGCATGTTCTTTATGCTATAGTTATGTGAATAACTTAATAGCTATGGCCACGTTCGCGTTCTGCCTTTGGCAATGTGTGTTCACTTAGAGCCAGTTGCGTGGTTGTTTGAACGATGTGCTAATGCTAGTGAATGCATGCTAACCATTTGTGTCATTGCTGTAATAGCACCTAATTATCATTTATTTACGTTGATGCGAACCTGTTTTGTATCGAGGACGGAATTGAGTCAGCAAATTATTCAGACGTCCAGCATCGTCATTTGGGAGTTTAGCTCGCTGTATTGCCAGGACCGAGCCGTAGCGTCCTGGTGAGGACAGTATATTCGCATTTCGTTGTTCATGCATCATGTAACATCATACTGTACACTTATTCAGCATGTTGTTCTGTACTGTATTTTTATATTAAAGATGACATATCTGTTCAATGTGTTGGGTTTATCAAGTAAATTCCCCCCAAAAATGCGACTTATACTCCGGTGCGACTTATACATGTTTTTTTCCTCTTCGTTGGGCATTTTATGGCTGGTGCGTCTTATACTCGGGTACGACTTATAGTCCGAAAAATACGGTAATTTTTTCTATAGACTTGCGTCTGATGGGGGGCCAACTTCACAAATGTTGCTTGGAGGCATCAGATAGCCCTGAAGTGATACAAAAATATACTTATGTTCTACAAAGTATTCCATATGCAAGTATTGGATGACATATTCAACATTTTCAAAGTAGTTTTCTCAAGCCAATTTTAAAAAAAATAATACATTTTTAGTGCATTAATTCTGATGCTGTGATACAGTGAAGTTTATCATACCGTGAGAAACTGATATCGTCCCATGGCGATGTCCAGCTTACTTAAAACGGACAAGATTTTTCTTCTCCCAAAAACACAGCAAGAGTAAGGATGTTTTTTAACTGCTACTAGTTTGTTGGCTTACAAAATGACACCAAAATATTTCTCACCCAAGCAACAAGTACTTTTGCCCAAAACAAAAACTGAAGCTTCCCTTGAGCTCCCCTCTTGCTCTCTCAATTTTGTCCTCTGTAAAGTCAGTGGTCCGACTCTATCAAAGGCACCCAGAGCCCCCGCTTCACTTCCATTGGTTCCCACTTGCTCTCACACACTGAGTGCCCATGGCTCCTGAAGTGATGCTCTTTGTGTGGGGTTCAGGGGTCGTGCCTATTAGCGTGAAGAAAGTCCTGCTGGGTCTTATCCCGACCCGGAGGAGGACGCAGGCCTCTTCACCCCAACCTCGGCCCGGCCGGCCCCTTCCCCTGGATGGGACACTTTCATCCTTTGTTGGGAGGTCAATGAGCGGACCCCCAGAGGGGAAGGAGGGCCTCCACCAATAATGATATGCATGACAGTCATTGTATGACCCCCATAGGGGGCTCATGGTTGGTTGAGGTGGGATGGGCGAGGGAATTGTGAGGGTATCCAGGACGGTTATCTTATCCAAAAGTATTAGTAGTATTGAAGATGCACAGTGATGTTATTAGATGTGATGAGGAGCCTTGAAAGATCTGTGACTCTTGCTTTCATCAAAAACACATTTCTCAACATCATACATTATGTGCTGCTTTGGTCTAATATCACAACACATGCAAAACAAAACAAAACAAAAAAATGACAGCCGAATGGAACACACACGTCCACAAACAAAAACACTCGGTCTAACCCTTCACCTCGACCCAAGCCTTCAGCAGGGAGATGGATTTGATCTGTTTTACTTCACACCACGCAAAAATGTCAGCTATTTGTCTTGATATGCAAATGAGATGTTACATAACAATGCAATCAATGGCTGCGCAGACCTCCAAACTACAAGAAAAAGCAGACTTACCTAAAAGCACTTTTGAAAACTCCGTATAGGAACCAATTAAGGCAGTCCGTTGTAAAATGATCCACGTATAGAAAATCTTGTAGTTCTTAATAGAGAAACGTTATTATGAGTTGAAATAATTTTATATTGAAACCCCTTCTTGATGTTTTCATTTTATAAAATTTGTAAAATTAGTTTAACTAGTAGGTTGCAATTGTTGTTGACGTCGTAGGGCGGTGACGTCACATGGTTATGCTGCCGGGCTTCTAGAGACTGACTCTAGCGACATAAACATGTCATCTGTTCAACTCCTTCAATTTGAACTCGAGAGGAACATGAATGAGCATGACAGCACTGTGGATATTTCACAAAATGAGCAGCAAAAGCAAACTGAACAGGAAAGGCGGGATGAGACGAGACGAAAGTGTGTGTGTGTGTGTGTGTGGGGGGGGGGGGTTCTGCCAAAATGTTCTACACTGGCGAAACATCCTACAAGAGGCGAATTTGAACCCCAAAGTACTACTGTGTGCTTTCAGCGTATTTTGTTTAGACGTCTACAGACAGAACATACAAAATATTCCTTAAGAAAATACTTAAACATAGTAATATCGAATAAGGGTGGTTTAAATATGCTACGTGACTAATTTGGTCAACAGATCAACAATCTACACAATGCTTAAAACTATGAGAGGGAACACATGCAAAAAGTATTTTGAGGAAATGAAAAGGTAATATAAGACAATAAAAACTCAAATATTAAGTACAAGCTGCTTTTAACCGATTAGATTATTTGTTGAAGTCTCGCCGCGTAGAAGGGATTGCAGTAACCCTGTAGCATTCGTCGAGTGATAGTGACAATCTACGTCATCACCCCGAGCGTCCATTGCGAGCCTAAAACATGGCGCCCTCCGTAGGTCAAAACATGTATCGTATTTTTCAGACTAAGTCACAGGTTTTTTTTTTTTCATTTCATAGTTTGGCTGGGGGTGCGACTTATACTCAGGAGCGACTTATGTGTGAAATTATTAACACATTATGATATCATTTCACATGTTATTTTGGTGTTTTGGAGTGACACTGATGGTTTGGTAAACTTGTTAGCATGTTCTTTATGCTATAGTTATCTGAATAACTCTTAATAGCTATGGCCATGTTCGCGTTCTACCTTTGGCAATGTGTGTTCATTTGCTTTATTGACTTTTTTATATTGAAATACATGCTTTTAGTTTGTGGCGCTTTCACGCCCAAGTGGGGGCGCACTCGCAATTTTTTACGAGAAGAAGAGCGCTCAAACGCCAGAAGAAGACGGACAGCTATGCAGCGTCTCTGAGCGAGTGGGCAAGAGAGAGAGAGAGAGAGACAGCGAGAGAATGAGAGAGAGAAACAAGGCTGCGAACCTACGTTTATTGTTTATGCTTGTAAAATATCTATACAGAGGCAACGCCTGTGTGTATCATCTTTTCTGCTGATGTTGTGTGTTTTCCACCGCGATCAGACACTTAGAGCCAGTTGTGTGGTTGTTTGAACAATGTGCTAATGCTAGCGAACGCATGCTAACCGTTTGTGTCATTGCTGTAATAGCAGCTAATTATCATTTATTTACGTTGATGCGAACCTGTTTGGTATCGAGGACAGAATTGAGTCAGCAAATTACACGGACGTCCAGCATCGTCATTTGGGAGTTTAACTCGCTGTATGGCCAGGACCGAGCCGTAGGTGTGAGGACATTATAGTCGCATTTCGTTGTTCATGCATCATGTAACATCATACTGTATACTTATTCAGCATGTTGTTCTCGATTGTATTTTTATATTAAATTGCCTTTCAAGAAGACATATCTGTTCTATGTGTTGGATTTTATCAAGTTAATTTCCCCCCAAAATGCGACTTATACTGTGGTGCGACATACAGTATGTTTTTTTTCCTCTACATTGGGCATTTTATGGCTGGTGCCATATAAACTCAGGTGCGACTTATAGTCAAAAAAATACAGTACTAAATATTATAGATTTTTAAATCAATGGCAATATTTTATGTGTTTCTAATAACATATTTTAGTAAAAGAGAACAATTGGGGCTTATTAGAGCCTCCAAGTATTAAAGTCCTAGAGAACTGAAAACTTTGAACTGTTATCTTACTGTATACCATCCATCCATCCATCCATCCATGCATCATCCACCGCTTAGTCCGGGGTCAGGTCGCGGAGGCAGCCGCTTTAGCAGGGAAGCCCAGACTTCCCTCTGCCTTGCCACTTCAACCAGCTCCTCCGGTGGGATCCCGCGGCGTTCCCAGGCCAGCCGAGAGACATAGTCTCTCCAGCATGTCCTGAGTCGTCCCAGGGGCCTCCCGCCGGTGGGACATGCCCGGAACACCTATCCAGGGAGGCGTCCAGGAGGCATCTGAACCAGATGCCCGAGCCACCTAGACTGGCTCCTCTCAATGCGGAGGAGTAGCGGCTCGACCAAAGTCCCTCCCGGATGAACAAGCTTCTCACCCTACTGTATACCGTATCTTGCAATACCACCAGCTACTTCATATCTTACAAAGTGAGCGAAAGGGTTTTAAATTTACTCACAAATGCCTCACCCCTGAACATTGGTTAGTATGGTTACTGTGGATAACCATGGCGAAAAGGTGAACTGCCCAAGTTTACCACTAATTTCCCCTCTGTTGACAAAATGAATCCAGTACACTGAAGGGTGTTCATTCCTGAGGCGGAAATCTGCACCAAGTGTAAAGTGGTCCTTTTATCGATCCGGGAATATGTCATCATGTTCGGAAGCTATTTAGCCACTATAAAAAACCCAGAGCTGATCTATTATTAATGTCTTTGGCAGTCCATTACGGTTGCTTCATTAACCATGAGATATCTTGGCAGGGTGCAGCAAAAAGGTGCATTTGTGTGCATTACAGATGGAGTTTTATCTTCCTATAGAGAGTCAGTGCATGACCAACATGCCTGTTTCATAGTCATTTGAACTCTATTATAGTGTTCACTCGTTTATCGCGGTGATAAATTACAGTCTATGATTAAAAAAAGAAAACGTATTTTTTATAGACGAATCTAATCCTAAAAAAGCACCCTCATATGTTTGACGCATTGAATTTATTAAACAAATTACATTAACACATGATATAGACCTAAAATACGGTACATGCTACATTGTTTGAGACTTAAAATATTGGCGTCAGAAAAATGTTCAATAGTTTATGGTGTGACCATTTGAATCACATAGTGCAATACTTCTCCTTAGCAGAGTTCATCAGGTTGTTGATTGTGGCCTGTGGCATGTTGTTAATGTGCCTTTGAAATTCTACCTAGCAACAAGTGACTTGACATATGTGTAATGTGAACAGGTCTATGTAACTTACCCCGCTCAATACATTTTTAGTAGGTTTGCCCGATTATCGGCCGATAAAAGCATTTTGAAATGATATTGGATAATATTGAAATCTGTTTTTCATTATCGGATTTGGGCAAATATGCAGTTGCCTTCAAAGTGAAAGTAGAAACCTTCTGCCTTCGTACAAGGGCTGGCCACAGCTTAGCACAGCAGTAATGCTTATTGTCCATTAGATGTCTCCAAACTAAGATGCTTGGGATTTGTTATGTGAGCAGACCATTTGCATTCATGGTGCAAAAATTGAACAATACAGTGTTGTAACACGTTACTTTAATCTGATTACTTTCTTTCAGTCACGAGCAATCTAACGTGTTCATTTTTCCTTCGTGTCTGTGTGTTACTTTTTGTTATTGCCTCATCATGTATGTAGAATGAAGAATATTGTAGGCATGTACGAAGAGCATTTCGAATAGAAAATGTTAAAGGTTCCCATCTTCCCACTATGCGTTCGTTTCCATGGTTACCGCTCAAAGTTACTTCCTTTTTTGGAACTGAGAAAGGCATGCGTAATCCAGTGCACATTCAAGCAGAGTGCAGCGTTGTGTTGAAATGTGTGAGGGAATGTTGATGTGTGAGCATCCATGAATGATGGGTTTTTTTTTTTCTTTCTCGAAGGTTCCAGCAATAGGTTGGAGCCGCTACATGCGCGACCGTTTCGTAGCTTTGCCGTTGCAATGGCGGGTAGTCATCGCTCCAAGTTAGCAAGCATTTTTTACATCATATTCGTGTTGCACATTTATGCCGTGAGGTGACGTGTTTGTTTAGCATTTTTGGGATATGTTGTGCACGCGCATCTGCGCCCGCCCCCACCTTTATGTTTATTGCACTGTGCAATTCATTTGCTTGCTGTTGATTATTGTACAGTCAATGTGCATTGTTTGACATTGGCACTGTTGTTAAGCCCTAAACCCTAACCCGAAGTTCAGAATTTTTAACGTCAGTTCGAGTTAGCGGGGGTTTAATTAGTTGGTGGAGTTCAATGCGGTTTGTCAGTTATTTGTTAATTTCAGGGCTCCGGAGTGGCTAAGCTAGCGTGAGTCAATGGTGGTTGAACTCAAACTCCATCCAACTCCAAGATTAAGCCTTATGTGAAAAATTCTGATCTTCCCTTATGAATTTAATTATTGGAGAGTCAATAACATGCGATCACATTTTTCTTTGTCATTCTTATGTTGAGGCAGCAAAGAGAGAAAAATTGGTGGAAAATAACCGATGAATTACTTTGTAAGAAACTTAATTTCCTGATTATTTTATGATCAAAGTAACTAACTAGATTACTGATTACACTTCGAAAAAGTAATTAAGTTACTTTTTCAAGTAATCTGTGACAACACTGGAACAATAACTGATTGAAAAATAATGAATATGTTAAGTACACTATATATCGGTATCGGATTTTTTGGAGTAGGACAATATCCGGATATCGGTTATCGATTAAAAAGTCGTTATCTGACAACTTTAAATTTTAATGATGCAATTTCAAAATGAATCAGAAAAGAAATAAATAACAACAACAATCCAGTCATAATAGAAAGCAAAGTAGATTTTTGCCTGACAAAGTTGTCCATAAAACAAACTGGAAAACAAGTCAGATAATTACTACAAAATCCACACATTTGTTTGATGATGTAACAATCATTAAACAGAATATGTACCAAAAAAAAACCAAAAAAAAACACTGTACTAGTCTGGTACACGCTCTGCTGAACACACTGGGTGGCTCTTTCACGCAAAAAACAACTTGGCGACGAGAGCGTGTTAATTAGGTGAGCTGCAAACAGGCGGCGAGAGGCCGACAGACAGGCGGAGAGCGACAGCCACTTGACGACACCTTCTGCCAACCAAGTGACTTCCTGGCAGACTTTGGCCGAGAGTCGCAGTGAGAGGCCGCAGCGTCCATCTTTTTTGCTTTCTTGCACCGTGTCCATCTTTTTTGCTTTCTTGCACCATTTTCCAGACGGAGCCAAAGACAGTGTGCGCGCGCAATGAGGATAAAGAGTATTAGTCCGCTCCCCGCTGCTAGAGTTGTGAGTGTGAGCTGCCAGCGGAGAGGGGGTAATTATTGGACCTGTTGTGTTGAAGGGAAGACAGGCCACCAAGGAGGGATTAAAACCATCAGGCCCTCCTATTACACCCCAATCTCGTTGGTGCCATCCCGCTTCCTCTTCTTGTTTCTACCAGCCTAATGATTCATACGATATTCTTATCTGAATCAACTGTTTAAAAAGATGTAAGTTATCATTGGTGGCACAACATAGGAGTAAGACAGATTTTAAGGCCGCTTTCTTTCTCCATATGCACACATATCAGATTTTTTTTTCACTCAGTGTGAACAGTCAAAATCAGATTTTTTTCCAGATCCAAACTGGCCTTTTTTATGGATGGATATACAGTAAATCGAATATGTATGTGATGTGTCAGCAGTATGAAGGCTTTCTGTACACATCTAACCTGTAGGTCATCAAAAAATGTCACCGCATAATATATATATATATATTATATATACATATACACTCATCGGCCACTTTATTAGGAACACCTCTCCAATTGCTCGTTAACACTTAATTTCTAATCAGCCAATCACATGGTGGCAACTCAGTGCATTTAGGCATGTAGACATGGTTTAAGACAATCTCCTGCAGTTCAAACCGAGCATCAGTATGGGGAAGAAAGGCGATTTGAGTGACTTTGAAGGTGGCATGGTTGTTGGTGCCACAAGGGCTGGTCTGAGTATTTCAGAAACTGCTGATCTACTGGGATTTTCACACACAACCATCACTCGGGTTTACAGAGAATGGTCCGAAAAAGAAAAAATATCCAGTGAGCGGCAGTTCTCTGGGCGGAAATGCCTTGTTGATGCCAGAGGTCAGAGGAGAATGGCCAGACTGGTTCGAGCTGATAGAAAGGCAACAGTGACTCAAATAACCACCTGTTACAACCAAGGTAGGCAGAAGAGCATCTCTGAACGAACAGTACGTCGTACTTTGAGGCAGATGGGCTACAGCTGCAGGAGACCACGCCGGGTGCTACTCCTTTCAGCTAAGAACAGGAAACTGAGGCTACAATTTGCACAAGCTCATCAAAATTGGACAATAGAAGAGTGGAAAAACGTTGCCTGGTCTGATGAGTCTCCATTTCTGCTGCGACATTCGGATGGTAGGGTCAGAATTTGGCGTCAACAACATGAAATCATGGATCCATGCTGCCTTATATCAACGGTTCAGGCTGGTGGTGGTGGTGTAATGGTGTGGGGAATATTTTCTTGGCACTCTTTGGGCCCCTTGGTACCAATTGAGCATCGTTGCAACGCCACAGCTTATCTGAGTATTGTTGCTGACCTTGAGGCAGTTCTGAAGGCAAAAGGGGGTCCAACCCGTTACTAGCATGGTGTACCTAATAAAGTGGCCGGTGAGTGTATAGAGTATATATATACATATACTAGTATAGATATATACGAATGGTGTATATACATATACTAGTATATCTATACACACACGAAGTTCATTCGTTCCAGGACCTTGTTTGTAGGTCGAAATGGTCGTATGTCAAGCAAGATTTTCCCAATATATTATAATTCCATTAATTTGTTTCACAGCCCGAAAACCTACCCTAAATCCCGAATAAATACTGCTGTTACTATTGCTAATAGCAATTACACAGAACAAAACAAATAAATTATAAATAAAAATAGAAATATTCATAATCCTAGTAATAATAATAATAATAATTATACCTGTAATAATGTAACAAATCGGGTTGCAATGCGTGGCTGACGTCACAGACTGAGAAAGGTGCACTTTCACTTTTCATGTTCTGTTGTTGGCGTCAGCTGCGGCGGACAGTCAACGCATTGAGATGCACAGGTTCTGAAATACAGTAAATGACTAAAAACGTACAGTGGCAAGGTGTCAGGCAAAAATCCAAACACTTTGCAAACAGAAAAAAGCAAGAACCCCAATTGCAAACGCTTTGTAAAAGAAAAAAATACGAATGCAAACTGCCACAACACGATCCCCAATTCCTAAAGCGCGATTGCAAATTGGCAGAAGCACGAACCCAAATTGCCATAACACGAATTGAAATAGCCAGCAACACAACAGCAAATGGCTCGCAAGATGAATGCAAAAACTTTGTATATTGCTATATGTGCTTTTTGACCATCTCTACGGACCTCGGTGAAGTCCCCCCCCCCCAACAGACACAAATTTATATAGAAATGATCAATCGTTTGTGCTGTAAACAATTGTCAGTTTTACTGCGATCGTTTTATTGATTACGAGATATTAATTTCGAGTGACGACATCATAACTCCAGTGGCTGACGGAGCGTATCAACTCGCTCAATAACGGGGGTGTCAACAACTAGCACAAATGAATTTTGGTCCATTTTGCTGTAAATGGGGGGGCTTGAGATTTGAATTTCGAGTAATGGCGTCACTATCAGCCCCTCATTTACAGCAATAGACCCGATGTTGTGTCATCCGTTTCTGATACGTTCAAGCTAGTTGTTTGGACACCTCTCTGTTATTGAGAGAGTTGCTACGCTCCATCATCCACAGGAGTTATGACGTCCTCACTCGAAATTAAAATATCAATATCAATAAAACGATCGCAGCATAAACGACATTTTTTACAGCACAAATGATTTACAACATTTTTATATAAATTCGCGTGTGATGGGGAGGGCAACCTCACGGAGGTCCATAGTGATGGTCACAAAGCATGTATAGCACCATACAAAGTCTCGTCCTTTTATTTTTTTTCTTGCCGTCGTGCTGTGGGAAATTGCTGTTGTGCTGTGGCTTTTTGCATTCGTCTTGCAAGTCATTTGCTGTCATGTTGCAAGTCATTTGCATTGGTGTTGTGGCAATTTGGGTTTGTTCTTTTGCCAATTTGCAATTGCTCTTCATGAATTGGGAATCGTGTTGTGGCAGTTTGCATTCGTGTTTTTTCTTCTTTTGCAAAGCAATTGGAATTGGGGTTCATGCTTTTTTCTATTTGCAAAGTGTTTGGACTTTGCATTTCGCCTGACATCTCTCTGCCACCGTAAAAACCTGACGAAGGTGAGGATTTCTTTGGCAATGTTACATCAATAATAATTGTCACCTTAGCTTATAAACACTGGCAAACGGAGGTCGGAGGGGGACTGTCGAGATCGTAAACATTCTATGGCCGTATTGTCGAGCCAGTTCACAGACACGCAAACCACGCTCATATTTTTCTATCATTTCCATCTTCATTTCAGTGGTAAGCATCTCCTTTTTCCTATTTTCACCAACGGCACTAACATTCTTGAAACCCATGTTGATTTCTCTCACAAGAAAATCCGCCGTGTGTCTTGCAGGAAAACAAACTGCGGTGCTGCCATAAATTGTCTTATTTCGAGGATGTCGTTGGATGTAAAAACAAATGGCGAGTCAAATTTTACGTCGGATGTCGTAAAGATCGAAGCGATCGTATGTCGAGGTACAACTGTGTGTATATATATATATATATATATATATATATTCATACCCACTTGCGCCATCTATCATCCTTATGCAACAAATGATATTATTGATATAAAAGATGTGTTTTCAGACACACACAAATATAATTGCTCTGTGAAAAGAAAGCCCTTTAACGACTATATTACAAAGTCAGCACAGGCTAATTATCTTCTTTTTTTTTCTTTCTAAAGGTGACTACTGTCTGGCTCAGACTGCAGACGGCTCAGACTCTCTATGCATCACTCATTCACATCAGGTATAACATTTCCACTTGAATCGCTATTTGTTCCAAAATGCTTCCTGTCTTTCACTTCAGCTGATGAATCATGAATCGTTCCTCCTCTCGTCATATTTCCTCGTGTGGCTTTTTGTGGATAATGCTGATTGTGAGAGGCAGATGGCAAAAAAAAAAAAAAAAAAAACTCAGGCATGCCGGGAGAAAGTCGAGAGGTTGGGGTTGTAAGAAGAAGGAAAATATGGATAATAGAGTGAGCGAGAGTATGACCGAGGTCTCCCTTGGTGGTTTGTTTGATCACGGAAGAGCAGTAGTTATCTGGGGGTAGCAAACCCCCCTTCCCTCAACCCTCTTCACCACCCCCAGTCATCAGTGCCGATTGGTCCAAATGGATACCAGAACACCTCATGACTCACAGTACAGTAGGCACTTTATACCCATCGAAGCCATAATACAAGCCAGACTACTAATCACACACACACACCTCACTGCACATACAATCAATCTGTCGGCTCGGCGGTAATTTCTCCAACTATTGTGATTAGGCTATCAGTGAAGCCACTGAATAGGACCAATTGTCACACCCTACTGTAGTGCTCACTGAAATCTGCGTGTGTGTATGTGTCAAGCAGTTTACACTACAGTACAAAATCTTTAAAGGGACAAACAGCACCTTTATCATGTGCATTCCAGTGGAAAGAATCTAGTTATATAAATTGAAAAAACACAGAATTCCCATTGTCTGATGTGTAATAGTGGAGACCAGCATTGTTTCGAAAATATTTCGTCAATGAACACTTTTTTCATGACAATGATGAGACGATAACAAGCTAACAGCGTGTTTTCGGGAGACTAAAATGTAAGAAGCCCAATACCAGTTTTCGTCTGATAAGACGAGGACGAGACGGAAATGCGCAATAGTTTCCATCACATGTTCACAATGTGTGACATTTATGTGTAGTTAGACTGCATAGTAGCAGTGTCTTGTTGTGTCACTTGTGACGTGTTGTTTGAGAGAGAGAGAGAGAGAAGCATGGCTGCGAACCTACGTTCATTGTTTATGCTTGTAAAATATCTCTACAGAGATAACGCCTGTGTGTATCATCTTTTCTGTTGTTTTTGTGTGTTTTCCACCTGCGATCGGACACTTAGAGCCAGTTGTGTGGTTGTTTGAACGATGTGCTAATGCTAGCGAACGCATGCTAACTGTTTGTGTCATTGCTGTAATAGCACCTAATTATCATTTACTTACGTTGATGCGAACCTGTTTGGTATCGAGGACGAAATTGATTCAGCAAATTATACGGACGTCCAGCATCGTCATTTGGGAGTTTAGCTCGCTGTATGGCCAGGACCGAGCTGTAGCATCCTGGTAAGGACAGTATATTCGCATTTCGTTGTTCATGCATCATGTAACGTCATACTATACACTTATTCAGCATGTTCTCTATTGTATTTTTATATCAAATTTAGAGCTGTTAAAATTATCGCGTTAACGGGCGGTAATTAATTTTTTAAATTAATCACATTGAAGTATTTGACGCAATGAAAGCACATGCCCCGCTCAAACATTAAAGTGAAATGTGTACTTGTTGTGTTTTTGTTGTTGAGTTTTGTTGCCCTCTGCTGGCGCTTGGGTGCGACTGACTTTATAGGCTTCAGCACCCATGAGCATTGTGTAAGTAATTACTGGCATCAACAATGGCGGGCTACTAATTTTTTTATTGAAAATTTTACAAATGTTATTAAAACGAAAACATTATGAGGGGTTTTAATATAAAATTTCTATAACTTGTACTAACATTTATCTTTTAAGAACTACAAGTCTTTCTATCCATGGATCGCTGTTGGATTTTATCAAGTAAATTTCACCCAAAAATGCAACTTATACTCCGGTGGCTAGAATTTCTTGCCGGATCTCTCAGATGTTAAGGTCGCCACGGAGCCAGAAATTTTATTTATTTATTTATTTTTCTTTCAAATTTTTCAAACCTCTTAAACTATTGAAATGCAAAGAAGACCGTTTTAGCTCAGTTATTTCTATAACACATACAAAAACTGACTCTTTCAAAATTGTATTTTTTCAATGATTTGCAAAATAAAACAGCAATAGGCCCAACCTCCATCTTCTAATTTTTATTTTCCCTCATTTCCTCACATACTAAATGCCAAATCTCAATTTTAACTACCGGTGCTTAAGAACATAGGATATAAAAATTAGATAAAAGTTAATGTAAACATTTCCTTTTTTTTTTTTTTTTTTTTTTTTTTTTTAAATAAGATATAAGTAACATACATTTAGAAAAATAAGTACAAATTACTTACATTATGCAGAGTGAAATGGAATATATTTTGAAGATCACGCAAAGATTGACTTTTTTAAATCATAAGGAAATAAATAGGTAGCCTAACATAAATGAACAAATATAAGTCAAAGTGCACATTGACAGCTAAGATGTTCTGAACCTACCCATCAGAGCAAATAAAACTAAATATGATAAATAAGCCTCCTCAACTCTTTCGTTGCTCTTAAAGATTTGATCCATTTTAGGTTGCATTGCCCTTTTTTTGTCGCATCCTTAAACCTTTTTTTTTTTTTTTTTTTTTTTTTTTTTGCTGTTCCAGAAAACATGCACATTTGAACCAATCAGAGTTAACTTTCTCTGCTGATCACATGTCAGTATGTCAGCCAATTGAACAGATAAATGAGTCCAGGCGTTTTGGTTTGCTGCGCGAGTTCGCACATTGATGTGACTCATCATTGTCAGACTCAGATAACGGCAGAAGCTGGGGAAACCTCCATGCCGTCCGTGGAATAAAATAAATAATAAATATTGGTGGAAACAGATGACGTTACACAAGTACTTTATTATGCTTGTTGTTAACACTTATGTATGTAAATCTGATGTTGGTAGATTGTTTTCTTCTTGGAGATGAAATGCATGTGTGGCAGCTTAGCATTTTTTTTTTTTTTTTTTTTTTACACAGCGTTTTGACAGTTGCCATCATATTTTCAGAATCAAAGCACCGTGTACCGGAACAGCATTCAGGCCCTTAATCTTATACCGGAACAGCATTCGGGCCCTTAATCTTATACCGGAACTGCGTTCTGGCCCTGAATCTTATACCGGAACTGCGTTCCTGACCGTTCTGGCCCACTTTCGCCCCTGTGTGTGACTTATATATGTTCTTTTCCTCTTCGTTGGGCATTTTATGGCTGATGCTACTTATACTCAGGTGCGACTTATAGTCTGAAAAATACGGTATACTCTCTCATTAAAAGGTCCTGCCTTGCATGATTTTCTAAAAATGTCTGTACTTTGAACAGGTCTGGATGAGTTCAGACAAATAATCATTTCATCATTTTTGGCCAAACATGCAAAGTGTCAAAACAAGCTTCAAATAAAAGTGGCACTGACACCAAAGGAGTGTGGGGCATGTGTGTGAGTGAGATCAAAGGGCAGTGGTCAAGACACCAGAACGGCAGGGATCGGAGCATCCCTACGGCGGTGTAGCAGCATACAACCGCAGAGCACACAAAACAACACTCCCCCCAAAAATAATACATTAAGGGAGAGAGAATCATGCCTCTTCCTTGTGACTGTAACCCGGGCAACCCTGGCACCGAGCAGTACCCCATCCTGCTGGGGTCCCCTCCTTATCCCGGGCTCCTTTAGGTTCTGTCCAGAAGCATGTCAAGTTCAGCTCCCTCTCTACAAGCTGCTTCTCAGCAGGCTCTTGACTGGAATTGGCGCTCCCCGGAGGCTAACGGGGGCCTTTCGCGATGCAATACCACCGCAAAGTGGGTTTAGCCTGTGTGGGGTACATCTCAATCAGCGGGGGCACGGCCCAAAGAGGCCCCTTTTCTCCATTGCCGCACCACCTTCGCGCCACCTCTCACTGGCATGGACGCTTACATTGCCTTCCACTGACTGGCGCGCAAGAGGCAGGGGGTCTTTACCCCCCAAATGTCTTTTCATCTCCCCTACTGTCCTCAAGTGAATGCAGTGAATCACACTCTCGGACTCTTTCTGTGAAAATGAGGAGTGAGGAAACAATGCCAAGCTGAATAAACACTTTGACAAGCAGGCGGCGGGCGAGGAGGACAGACGGCGGAGGGACTTAACAGGGATAGTGATGGCTTTATACGAGCGAGTGGAAGAAAGTGTTCCTTCACTCACACATCGACGTCTCTCGCCCCTTCTGGCCGCTTCTCCCCTGCTGTCGAGGAGGAGATACAGGAAGAAACTAGCGCAACTCAAATGGCAGGATGAGACAAAAACGAGAGGGGACGTTATCACAGCAGGGGGCAAGGGCGAGAGTGGAGACGGAGATGCTAGGCGGTGGAGCCCCGGCCCATCTCCTCTCATTACTATTTCATTCTTCTCTTGTTCCGTCTGCCCCGTTTCAGACCCTCACTTCTGCAACCCTTTTATGTCGCCGCTACTCAAGGTCAAATCAAGTTTGGCGTCAGATTTAACACCAGGGTCATAGATGAACAGTAGTTCAATGTCTACTTCTTACATTTGGGGGCTGTTTACATGATGACTTGGTGAATGTTTACAGGGTGAGAATACGAAAACTTTCAAATTTGCATTTATATGGGCCCGTCTCCATTCGAACAGTGTTGCAATTCCGCATGAACAAAATGTAGTATTCATGCCAATCCCTAGGGGGCAGTGCAGATTTACAAGGTGACCGCGAATTATGCACTTTGACCCCACCAAGCTCCTCAACCCGGAAAAAAATATGCCCGCCCACTCGAAGCAATGGCATTTTTCATTTGTTCAAAAAGGCACAAAAATGGAAACATTCAACATATTTAATTAAAAAATATTATTAAAACAGTAAATTAAAGTCGACGTTCCGCCATATTTGCTGTTTTTAATGTTTAGTAGCACCGCTGCGCACGCCCAATGTGACGTATACGAGTGCTGACGTTATCGGCGCGGTCTCGTGCCGGGGGAGTCTTTGATATGCATGCGGAAAAAGCACCCCGTCAATACCCCGCAATCGAATTCTTCCACTTTGGAGGCAGGATTCAGAATTTTTCGTTTTCACCGACACCATATACACGCGAAGCCACTCCGCAACACAGTCATTCCGTCTTTGTGTTGCAGAGTCGTCAAATAAACTGCCCCTTGTAGTGAAAGATATTCTGTATAGTTGATTTTTCAATTGCTTGTATTTAAAACAAAATGTGTACAAAGTGAGTACCAGTTAAATCTATTTATTCAGTGACTAAACAGGTAACTACATTTACTTATATTCAACAATGAAATATACTGAAAATCCATTATCAGCCTATGCAAATCTGATCAAATGCAATGTTTTTCAACATTAAGTGACCAACAACATTTACAACTCATTGAAAAAACGGGAAGTTTAAAACTATATACAGTGTATCACAAAAGTGAGTACACCCCTCGCATTTCTGCAGATATCTAAGTATATCTTTTCATGGGACAACACTGACAAAATTACATTTTGACATGATGAAAAGTAGTCTGTGTGCAGCTAATATAATAGCGTTAATCTATTTTCCCCACAAAATAACTTAAAATATAGCCATTAATATCTAAACCCCTGGCAACAAAAGTGAGTACACCCCTTAGTAAATACATCCCTAAATGTCCAAATTGAGTACTGCTTGTCATTTTCCCTCAAAAATGCCATGTGACTCGTTACAGGAGTGCTGTCAGCCTTGCTGCAGAGATTGAAGAGCTGGGGGGTCAGCCTATTAGTGCTCAGATAATACACCACACTCTACATCAAATTGGTGTGCATGGCTGTCACCCCAGGAGGAAGCCTCTTCTGAAGACGGTACACAAGAATTTCCGCCCGTCTCATCGGACCATTTAACATGGTTGCAGTAATCCATGTGCTTTGTTGACATGTCTTCAGCAAACTGTTTGCGGGGTTTACTGGTGTTTACGGGTGTTACTTTAGTGTTCCCTATATTTTTTGAGCAGTGTATATATCAAATATAGGGCCTGGCAGTGACTAAGTTAACCAATAACTTCAAATTAATGCTCAAATGAATGTCAGCACACAACTGTTAACATTTAACTGAATATTCCCAAATAAACTGCAGAGTTGTTCGTATGAAAAGTTTGGCATTTGACCAGGCATGCACTTTTCCTATCCAATGATTCCAAGATCTTTTTGGGGGGGGGGGGGGGGGGGGGGGGGGGGTTCACACCCTCCTCAATCATGTAAAGTGTTTCAACTTGCTAATGGCACCAAAAACGAAGACACAATATGATAGCACGTGTGCTACCTTGCAAAACAAGCCATTTGAATGTTTTTTTGGGACACTACTCCAAAGGTTCAAGGGTTTAATTTTTCTGCATGAGTAGCAAAACAGCATTCTCAATTCACTTTACTTTCATCCCATCTTCCCACCCACTCACTCACTACTCTCCTCTTTCGTACATGCAAACAAGAGCTAGTACTCCCTTTGCTATGCTATTACTTCCCTGGGGTGTTTGATACTGACCCACTTTCCCCTCCTCAGCCCAAACAATTCAACAGCAGAAAAAAGGCTGATGTCTGGTTTCCAGTCTAGAAGCTCAGTAGATCTGTCAGAAGTGGGTAGACATGTAATTTGGAGATAATTGGCAGAGGTTTGAGCTCTGACAAATTAAAAGCTCTTTTGTCAATGAAGCCTGGGTTTCATCTTTGAGTCACCCTTGGGTGACCATTGTCATTGTGAGTGTCAACTGTAGCCACAGGCCTGAACGGCGCCTGCTCAAAGCGGAGATGTCAGCAGATTTTCGGAGCCTGCGTGTCACCATGCAAGAGTGCGCTCGTCAGCCTCTGTGTGACGCATGCAAAATAGGGGAAAAAAAAGAAAAAAACGCTGCGTAGTGACATTCTGTGCTGCAGAGGCTCGCAGGGTCAATGGTGGTCTTACATGCACTATTGCCAACATGGTATTTTTGCAGCAACACTTGGACTGAGTAACAACCTTACTGTAATGATATAAAAATAATATGAAAAAAGTTTGTATGTAGTGCTGCAACGATTAATCAATTAACTCGAGTAATTTGATTAGTAAAAAAAGCTTAGAATCAAATTTTGCTGCTTAGAGTATTCCTATAATTAAGAGTGGTGTTGAAATTATTCGTTTTGAAAGTGTTTGTATTTAGTTTTATTGATTTAGGTGAATACACTGACCTCCCATGACAACAGAGAATATGACATAACTCATTTATTATGGCTGCCAGCTGCTCCCTGTTAAGACGAACATAAGATAAGTTTTTTTTCAAACTAATGTTTTTTTATGCATTCATAATTTAGTTAATAGGTATGTCTAGCCGTTTTTTTGCTGGAATGTGTTAATAAACGATTTGTAAAGCGCAAACAAAAAAAAAGCATTTTATAGAATTTAAGATGGCGGACTTTTGCTATGCAAGTTAGCCAATTGTTCATTTGTTTTACTTAGATCCTCATTTATTTTTTTATACAGTTGGAGGCTAAACTCAGGTATTTTATTTTATTCTTAAATGAAAGTTCAATCCTGCATAGTTTGAAGAAACACTCGGGAATTTTATTTTGTATTTGCATTTAATGCTTCTTTTGAAAGTGCCATCTTGGCAAGCCTTTGTTTTACATCTCCTAAAATTTATTCTCCAACGCATTAAGGCTATGTCTACACTAAGACGGATAATGGCCTTAAACGTGTAATTAGTTGGTCTATATGGAATATCGGCTACACTAGTATGCCTATTATCCCGATTAGTTGTTAGATAGATAATGCAGGTGGGTAATATTACCTGCTGCTTATTATGGACTGCTGTCTCTGTACAACAATCGGATACTAAGGAAGTGACGCCATGCCGTCGCCATTTTTAGTGCGGCATGATGGCATCGAAAACAATGGAGGCAGATGATCACGACATGGCATTCCTGCTCCTCCTTTCTTTTCCACACATTTTTCTTGAACCTTCAAACTACGTTTCAATAATATGCTTTAATGCAGTGCCCATTTGTGGTCCTCCCATCTCAGATGACGCGGAGATGAGCGGTTTTTACAGAGCTTGTCTCCCTCGTTGCCTCCGATCAGCCAGCTGCAAGGCTGGCCCCTCCATATTCAACGCCGACCGAACATGAGTACCGTATTTTTCAGACTATAAATCGCAGTTTTTTTCATAGTTTGGCTGGGGGTGCGACTTATACTCAGGAGCGATTTATGTGTGAAATTATTAACACATTATGATATCATTTCACATGTTATTTTGGTGTTTTGGAGTGACACTAATGGTTTGGTAAACGTGTTTGCATGTTCTTTACGCGATAGTTATCTGAATAACTCTTAATAGCTATGGCCACGTTCACGTTCTAGCTTTGGCAATGTGTGTTCAATTGTATTATTGACTTTTTGATATTGAAATCCATGCTTTTAGTTTGTGTCGCTTTCACGCCCAAGTGGGGGTGCACTCGCACTTGTTTACGCGAAGAAGAGCGCTCACACGCCAGAAGAAGACGGACAGCTACGCAGCGTCTCTGAGCGAGTGGGCGAGAGAGAGAAACACGGCTGTGAACCTATGTTCATTGTTTATGCTTGTAAAATATTTCTACAGAGGCAACGCCTGTGTGTATCATCTTTTCTGTTGTTGTTGTTGTGTGTTTTCCACCCGCGATCGGACACTTAGAGCCAGTTGTGTGGTTGTTTGAACGATGTGCTAATGCTAGCGAACGCATGCTAACCTTGTTTGTCATTGCTGTAGTAGCACCTAATTATCATTTGTTTACGTTGATGCGAACATGTTTGGTATCGAGGATGAAATTGATTCCGCAAATTATACGGACGTCTAGCATCGTCATTTAGTTTAGCTCGCTGTATAGCAAAGACCGAGCCGTAGCGTCCTGGTGAGGACAGTATATTCGCATTTCGTTGTTCATGCACTGTACACTTATTCAGCATGTTGTTCTCTATTGTATTTTTATATTAAATTGCCTTTTAAGATGACATAACTGTTTGTTGGATTTTACCAAGTGAATTTCCCCCAAAAATGCGACTTATACTCCGGTGCGACATATGTTTTTTTTTTCTCTTTGTTGGCCATTTTATGGCTGTTGCAACTTATACTCAGGTGCGACTTAAAATACGGTATATAAAAATGCGTAGAGGAAAATTAAATCCCGAACAGTGACCTGCGTGGTACGCTCAGTCAAAGAGGCGCAATCAGTTTTTTTTCATGACATTTATGCATGTCAAAACTGTCGCCACTTCCAGGACCGCCTCTGTTATGCAAAAGCACTCCTGGTTGCGGCTTCCAGTAAATATACGCAGGGCCACACGATATGCTTCTATTTGTTATTTTCCAAGTGGTGAGAGCGCAGCTGAGCATTGATTGTAACATGCCAAGTAACGATGTCTGGTTTTTGTTGTTCTCTGAAGATTTATTTCAATCACAACTCGGCGACTGCTCCTGCGTGATGAGTTCAATTGCATTCACGAAAAAATAACAGTGATCACAAAATAACGACAGTCTAGAAGGTGTAGTAGTTTCCAAATTTGCCGAGGGCGAATGACGAGTTCCTATTTCAAAGGTATACCGCGCGGGCAATGACGTAATATATGAGGCTGCTCCTTTCTACGTTGTTTGCGCAAATGCAGGCGTACCTTGCAGAAGCAAGGGGGCCTTAAACGCACCTTAAACGTAAGTGTGGACAGGTATAAAAATAGTTGGCAAAATACTGTGGAGAAAATTATCTGTCCTAGTGTAGACGTAGCCTGAATGTCCCTAATCTGATTCCTCGATTATTCTTGATAACTAGTTGATAGATTTATCGACTACTAAAATAACCAATAGCTGCAGCCCTATTCATATGTTGGGGAAAAAAATGTCTGCACCAAGTAAATCAAGTAAATCTGGTGCTTACAATTTGATTTGTGTTAACAAATCCCAGTGCATTTAAATCTGAGCTCTGTTGTGACACCTGATGTGAGTAATGCATTTTCAAATAATACAATACTATAAAGAAGGAGAGGGAGTTGTCACAAGAGCTGTGCAACTGTTGTATAATCTGACAGTTACAAAGCAACTTCGCACGCTGACTTGTTTCTCAAGGCAATATCTCACGACCAGCCTGTTAACAGCCCGAGACAAAGTGTGTGCGCATATTCTGTTCGGTTGCAGTACTGGCCCTCGCCAGAGGAACACAGCTTGGTGCTTAGTGCAACGCTTCGCAGCCAAATGTAAGAGAATGTTCTGCCAACTCTCCTACCTAGTATCTTCTCGAACGCTTTGAATTCTTCCTTAGCTTGCACAACTTCTCCTCCAGGAAAGCTCTCCGCCTCTTCCCCCCGCTGCTTTGCGCCGTGTCCACAAACGCTCTATTGTTCCTTTTCAGTTTTTATTTCGGAGTATAAACTACACAATGCACCTTTGTTGACGCCTGAGCGTCCTAAAGGAAACAACCCGACACTACGGGTGGTGGTGACGACTCAATAGAGATGTGCTAAATACGTGCAAAAAAAAAAAAAAAAAAAAAAAAAAAAAAAAAGGGTTGACAGTTCATACAAAACAACTATTTACGAAAGGAAGTACTGTAATGGAATCTTTGAAGTCCATTCGGAAATTGTCCAACACTGTCGGGCCTCTGATACAAAACTCAGAATTGCATGATGTCACAAGACATGTCAGCATAACACACGCTTTAGAAAACCTATGTTTGGCTTTTCCTTTGGAGTTTGTGCCTCTGGTTTGAAGGACGCTCAAAGTTAACGTTTTGTTTTATTGCATTGTACAATGGTTCACTACTTTTATCACCGAAGTGTCAATTGTGAGGACAATTACAGTAGATGCCAGAGGCTTAACTCACTACTTACATAAGGCCTTTATCATTAAATATCCCATTTTGTTTTAACATGACCCTTCTTACCATCTCGACAACTAACCCCGGTAATATATATCAGGCACATCTGACGCTCATCCCTGATTTCAACAGGATGCATTTTATAAGCAGAGCGTCTGTGGAGTGGCTCGATCTCTTCACGCGAGGATTGCAAGATCGCGCAAGAGCCCGAGAGTAGCAGGTATTTAAAGTCACAAAACAACAACCATTTGCCTTTCAGGCCCCACATCCTGGTAAGCTTTGTTTCTGAAAGATAGAAGATTCATTCCAGGACCTGGTTTGTAAGTCGAAATGTTCGTATGCCAAGCGAGATCTTCTCATAACAATACATTATAATTCGATTAATTCGTTCCACAGCCCAAAAACCTACGCTAAATACTTAATAAATACTGCTGGTACAATAACAAATAGCAATTAAACATAGAAACAAATAAATCATAAATACAAATCAGAATAATAATAATGATAAGTATGTAACGACTCAGGTTCTAATGTGGTGGTTGTGTTTTGCATGCTGTTCCTGAATGCACCGTGTGACTGACGACGGGTTAGAGAGTGGCGAGTTTTTACTTTTTTTCATTTTGTTGTTGACGTCAGCTACGGCGGACAGTAGCATTGTTGTGTTGCACAAGTTCTCAAATGAATTACTTATAAAGATTGGCTAACAGAGGTCGGAGGAGGACCGTAGCGATTGTAGACACATTCCAGCCAGCTGCATCGTCACTGACGTGCACACCACACTCATATTTTTCCATCATTTCCATCTTAATTTCAATGGTAAGCATAATCTACGCATTTCCTTTTTCCACCACCTGCACTAACCGTCATGGGACCCCTGTTGAATTCTCCATACCTGTCAAGTTGTACGGTTTCGGCGTAATTTGTACAAGTGAGCACTAAATCTGTACGTTTTTCGTGCATTACGTTTTTTTTTTTCTCCGTTCCGATTTTGTCACAGTTTTGGCAACGAGACAATGTGCATTACAATGCGTTACGACGTTAGTTGAATGACGCGAGAAAAGTCAGAGACACAGAGATAAGAATGTGGTGAAGCTGTAGCAAACGCGATGCTAGGCTAGGTGGCTCCAATATTTCCTGACTGTAGCCGACAGCCTACAATCTAAGCCTAGATGTCAAATGCTTATAGAACTACATGCGAAATGACAGACGGCGACGTTAATGAACAACCGCCATTTTGAAGCAGTAGACTTCTCAGAAAGGCTCTGTTTTAGTGAACCTTCATAGCGAACTTAAGTAACTTTTTTTGTAAAATACTCCTAAATTGGCAAAATCTTGACTTGAATCTTTAAATGATGAAACAGTTTTAAAAATTTAACATGTCGAAAGTAGACAAAAGGGAACTAATGCAAAAACGGTAGCAATTTTAACAACTTTAACAGTTGATTCATAACTTTAAACAATTTCCAAACATAGCAAAGGTTACTATGTTTTATTTATATGTTTATTTTTTTAAATGGGAAAAAAAAACATGAAAGGTAAGACCAGTTACTTTGCCAAGTAACTAATTACTCTTACCTTCAGGTAACTTAGTTGCTAACTCAATTACTTTTTGGGAGAAGTAATTTGTAACTAATTAATTACTTTTTAAAAGTAAGATTAATTAACAACACTGGTCATAAAGATGAAGTCTGAGGAACAAAAAGTGACGAAAGCGGAGATTTTATTCTGCCAATTTGTTGCCGAACAGAATTTGCCTGCAACTACTACTGATCACTTCTCAGAATTAGCAAAAGAAATGTTTACTGACTCAAAGATTGCATCGGTGAGTTAATTTTATTAATTGACCTTTTTAATTTATGATTGGACAAACTAACGAACTACCTTCAAGTCAAACTGAATTGCGAGCTGAAGTGCCATGAAGTGCAGCCATCAAGACATGATAGAAATTGCCAAAAGTTCCACATACAATTATAACAAAAGTCACTGTTCAATTTTAGTAATCATGATGTAGCTGAAGATATTGATTGTTCTTTGATTGCACCAGGTTATATGTTACAATATTACCAATAAATTTGTTATTTTACAAATTGAGTTTTACTTTTGTTTCATATTGCACACTATATACAACGTTGTAAGATTAGTCATCAATTTGTAAGAGCATACGTCACTATTTGTAAGATTGCCAACGGCCTCGGGTTGACAGGTATGATTTCTCTCACGAGAAAATCCCTCCTATGTTGATGCGATCGTATGTCGAGGTACCACTGTATTTTCAAAATGCCTCAAAAAATCTTTTTTTTTTCTTATGGAATGTTTTAAATAGCTTTATTGATGAATTTTCGAGTTAAAGGGCCACACAGATACTAATAAAATTAATTTCATATTATTTTGAAAATTGACCAAAACCACCATATTTTTACATGAGTGACTTCTGGTCTGCCCCATCCTACCTCGTTCGATTTACGCGGGAGGGTTTCGTCTCGCATTAAATAATAAACTCTGCCATTTGTTTTGGATGCGGCGCGTTTAATCGCTTCTGGACGCATCTAAAACGCAGCCACTCTGAAACGCTGCTTGACTTTAACGGCCTTGTTTCACTGCGTTGATGCACCTTGTGTACTACCAGAGTAAGAATGTTAAACTGCAATATGCAATTACTGCAAATGTCTAAGGAGCCGTTTACATGGTGACTCTCTGAGAATACGAAAAATTCCAAATTTGCACTTATATGGGCCTATCTCCATTCGAACAATGTGGCAATTCCGCATGAAAACGATGTAGTATTCATGCCAGGCCTTAGGGGGCAGTGCAGATTTACAAGGCGACAGCGAATGATGCACTTTGACCCCACCAAGCTCCTCAACCCGGAAAAAAATATGCCCGCCCACTCAAAGCAATGGCATTTTTCTTTTGTTCAAAAAGGCACAAAAATGGAAACATTCAAAATATTGAATTAAAATATTATTAAAACAGTAAATTAAATCCGACATTCCGCCATATTTGCTGTTTTTAATGTTTAGTAGCATCACTGCGTACGCCCATTGTGACGTGTACGAGTGCTGACATTATCGGCGCGGTCTCGCACCGCGGGAGCCTTTGATATGCATGCGGAGCAAGCCCCCCTCAATCCCTCGCAATCGAATTCCTCCACTTTGGAGGCAGGATTCAGAATTTTTCGTCTTCGCCTTCCGTCTTTGCCAACACCATATGCACGTGAGGCCATTCCACTACTCAGTCATTGCGTCCTTTTGTCGCAGAGTCGCCATGTAAACTCCCCCTAAATTTGACATTGCCTATTGTTCTAAACAACTGCCTTATTAGAATGACAATGAATGAGAGGGGAAAAAAAGGAGTTGACAGTTCATACAAAAACACTTATTTACGAAAGGAAGTACTGCAATGGAACCTTTCAAGTCCATTAGGAAATTGTCCAACACTGTCGGGCCTCCGATACAATACTCTGAATTGCAATAATAATCAAGCGTCTCGATCATTAACCTATTAAAACAATGTTTATCTTTAACCCTTGAGAGTCGAAGGACGCGCCGGCGCGTCCTCAGCGCACGTCGTCTTTGAAGCGCCCTCACGTTTTAATTACGTCACCCTTATGCCTTTGGTTGGTCTCGTTTTAAAGTGCGGAAGTTGCGGTTTACTCTCGTTATTATTTGAAGTCAATCGACCAACTAGAACGTGAGATATTGTCATTTAAGTTTTATAGTTTTATTGTCCTCTCAAAAAAACATTAAAACGCTGCATGGATCATTTGTTTATGTCTATATTTCCATCATTTCTTGTCCTTTTTCAAAACGGAAGCTCCATGAAAAAAACACAAATCAAACGAACCCTTTTGAAGTCACAGTGGAAGCACAAAATGCGTTTTTTTTTTTTTTTTAATAAATATAACTGCCGCGCGAGGTTCTACCGAACGAGAGGGGAGGAGTGTTCTAAAGCAGAGGTGGCGAGCGACGGCCGTTTGGTTCGAGCAGCGACTTTGTGTGACTTTGACAATGAACGGAAAACTAAATTTAGCGCAAGAAATTGTGCTTTTTGATCAACTTGAGGAAGAGGATGGTCCAAATTCGTCATCATCTTCTTCTTCGGAAGAGTCCTCGAGTGAAGATAGTGACGGATTTGAACACGTGGGTGACGCCATCGACGAGCAGAGGTAAGCCAACTCACTCTTTTTTTTTTTTTATGATGAAAAAGTTTCTTTTGAAAGTTTCTTTTTATATCGCAAGACAAAGTTAATTTTGATGCAATATAAGTGTGTGTTTGTGAATATAATAATAAAATGTGCATATCAGATCAAAGTCGTACGTGCACTGTGGGTATCCCAGGCAGGAATTTATAATTTGTGGTGTTCTACTTTCTATATGAAGATTAGGGATGTAGCACATATTCAGGTATGGTATTCTTTCTATTGTCATACATATAGATTTCCATTATTATTTATTGCTGTATATATTTTTATTTTATACTTTACTATTTTCATAAATACTGACTTTTTTCATGTACATTTATAGTGACAATGAAAGTAAAGTGAAATGAAAATGGAAGGGTGGAAAGAGGACCAACACCCCATGGAAGTGTGAGCTGTGTGATGTAGCCCTGTGTCTAATTCCAGGACGAAACTGCTTTGACAAAAATTTAACTTGTTTATTGTAAATATTTTTGAAAATACTTTTTTTCCCAATGTTATATTTTTTTTTTCCCCCACAATCAGCATTCTCAATTTGTGTATATAAATGTGTGTTCAAGAAGCTTGATTGTGTGTACATAGTTTTCATCAGGTGATGGGCCGCAATACCTAAACTCAAAGAGATGGCCTCTAAACACTTTTTGTGTTAGATGGTATATATTTTTTCACTGTTCTTCACTGTTTGGTCTGCTGTATATAACCTGTTTTGACTAGAGCATGTATAAAGGCAAAAAACGCCTATGGCTATACCTGTTGTTTATGTTGAATTGTCAAATATAAGACTATTTATTCTAAATTTTTTTGGTTGAATGTTCATCCTAACATGTTGAATAAATATTACAAAGTTTCAAAACGGTTCGTTACGCATGTTTGGTTGTCAATTGGACATCAATATTAAAAATTTTGACAAAACGATTTTGGAATTTTTGGTCTTTTTGGGCCCAAAATGATGATTTATAATTGGTTAGTGAAGGAAACAACAGTTTGGACATGAAGTTCAAGGTGTCACAAAAAAAGGGACCAAACCAGATCATCGTAAACAATTCTTTCTTTGAAATATAAAGGCAACTTCAAAGGCATGCAAAATCAGACAAAATAGGCCCAGACCTTAAAGGGTTAAATGTCAACTGTCTAGTAAATTGGTCTACCACAATTAATCATCTTTCCTATGGCTACTGCATGTTTGAGCAGCAAAACTAGAGTAGTTTTAAGACTGGGGGCTGGAAACTATCCCAACTTGCAACAACACGACACTCGCTCTAAAGCAGCCAGAGCGGAGGTCTGTATGCCTGTTGTCAAATGAGACTTATTTTTTCCCCCCACAATGCACAACTCCACAAAGGAAGGCCCAACATGAAATTATGATCCATAACATAACTCTTGTCTGGGAGGAAAATGTTATGTAATTGTGTCCAATTGGCCTTTTGTTGCCCCATTTTGCTGAATGTGCATTTTTACGAGTGGATGTGAAAATCAGGTGGTTTGAGGGAACACTCATAAACAGCATAGGAAGTTCAAGCAATGATTTTCCTCAGGGGTTTTTAAACCAGTAATCAATCAACTTTTTCTACCTTCAAAAAAAAAAGGAAAAAGAAAAAAAAAAACAGCTTTGGGCTCAGATCCACCCCCATCATCATTCTGTCATGCGCCTATTCGAATACCTCCCACCCACCGAGGAACACATTCATACCAACCCCGCTTCTGCCACCCCCGCAGTTTGCCTCTCAATCATCTTTTCGTTCTCCAGAAATGTTCTGTAACACAGCTCAGAAAGGTGCAACCCTTATCAGGAATCAGACTTCCGATCAATCGAGTGTGACGCCTGGATGTTGGCGGCTGCAGGTGTGACTGAGTCACGGTGGGGAATCAGTCTGTGCGCTTCTTCGTCCCTCATCGCCTGCAGAAGGGCAGGGTTTGGAGTTGAGGCTAATCGGATTAGAAGCCTCGGTAACACCGGCATGTCACACCTACAAGACAGTTTTTTAGGGGCTGGTGGGGCATGGAGGGCTGATCATTCACTGGTCATTTTACTTCAGTATCCCCTTCCTAAAAAAGTTCTATCACAGCTTGACATTTTATTACTTGTGGGAAGCAGCAAACAAATTGTTACTGTACTAATCAGTGGTAGACAATAAGGGAAATTACTGGCTTTTGAAGTTCACTGGCTCCACTATCAAAACCACTTGCCCAGGTAACACGTCAGTTATTGATCCCAATAATCACGAAAAAGAACAATTTGCTTGAATTTTCTTTTTTTTTTAGGCAAATTTAACTAAGTGTGCAGCAAAATGGTGCAAAAACATGAATTTAATGCAAATAATCCGATTCCAATTCCATATCACTCCACTGTAGCCAGTTTTTCCTCCATCTCCTCTTCAGTTGACTGATTTTTGCGCTCTGATGCCCAGGTAGTCCATCTAGGGCAGGAGTGGGCAAAATATTCCATAAAGGGCCGCTATGGGTGCGGGTTTTTGCTGCAACCCATCAAGAGGTCACCAATCTGGTGTGTTATAAAAAGGGGTGAAAGTGGTTAGACTTTCTTGCCGGAACTCCCCGACGTGAAGGTCGCCACAGAGCCAGAATTTTTTTTTTTTCCTTTCTTTTTTTTTGGGGGGGGGGGGGGGGGGGTCAAACATCTTTAACTACTCAAATGCAAAGAAAACTGTTTTAGCACAGTTATTTCTATAACACATATAAAAGCTGATTTTCATTCAAAATGGTATTTTTTTCAATGATTTGCAAAAGAAAAGTTAACAAAAACAGCAATAACCGCAACCTCCATTTCAAGATTCAAGGGGGCCGAATACTTTTGCATGGCACTGTACCTAAGTTGCACAAAAATGCCTTTAAAAGTAAGCCATTCCTAACATATATAACATTAATACACTGCAAAACACACCTCCTTAAAACTAGTCAGTTTTAAGTGTGAACCTATTGGCAGTAAGTGAAATTATCTGCCATCGCTTCAAGTGTATTTCTCTCAGATTTCTTGGAAGAAAAATAGCTCGCTGAAAATAATCTTAACAGCCTTGTTTTAAGCAATACATTATTATACTTAATCCTAAAAAAAACAAAAACTTGGAGGAAAGATTTTGAATAATATTTGTGGCTACATAATATTGATTTAAGAATTTGATTATCTACTGTGACTGTAATTGATCAGAGAAATAAGTTAAATAATTTGAAAAGTTATTGCTAATGTTATATGCTTTGTTGCACACTGTGAAAATGATTAACTCAAAAGAGCGAGATGTCATGTAACCATTCTGCAGCGCTTTGTTTACATTTGCGGCTTTCACGACATTTGCTTTACAGCAGCTAAACTAATACACGGCAGTACTATTTGGACAGAGTTGGAGCTCGCATCCGCGTGCGTGTTCTGAATTTTGTTAAGCCGAAAATAAAGGCAGCGTTACAAAGTCATCTGACCGCTCGTCATTTTACATACTGAATGCATTATTGACTGGCTGACTTCGTTTTCTCCATGTTTAAATTATCATCTAACCACTGTGCTGTCATGATAAGCTTGCTTACTGGACATCACTTTTTCATGAAGAATGGTGGTTCTCGGGTCATTTAGGTTAAAAAAAAAAAAAGCTACGTTTGTACCGGATAATCCGCCCGCCCCAGCCGGTTCGCCGCAGCGTATTCGGGTCCTGGCTCTGCTCGCACGCCGTGAGGGAATGCTCGAGAAACCGGGGTGTTCGCCGGAGGTCCCGAAGCCGGGGAACCGGGCTCGGCCCACCCCGCCTATGGCGAGGCGGCGGCGGCGGCCTGCCGGACCGGCCAGAGCGGCGGGCTCCATCAGAAGACAGCTACTCTGTATCGTCACAAGCCCTGTAGTTTAACTTAGTGTTTACAATAGCTTTAGCATTCCCGCTAGCAGCAGCCTCGTATTCGTTCCAAAAATCTTTGTGATGCAGTTTTAAATGGCTGCTGGGTTAGTGGTTTTGAATGAATGAATGCTTTCTTTCTGCCTCGTGGAACTTCTACGGTACATGTTTCGCAGATGGCGAGAGCGTCGTTTTTTTAGTAACAGCCGCCATTAATATTCAATTACTTCTTGTCGTGTAACTCCGCCTCCTAAACCCCTCCTCCCTCAGGGGCTTCAGAGAGGGGAGGGGTTGAGGAGGCGGTGTGCTGAATTCTTCGGTTGCGCACATTTGGAGGCAAAATCAAGTATATAACGGTTGAATTTTTTTATTATCTGGATTATCTGTGTGACGTCATAATTGCCATTATCGGCCGATAATTATCGGTGACCGATATTATCGTGTATCTTTAGTAGATTGTTTTCTTCTTGGAGCTGAAATGCATGTGTGGCAGCTTAGCATTTTTTAAATATTTTTACATAGCGTTTTGACAGTTGCTGTCATATTTTCAGAATCAACGCACCGTGTACTAGAACAGCATTCCGGCCGTGAATCTTATACCGGAACTACGTTCTGGCCCTACCGAAACTGCATTCCTGAACGTTCTGGCCCACTTCCACTCCTGGTTATAAGTGCAATCAGTTGATTGCAGTCAGGTGCTTCTTGTTTCCATTGAAACCTCATTGGTTAAAAGCTCTGTGCTGGATCAGTTGGAACAAAGACCAGGACCCACTGCGGCCCTCGAGGACCGGTTTCCCCACCCCTGATCTAGGGCGTTTATTTTTGTGTAACGTCTGCATGTAACAAACTGGCATGTGTCATCAGAATGTACCCGTTTTCGACTTTACAGTGTGAACCAACCCGGAAAACGAATACCCCAACCAAAATCATAAATAAGTCCAAATAGACTCCAGTGACCAGTTACACATATTTTAATGTTTTCCGGAAACGAACACCCCCAATTTTTTTTTTTTCTTGGGAGCTCCGGGGGAGGCGAGCCTGCGGGAGAAGCTTTCTCGCCTTTGCCTTACCGCCTCCACCGGCTCAGGAGATGACTAAGGTAATTATGGCTAACAATTTTCAAGCTAGGCCGTCATTATGACGATATTATTTTATTTGTATTATTTTATTATCTATTATTACCATAGGTTACATCCCCGCTAACTTCTCTCCAACTTACTTGTCTGCATATGTGGGCATTGATCTGCACAACTCACAGTAAGCCTTGTTTTTTGTCTCATTGTAGCCGAGCCGAATTCAACGGTCTTGCCACTGGGGCTGAAACATTCTCTTCCTTTTCATATTGAATTTCGCTTTCCCTCAACTCCTTCGGTGACTTTCTCTTTCTTGAGTAATCTTTTCCCCCCCGGTGCTTGGCCAGGTGCTGGGGGTTTCGGAAATATGTCGTCGGGCCACCGGGCAATTCATATTGTCGACCCCTGCTAATGCATATTTTTTTAGTCGTGATCGGGGAGAACTATCATGTTAAGGAAATGTGATGAATGTATGTGTCTTGCACAATCCTAAATACCCACAGATTTTGGAATTCTAAAAGGCTACATTCAAGAAAGGGGCATTTTTTAAACTCGAATTATTAAATATTTTTGCAAATTTGAAATCTTTAAAAAACTGTGGAAACATTGTTTTGAAAGCATAACAGTAGGGCCAATGCTAACTAGCTCTTGGTTTAAAAATACAACAAATGGCACACAGCATGTCATACATTTTGTTTCTCAGCATCAACACCAACTTAAAGGCCCTGTAAAGTGAATCCAGAGATGTATTTTAAATGTGTTATACATCCCAGACAACTTTTAAACAAAGGGTTTTTAAACAATTACATTACATTATCCTCTTCCTAAGTAAAGCATGCGAGTGCTTCCAACTATCTTTGCTTTTCACATACACAGCTACTAGTCGCAAGTATGCAAAGTCATAACAGCTGTGAAGACATAACTTGCCTTGAAGGGCCGTGAGAAAGCAGAGGTGCTCACTTAAAGATGACATCAGGTATGTAAAATTGGATATGAACAATTGCTCAAGTCTTCCACCAGTCCCTCCCCTCTGCCTCCGCGCCTCTTTGTGCTCTAGAGGCATCCATCACGCCACTGTCACTTTGCTCGGATTTGAACCAGTGCAAGACAAAGGTGTTGAGAAACAGCTCCGTAATCAGTCGCTCTCAAGAACAAATGAGGTGGTTTTGCAAGGACAGACAGCTATCAGTGTGATTTGCACCTCATTTCAGGTTCATGCCTCTACCATGGCGCAAATCGCGTCCAAAAATCTGCTACTAAGTGGTTGTCCACTAAGGCCAGCAAGGCCTTCTCTGTTGGCTTAAACATTACTCAAAGTGTGTGTGTTGAGTGGGGCATTCATTTATTCAGTTTTCTGTGTCTTATTTGACTCGGTACCCGCTCTTGTATTTACTGCATACTGACAGTGTTTTTCAATGACCAAGGTTGGATGCGCTGCAGCGTTGCAACTTGTGCAAAAACGAGATCTGACTTGCTATCGTATATGTCAATCAAAGCCAGATGCTAAGGAGGGTGGGTGATTAAAGGAACTCTGACATTGGTTCACCAAATAAATTTAACTACTAGTAGTTTACTTATAAATCAATAAAAGACAAAACCAATATCAGGGTTGTTTTCGTCAACAATTATGATGACGAAAATATTTTGTCAACGAACACTTAATTCAAGATAATGAAGAGACAGTAACAAGCTAAAAACGTGGTTAGTAGGACTAAAACATGAAGAGACGACGAAAGCCAGTTTTCGTTTGACGAGACGAGAATGACACGAAGATGCGCAATAATTTCTGTCACATGTTCACAATGTGTTATATTTTATGTGTAGTTAGCCTGAAACGTAACAGTGTCTGGTTATGTCACCCGTGACGTGCTGCACACCACCCCCTCCCTGACTGACCAATGTGTCGTCTACAGTCGCCATGCAGGCTTGCACACATGGTAAGGTTTATTTTCTTGGCCAGAGAGATTATGCAATGTTGATTGAGCCTTTAAAGATCTGTGCTGAGTGATCATCACACACTAAATGTAACTTGTTGCATTAGCATAGCATTTACTTTAGCGAATACATCCAGCATCATCACCTTGTCATGAGTCAATCTGCATTGGACAAGGTGATGATGCTGGAACCTTTGTTTGGTGCTGTTCCAGCGAGATTTACAAAGATGACTGCCTGAAGAAAACATAAAAATTCCCTCAGTCCTTGTTGATATGTCAGGCAGAGGCAATGGGGAGATGGCTGTGGTTAAATCTTGAATAAATGCACAACTTTACATTGAAATTTTAGACAGCTTTCTTATCCCTTCAATTGAAAATATGTTTGTCATTTTCCAAGATGACAATGCATCATGCCACAGAGCTAAAACTGTTAAAGCATTCCTTGGAGAAAGACTCATCCAGTCAATGCCATGGCCTGCAAATAGCCAAGATCTCAACCCTCTTGAAAACCTGTGGTGGAAATTGAAAAAAATGGTCCACAGCAAGGCTCCGACCTGCATGGATGATCTGGCAACTGCAATCAAAGAGAGTTGGCAGCAAATTGATGAAGAATACTCACCAAGTCCATGCCTCAGAGACTGCAAGCTGTCATAAAAGCCAGAGGTGGTGCTACTAAATACTAGAGATGTGTTTTGATTGTTATTTCTTTGCTTGTTTCTCATGATTCCATTTTTTTCCCCCTCAGAATGGAGTGATTCCATATATATTTCCCTGCACTTGCTCTATAAATGTAACATTTAACGACTACTAGGGATGTGCCATTTTAGGCACCCCACAATTCGATTCGATTACGATTCAGGGCGCTACGATTCGATGATTGAACGATTATCACGGTATTGACGATTATCATGGTTATCGCGATTATCGATACATCGTACATTACTAATTAATACAGTAGCCGAATAAATTTATGTCCATCATTTATCTAAAATATCCTAATGATTAAACAGGAACGATAGAAACATGCCCATACAACAAAAAGCTGCCCTCAAGCAGTTTTTTTTTTAAAATTTAGTTTAATTTTTTACAGGAAAGGGAGTACTTATTTCTCTCAACAATACAATAACATTTACACAGGTGGAATAAATCACACATTTTCTGGAAACTAAGTGTCTTTATAAATAAGACTTCTTTTTAACCACTATCCTTTGTTTTCACAGATTTCTGTACTATTTTGCATGTTTTTAGTGTTACCGCTGTACTTAATCATGGTTTTACACGTTCTGCATATGAAATACACGTTAGCGAATTAGCTAATTAGCTTAGTGCTCAGCGCTAACTATTAACATCTCAAAAACAACAACAATAAAGGCTAAACAGTACAAGAGGGTTCGTGTACTCACCTCTTATAGATGCAGACGGGTCTTAGCAACACACTAAGGACATTTTTCAATTGAAATGCCTTAAAACTACTGCTGGACATCTAAAAGACAAGGAGCAACGAACTATCTCTCTTCCTCTCTTGCTCTAAAAAATAACTTGCGCACAAAAGCACGACCACCTGGTTTTAAAATCTCTCTCAGTAACCGGCAGCATCCATCATAACGTGCGTTAGCCCGTTAACGGTGCCCGGGCGGCAGACGTGTCTTGAATTCCGTTCTGCTACGAGCGGCTCCCATAAAGTTATGAGGAAAAAAATCATCGTTTTTGAACCTTTGTGAATCGTAATCGAATCATCACGTGTCGAATCGCGACGCATGTAATAATCAGATTTTTTGGAGCTCCTTTACTGACCACCACAATGTTTTGCTTTGAGTTTGCTCTACATGATAAAATGTCTGAGTGAGTCCTCGTCCGAGACGGGTGATTCCATACTTTTTGCTAGGGGTTGTATATGCATGTCTGTCAACGTTTATTTATTTATTTTTGAAGTAAATTTTTTAAATCTACAGATGAAAACATTTTTAGTTAGCGTCAACTAAGACTAGATGAAATTAGTTTTGCGTTTTCGTCAAGAAAAACTAGAAAAACACATGACTAAGAATAATAAGTATTACCAACCAAAAGACTAAGACGAAAATTTAAAGCGCTGCCTAAAACAACACTGACCAGTAGCAAGGAAGGATGAATGGTTTGCATGGTGGCATTTTTTTGAAGGACAAGATCCATGTATTGACCTCTATGGTCGATACTATAGAGCAGTGGTTCTTAACTGGGGTTCAATTGAACCCCAGGGGTTCGGCGAGTAAGTCTCAGGGGTTCGGTGAAGGTTAAGAAAGAGCACTATTTTGTACGCTGACTAAATCTAGGCAAAGTAGTTTTAGACCAGGTTTTTGACTGGTTTGCCCTCAATTTACAGGCTTTTTTCCATTTTTTCAACTTTTATTCAGTTTGGTAAATGGAAGGTTGACTGGCACTTGGTATTAGGAAGGATAACAGACCTACAAACAACATGAGTTGCGTAATTACGGAAAAAAAAAAATGCTTTATTTTACGCCATGAAAATAGTATGTTATGCGACGAAGCGACAGTAAAATGAGAATGTAGACATGAAAACAAAACAAAAAAGAACAGTGTGAAATGAAATGAGTTTCCAACGTGAAAATCAACAGCAAAAGGTTGAATTATTTGTAGTGAATTCGAAATCTGGAACAAATTTAAATAGGAATTCACTTAGATCAGGGGTGGGCAAACCGGTCCTCAAGCGCCACAGTGGGTCCTGGTCTTTGTTCCAACTGACCCAGCACAGATAGTTTAACCAATGCGGTTTCAGCAGAAATGAGAAGCACCTGACAGCAATCGACTGATTGCACTTGTAAAACAGCAGATTGGTGAAAAGGTGTCCTCTAAATGGGTTGCAACAAAAACCCGCACCCACTGCGGCCCTTTGTGGAATAGTTTGCCCACCCCTGACTTAGATGTTAGCTTGCTCGGTTAGGAATTCATTAAAAAAAAAAAAGGCTGTTTTATGAAATTCCAAAGGGTTTGGTGAATGCACCTCTGATACTCGTGGGGTTCGTTACCTTTAGCAAGGTTAATAACCACTCCTATAATGTAAAAGTAATGGCACTGTTTTTTTTGACAAGTCAGATCGAAGAATTTACTTTTTAAAAAAATGTTTTTGTCATGCTATCTTTTTGTTTGTTTGTTAAACTGCTCCAGATTGTGTCATTTCCGTATTGTTGTGTTACTTTTTGTACAGTATATAATTTTTTGTAACAGCTTGCAACATGATAGTGTTTTTTTTTTCTTATTAAGTTGTGTAATTAAATACTGCAGGTTCAAAAGCCAAATCTGTGGCTTCTGAGTGTCCCGCTTTTCATGGTTTTACACACACACACCTTACATACCATCCTAAGCATTGACAAGCACCAGCCTATCCAGCCTGTTGCCTTCTCAGCTGCGCGATCAATCACCTCATTCCAATGGTTCTTATTACAGGCTAGCCCCCTCTGGGTCAGGAGGCAGTAGTCTTTATAGCAGTGCATACGGGTGTCCCGGAAACTTTACATCCCCCGGTTTGAGGAAGACACGCTTGCACAGGTGGGATTTATTATCAATTCTTCCTCCTTTTTTTTCTCTCCAAAAGGGGAAAGTCAAACAGTTTTGCACCATGAATAATATACTGATGAAAGGCGCTGTAACAGATGACTCGTATACCGCCACCATCAAAGGAAATAATCTTAGTCCACACTCTAATCAATTCATATCATTAATCAAACATTGTAGGTACTTGTTGAAAAGAAATAAAGTCGTTTTATAATGTTGATGCTTGCAAAAGAAGGAAGTGGGAGTGCCATATTGAGAACTTTTTTTTTTACCTTAAGACGGATGTACAGTAACAGTCACTATTTAATAGCTTGACACAACAATTCTTTTAACAGCAAGCAATTTGCTTTAAGAAAAAACAGGATTTAACAAACGCTTTTGATACCGTTAACTAGGGGTGTGACAAAATATCGAAATGGTGATATATCATGAGACTTTACATCCCAAAAAGGTTATCGACACGCTCACGCCAAGAATCGAGATATCGTTTTAAAAAGGTGTCAATGTTTAAAAAGGAAAAAAAAAGAAACCAACAAGTATGCTCCCAAAACCATAATAGTGCCTCAGTTAACTCTGTGGCTGCCACTGACTTCGCTCAATGCCCAATCCATCACTGTAAGACTTGGAAGGGCGAATGAATGTTTGTTAATTTGAAACAAGAGCATTCACAGTCACTCTTTCCGATTTTCGGAGCATTTACAGATTACTTTCTGCTCATTTTAGGGCATTTACAGGTCGGTTCCCGTTGAGTTTGAGTCACTGCCTATTCATTTGGGAGATTCGCAGGTCACTTCCTGTTCTTTAACCCAAAATCAACAGAAAAAAACGCCACAAAACCAACAAGAAGTGACCCCAAAATACCCAGAAATTAACAGGAAGTGACTGAAAATCAACAAGTAATGATCTGAAATGGCCCAGAATTACCTCGTTGCCTGGCATTGGCTGCCAGTGATGGCCAAGTGGGAGTGGCCCGTTTGAAGAGGGAGGGGTTTATCAATGGCCACCCTCTCAGTTCAAATGGGTTGGACGTCTACTAGTGATAAACGTAGAGCAGAAGGATAAAGAGCTTGTTTTTCTGTTTATTAGTTGTTCTGTAAAATATCCTAGAATGATTTCCTGACCAATGTATCTATAATCATTGTATCGCCATATCGTGAGATCATCGTTATCTTAAGCTTTGTATAACCTGCAAAACTGCCAGCAGTTTGTTTGTATTAAAATTAAGTCATTCCTCTCTAAGGTGTAGAGTTCCACAGTTTTCTATCTTGGGACCGCTTCTTATATAGAGTATATTAATGCTATCGCAGAAGCTACTCACTCGTTGTTCACGCTCATCTTTGCTGATATACTAGTCCATTTATTTCGCGCAAGGATTTACTTGCGCTGATGGCCGAAGCAAATTTTTATTTAGAGAATTTTGCAAAATATTCAAAGATAAATAAGTTATCACTCAATGTAAATGAGTCCAAATTCACTTTATTCAAGGCAAGGCAAGGCAAGGCAAGGCAAATTTATTTATATAGCACAATTCAACACAAGGCAATTCAAAGTGCTTTACATCACATGAAGATCATAAAAATCACATTTAAGACAATCAAAATCGGAAATAAAATTATACATAAAAATCGCATTTAATAACAAATAGAATAAAAATAAATAAAAATAAAACAAAAACTACTACTAATAATAATAATTTAAATCAGCAATGGAGATAAGCACAAGAGGAATAGAAAGCAAGTAGATTGAAATATATATAGACAGTTATGGATTATGCAGTGCTAAACAAAAGTGTTTTTAGCCCTGATTTTAAAAAGCTAACAGTTTGAGCATACTTCAGACGTTCAGGTAACTTGTTCCAGAGGTGAGGAGCATAATAACTAAATGCTGCCTCACCCTGCTTGGTTCTTGTTCTTGGAACATGCAGAAGACCGGTTCCAGACGACCTTAGGGGACAAAACGAAAACTATTCCACATCTAATTTTTATTTAAACATAGGCAACAAACCTCTCTCCCAGTTTTCCTTGGAGTTTTCAGTAATGACAATTTTAGTTGGGAAGGCCATGATCAGTCAAAAATGCACCAAACCTACATTACGTTTTATGTTATCCATATCTTTTATATTGTAATATCATTTAAGGAGGTACTTATTCCTCCCACTTCCTTGGAGATGGTAATCTTTAAAGCAATCTAAACATTTTCCATCTTGTATTTCCCAATAATGCCCTTTGCTCTCAGGTGCGCTCAGCCCCGATGCAGATAAGGACTTCTAAACCTACACTCCTGAGGCAGTCAATCTTTAGTGTGAGTAACATTTAAGGTAAACTCTTTCCTCTCAACTCTTCAGGTAATTGTAGATACCCGCACGCACTTACAGCGCGCGGCACCATTTGTCACTTGCGTGTCAGTTAACGAAATACGTCAACTTGTCCCATTCATGAGCACCTTAAGAAGCATTCTCAAGTTGCAGCTGCTTTAAGAGCGTGAACAGAAACAAGGGGAAGAAGAGCCCCGATAAGCCGTCACGATGCCACCGCCGTGCAGGTGAGCTGCTGCTTGGGAATGCAGGCCCACCATGCAGGCGCATTCAGTTCCTGCAGACTGTACCCAGCCAGGGATGGGATTGATTTATGCTTTACATTACGGTGCTTCAGCACCGTGGCAGATGCTTGTGGCAGCAGGTATCCTGCATGGAGGCCTGGCTATGGCTGGCCTGCGAGGTGTGTGGTTGAGGTGGACAAAAAAACTCTCACATCTTTCAAAAAGACAATTCAAATAATGCTACTGACAGCTAGTGTCAACTTGTTTTAATGTCAAAATAAGAATTACATGTTAAGACAACCGCATAACTGCCCTAATGCAGAACCGCTAGGGAAAGGCTATAATAATGCAGTAAGGGGCTGACAATTGAACACAAACATGAGTCACATATGAGAATATGACTATAATTACAGGCAAATAATATTTATTCTCTGCAAAAAATGACTAAAATTAGTACCATGAAAAGCTATTTTCTTTATTAAAAACATGTGAAATGTTTTATCATTTTCTTTGCAAGACCACCGGTAACAACATTTTCATTTCATTGAGAAACTAAGTGTTTTGAGTTGAGCGTGCTCATGTACCAAATAAAAGCCATATACGATAGGGGAAGTCTAAAAGTAGAAGTACTCAATCGGCACCGTTTTTTTTTTTTTTTTTTTTTTTTTTTTAAACCTGAAAGTGCTGACATTCGCAGAATTTGAAAATAAGTAAAACAAGCCTACTTTGACAAAGTATGAAACAAAAACAAAAAGTGAAGGTTTTTTTTTTTTTTTTTTGACTTTACCTCTAGGGTTGGGTATCGAGAATCAATGGGATTCGGGACCGTTCAAATTTTTTTATTTCGATTCCAAGTTTCGATGCCTTGACTGCCAACCGGAAGAAATAGCTGCCGAACACCACAAAGAAACCACACGAAGACTAGCTCTGCTATGAGCAAATCATATGAAGTGGCTAATTTAGCTTAGCACAAAAACGTGTTGCTTCGCTTCACATAAATGACAACAAAGTAACAGAATAAACACACCGAAATGATATCAGACCCTCTGTTAAAACGTGCAAACTTAGATTTTTTTTTTAACGAGGGTTCCCAACAATGTGTAGTGCAGAGGACGTGTGTAGCATCTGTACACCTCAACGATTCTTTTCCAACTAAAGTAAAAAATAAGTCCTTTTTGCCTGCTGCTTCCAGTAAGTCACCACTAGGGGAAGCCAAGTGCACATAGCAAAACCAAAGAAAAACTGTAGAGTCCAGAGTTACAATAGTGACATCTTGCGGAGGGATGAACAATATATCAGTTTAGAAAGAAATCAAACCTAAAAAGTAGTCAGCTTAAGATCAAAGGACAGAACACTCCTAGCCTGACATCTGAACGGCCCTTAACCAACTTGTAGAAATACCACCTAAAACTAACGATGCAATACAACAAATGCCTGCAGCATAAGACACTCTAAAACATAGGCAAAACAATATGTGTAAATGGTTTCCCCGTCAGCTTTTGAAAAATAAACATCTTTTTGAAAGCGCACTCCTGTGGAAAGAAACTTCATCATATTCAAGTTCAAAGACTGATATTTATATACAAGTTAAAAATAGCCCTGTGACAAATTCACAGCAAAATTAATTGAAAGCTCATATAAATTTTTTAAAAAATAATCGAGAAGAAATTAATATAAACTAGGGTGACCATATTTTGATTTCCAAAATAGAGGACACCTGGCCCGTTTTTGAGATACTTGAATTTTACTCGAAGATCACTCAAAGGTGCCTATATGACCCACTTTTTTTTTTTACTCAACTGTTTACTCAACAGGCTTGATTCTTCCTAAAACATAAACAATAAAAAAAATAAATAAATAAATAAATTTAAAAAAATACGAATAATGAATAAAAAAAATAATATAATGCAGACCCATGGAAATGAAGGTAGCCCAGTCAATACACACACACAGTAGGCTATGTGCCAACTCAACATCTTTTTAAATTACTATCACGACAATTGTTGTTGACAAATTGTTATTCCCACTCAATTTTTATTCTCATTCAATGTTGTAGATTGTACGAAAAACAATAACCGAAATAAACTGACAAGCTATTCAACCAGCATGTTTCCAAACGCAGCAGTTCAAAACTACATTGCCCATAATGCCTAGCGTGGCTGAGCTCACTGATTGCTACCCTATTAACGAGTACGGGAGCCGAGGCAAAATCAGACTTTGCTATAAAAGTTTACAATAATCTGCAGCGCAAAGATGCGACACCAAACGGGATTTTACAGATTACACCAGTACAAATCTCGGACAGAAGTCAACAGTTGCCATTATATACGTATTTATCGTAAAAAAAAAAAAAAAAAACTCATAAGAAACACAGATATTTAGAATAAATTACTAGCATTCAACCAAATAAACTAATGCAGAATAATTACAAGACTCATAAAATATACTGCATCTCTGTGTACACTGTGTACACATATAACTCTATATACAACAGAAGACACGTGATCTACATTAACAGGAGATAAACTTACAGAAAGTTGTATGGAGCTACGTCTTTTAGAACTCCTTATTGAACTCCTTACTGCAGTCTGATCTCTTGCCAAACCGTCAGTAGATGGTGGTAATTCCCCATGAAACAAAGGGTAAACTGCCAACAAAAAAGAAGAAGAAGATCTACTCCTTCTCCCGCCCCTACAAGTAGAATCCACGTCAATGCAGGCAGGCCCTGCCCCCTAGCGGCCGGAGGGATTCTCTTCAAATTGGTCCTGTGAAAAATCATAAAAACCGGACATTTTCATGAATTTATGAAACCCGGCTGGACGCTCCGGAGGGCACGTAATAAGAGGACTTGTCCGGGCAAAAGAGGACGTTTGGTCACCCTAATATAAACAATGCAATTTTGTTTACCCTGCCTATTAAAAGAATCTGAATCGGAACCAGAACCGTTCAAATTCAAACGATGCCCAACCCTAGTTACCTCCAATCTCTGGTGTTTTGTAAACGTTGGCCACCGCGCCTAAAGCTATTACAATGTATAACTGGATTCTTGCTCTCACGCCTACTCGGCTCCATTTGTGAACAACCACTTTGGTATGTAGGCCAAGCAACTGGTATTCACTTATTTCGTCAACATACAGTGCAACAAATCTCCAAAGTATTCATGTGGGCATGCATGCTAATCTTCATGTAAAGGAAATGAATAACACAAAGACATAAATCACGAGCACAAACGACTGAAGCTTATAGCTCGCAGCTATTTCCGTGAGGTTAAAAATCACACGGCACCTATTTTTGGCGTCCTGCCTGTGTGACGCCATGACCCCTAAACCCTGACCTTTACACAGCATGACCTCCACAGTCCAATAATGGAGACAGGAAGGTATTAGGAGCGAGGAAGCGAGCGGTGGGGTTGAAGGGGCCCGAGGGGTCAAGCCCAAAATGATGCGTTGGGTGGGGAGATGAGAAGAGAGCCGCTGTTTTCCGCCATCGCACAATAAGGCCTCAGTCACTGGACTAGAATTTGACCAATTGATTCCAAGGTAATTGTTACCATAACGAGTTGGTGTGGAGAGCTGTCAGTCAGTTTGCAAACCTATTTAGCTGTCTGAATGAAAACAACAGTGCAGTGCTAATTTAAAATGGCTTCCATCTTTCATTTGACTAAAAACACGAATGACAGATTTTAATCTGATCTAGGGATGTCCCAATCACATATTTTTGCACCAGAGTCTGAGTCACCTGATTTTGAGAATCTGCTGATACAGAGTCCCGATCCAATCCCGGAGAAAACCTTTTTTTTTCTTTTCTATTTGAACAGAAGTTTCAGATGTTACAGTACTGTACTTCCAGTACTTCCTCTTCCGCTGTTTCCGGGAGTAATGCAGAGTATAAAGTGTTTTTTTTGTTGGGGGGGTTTTGGCATCTTTTGGCAATGCCATTGTATTTCTGGATTATTTTGTTTCTTTTTAAAAAGTAAAAATATGTATATGTAAAATAGTCCTGAATGATATTGGAAAAAATTGGCACTGCAATATATATTGCCAAGGCTCCCCACTAAACACAAAATGTAGGCGCACAGAACTGTGAGGTGGACGTGCTAACCACTGTTCCACTGTACTGCCTTCATAATGTGATTTTTTTTAAACAACAATAACAAAAAAATGGTTGTCTATATTTAATTGAGTGAGTCCACTCAAATTCACTCACGCTTTGACGCTCATGCTGCCGAGAACAGCGTCTCACTTGCATGAGTTGCCACAGGCTGGTGTGTAACAAACTAAACGATGATTGAAACATTTGCGCGGTTGATTGTAACTCTACCAAGCCTTCTCTCGCTAGATCAAAGCTAAAAACCTGTCAATCATTGTTAACCAAATGCCTGCTGGTGGCCAAGAAGAAAAATCAAGTTTGGTCGCAATGCTTAGTGAGCAGGAGGGAGGATGAGAGGCTATACGAGCATGATGCAGAAAAAAAAAAAAAATCCATTAAAAACACAATCCTTTTAACCCGATTCCGACCCTCTAAAAAATGGTGCGGTCGGCCCAATTTCTAATCATGTGATCAGATTGGGAAATCCGAATCTGATCTATTTACTTATGGCTATGTATTGGCAGAGTTTATGAAATGATACAAGTTCAACTAATACAGCTTTTCAGGTCAATCTTCTGGGTTCTAGGTTTGGACGTACCTGCCTTTAGCCCAAAGTAAGCTTGCATCTGCTCCAGTCATATACCTCATTTTTGGAACTATAAATCTTACCTGAGGTTAGTGGAAAACAACATACACGTCATACTGGAGTATAAGAGACGAACAAACATTATACATTATAGTTATAAAAATAAAATGGATAGGTGTCTGTTAACGTAACATATGAATAGTAATTTGGAAAACTATCGCCAAAACCAGTGGTTCTCAACTGGGGTTCAAGGGTTTGTCGAGTAAGCCTCAGGGGTTTGATGAAGGTTAAGAAATGTAGACCCCTAATTTGTACGCTGACTAAATCCAGTCGAAGTGGCGTTTTAGACCAGGTTTTGGACTGTTTGCCCTTAATTTACAGGTTTTATTCCATTTCTTTAAACTGCTAGCCCTCTATCTAATGAGAAGAGAAATCTGTTTGCTCAGTGGTAGGTTGACTGACACTTGGTAAGAGGAAGTATACGCCATAAAAATACTATGTAATGCAAGGATGTGAGAGTAAAATGAGAATGTAGACATGAAAACAAAAAAGAGTGTAAACATAAAAACAAAAAAGGAACAGTGGGAAATGAAATGAGTTATTTTATCTACCAACATGAAACTCAACAGCAAAAGGCAAAATTATTTGTCGTAAATTTGAAATCTGAAAGAAATTTCAACAGAAATTTACTAACTTTTTAACTTTTAACTTGCTAGGTCTTGAATACAAAATAAAAAAATGGATTTATTATGAAATGAAAGGTTCAGTGAATTCACCTGTGAAACTCGTGGGGTTCGGTACCTTTAGCGAGGCTGAGAACCACTGGCCTAAACAAAACAACTCGATCTCACTCCAAATACGAAATCCGTAAACGTCTTAATTTTCAATATCACGTGGAAATAGAGGGCACAGCTAGAGAGCCCTTCTCGTGGCATTCAGAGTGAGATAGAAAAACACATTCACACACACTCACTTAATATGGAATTTGTCTGTATTAAAATGCATCTTGAAATATTGTACTTTTCAGCTAAAAATAATTGCATTAGAGCAGTGTTTTTCAACCGGTGTGCCACGGCACACTAGTGAGAGATTGTCAGGTGTGCCGTGAGAAATTATCCAATTTTTTTTTTTCACGTCGTCGGGCGGAGTTGCAGAAGGAAGGAAGGACTAGGTAAAGGTTTCGGTATTGTGCAAATGAGGGAGGTATTGCTCGTGTCGCGTTCAAGAACTGCTCGGATTTCTAGCCACCTTGCTGTCCGCGACAATGTGGACCCCAGCACATCTACTGTACGTCATTAGATTAGACTCGTCAAGTGTCGATATACGTGAAAGTGTTCTATTTTATCCATATGTGACGACCGTCAATCCTCCCTCTGTGTTTTACTCCAACACATTGTCGAGGACAGCAAGGTGGCCGATGGCTAGAAATCAGAGCAGTTCTTGAATGCGACACGAAATGTCATCTCCAAACAAAACACCCGTCGCTTCAAACCAAGTCGATGGACTTTTTTGTTAGCCTTTGTGAAAACACAGAGAAGCAGGCAACTTTTTTGAGAAAGCCCTCAAAGCCACCTTGTTGCTGAACCTGTTGCTAATTCAAAAAATCCCACACTGTGGCAGAGAAATACTACCTGCCTACAAAGTAATTGTCAGCGAGAAGCTCGGCCCTGATGCGGTTAAAGAAATTGCTAAAGTCCCCCTGTCTGATAAGTCTGAGCTTTTCAAGCCTAACTGCGATAGAAAAAAATAAGAACAAAAAAAACCCCCCAAAAAAACAAAAAACAGAGAAAAAGAGCTGTTGAAGAAGAGCTTCGTGTGCGTCTTTCTTCAATTCCACCCAGGATATCTGCTTTGTGTTCATCTAAACAGGCTCAAGTCACACCGAGTTAAAATAAATTAGTGCTGCAACGATTAATCGATTAACTCGAGTATTCCATTAGAAAAAAGTATTCGAATTAAATTTTGCTGCCTCGAGTATTCGTTTAATTAAAGTGGCGTTGTAATGGTTTGTTTTTTGCATTTAGTTTTATTGATTTGGGTGGATACACTGCCCTCTAGTCTGTCTCATTTCACATGGCT